>NC_134409.1:15407654-16096404 GCF_038048845.1 Mixophyes fleayi
CCTCCTCACCATTCACACTCCTGCCCGATCCCTGCGCTCTGCCACTGACCGTCGCCTCTCTTCCACTTTCATTACCACTTCCCACTCCAGAATCCAAGACTTCTCCCGAGCTGCCCCCCTACACTGGAATGACCTCCCTCACTCCATCCGTCTCGCTCCCAAGCTGTGCTCCTTCAAACGAGCACTTAAAACTCACCTGTTCCTTAAAGCCTACCAATCATCCACCTAACCCCTCACCTACTCTGCTCGCTCTTCCCTCTCTCCACTGGCATCACCGCTCCCTCTCGTGTCTGTTTCGTCCACCCTCCCTTAGGATGTAAGCTCGTTTGAGCAGGGAACTTCTTCCCTCGTGTCTCCACACCTGTTCTTCTCCTCCGTCCTTACTCTATTTGTCTGTCCCGGAGTTTCTGAAGCACTGGTACTTTGTGTTTACTGTTCTGTACTGTTTAACCCTGTATGGTTTACTGTTTGTACTATGTACGGCGCTGAGGACACCTTGTGGCGCCTAACAAATAAATGATAATAATAATAATTTATTAACCATCTCCCTCTGCTTGTCAGAACTGGTCGATGCAGCCGCTTAACTCTGGATTTCTCTGGTTCTGTAATAAGCATCAGTTAAATCCCTTCCGTTCACCATTTTTAAATGGCAGTAAGGGGGCATGTGGGTGAGAGGACTAAGGACATGCCACCGCACTCCCCACAGTTTTCAGCTGAGACTGGGAGAGTCAACCGAGGATCCAGAGAAAAATTGCTCCATAGAGAAACCCCCCCAAGGCTCTGGCTAGAGAATGGAGGAGGTTAAAGTCATTCCTGACTCTTCACCATTCCATGTAACCATCAGAAACTTAATATGCGAGAGACAATTTACTTATTTCCAAAAATTAATGTACCAGATTAATTATTTTAGGAACCTAAAGATGCAGGCAGTGGTTTTTTTTTTGGACATTTGAAGTCAGCAGTTCTGGATACATTTATTCAGTACTTAAAGTGTGTCAGACAACATAAAATTATCTCCGACTTTAACTTGTGGGATGCATTAGAAATAAAATAACAATACAGCAAATTACTTCTGCATGCTGTGTTTACCTGCATTCAGCTTCCTCTACAACATTGAACTCCCAGATAGCAGAATGTCTTTTGTATGAAGCACTAAAGTGATCTGCTATACAAAATAGAAAACAGGGCTATCTTTAAATGAATATTCTTTTATTTGGACTTCTCACACCCTGTTATATCTTGATGAGGTGACATAGGATTTGAATGAAGTGTGATACATCTGTTATTGTAAATCCCTGTGAATAGTGTCCATGATTCCTGGTCTCCGGCAAGCGAAGATAGGGACTTTTTTTTTAGGTTCAAATCTATTTTTAAAAATAGGTTGAAATACCTAACAGATGAATAAGGCCCCAATACAACAAAGGCCTCATTGACAGGGAATTGCAATCAAACGTCTGACAGATTCATGTGCTTGGTGACATATGTTATATGTTAGAGTCATAGATTAGATATACTTAGTTGAAAATTGTAGCAGAACACCAGAAGAGGTAAATATATTGCAGAAACGATTTCCGTCCAGGCTATGCAGAAAATAACCGATTCGTAAAAAAAACTAAACAAAAAATCAAAGGTACCATAAAAGATTACTAGCGCAAAACAATTACCAGGAAAAAAAAGTGTAAATGAATATGATAACCAATCGGCATATAAAAAAACAAATATTTATTAAAATAAGGTCATATGACCCTGGACATATATAGCTTCAATGAGTAAATAAAAAAACAAATGAATAATATTCCATTGGCAAAACATATCCAATGTATCAATACAGTATTAAGAACATGTATATTGCAATGAAATGTGTTTATGCAAATGAACTGAATGATATTCAATAAATTATTCCGATTAGATATGGATATAATCAGTCGATAAGTGCCAAACAGCACTTTATACTGTATTGATACATGGGATATGTTTTCCCAATGGAATATTATTAATTTGTTTTTATATTTACTCATTGATGTATGTTATATATGTCCAGGGTCACATGACCTTAATTTAATAAATATTTGTTTTTTATATGCCGAATGGTTTTCATATTCATTTATACTTTTTTTCCCCGGTAATTGTTTTGTGCTGGTAATCTTTTGTGGTATCTTGTGTGGATTGTTGTGGGTAATACCAACCCCACATCCAGCTGCAACTAATTCCAGGTTACTTTAGCAAATTTGTTAGCGCCTGATATATATATTTTTTAAAAAAAAAAAAATCAAAGGAAAATAAAAAAAAAATATAGACAAAGCAAAACAGTATGAATAAGGGTTATGTCACATAAGTGATTAGATTTTGGCTTTTAAGAGCAGCATTTACTAAAGCACTGATACGTAGCAATGAACGAAGGCTCAAAACTGGCATTTATATATCCTACAATCACTGGTTTTGAGCCTACAGTTGATTCTATGTATCAGTGCTTTATTAATTAAGTGCTGCTTTTTAAATTCGAAGATCAATGAATGAAGGTCATTCTCTGAGCAACAAAGGAATATAGTACAGTCAAGATATATTTAACATATAGCAACCTAGGTGCATGCCTAGGGCATTTTCGGTGCCTGGTAACCTTGTACCAGACCAGAATTACTGATTAAAATGTAAAGGAAACAGCAGTGCGAGTTTGCAGGCTTTTCGAGCGTACAATAGATATATGTGTACTGTATATACTGCATGTAGTATTATCAGAATAGTGCAAAGTAAATGACTACTTAGGCAAAAGGTGACATTTCCAACCCTCCTATCAAAATCCTGCACTTGCCCTTGTAAACACAAAGGAACTTTGGTCGGATGGACCATTTGAAGCCACGCCCTTGAAACAAATGACTTTCTTTAACTTTAAACCAATATATATTCCATTAGAGAGTGAAAGTACAGGATAGTCTTCAGAAATTATTATATTTAAATTTTTGCTGTAGTATTAATTACCTATTATTGAAGCAAAGATGATGTCACACTTCTGGTATCACAAGATGGAATCCAATAGCCAGGTAGTTCGAAAGCAAACAGGATTTATTTTAATATAGAAATCTAAGTATCCAACAAGTGAATTCAATAGTCCCAAGGCAGATAAAGGTCTGGTGGAAGTATCAAACACTATCAAACCAGATCACAAGAGAGAGTAAGGTTCTGTGGAAGCACCTGGTACAGATTCAAACATAATACACAAGCAAAGGCTTCAAAGCAGGAAGATTCTTTTATAGGCCCAAACAGGAAATAAGATCCAAAATGGGATCTTTATGAGACAGTCCCGGCCATCTTAGATCAGGGCTATTGTAAGGGCAAGTTCATAACAAAGATCCAATATGGAGTTTTCATGAGACAGTCCCAGCTATCTTGGATGACGGCTGTTCTAAGGGCAAGTTCATAACTGATGATTAGGTTTTAGCCCTGGTGGACCACCTTATTCTGCTGACTATATATTACATTTTTATTTTAAATGTCTGAATTGTTACTGTATACATTTATCTGGATTTCCTTTTAGTGTGATGTTAAGTACATTTTCATGATCTATTTCATGGAAGATGAAATATAAGTTATAAGAGTAAACCACACAGGCCGATGACAGCGAAAGACATAATGGTCTATTCATGGTCCACAGTAATGTTTTGCATGAAATTCAAACATCTTGAGTAAAGTACAATAATGATAAACAACTGAAACTTCTCAAGCTCAACAGTCTGCCAGAACTGCCTACCGGATGCTGAATATTCAGCGGCAGATGTCAAGGGATCATGGAAGAATACTCAGGTTCGTAGTCCTCTCCTCTGCAAACTGTCAACCAATTTTGGCAATCACGACGGTTCAGCTTAACAGAGTTCCCAGTCTCCCTCACCACCAGGTTGGACAATACTGTGTTGTCATTGATCTTTTACATGCCTTTTTATCAGATTTTAATGTGAGTTTAGTGAAATGATCTATGGTTCACAATAAACCATCAACGGTATTATGCCAGCCGTTCCTTTTTTCTTTCTCTCTCATATGGAGGAAAACATTTAAAGAAACATCTCACTGTAACATTTGAGAGGTTTCCCTGCGGCATTCAACACCATGAGTATTATCGGTAGATATTGTATGGAATGCTTTGCTAATTTGTTACAATGTGTGTGCAACCACAAGGGTGTGTTGTTGTGGACCTCTGTGGCTTGGAAAATCACTGTTTCCATAACAATATCACACTACTATGTTGTTTTCTCTTTATTTTACATATATCTTGTCCACAAAATTGAGAAGACATTCTTGTATTCTTGTCACATCAATTTTGACATTTTCCTACTTATTTAAATTGGACTGGACATTGATATGGATGGATTAGTATATACATATTTTTTCTGCATAATATATATATATATATATATATATGCATACAAAAATTAACTATTTATTGTAGTTATGTCACTACAGGGGCAAACGCAGGATTTGTAGAGGGGGGTTTCCCCACCACGCCACCAGTGGGCGTGACCAGCATGCATGGGGGCGTGGTTATAATATTAGACAGTGCTTGGCTGCTCTCCAACTCTTCCTATCCCCATAATATACATGGGCAATGCTGCGTGGACTACTGTTATGTGCACACAGCTCTCCCTTTTCAAGCAGAGCCGGGTGAACCGGGAGCAGGGTCCAGCCACCTCAATTATACAGTAGCCCAGGCCTGGAGGGGGTTTCCAGGGACTAGGAAACCCCCCTCGGTTTGCCTATGCATTAGAGGTTGCACCACCATTCAAGCTCTGTTTTTTATAAAGTACAATAATGAGCTATGAGTTGGATCACAGAAGGGTGTTACACTATATCAATGATGTTGGAGTATATCTTTTGGGAATATGCAGAAAGTGTCATTAATACTACCAGGATATTAGACCCAAATAGGAGCACTTTCTCTCTATATCTTGGGTGCAATAGTTAAACGTCTAATGTACGTACCATCGAAAGCACAGAGAATACAACAATTCAACAACATTTCTAATCAGCAACACGAGTGCACAGAGTCATTGGAATATTCAGATTCATCGCTCTACCTGTCATGAACCAGATTCCCTGAGCTTAGAATTCCACGCACCTCAATCACAGCGCTGCTGCCGAAACTCCCTTTGAAACCGCATGCACGGCTGCCATTAATATCCACCATTGAAATAAATGGGCTTTCTGTCTCTGTAATTGATTGACAAGATCAATAATTTTAAGATCAAATGCTAGCAGCAGTCTGTTTTTTTTTTTCTTTAATCAGTGTCTTTTTGTCTAATACCCAATGCCTACAGCAAGAACTTGTTTTCTCTATGTAGACATAGCTTCCTGCTGTGTGCTGTTGAGAAAATGAGAAGACACGAGGAGGAATCAATTTAAGAAGAAACACTTTCGTTAACAAAGCTTTAGCGCAGATTAATTAAATGTAAATATTGAAAACATTTTGAGAGGGGGGTGGGTTTTCCACTTAATCATTCTTAGCGCATAATGAATTATGCAATATCTTATTTATTCCATAATCGTGGGTTTGGATGCTCATTAAGATGACATTTTAATATACAACGATGACAAGTTGGCTGAAAAAAATCATGCTAATTCTAACTGCTATCTGTACTCCTTTACTTATCTAAGATTAGCATTCTTTTGAACAGAAAATCTATTTCACTGTTCCCAATTAAATTGTTACCTTTTTGCTAACACTGTATTTTAACAAAATTGCTATTATGTTTCCTTTTAATAAATATTTTTAATTGATCATATTTTGATGTATAGTAGTCAAACAAACAGAACATTTGAGGAATTTCTTTTATATATAGACATCTTGGATAGAGAGGAGCGAATTTCTCATGCTTGCAAAATATTTTGACTTTTGGTGAATTGATTCAGTATTTTTTTTTTTAGTAATTATAAGAGGAGGTTTGAGAAAAGAAGAAGTAAATGTTCTCCGGGGCAAACCAATGCAAGGGGTGCAAATTAGTTTATTATTTTGCATGTAAGTTAAATGCCAGATGTTTTTTCATCTAGCACACAAATACTTGATAGCTTTATTTTTACACTGAAATGTAAAGTTGATCTAGGACATGCCCTATCCCAGTGTTGGCTAACCTGTGACACTCCAGGTGTTTGTGAAACTACAAGCCCCAGCATGCTTTGCCAATATATAGCAGCTTATTGCTGGAAGGGTATGCTGGGACTTGTAGTTTCACAACACCTGGAGTGTCACAGTTTAGCCAACACGGCCCTATCCCAACTATAAATCTGTCCCCACATTTTAAATTTACCTCCCCCTCCAATGCAACATGGTTTTGCCCAGGTGCAAAGTTAGTCCTTTTTTTATGCTTTGCTCTCCTTAATGACTCAGGCCCTTAAAGTCTATAAATAAAAGATTTTTATAATGTAAATGTGTCCAATTAGTTTTTTTTCCTCACCTTTTTAATAGATTTTGTTGTTTGAAAATGTATTCATAAATGACGTTTAAAAAAAAAAATTGTTACATCAAAACTTTTCTTGCTCGCTACGACCTGCTTCCTCACGTTCTACGCTTCACTGGATCCATCATGGAATAATTCACCTCTGATTTAATTTAATCAGCAGAAGAGAGATCATACAAAATCATAAAATCCATATACTGGTCTTTCACACCTTAGGTACTCGTCTATGATATCATAGACTAGTGTTTCCAAAGTCCAGTTCTCAGGGACCACTAACAGGGCAGGTTTTCCAGGTGACAAGTGAAATAATTCTATCACCTGTGGATCTGTTACAATGTTGCAGCCAGTAATGATTACACCTGTGCTCCAGCAAGGAGATATGGAAAACATGCACTGTTAGGATTTCCTACAGACCAGGTTTGAGAAACACTGCCAAAGACTGTCTTCTGGTGACTTGTGCTGTTACTCCATAATGGATGTCCTGTATTCATTTGTATTATTCTGTATTGCCATGGGGACCACCAAGTTTGGTTGAGTGCTTTCTTGATATTTGGCTTGGGTCATGCAACGTTCAAAAAGAGACCTAACATTAATAACTGTGTTATGCTTATTTTTGAAAGATAGATTTAAAGGAGAACTTCGCCCCCTGATCTTCATACTCTAATTTGATCTTAGAGTGCAGATTCGCAAATGGTTTAAGAGCTAATTATCATCATCAACATTTATTTATTTACACAGCACTCCCATGCAGTGCAACAAGGATTTTACTAAGGAGCAAATCTGCTACTTTGTTATTTACACTCAAAATCATCTTCACCATCTATTTATATAGCAGCACTAAATCCACGGCGCTGTACAGAGAACTCATTCACATCAGTCCCTGCCCCATTGGAGCTTACAGTCTAAATTCCCTAACACACACAGACAGACAGACTAGGGTCAATTAACCTACCAGTATGTTTTTCGAGTGTGGGAGCAAACCAGAGCACCCAAAGGAAAACCACGCAAACATGGGGAGAACATACAAACTCCACACAGGTTAGGCCATGGTCGGGAATTGAACTCATGACTCCTGTGAGGCATAAGTGCTAACCACTGAGCCACCGTGCTGCCTAATTATCCCTTCTGCATGTTGGTTATGTCTGTGGTACTCCTATGATTTCAAAGTCTGACATAGTTTAAAAATAAATATCTCCTTGCAAGGTTGTTGGTGGGGAGCTGATTGGATGAGTGACAACCGTGAGCCAGGAGAATCGTGGGAATAGAGGCACCAGCTACGATATCTCCAGGGAGCAGTTTATAAAAAACGTTCATAGGGTTTTCTTTTAAACCAACTGTAAATCTTATATCAGAATTTTCTCCCTTTTCCTTAGCATAAGGTATTAAAGATGTAATCAGTGTGCAGAGGAATTGCTTCTCGATAAAAACAACATTTGCCATTTCAAATAGTGTTCTTTCTGTACGTTTATAGCATGGACATGTCTTCATGTATATAAATAGTATTAAAACCATTTCGTCCTTTAAATATGTTTTAGATAGATTAGTATGCGTAACATTACTGTTTAGTTCTATATAGTACAACTATAGTAATTCTACATGGAGAAGTATAATAACTATTGCCAAAAACTGATCAGATTGCTGCACTGAATCTCACTTTTTTAATCTACTGTCATTAATGTTATGGTGATACATTTCTTTTCCAACTTGTGCACCCTATTCATCTATTTCTTATGACTTAAATGACATCAACCTATTGTCCTGAAGGTGTTAACACACCTGGATCCTTGTGTGGGACATTTGAGTGCACTTTTGGTGCTTGCATGTATAAGGGATAGATGTGCATATTTAATAGATAACCTGATTTAGAAGTTATCTATAATATACTTCCCGGGAACATGTAGGGGCATATGCAATCGTCGCGGGTTTCCGCGGCGTTAAAACTACTACCGTTATTACGGTCGTAGTTAGCTGGATTTCAGGTCGCGGCTGCTCAGGGAGCTGCGAGCTGAAATCCAGCGAGAAAAATACCGTAATAACGTTTTTTCCACGCACTATTACCGTAATAACAGTAATAGTGTGCAGAGCGCAAGATTTTCGGCGTTTCCGCCGACAATTGAATATGCCCCTCAGAGTTTTGTTTTTTTTGTCCTGTGTCTAGCCAACAGGTTTTTTTCATTGTTCATTTAACATTACCCTCTTTTTGTTAGAATCTGAATAATGCAGCCCTGACCCTAAAAATACATTTTGAGATCACTACGTCCATTACAATTAAGTAGTGCCGGGACCTCCTTGAGAATCTGGAGCAGTATGGGGACTACTCCATCTCTTTTCCTAGTTATGATGACCCAGTTGATGGGATGCCCACAAGCCTGTGGCAGATGCTGATGCGTCAGTGGCCTCTAATCGTGGCCATGCCGTGTCATTCGGCAGCGAGAGCTCTGGCCCTGCTAGCCTGATCTGCTCCCTGCTGCTTTTTCCATTGCTACATGGATATTGATGGTGGCACTCATCTATAGACCGATGCCTCTACGATGGTCGCCATTCCTTCCCAGCGTCCATCTGGTGTTGGAGAATCCCAGATGAATGAAGGCTCCGCCGCCACACCATCTGCTCCAGATATTTCATTTTTAGGAATCAATATTTCCATAGTTTTTGGCAGATTGCTGACGGCACTTGTTTGTGATTATTCCATCAACAGCACTGTACAGATATTAAGAAAATACACTAGAACTTGGGTAGAAGACAGTTTATATGGCAAATTTGGATAATTCTGGTGACTGATGAAGTTTATTCTGTCAGTATACAAGAGGACCACAAACAGGTAAATGTTATATATGGCAATGTACACTTCCACCATTTTCTGCTCATAGGTTGTAGACTTGCCGTGGTTCTTTATCCTCTTTTACAAAATCTTCAGTATATTTCCCATTAATATAGTTTGTTTGACATTGGTGTAGATAGATTTTCTCTTTTCCTGGGAGTCAGCATTCATGCCAAAATTTTGTTAGTATGTTCACTATCGGGAAATTGAGAACCCAAACATGCATTTTTCTATGATACCTTTCCTTTTTCTCCTCTATGAACAATGGAGGACTTTGTGCAAGTGGTTTATTTTCAATGCAAAATCACAGGCTCCCTTACTGGAGGGTGGAACTGGGCAATTGTACCTCTCAGGTGCTGTTAGTGGTGTAGATCATTTAAGTACTCTCATCGTGAGCATGTTAAATGGCAGCTGCATGTAGATTCTTGTTTCCTACTCATCATCACTGCTTTATACAACCTTGAGAGATGTTTCTGAAAATTGGTTGTCTAATGTAATTTCATTTTGTGAAGCTACGCCATCAGAATATGCAAAAATAGATTGATATGCTTTTCAAATAAAAGACAAATGTTTGCAAACGATTATTATTTTTTAATCCTAAATAAGTTGGATGGTGAGATGAAAGCACTACTTTTCTTGACTTCATTACCCCTGACACGAGCATTGCTTCTTTTCTTGTACAATGTACAAGAGATGCCGGGTTTTCTGTGTACGTTTGCACTCTTTTGTCCATAACAAATTTAGGGCTAGATTTACTAAGCTGCGGGTTTGAAAAAGTGGGGATGTTGCCTATAGCAACCAATCAGATTCTAGCTGTCATTTTGTAGAATGTACTAAATAAATGAAAGCTAGAATCTGATTGGTTGCTATAGGCAACATCCCTACTTTTTCAAACCCGCAGCTTAGTAAATCTAGCCCTTAGTCTCATTGCTTGGTGGTAAGTTTCATCCTCATCGTCACTCTCAGAATCACAGAACTACTGGCTCAACATGCTCATCTTCTAACTGCTGTGAATAGTCATTGGCACTTAATTGTAATTTCAGATGTACTGCTTTTACCACTGTCTTCAAAGTTCCCAAGTTGTTACTAAATAAAGACAGCTTTATTTATTTTTTAAAGGGGAGCAGGAGGACAGTATTTGAACTGGGCCAGTAAGAATTGAGTTGGCACAAGAAAATACAGTTCTTTTATTTTTTTTTAAAAAACAAGTAAAAACCCAAGGGCAATTTAGAACGATTTTAAAATGACTTTGAAGCTGCCTTTTTACTACCAACTGTAAATGCATGTGAAGCCTAGCAGTGGGAACATTATTTATAAGTTGTAAAATAGTGGTTAAAGTAGCGTAAACTTGCAGGAATATATTTAATTTAATTAAATGTAGCCATACAAAATGACGATTAACATAAACGCATGTGGATGAATATAGTCAAGCAGCAGTAAATTATTTTTTCACCTTAATTCAACTTACATCGACTTTGAAATTTACATTTGATTGAAGTGATTGTTACGGAGCCGGTGGAATTTGAGCATTGACATGTTGAATAACCGGGAGGGCCAATATTTAAGATATTGCCCCAGTGCTGAAATTCATCATTCCTAGTATCTCTGCCAAAATTTATGTTAACACACCAAATGTACCATCCGTTCAGAGAAATCAACAACATTATTACAAAACAGCTGGTTTAACTACAGGATGAGGCAGCAAATTGGCCCCGGGTAAGCAGCTACTGACAAGAGAGAGACAAAAAGAGACCTAGCAAAGGGAGACATTATGTCAGGCGCAGTGGTAGGAACAGAGCCTCAGGATATACTCAGGATGTAGTGATAAATAAAAGGGAAAAATAGAAGTATGAAAAAAAAATTCAACAATTATATTTTGTGAAAGAAAGTCTATGACATCCAGATTCTGGTTAGTAAAATGCAGCAAAGTTAATTACCAAAGTAAATTCCTGAAAATAGTTTTTGGTGCTGGTGGGAATTTCATCTGTGGCCCTTCATCCTATGAAGGAAGGGGGTCATGGGACAAAGGGTAAGTCTTTCTTTCTTCTCACAGAAAACTATGCAGGTAGATTAGTATTGTAGGTTCTCAATATAATTTTTTAGGATGCAGTTCTAAAGTAAGTAGAGATCCGAACCGGCCCGAACTTTGCCTATCCGAGTACAGAGCCGAGCAGGCTCAGTACTCTCCCGCCCATTTGTAATCGAAATCAAGGCAAAACGTCATTGTGACATAGTCGGATCTCGGGGCTCGGTTCTCTCGATACTTGAAAATCATAAATACCTGTCTCCACAGCAATCCATCACCATTTGACAGAGGGAGAGAGCAGGGTTAGGTCACAGGCTGTATTAGAGCAGGGACAGAGCAATAATTGTTTACCTTATTCTTTCAATTATTATTTATATTTTTATATTTTGCACTACAAGTGATTTGGGATGTCCCATATTCCACAGTGTGAATCACTAATTTTTCTGGCTGCCAAAAGTCATATTTAGCAGCAGTATATATAGAATATTTTGCCGTACAAGTGCTTTGGGGTGTCCCATATTCCCCAGTGTGAAACAATATTTGTTCTGGCTGCAAAAAGTCATATTTAGTGAGGTGAAGTGAAGTGGACGAAGATGCGGAGTTTTGCTGTACTCAATTTACAAAAGGGGTGTGACAAACTCGAGCGCTCACAGCCACGGCTGTATAAAGCCGCACGGCCATGAATATAACTTGTTTTTCTGCCGTATCTCTTGCACCACCTCTGGGGCTACCCTAAGTCCCGATCGGTAATGATGACAGTCTCGTATGGATGCTGTAACATGAATTTGCAATCACAAGCTACTGTAAAATGTATTTGTATGTTCAGTAGACATTAGCAACATTCTAACAAATGTATTTCATGTAAAAAATAAAATAAAAAAACCAATACAAAGCACTTTCCCCCCCCATTGTTTATCATTAATGCCTTTATTATTACCAAGTGACATTAAGGGGCATATTTACTAAACTACTGGTTTGAAAAAGTGGAGATGTTGCCTATAGCAACCAATCAGATTCTAGTTGTCATTTATTTAGTACATTCTACAAAATGACAGCTAGAAGCTGATTGGTTGCTATAGGCAACATCTCCGCTTTTTCAAACCTGCAGTTTAGTAACTGTACCCCTATGTCTATAATTTTTTCATTTTCCTGTGTGTTCTTTTGAAAATTTATAATAAACATAGCGATTGGACATATCATCACCATCATCAGTTATTTATATAGCGCCACTAATTTCACAGCGCTGTACAGGGAACTCATTCACATCAGTCCCTGCCCCATTGGAGCTTACAGTCTAAATTCCCTAACATACGCCAATTAACCTACTAGTATGTTTTTGGAGTGTGGGAGGAAACCCACGCAAACACTGGGAAAACATACAAACTCCTCACAGATAAGGCCATGGTCGGGAATCGAACTCATGACCCCAGTGCTGTGAGTCAGAAGTGCTAACCACTGAGTCATGTGCTGCCATATCATACAGCATCTTGTGTAGTACAGCACAGCAGACCTACACCCAAATTCAACAGTGCACGTATCTTGACATCCGTTCTTTGAATTCAGGAGTCCGCAACGCATGGATAGGTGCACAGAATACGGAGCTCAAGTTACGCTCAGAATGTTTGCCTTAATGAATGAGGCCCATTGTGTTTCAGGACTAATGCTTCTTTGAAATCCAAATATGGTTTCCAATATATGTGGATAGCGCAAAAATGAAACTCAATCGCTACGCTGATACCCTCATCTGCTGATTGTCCTCACTATACCTTGGGGATGATTTATGAGCAAAATAGACAGTAATCAACAGCAGCCTGCTTTCATTGTTTAAGATAGATTAATTAAAGCAAATTGTTGATTGGTTGCTATGGGCTTCGGCACATTTGTACTGTCCAATCATATTGTTTCGCTTTGTTAGTAAATAGCAGATCACTGTATTTATTTAATACAATATGGTAACTTATAGGCTACTCGATTCGTTGCTATGGGTTACAGAACATTGCTCTTTGTTCCATGTTAGGAAATAAGCCCCATAGCATCACAAAAGCCTCACAAAGCTAGATTCCACATTTGTATGCAGTGGACATGTCTTACATGATGCCAGAAGAGTTTTGTATACTATACATAGTGATCACAACTGACATTTCATCCAGCACTGCTGTAAGGGCCAGGCAACACAGTTTGTTTAATTAGCTGTTTTCTTGCCGCATCAGGTTACACGGAAAAGGACGTCAGATTGAGTTAAACGATATTTCATGATTGTTTGCAGAATCTGTGCCCTGACCAGTAAAATCTGTGTTTCTGGACTTATGGTTTGAATACAATAATCAATGATGTTAATGGTACAAGAGTAATAAACTCTCTAACCCCCTTGTTAGCAGAACGGAGGGGGCTCTCGCCCTGTGTTAAATGGACAGCAGCACCGATGGACTTTGTGAATTTTAAATCCTTTTAGGGTGTGTATATCATTAACAAGTGAGCACTACTACTTTTTTTTTATTTTTAGCTATTTTGTCCTGAGGGTTTATGTGCAAGCTGGTTTGAAGGAGGCAAGGTACAACCAATATATTTAATCTGAACATTAGAACCTAAATAGCCAGCTGTGTACAGTAGAGTTGCAAACACATATGTTTTCAGGCTCTGAGAAAGGCACTTATACCTAGACCAGTGTTGGCTAACCTGTGACACTCCAGGTGTTGTGAAACTACAAGTCCCAGCATACCCTTCCAGCAATAAGCTGCTACATTTTGGCAAAGCATGCTGGGACTTGTATTTTCACAGCACCTGGAGTGTCACAGGTTAGCCAACACTGGCCTAGGCTGTGCTTTGTATTTACATAACTGATAGCTCCTTTCTATGAATAGATTGTCATATAACAATCAATAGTTAGTATTTTGACCATGCACAGACATCTACACTAAGGACCTCATTTAGAGTCGGACGCAAAGTCCGATTTAGGCGCATCTAACCAAAAAACACTACCACGCATGTGCAGAAAACTCCAAATCCATCTGCATCTTGGACACAAATAACACTTGCGACTCACTATGAAAGAATGGGAGGAACACGGATCTGTGAAGGCGTGACCATGTAAATGCATCCTAGTCGCAGTGAGGCGCAGATGCAACACACGTCAAAACAGTTCCCCTAATCTGTCCAGTTTTAAACGGGCCCTAAAAACCCACCTTTTTCTTAAAGCCTTTCTGTCTCCCACTTAACTTCCTACCTTATCTTCTGCCTCCGTCCCCCTACTCTCCCTCTCTCCCCTGCGTCTCTCTGTCTGTCCACCCCTCCCCTTAGATTGTACGCTCCTCTGAGCAGGGCCATCTCTCCTCCTGTTTCCACCACTTCTAACTCTGCTCTCCAGCTACTTAGCCCTCCTCCTCGAGGGTCCTCCACCCCACGTCCACTCTCGCTCCCTCCTCCCCCCTGGGGGTCTCCCTGTCTTCCGCGCCCTCCTTCTTGGGCCCCGTCATTTGCGGATCCTCCCTCCCCCTTCCCCGCCCTCTCTAGCTGTGCATTGAGCTAACTGAGTTGCTGTGTTTTCTGTACTGTGCTGTCCCATTGTATTGTAATTTTGTTTGTCTTTGTACGGCGCTGCGGATGCCTTGTGGCGCCTTATAAATAAATATTATTAATAATAATAATAATAATAAAAACAGGGCTAAAGCTGTGCGGCAGGAATTAGGTGGCGCAAGCGGTTAGCTAGCTGCAGGAACTGCTCGCAGCCCCATAGGGTATTAAGAGTGGGACACAACTGGGTTTGCTTGCAACTCGTAATACCCTACCAAGCTGCGGCACACTCCCACTACTACACTCCTTACATGGACTTTGCGTCCGACTCTAAATGAGGTCCTAACTGTGTAAAAGTATGTGGACATCTCAGCATCAGATCCATATGTGCTTGTTAAACACCTCATTCCAAAATCCCCATCATCATCATAATCATCAAAGCACCACTGATTCCGCAGCGCTGTACAGAGAACTCATTCACATCCGTCCCTGCCCCCATTGGAGCTTACAGTCTAAATCCCCTAACATACACACACACAGACCGAGAGAGAAAAGGCCAATTTAATAGCAGCCGATTAACCTACTAGTATGTTTTTGGGGTGTGGGAGGAAACCGGAGCACCCAGAGGAAACCCACGCAAACACGGGGAGAACATACAAACTCCACACAGATAAGGGCATAGTCGGGAATCGAACTCATGACCACAGTAGTGAGTGTTGCAAATAAGAACAGATGATTTTTACGCACTTCAGCACTCGGGTGTCTCATTCTGTGACCTTGCGTGGCCTAACGCTTCACAGCTGAGCAGTTGTTGCTTGTAGACACTTCACAATTACAGCACTTACAGTTGACCGGGGCAGCTCCAGCAATACAGAAACTTGACAAACTGACTTGTTGGAAAGGTGACACATTGAAAGTCACTGATCTGGTCAGTATGATCCATTCTACTGCTAATATGTAACTATGGAGATTGTATGGCTGTATACTTCATTTTATGCACCTGTTAGTGATGGGTTTTCCTGAAACACTCTATTTAGAAGGGGTGTTCACATACTTTTAGCCATGTAGTGTACGTTTGTTATGGGGATGTGTAGACCAGGACAAAAATAATCTGTGTCTCTTAATACCCATATTTGGGGTCGCCTGTACAGATCACTATATATAAATGCGAACACTGGCTGCTTTGTATAATAAAACCCAATCTCTATATTAACTTTTAGTACTATATAGTGATTGTAGCTGCGGCTTGCAAGTTGCATTTATGGTAATTGTAGTTTAAAGTCATCTGCGTTGAGTGCCAGGATCTTTGAACACCAGTCAAAGGGCATCACTGGTCATTTGAAGTTTTGAGAGCAACCCCTGCAGTTGCTGTTGGTACAGACATAATCTGATCAGAAGCTGAGTGGGGACCTGACAATTCTGTTTCACAATGCCAAGGCCCCCATTCTGCTCTTCATGGCATGTGCCGACCTTTGAAAATTCATTAAACAAATCTTCCTATTGACCATGAATATATTCTAACATGTTGATAAGGATACCTATAAAGTTGACCATATATGCAGCAATTTGGATGGCCAACTTGGCTCTTTTAGAACAAACTGGCATGGACCCCCCCCCCCCCATAAACATGCAAATCCCAAAGACCAATCCAATCAAAACCGACAGATACGATTGCCGAGTGTCCGACTACAGCGCCTGACCCCCATGTTATTTGTTTATTAGTCGCAAGCAACAAAGCAATAGACATGTCCACATGTGTGGGATCAAACTGGACATGGATCCCATTGATCAACAAAGGAGAAGTGGAGGCGTGGTCCGTAGCAGCCAATCAGACTTTAGCAAACATGTAATACATTCTAGAAATAATTCCTAGAATCTGTTTGGTCGCTAAGGGAAACATCTCCACTATCCTTTCTTAAAAGGTTTCACACATCTAACCCAGGATGTATTACAAACAATGACTTATAATATGGTAAAGTGATTTTGTTTTTAGATAGGGATAAATGGTACATCAGGGTTCAATCTCGCGTCATGGAAGTTTGTGAAATAATTGAAGTTCCTATGCGGTGGTCAGAACACTGCAATTACTAACACCTGAAAAGAAATCACCTGAATAGGTTTTAAATCAACAGCGGAAGGAAGTTAAACTGAATGGACAAATAATGATATGCACGTTTTACTTAACATGGCTCCAATAAATCCTTGGCTTAGTAACTACAGGTGTTGATTTTGAAGTAGCTGTGTCTGGTTTATGTCTGAATGTCAGCTCTTTTCTTGTACTTGGTATATTAGAGGTTCTTAATCAAAATCTCATGAATGCAAATGTGGGTCATAAACATTTAGCTTGATTTATCTAGTGCATTTGTGTTTTAATGTTGTTAGTCTAAATGATATGTAGTTTTAATGTATTTTTAAAAATGACAAATACCAAAATGTATTTCAGGCATCTACGCCTGGGTTGGAAACATTTGCAATAGCAAGTAAATAACTAACTAAAAATGTAACAATATACATAAATAAGTTGGTTACATGCTAGCAAATGAAATAGGCAATAATAAGCAGTATACTTTGAATGTGACCAAGGGACTATTTGCGTGTTCTGTCTGCTCTTTGTACATTATCTTCCTATAACTCAACCACGCTGGTAGATTAAATGACTTCTGACGGCTTTGTTTGCTTGTGGTAGGGAAAATTAGACTGTAAGCTCAACTGAGGCAGAGGCAGATGTGAATGAATCAACATTTTGTGACTATCATCATCATCATCACCACCATTTATTTATATAGCGCCACTGATTCCGCAGCGCTGTACAGAGAACTCATTCACATCAGTCCCTGCTCCATTGGAGCTTACAGTCTAAATTCCTTAACATAAACACACACACACTAGGGTCAATTTTGATAGCAGCCAATTAACCTACCAGTAGATTTTTGGGGTGTGGGAGGAAACCGGAACACCCGGAGAAAACCCACCCAAACACGAGGAGAACATACAAACTCCACACAGATAAGGCCATGGTCAGGAATTGAACTCATGACCCCAGCGCTGTGAGGCAGAAATGCTAACCACTGAGCCACTGTGCTGCCCAAAATAAAACAAATCATTATAAAAATAATCATGATTATTTAAGAGGGTTTTTTTTTAAAGAAAATAAATAATATTTTAATGAATAAAGTATATGATAATGTGCGCTATCAAAAGTGTATGATTATGTGCGCTATCAAAATGATCTATCCGACTTAGAAGAAACGATGACTGTCCTTAACAATGATAGAAGAAGATCCCGGCAGTCTGAGAGCAAATCACGATCCGTAGTAAGAACGGCATCTTGTTTCTACGTTATTTTCAATTGCGACCTTTGTATCAAAATTTTTAAAGCGGCAATGACGCTTCCTATTCGATCTAAATATTACACGTAGGCTTAGGTGTAACAGGTCGGATGAGAAGCGGCATTGCCGCTTTAAAAATAGCTATACAAAGGTCGCAACTCAAAATGACGTAAAAACAAGATGCCGTTCTTACTAGGGATCTCAGACTGCCGGGAACTTCTTCTGTTATTGTTAAGGACAGTCATCATTTCTTCTAAGTCGGGAAAGTAATTTTCGTTTTTTTCCCTTCGTGGTAGTCACTGTCGGTGACACCACTTCCGAAATTTTGCACCCCACCCGCTGCTTGAGCGAGCAGAGAAGCCGGTTGCCCACATCAGTTGAGCCGCGACTCTCAGAGCACCATGCCGCTGGGCAAGCTGGGCAGCATGTGATTGGGAATGTAGTGAATACATTATGTTTGTTTGCAGAAAAAAATTACTGCGAAGGACCCAAAGTAGGCTTCTGCACCCCGGCACTGCTCATTTCCCCATGTCAAGAGGAACCTATGTCAAGTGGCATCTATATAATTATCAATCACCAGTTTATGGCAGGTTTTCCTGCTGTGCCTTCAACAACAGGAGAATTGCTTGTTCTCTAGGAGGAAATGTACCATAGATTGGCACCTCTGCAAAATGACCTTTTCCACCATAACACTTTATTTTCATGTTATTGCACAGCTACTTCACTCTCTCTTATTTCACCCTAAACCTTAACAATTTTGTCACCAAGAGTTGGAGATATCCAGATTTAGAGGCAAATGGGTTTCTGGGGTCAGGAGAACTTTGTTGTTATGTATAATTTGGTTATGTTATTTCACGGAAAATCATAATAAATTATCCAAACATGAAGTCTACCTACAGAACCCTTAAAATCCCTTCTTTCAATATAAAAACCTACCAGTAAAGCACCACTCACAGACTGAAGGAACTGTAAAAATGTGTCTGACCGCCAGATTGAAAGACAGCTCGGTGGCTAAGTGGTTAGCACTTCTGCCTTACAGCACTGTGGTCATGAGTTCAATTCCTGATCATGGTCTTATCTGTGAGGAGTTTGTATGTTTTCCCCGTGTTTGCCTGGGTTTCCTCTCAGTGCTCCAGTTTCCTCCCACGCTACAAAAACACACTGTTAGTTTAATTGGCTGCTAACAAATTGACCCTAGTCTGTGTGTGTGTGTGTGTGTGTGTGTGTGTGTGTGTGTGTGAGAATTTAGACTGTAAGCCCCAATGCAGGGACTGATGTGAGCAAGTTCTCTGTACAGCGCTGCGGAATCAGTGGCGCTATATAAATAAATGGTGATGATGATGATGAAGAAAGAGGTGTTCCTTTCTAAATTTTACACAGGACTGTGGTGGTACTTAAAATATCTACTGTGATCATTGCTGGTTAATAATAAGCTGAAAAGTAAATAACATATGTGACCCTCGTCTACGTGTGGCTTCATCAAAATGGTGCTACCGCAAGATTACTTAAAAATGGTGGAGCTGGACGACTTCACTGCATAAATCTCCCTACAGTCTATGCAGCTGGGAGGTGGAGAGATCTGAGGAGGGTGGAGAGGAGCAGAAGAGCCAGCTAGTATCACTTGAGAGAGGGGAGGATATACATAGAGGCAGGACATCAGAGTGAAGAGACCATAATGGAAGAGAGGGGTTCAAGAGGAAGATGGACTTGCAGAAGGCGAGGAACTGGTCCAGGATACCAGATACAAAGAGACATGTTTTACAAGTATTAAAGTAATTTCATCGTTTTTCCATAAGCATTTTATAAGCAATTAATGTGGTTCCAAAGCACAAGCAATTTATTTAACAAAAAGGAAAAAGGTTTAGTAGTTCCAAAAACAAGTACAATACAGCCGATACCAAATAAATACATACATACATACATACGCTGCGTTCTCTGCTGGATCCAGCTAGACAGTCCTTCAGTCCTGAAGACTGTGTTCAGTGATGACTGTCTTAGCTGGTCCCAGGGAGCTGTATATATACACTATGCAGGTCATAGGCCAGTTCATACGAAAATATCCAAAGGTGGGGGTCAGCTCTCCAGGGGATGTACTCCGATTTTCCCGCCCAGAATCCAGTTTAAACTAGTCTATTTACACTACACAGACAATATCATTCTAATCATTTATTCCCTACAATCTATAACTATCATATAAAGTGTACATATCACCTTATAATATATCTAACTATAAACCAAATACCATCTGCTCAGAAAAAACTGTGGAATGGAACCATTATGAATATGAAATATATAAATAAATGAATGTGAAAGTGCGAGTGTATGCGTGCGTGTTTTATCGTGCAATCGCGCCATGACACGTAACACGTGGCGTACTGATCGCAATCGCCCAGTAAAACAATATTAATCAATATACTTTCTTTCATCCAATTATACCACTTCGACACAAGGGACCTGTGCCAGTGAACCTCCGCTTTAGCCCAAGGAAGATCTACTGCTATCGGCATTCAAAGAGAAGGAGTCAACTGGCCTTGGTGAAAAAAGGGTTAGCAGAGAGGATGGCAAGAATGAGGTGGCCTGACCTGCTGAATACTACCGAGTCCTGCCACCACAGTGACAGAAAAGTGATACACTTACGCATGTAGTGCACAGACTAAGGTATAAGTGCAGAACCGTACTGTTTCTAAACACATAGACAATTTCAGCCTGTTAATATTCCCTTTAAGGAGAACTGTTAAAGCTATCCAGGATTATTTACCAAATGCAACAATGGTACCCAACGTTCATAATTGTAATTATACTATTTGCATCAGATAGCCAGAGTGAAAGGGTCTAATGTGAGTGTAAAAGTTGTGCAGCTGAAATCCCTTACTCTAGTTGATTGCATGTATATGGGAGATTTATTGTGCAGTTTACTGACTGAGCTGTGACGACCACTCAGCAACTTGTGTTATTCACGTGAACGGTTATGGTTATCTTTAAGGGTTATGCTGAACAAGTTTATGTAATAATATTCTAATATAGTCAAATCTATTCTAATCTAAAGCGCTACAAAATACGTTGGTTCTATATATATAAATGTTGATGATGATGGTGAAAATCTATTAATCAATTCCTCTTTTATCGAGCCCTTTTCTACTAAAATGAAAGGTGTTTCCTGACAGGTAACCAGGTTTAGTTTAGGCAGGGAGCGTTGAGTGTCACAGTGGAAGGACTACAATCTGAATAGTGAGAGGTGTAATAGTGATTGAGAGTTGTACTGGAGTTTAAACTAGATATTGCATTTTGTACGTTCCAAATTGTTCAACTTTTATCATGGGTTAAATTCAAATAAACAATCCTATTACCCATCCCCTTTAATAAATGCACCACAGTGGTTTATTTTTTATATGCTATGTCGTGTTACCCTTAAGAGGTCTGTGTGGATTCAATGGGGTCTCCAAAATTGTCCCCTGGTAACGCAAACTACCCACATCCCCACAGATTGCTGAAGAGCAGACTTGAGTAGATTCAGCGTGGCATCAAGAGCGGAAGTAGCTATTGTAACACAACATAACTCAGAAGTGGAGTGAGGGGGTGTTTCACGTAAAAAAATAATGTACAATGCTAATGAGCATGTTAGTGCTATATAAAAGGCATAATATTAATAGCAAAAATTGAACATTTCTGGGACAAATAGCAGTTGTGATGCATAATTTATTTACTTTAGCATTACTTCATACAGTGTTGGGTGTATTTTAAGTAATGTTGACAGTCCTGTTGTTCTATACTTTCACTAGATTTCGATTTATATTCCCATGTTTAATAGGCTCTTTTTTTACCTATAAATCTACTTGTGTATTTTTATTAATCTACTTATAAACAAAAGTGTAGCTTAATGTAACTTCAAATGAGCAAATACTGGTTTTTTTATGGACTATTTAATTTGGCCATTACTCAATTACCTATAAAGTTAAAGACTACATTTTTATGGGATGAGATAACAATTGGAAAACGGATGAGGGAATCTCCAACAAGGAAAAGGATGGCATGTTTTATTCTTGCTAATGGTGTTTTTACGAGTGGTCAAATATTTTGTGCACAATGTATACACTTATCTGGGTAAATGGAAAAAAAAAAAAGAAAAAGAAAGAAATATATATCAAACAATAGGATGAATACTTTATAAGAACTTCAAGTGAACTTTTTTATATCGTGGAAAGAAAAGCAATGAAGTAAAGCAATAAACACAGAGAATATCAGTAAATCTTAAGTCACTTTATTAGTGAAGTTAGAGTTCCAATGATGAAAACAATTTCATTTGTATTCTAAGATGATGAGATTTATTTGCTGATAAGTAACTGATACTGAACAAGGATAGGTAAAGTGCTTTCTAGAACACTAAGACTATATGATGCTGCAAGTAATTATGACCGAGCGTTAGACAGGTAAGTTAATTTTATTTTATTTTTAGGGACTAAAGATATGCACACATATATATGTGCGATCTATAAATTGATAATCCATAATTTGCAGAGCATTCTCTACTTTTTGTGCTAATAATTAGGGCCTGATTCATTAAGGAACTTAAATTAAGAAGTTTCTTATTTAAGTCTCCTGGACAAAACCATGTTACAATGCAAGGGGTGAAAACTAGTCTTCTGTTTTGCACATAAGTTAAATACTGACTGTTTTTTTCATGTAGCACACAAATACTTGATAGCTTATTTGTACACTGAAATTTAAAGTTGATATTTGTGTGCTAGATGAAAACACAGTCAGTATTTAACTTATGTGCAAAACTGAAAACTAATTTTCACCCCTTGCATTGTAACATGGTTTTGTCCAGGAGACTTAAATAAGAAGCTTCTTAATTTAAGTTCCTTAATGAATCAGGCCCTAGAACATTTTTATTTTACTTTCTGCTAAATATTGGAAAGCCTTAAAGAAAAAGAACAGTCAGTAAAGATCATTTATGAATTAATTAGAATGTAAGCTCTTTAATGAGCAGGGTCCTCCATACCCTTTGTTTTCCTTTCTGCATTTATTTTGTCTACCTTGTATGTCCCTGTTTTATGTATGTCCTGTTTTCCCTACTGTATGGCGCTGCGGAGCATTGTGGTGCCTTACAAATCTACAATAATAATAATAATATGAATGAGAAAAAATGGCAGACTCGCAGCACAAATGTGCATCCTCTTTTATAACACTTTATTTCTATGGGTAAATGCATGGATTATCCTTGCAAATGGAGGTTACACCAAATATGCAAAAGTTTGTTCCATCTAATGGGGTGATCAAGGTGGATCAGAGTGGTCCTTGTTGAATATGGGCCAAATACAGGAATTTGAATTATACTGTACTGAAATGAGAATTATTATTATTATTATTATTTTTGTAGATTTTTAAGGTGCCCTAGTGATCTGAAAACAGGACATGCATAAAATAGAGACATACAATGTGGACAGAATAACTGCAGACATGATAACAAAAGGGTAGGGACGACCCTGCTCATTAGGGAACTGTTGAAACAGCAATCACAATTGAGCTATGTGGTTGCCACAGCTGAACAGAGATGGTAGTCCAGGAGATCCTTAAACAGCTTTGTTTTTGGTATGAAGCTGATCTTCAACGCTGCTGTGATGTTTACAAACAGTATTCTGAAATATCCAATGCTTTATAGTTGTGAGAATAAGGAAAAGTGGGAGCTTGGGCAAGGAGGTTAGCCAGTGAACATCTTAACCCAACTGGCATCAACATGCCACCTCAAATAAGACCTCATGTTATTATTCAAATATGTTTCAAGGGGTGGAGATTGCACATATGGGGGAGAGAGTCCTCCAAATGACCAGAGTGTTATACAGTTTAACTATAACGTAGATTATTCTTTGACTTTTAATAACAATGGAACGGATTATTACAATTGCACCATTGGGGGGGCTCTTTACATACATAAGCACGTTAACACGAAAATACTAATGTCATAAAAACATTGAAACTTTTCTGTTATTTAAAACATAAACAAGGTACTAATCTCTGGTATTTTAGGAGAGAAATGGAAAAGTTGGAGTTTATTAAAGGATTATTCCAAAAGTGATAGATGCATTTGAACAGAAATTACGCACATTGCCTCTAAGTCGTTAAGGAGACCCAAGCATAAAAAAGGAGTAAATTTGCACCTGGGCAAAACCATGTTGCATTGGAAGGGGGAGGTAAATTTAAAATATGGGGACAGATTTATAGTTGGGGTAGGGCATGTCCTAGTTCAATTTTAAATTTCAGTGTACAAATAAAGCTAGCAAGTATTTGTGTGCTAGATGAAAAAACAGCCAGTATCTAACTTATGTGCAAAACAATAAACTCATTCCACCCCTTGCATTGTAACATGGTTTGTCCCTGGGAACATTTACTACTTTTTTTGCCTTACTTTCCTTAATGACTCAGACACATTGTTTTCAGGTTCATAAATGACCCTTTGTACGTGTTTGCTGCTTACAGTTTACATTTTCAGGTTTTATGATTGAATTTAGTAGTGAATGTCAATGCTGTCTCAGTGCAATTACTTATTCTAGATTTTATTTGATCTAATAAAATCACTTGAACTATTGGAGAAACGTCTGTCTATACATGTTTTTGTACCCAACGCCCTGCACTTATGTAAACTTATGTAAACTTGACCTGAACCAGTGAGGCAGTGATGAAGATATGAAGAATCAGATAACCAGGATTATCCTATATTGACAAATTTGTACTTGGAGCCTTATTCTGAATATTTGGTCCTTTACTATTTAAGATTTCCTTCATATATCCTATATATCTACATTCATATATGTTTGGGTTAGCATTAGTTTTTTATACTAGTCTCAGACATAAAGGCAAAATGATAAAAAGCGTGTTCTCCAGGGGTCTGAAATGTAAAGCCACACCTTGGTGGACTTAATTGCTATTATTGAAACAATGATTTTCATGGAAACTCAAAATTTGCCGTAAAGGTCGTGTCTACATTCTGCAAAAATATGTAAATATATATATATATAAAAGACAAAAATAATAGAAGTGCCACACATAGTGTATTATATGAGCGATAAGCAAATCTCAATATAAAGGTGCAGATGCAATAGCCTCGTACCAGAGATCAAATAAAAACAGCTTATCTGATATGGTTTCCCAAGCGTCCATGTGATATGAATCCTCTCATATGATGTCCTTTTAATCCTATGGTATAAACTGAAAGCTCAATGAGAGAACTATTATGGTGCACTAAATCTGTATATAGCTGGAATATATTCACCAAATTAATCACACAGATAGGGACTATAATGAACTTGTCCACAAGTATATATCATATTAAAGATTTAATAGCAAAAGTTAAAAAAATGCCCGTACGTATAAGACATATCAGAGCTTGTCTGTGAGTTTCCGGATGGTAATAACTGGATCCCAAATCCACCTGGCCAGGGTAAGTATGGCAATCCAGGGGGAAACCAACACAGGAAGAAACAGTATCCCTCTCAACGCGTTTCGTCTGGGTGACTTTATCAAGAGATCAGGAATATGTGGTATATATATATATATATATATATATATATATATATATACAAGTTAACCCGTGCATGATACGCATGCATTCTAGTCAAATCAAGCTACTTAAGGTGTTAAAAAGGTTCTTGTCATGCATTTGAGCCTAGCCCAGGCCTCCTCAGGGGAAGAGCGTTACTTCCCGACGCAAGCGCTCTTTTTTAACGTGGTTTTGTCCACATGTCACCACCTCATCATTTTTCTCCATCACCTCATCCTTCATCTTCATCGCCACATCCTTCATCAAGCTACTTAAGGTGTTAAAAACTCCCCACTGTCACCCCCGGCAACCACCAACCACTCCCAACTGTCACTTCTCCTTCAAGAAATATATAGGTCAGTGTATAACTCTGCCCAGCAGGTGGCGCTGCAGCTTGTTTTTGTTTTTTTTCACACACGACACTAAGTATTTATATAGTAGATATATGTATGTATGCATGTATGCATCTGAATCGAGGCAAAACGTCATTGTTGTGTTGTCGGATCTTGCGGGTTTTGCACTCCATAAGTTCCTCCATCCCCAGGAGAATCAAGCGCCATTGCTCACACAGAAACAGGAGGGGTAGCAGTGTTCTTGTCCCTTGACAAAAATTGACTGGAAATGATTAGAAATTAATGCTATTGAGGTTAATTATAATGTAGGGATAAAAAAGAGCCAAATTATGTGATTTTAGCAAAAAAAAATTAGGGATTTTAGAAAATAATCAGGATCGAAATCTAAAACACGTGAGGGCGGTTCTGTCAAAACCAAAACACCAAGTTAATCCAGATCCAAAACACAGGGGTCAGTGAACATCTCTAATAACCACAAATGAATAGCTGCCACACTTGAGCAAATATATGAATCACTGCAGCAGAAAGGAACACTGTCATTTAATTTCCCCCTCTTAGCATGCTGATCCAAGGGTTAATATAGTGCAGAACAAGTGGCTGTTTTAAGGAATCCTTTACCTTAAAACACTGTTAGACGCAGCCAAATAAACCTTGTACACACTAATATCTGTTTTATTAAAGGAATAACCCTTCAGGGTAAAGCAAGATGTTTGGAGCTGTGTGCCTACTCAATGTGATAACACAAGCAGACAGGGGTAAGGGTGTCTGAAAAGGAACTTTGTTCCAATCCTTAGATCCAATAAGTTATGGTCCAGGTTACATATAATTAACCAAGCACTGACGCGTTTCGTCACTCCGTAGTGAATTTTTCAAACATGCTTTATGAATCAAATATCCACCTATCACCTAAATATCAGAGACCTGGCCTACACAATTTACCGTCAGATCTGTGGTCTTCGTCTCTCATGACCACATGCTAAAAAGATCGGGACTCAGTACACTTTACAGATATCGTCCTACACTGCTGGTCGTGAGCATGTGCACACTTTCTCATTTTCCTGACATTGCTCCATGTTTGATTTCGATTTTTAGGAAGTTTAAAATCCCAAATCAAATGATACGATGTGCTTAGGTATAATAAAACAGGATTGTGAGAGCATGCGCACTCTTATAGTATCTGACCAAACGGTCGTTAATTCTGTGATCTGAGCGATAATTCATCGTCATCATCACCATTTATTTATATAGCGCCACTGATTCCGCAGCGCTGTACAGAGAACTCATTCACATTAGTCCCTGCCCCATTGGAGCTTACAGTCTAAATCCCCTAACATACACACACACAAACAGACAGACAGACTAGGGTCAATTTTGATAGCAGCCAATTAAACTACCAGTATGTTTTTGGAGTGTGGGAGGAAACCGGAGCACCCGGAGGAAACCCACGCAAACACAGGGAGAACATACAAACTCCACATAGATAAGGCCATGGTCGGGAATTGAACCCCAGCGCTGTGAGGCAGAAGTGCTAACCACTTAGCCACCGTGCTGCCCCATAATAATTGCGTCAGTGTGTACTCAGCTTTAGCCCTTGACCCCCCCCCCCCATTATCATTTGGACAGGGATATCTGACTCCCAGAATTATTTCTCTTTACTAGTAGATGGTCCTATCGGGCTTGAGTCATTATAGAGAGCAAAGCAAGAAAAAATAGTAACTTTGCACCTTAGCAAAACTATGTTGCTTTGGAGGGGGAGGTAAATTTAAAATGTGGGGACAGATTTATAGTTGGGGTAGGGCATGTTCTAGATCAACTTTACATTTCAGTGTAAAAATAAAGCTATCAAGTATGTATGTGCTACATGAAAAAGCAGCCAGTATTTTGCTCCCTTGCAAAATAATAAGCTAATTTGCACCCATTGTATTATAACATGGTTTGTCCAGGATCTAATTTACTCCTTGTTTTGCTTTGTTCTCCGTATTGACTCAATCCCACAGGTCTGGTTGCTCAACAATCTGGCCCGTGGATCAGATTGATATGTGTGAACATTTTAAAGGCGGTGACCACCTTCAGATGACTTTAATTTATTGGTTTGTGCATGATCCCCTGCAACTTCTACTACGTATACTGCTTCTCTCTCCATCACTTCCTTGTGTGCTTCTCAGCCATGTCTTTATATTATTAGGCAGTGATTTAGTTTGCTCTGGGATAAAGCAAAATGCTGCTCTCTGAATATTGCTTTACCCTATACAGTGATAACCAGAGGTGCATCAAATCCCAGGGCAAGAAAACGAATCAACTATGCCTAATAATATAAATACATGGCATGAATACACATGTGGAAGTCATTCGATGGCGAAAATTGTCTTTAAATTGCACTAAGCCACTAAATTGATTGATTACTGTAGGTTATACCACATTTGCACCTTTTTGCAAACACATTTTTTTGTAGTCCATTTTACATTTGCGCCCAGGAACCACATTTTATTACACTCTTTATGTTATTAAAATCTGTCTCATTTTTAGGGGGAAAAAATAATCACTGAACCAGATCATCCTAAGAGTATTTTTTAGATTCCATGGAGGATATTTACTAAACTTAAAAAGTGGAGATGTTGCCTATAGCAACCAATTAAATTTGAGCTATCATTTTTTTAGTACATTCTATAAAATGACAGCTAGAATCTGATTGGTTGCTATAGGCAACATCTCCAACCCGTAGTTTAGTAAATATACCCCATGTCTTGATTAAAAAATGTTTTTCATTTCATCAAACAAACACAGAAACACACACAGACATACACATAGACACACAGAGAAACACACACAGACACACAAAGAGACACACAAAACACAGAGACACACATATACACATGCAGAAATATTAACATTTTACATCTAAATATTCATTATCTGCAAACAAATCACCAAACAAGATATCTCTATCTAGTGAAAATAATCACGGAATTGTTTTTATCAGGTGCAATGCAGATTTTAGTTACAAATTTACATTTCTGTATAATTTTAAAGATATAAAACAAGAGGTGCATTTTGTCCAATTCTTCATTCACTTTCTGCTGCCTCAGCATGTAACATCTGCCTGACTTTAGTTCTCCAGCACGAAAAGTAAAATCTTTCTCAAACCCCTGATGAATATCAGATTCTAGAAATGATCTCAGCCAGACTATACAGGATTATATTCCCCTAATAGTAAGCTCCATCGCATTTCGTGCCAGGCCAGGTTCCTCTCCATTTGTAAATGTTTATTGTAAGGCCAATACCTGATCATTTTACTGCCGTTCTACAAAACAAATAAAGATTTTAGGAGAAGAAGCATTGATTCTCTCTAAAGTCGTGGCATTATCTCAAATATTACTTGTATATTGTTTCAGTAATACAGAGGGGTTTATTTCAATTATTTTCTCAGAAATGCTCATCTTAGCATAAAGCTATTTTTTTTTCCTGGGTCCTTCTGGCTCTTTAGAATAGATTTTTCATATTCATAGGTGTAAGTGTTCTTCTAAAATAATTTGACATATTCTATCAATGGCCTTACAGTTATTTTATTCTTCTTTCTTCTTCAAAGAACGTATTATATCAGCTATTTCAGTAATTTTAATTCACTTTAAAAACGTTCAACATTATGCTGATCAATTATATATTTTTAAATATTGGGAGTAGATTTAGGAAACCTTCTGTAAAGGAAAAGTGGAAGTGTTGTCCATAGCAACCAGGTGTTGTTCATAGGAACCAATCAGATTCTAATTATCATTTTTGGAGGTGTTGGCCGTAGCAGCCAATCAGATTTGAGCTATCATTTATCTAGTACACTGTAGAAAATGATAGCTGGAATCTGATTGGTTGCTATAGACAACACCTCCACTTTTACCATCTGTATGATATTATGGGATATATTTATCTGTATGATGTTATTGAGAAAGGTTTATCCCATAATATCCCACAGATGGAGCAGAATATAATGCAGTGAGTGGCAAATCACAGTTTATAATTAAGGAAAGAATCAATATTATCTTAAGATAGATCTTTGATCAGTTTAGCTGTAGATAGCTCAACTGCTATGTGGCAAGTTTACAATCAACTGTATGAAGATATTTACACTCAGCAATGTATGCATTTATATATATCCAGGATAGCAGCCCTGGAGAAGTGATGATTAGAGTACTGGCAATTGTTGGTAACTTGAAAACAACGGAGGTTCCAGACTGGAGGTAGGAGGTTAAACTGTACAAAAAAATGACAGATATCCTTCTTTAGTTGTAAAATGCATCATATGGCATGGTACACTTTCCATTGCAACTAACCCTACGAATGTGCCGTGCAGAGGCGGAACTAGCGAGCTGTGGACCCGGTGCGCGGAGGCTGGGATAAAGGGGACTGGGGTCCCGACCTTCTGCATCTGCCATGCAGCGGGCCCCATTATCTCCATGGGCCCCAGTGCACAGCACCTGTCGCACCAATGGTAGTTCCGCCACTGGTGCCGTGATATTTTTTTTAGATTAAAAACAACAAAACTTTATTGTTAGTAGACTAAAAGAGACGCTATGGATTAGTGTTGGTTTGTCAAACCTGCATGACCCCCCTGACAATGAATCCTTAGTATAACATTTATGGCATTTCTGTGTATCAGAAGAAAGGTTCTAAATGAGGTCCTCTGTCTTATTGTGCAGTGACACAGTCTAGGCTATGCTTCAACTCCAACAAGCTATAAGATATTATAATCTCTGGTCCAGTTATCATGATTGAGCCAGTTGTTCTGAATTAAAATAAAATCTGTCTTGTGTACGCTTATGCACTGAGAATCGCCGATAAGGACATCAAAACACGGTGGCAAAGTGGTTAGCACTTCTGCCTCACAGCGCTGGGGTCATGAGTTCAATTCCCGACCATGGCCTTATCTGTGTGGAGTTTGTATGTTCTCCCCGTGTTTGCGTGGGTTTCCTCCGGGTGCTCCGGTTTCCTCCCACACTCCAAAAACATACTAGTAGGTTAATTGGCTGCTACCAAATTGATCCTAGTCTCTCTCTCCCTCTCTGTCTGTGTGTGTATGTGTGTATATTAGGGAATTTAGACTGTAAGCTCCAATGGGGCAGGGACTGATGTGAGTGAGTTCTCTGTACAGCGCTGCGGAATCAGTGGCGCTATATAAATAAATGGTGATGATGATAATGACGTGGAGGAAACTTTGTGATTTGCAGGATAAGGTGAACAGATCGAATGCAATATTTCAATTTTAGAGCTCTTTAAATGGCGCTGTGAAAATAGTCTGCAGAAACAGCCGCTACACAAAGAGATTTAGAAAAACTAAGGGGAATGACGCTCTATCGCTTACTGCAGCTGATTGTCACCAAATAAATTAACTTACAGCGAGTATAATGAAAGTTAATAAATAATCACATAGGTCCTATTTAAGGTCCTATCCTATTTAATAACCGTCATTATTTGTGACGGATGTTGTTGTCATTTATTTTGTGACAATCAGCCGCACTAACCAATAACACTGCATTTCATTCTGTTTTTGGACAGACAACGTGCAGGATGTAAATTATCTGGGCCTACTTGGGAAGATTCTCCACTTACGTATCTTTGTTATGTCTCTGACTTTAATCAAAAATTTGGGAATGAAACATTTTAACATATTATACTTTTATAATGGAACAAAACATATCACGTGTTTGCCAAGCAAAATGACCAGCTACGGGGAAAAAACCTTTTGTTTACTTAGATCCAGAAAGCAGAACTTGTTCAAATTCATTTGCATCCCAGTTACTGTAATGTTATTTAACAATGTTCAAATTGAAAAAATACTATTAACATACAATACTGTTCATCTTGGATTTTTAAGACTAATTAAAACAGTTTAAAGATGTGAGGGAAGTAATTGGCTAGTAATTAATTACATTTTGTAAAGGCAATCATTTACAGTAAACCATTATAAGGATTCTTGAGTAACACAGAGTAAATGTGAATTAACACATATCGACTAATCGGACATTTGCTTCTCTTATTTAAGTGGTTGCTAACTGGTTTATTATTGCACATGTAAAACATTTCATATATAACGTCCTCCAGTCAGTACAGTGTATACATGTATATAGAGCCATTTTTTTTACAGCGATTGTTTAATGCCATAGTGAATGTTCCCTCTTGTGCCTGTTTGTCCACCCTCCCTTAGGATGTAAGCTCGTATGAGCAGGGCCCCTCTCCCCTCCTGTCTCCATACCTGTTCTTCAGCTCCATCTTCGCTCATATGTCTGCCCGGAGTTCTGAAGTATTGGTACTTTGTGTTTATTGCTCTGTACTATGTCACCCTGTATGGTCTCCTGCTTGTATTATGTACGGCGCTGCGGAAACCTTGTGGCGCCTAACAAATAAATGATAAATGATAATAATAATAATAGTGTATAATAACAATCATAATGGTAATAATAATAATAATAATAATAATAATAATAATAATAATAATATAAATAAATAAAAATAATACAATAAAACCTAATATGATTGCATTTTATATAACACAAGGTTTAAGAAACAGACTATATACAAGTAAAAGTAAAACATGATTGGTGTGAATACTTCTATAAACAAATCTGCAATATATCTGTGCCTCAGAGCACTGGGGTCATGGGTTCAATTCCTGACCATGACCTTATTGGTGTGGAGTTTGTAGGTTCTCCCCATGTTTGCGTGGGGGGGCTCCGGTTTCTTCCCACACTCCAAAAACATACTGTGAAGATACCGGGTCTTCTGGCCCAATTCTACCCACTTCACTCTGGCTGGCCACCCACGGGTGCCTTCGTAAACCGGGGAAGCCTACCCCAGTACCTTCTAAGGTTCTTATTAGTCACACTCAGGCAAATGCAGTTAGAAAAGTACAGCTGTACATTTATTGTAATAAAAACAACACTAGAATATTAAGTACACACAGTAAATAAATGCCAGGCAGGTTTACCACATCATCTGTCGCTTACCCCACTAGCGTAAGAAGCTACAGTAACCTGAATGTCCTGACTTAAAGACCCATGGAGCTCTTCTCTTAGCTGCAGCTTTAGTCCATTGGTAGAGAACGAAAACGCAAAACCAGCTACACTGCACCTTCCATGAATAAATTCTCCAACGAATATCACCTCCATCTCTGGAGTGGCTGCTTATATCTAGGGTCTAATTTCCACAGTAACTCCCCAGCTAGATTGTAGACCAAACGTCTGGAGTTGCCTTGTGAGAACAATGGATACTAATTAGCCCCCCCTCACCAGTATCTTGCAACCTGTTCCCTACCCATAACCCCCTTGGCTTCACTTTAAGGACAATGAATAACAAACTCACTGCCTGATCAACAATAAACAATATACATATTTACAATATACCTCAATGTCCCCTTATCCACATGTAATTAGACACAGCAATTGTACTCTGTTGTGCTGAGGATCAAAAGCAAAGGCTATAAAAAGTACATGCTATAAGTACATGCTACATTTTGTGAAAAACGAAGACAGGCTGGTTAGGGTGATATTAATATCTTTTTCACTACACATACTAGTAGGTTAAATAGCTGCTATTAAAAATATTGACCTTACTGTGTGTGCATGTTTGAGAATTTAGACTGTAAGCTCCAATGGGGCAGGGACTGATGTGAGTGAGTTCTCTGTACAGCGCTGCGTAATTAGTATAGAAATAGTTAATGATCATGTTTTAGGACTTTTTTCTTCCCTATCAGAAGATGACAAAGATAATATATATCATGTCCGTACACACATAGGGCCTGATTCAAACCCGAATGCAACTTGCACATAAGTTGCGTGTTGAAAAAGTGCACGGAACTTGCGTGTAGTTTTGACCAGATTCAAATCCATGAGGATCTCAAGATACGTTTCCATTTGAATCTGTGTAGATGTACGCTCTGTCTACACAGTACTTGGCGTACTTATACACACACAGAACAGGCCGCCATGTACACGCGAGTGTATGTACAAAAAAAAATGTCTAAAAACAAATAAAATGTATTTGATCATAAAATAAAATAACAAATGTTATCAGTATAATGATATAAATATTAATTTTCAAATATAATACTGTTGTTAATTTTTATATTAGTTTCATAAATAAAGATGCTTTCAATGCGGACTGTACATATAAAGCATTTTTATAGTCTGTTTTAGTAGCATACAGTTGTACTGTGCTAGCTAGTGGCACGAAACATAAACTAATACGATATTAAAATAGTGAACTGGAAGGAATGATTCACACCTAATCTTAATTATAAGTATATTAGAAGTCACCAAGAAGTTCCATGACCAGTATATAAAGACTGTTGCAGCTTCGTATAGTATTCGTAGGTTGCCAATAAACTTCCTGGTGACTTCTAATATCCTTCGTTACTGAGCAGCTCTTGTTTCGACACCCAGAAAAGACACTTGCTCTATCTCTACATTACAGCAGGGGGCGCATTATCCCATTTATAACACATATGAATAATATATCACAGCTTTTAGTCCTTTCTCATGATGAAACAGTTGTTCAGAAAATAAATAAAAGGCTTTTAGTTTCCTCCTTGTATCTCTTTTTTCATTACATATTATTTAAAGGAAAGCTTGTGCTTTCAAGCAGTAGCCGGACCATTAAAGCCCGCAGTTTTGTTTAGAAAGAAGGAATATTTAATTAATTATCGTTGTTGACATTGAAATTAAATCATACTTCCAAATAATGGATGGCAGTTTCCAGAAATAGACAGGACTCTCTCCCCAGCTGGAGGCTCAGGTTACTTCCACCTCGCTGCATCGTCTTCTCACTGTGAGACCTCGTTACCAGCAGTCTACCCGCTTGTTGTACTTGTAACTCATACAGAGTGATGAAGAAGCAAATATATCTTATACACTGAAAAACGTACAGGATTGCCTGCCAGCTAATTGTTCGTAAAGATATCTTCCATACTATAAGGCCATGAAAAACGTTATCAATAATTACAGAATGCAAGGGTAGCTAAACAGCATCCTTAAAAAGGAAATCTTAAAATGAATATCCAACTATTTATATTAAGATGTTTCATAAAGCATCTTTCTGTTGCCTTCTGGTCAAAAAAAAAAGCATATAAAGTAGATTCTAACAAATCTACTTGTGAGCTGGACATTTGGCTGGCATATCAATTTAGTTTAGAGTTCTTAAAGCTCTCATTTCCATTCGCTTCCCTAGTCACTAAGGAACTTGCAGCCAAGACTGTTTTAATATTTTATTAACTAGAAGACCAGAATAATTAACACTCGGGCACTCCAGTCCATTCAGTTTTATTAAAAAAATACAAGTTTTATTAAGTGTATATTCCAATATATCAGGACTTAAATCTGAAAAAATATGTAAAATATTGATAAGGGAAGAGAAATAAAGAAATTGGTGCACGCAAGTATTTAAAATCTTACAGAACCCATTAGAAGAGCCAAATTTTAATGTTATATATATATATATATATATATATATATATATATATATATATATCATATATATATATATATATATATATATATATATTTAAAATATTACAATGCCTTATTTATATATGAGTTATTAGGTGTTGTTTATCCTATTTTATTTAATTTGATGATTTAACAACTAAGTATTTGATTTTGTATTCGAAGATCTTCATTAGGTTATACACTTAAATCATGTAATAACTTGTATGCACTTTATATGACATGAGGGCACTTAATTGTTTTGAACAAATAATTTATTGAATAAACATTTAGCTTGACATGTGTATGTAATAATCTAGTATTACTGCTTGATATGTAGACAGAGGAAGAGTCTGGTTTTGGTGAGCACAAATTTTTTAAAAATATTTTACAATGTTGCAATAATGGTGCAGCTTTTTGCCAAACATTTATGACTTGTTCACATACTGGATATACTCTGGGTAAAGGGACCCGTGCTTTATACGTGGTTTAGTGATTCGTCTTTCACACGGTTTCCATGTGCTCTGCATGTATTCAATCCATTGCACTGGTAAGCATGTAAATGCATGATTAATAGATTATTCCACGTTTTCTAAAGTTGCAAAATTTTAGAGCACAATGATGGGAACGGCACCATCGACTATAATGGAGCACGAATTTAATATAAAATGCAGCTTCTACTTCTATTATTTGAAGGCTATACATTTTAAAAAGTAAAATAATTTTGCCAGTATTCTCTAGCAACATCATAAAAATTGTAACTCTCTCCAGCAACTCGTTTAACCTAAAGTCCGAGATTGTTCGGAGTTTACGAGAGCCAGGTGCTATGACGTATGGAAGTATACCTGTGCCGTGATGTCATGTCTGGGCCAGGGAGGTGGAGGGGGGACTTAGGGCTTTAGCTTTTGACACGTCCTTCGCTCTGACTATTATTTTTATACAGGGTGAGGGGCCATCTGAGAAGGAGAATGAGAAGGTTATTACTCCCAAGAGTCTTGTTCACAAATGGTAATCCAATTATGTCCAGAGGCCAGCTTTACATCGTATCCAAGGAACAGATATAAACTGCACCCTGACAAATTTATTTTAAATTTATTTTGAAAATGACAGACTAATACTCTCGGAGACCTGTAGGTTAATAAATATATTTAAATATATAGTCAAGGTTTCAGGAGGGCATGGGTGACCCAATAAGGCAACGTTATCTTGAGGTAAGAAACTACTTGAAATAACGATGTCAGAAGTCAATTAATCAAACCCATGCACTCGAAGTGAACCCAAACAAGGGGAGAACATACAAAATCCCCACAGATATGGCCCTGGTCAGAATCAAACTCAGGACATCAGCGATGTGAGGCCGTAACGCTAATAATAATAATTATTGTTATTATTAAAAAGATTATTATAGTACAGTTGGGATTGCCATCCCTATCTCCATTACAACAATTCTTTCACTGCCAGTTGTCATTGATGGCTGCTTTGCCCAAATGAAAAGCTCTTTCCATGATGTTGGCCATATAAGTAGAGTACAAGTGGAAGACTGGTAATTCAGCCTATTGCTGTGACCTCATCAGGGGCTTCTGTTCCCAATGCCTATTATTGGCCAAAGCAGCCCCACATTACTAGCACAGCCCTGTCCATAGCAATACTGTCCTTGCAACTCACCACCATGTGCACGAAGAGGAGGGTGGGTGTGTTTGTTCAACAAGTAGTCTTAGGCCACTCCCACAGGTAAGAGGGGAAGGTCTTGTATGGTGATGTGCCAAGAATAACCCAAAGCTATGGGAAAGGGGGCATGGAAAGTAGAGATGATTCTTACCTGCTTGGAGGCTGAGTAATGTCTAGTGTTGAGCTGAGTATATTTGTGCTTGGAGGAGTGTATAGGTGGATTTTGGATTATGATTGGTTTATGACTGTTTGGAGGTGTGTATAGGTGGAGATTGGATTTTGATTGGTTTATGACTGTTTGGAGGTGTGTATGGGTGGAGTTTGGATTATGATTGGTTTATGACTGTTTGGAGGTGTGTATGGGTGGAGTTTGGATTACAATTGATTTATGAATGCTTGGAGGAGTGTATAGGTGGAGTTTGGATTATGATTGGTTTAAGAATGTTTTGGAGGTGTGTATAGGTGAACTTTGGATTATGATTGGTTTATGAATGTTTGGGGGTGTGTATAGGCGGGGTTTGGATTATGATTGGTTTATGAATGTTTGGAGGTAGGTACAGTTCTTAAAGGGTATCGCCAATCAAAATTTATATTATATAAATCGACTCACCTGCACATAATTTCTAGTTGTTATAAAGTAGGCATAAAAAGTAAAAATGGCTGCACGTACAATCTTATTAGAAATAAATGGATGATAAAAATATCTAAACATATAAGCCAAAAGCACGTCAATGAACCAAAGTTATTTAATGGAGAAAAGTATTATATTTAAAAAATAACAATGTTTAATATTATAAAAATGTAAGTAAGTTGAAGTGAACATATTTCAACGATAACATACATCATCTAGTGACTAATTAGAGGGAGGGATGGAGTAATACCAGACAAACATGTCCCAAACATATTAAAGTTTTTTTTATAAAGGAGTCTGGGTTATCCTCATGGAAACTGTAGTTTAGATTTACGTAATATAATAATTCCCTATTGTCAGCTTTTGAATATAGCCGGTGTGGTATCTCGCCACTCCTGAGGTGTACGTCTGGCTTCATGTGTTTTCCAGCAGAAAGGGTTATAACATCCACCAAAGTTAATAGCCACAGACATATCTAGGTTGTGTTTAGGCTGTCTGGATGAAAAGTACAAGTAGCTTACTTTACGCGTTTCAGTGCTCATACGGTCCTTCCTTCAGAAGGATGGATGAGCTTACTTACAGTCCCGCTATTTAAAAATCACATGCATTTTGTTCAGAGTGACATATCCAATTAGAATAATACCAAACAGCAGAGTTGCTCTGTTTTCATTGTTAAATTTGAAATCTCCTATTGCAAAAACAAAGTTTACAAAATCTTATATCTTTGAAATAAAGTTTTTGCAGCTTCTCACAAAGATTAACACATTGTAACAGCACGAAACTTCATGCACACACATGTAGGGAAGTAAACACAAGTGAAGGCCCTCTGTATTGATTACCACCATTTTTTATGTGAACGCTATAGCCATCAAATATCAGGTGCCTTCCCGCTTACAGCAAGCTTTTTGCTTACATTTCATCCTATTGATCTTACTCCTTGAGCCTTCACATATCCGATTCTACAATGGGGGCTAGATTTACTAAAACTTAAAAGGAAAAGTGGAGGTGTTGCCCATAGCAACCAATCAGATTGTACTAGAAAATGGTTACTATGGGCTACACCTCCAATTTTCGTTTTTAGCAGTTTTAATAAATTTATGCCTAGGAATTGATTCTGATTTCCATTCTATTGCAATTGCCATTGGGGTCCTAATATCATCATCATCATCACCATTTATTTATATAGCGCCACTGATTCCGCAGCACTGTACAGAGAACTCATTCACATCAGTCCCTGCCCCATTGGTGCTTACAGTCTAAATTCCCTAACATACACACACAGATAGAGAGAGACTAGGGTCAATTTTTGATAGCGGCCAATTAACCTACTAAAATGTTTTTGGAGTGTGGGAGGAAACCGGAGCACCCGGAGGAAACCCACGCAAACACAGGGAGAACATACAAACTCCACACAGATAAGGCCATGGTCGGGAATTGAACTCATGACCCCAGTGCTGTGAGGCAGCAGTGCTAACCACTAAGCCACCATGCTAATATTTGCTATAATATATTAATAATGTGCTGGGACATCCCTCAGTCTAGTACTAAATAGGTCCAACCGCAGACACGTGGTAGCACTTACCGCTAAACATTTTGAAGCAACAATAAACACGACATCCCAAAATAATTTAATTTTGCTGAATTCCCCCCAAATGTGGCACATGATAACTGTCCCTCCATAATTCCTCCAATAAGTTATAGAGACATGAGTATATTTCAATCAATTTGCTAAGTGTAAGATACCAATTGTAAAGTATCTTCTGGACCATTGCAGAACGCAATTAGAAGCACTCATTGGCAGCATTAACTCCGTTCTCCATTTGTCCTCTGAAAAATGTATGTTTAATTCTTTCTTTGTATGGAATTTTTATGAAGCTGGGAGGGTTTGTTAAGTAGTAATATATATCAGAGATTCCACTTTTAACCTTCTTATTAACTGTAATGAGTTGGTATAGAAATATCACCTACAGAAAGGCATTCAATCTTATAAGAATACAAAAAGAGCTTTATTTGGAGGTACTTATATGGGCTGCAAGTATGTAATTTATACTTATTTTGCATCAATGTCAGAGTCATGAATACAAAACCCTTGTTCGAGACTTTAACATATTAGATATCCATTGTTCTAGCACCAAATTTGTAATCAGTGTCTGCAATTTTTGTATCAGCATTTAAATGGCTGCTGGAGACTCATGACAAGTTGCACATTATTAGGTTGTTGAAGGCAGGAAAACAGTAGATTTATTGAAGCAGTTCATTATGGACAATCAAGGCTGATATCACGAAAGCAGGATACGAATTTAGCAGGTATGTAAACAGGTAAGTAAATATGATATAATTTGGCACAATGATAATGCTGTAGGTTACTAACAAGATAGCAAACAACGGAAAGTCATTGGCACAAATAATAAATGACACTGTATAGATAAGTCACTGACACAGATGGTGAATGGGGCAGCACGGCAGGAAACTCTTGGTATACTTGACTCAAGTGATGAGTGGCACAGTAAGCTTGTATGCAATTAAGACAGCGATAATATATTCCATTGTGTAAGGGCTGAGTCCACCAGCAAGGTTCAGTATGCACAGTACTATGCAAGGTAGCGGTCACGAGGAGTTGTGCGTATACAAGCCAAGAAATTAGAGCCATAAATCATCGATATTCAAAGCTAGTATTCAGAGCCAAAAGTCACCGATATCCAAAGCCAGTAGTCAGAGCCAGAAGTCACCAATATCCAAAGCCAGGGTCAGTGCTAGAACTCACAGAAAGGAAATCAGGCAACAGAACCAAGAAGCTAAAGTAGGAAACACTATCACTGGCAACCAATGCCTGGATAGGTGGTGTTTTTTATCTGAGAGATAAGGTAAAGTAGAGGACTCACCTCCACTGATGTTAGATCACATAGCAGCCATCGGAAATACTTAATTAGAAAGTATATGGAAAAAAAAAGCATGGCAGAAGACAAAGTGATCATGTGCAAATTATATGCAAAGCATAAGAAATATTTTTTTCCCCCAAATGCTTAGAACTGAATAAACTGTGGATGAAAATATCCAATGGTAGAAGCTGGCCAACCAAACCAGATTGCATAGCATAAGTGGACACACAAACAAAAGCTACAGAAGGCCCTTCTCTCAAATCATCACATTTTTGTGTAGCTGGCAGTGAGTTCAAACAGTTGGATGCAATAATAATCACATGATGTGCAAATAACCCAATACCCTGTTTAACACCTTTCATCTTCATACCTTCTATATCCAGGCTCAGACTTATCGCAGTTGCCAAGAGTTCCATAATCATAAAAAAATAAGTGCAGCAGCAGTTTTGTTATCTAAAATGGGCCATATATGAATCCAGCGGTATAAACCCTTGCTAATGGATTGCAGGAAAGTGCCAAATGGCTTTCCAAGCTCCCCCATTATGCCATGTCTTCTGAGAAGTGTACATTAATAACCTCAGTGTATCCCATTGAATGCCTTTTATGCAACTAGGGGTAGAAGCAGAGATGACATTTTCGCAACAAGTGTATAATGTTAATGAACCTTCTAGCACCACCTGTAGTTGACACCCACCACAAACTCACCCGGTCAGTTTCTTTCAGCTTGTAGGGAAACTGATTTAATATTGCTACTATAGTTTTCCATTTTCTATTAAAAGAAATTCAAGTCTGAAATTTTAAGTACGTTTCTTTAAGCAGTTTAACCACTGTTGCCACTAACATTTTTCTGTAAAAACCTTGGAGACATAGGTAGATTGAAACATTTAATACCACTAAGGACATCATTAATACTTACTAGTTACTGGTACAGAAAGTTGTTCATTGTCTCCAGATGAGACTTTTGATAATATTAATTTCACTAACATTTTGGTTACAGGGAGATAGAAGGTTTTAAAATATATTGTTGACTTTAATAATTTGCGAATTCTTTAGCTATATCTTTGAGGTTCATAATTATTTCATTGTTGGTGCTGACATGGTATGTTAGAGGTACATTTTTGGGTTTTCAGCCTTCTTTCTAACAGCTTTGTTTCCTCTAGAGCACAAATTAAGCTTTAATCTTTTTTTTATTGACTGTTTATACATTTTTCATTTCTTGGGAGGATTTACGATCTTAGATTATGTTGTCCGTGTAGCATCAGCTGCTGCCTGTATTAGATGGCCAATCACTAGAGTTTTTTGAGTGCACCAAATGGTATGAAGTTGAGTACTATAAATATTACACTGGACAAATTAAGTTATAGATCTAAAGATGTTGACCATATTTTCTTGGCAAGCTAGCAGGGGCTCATTGAGTCTGCACATCCCTCGCCTTCCTGTGAGTACAAAGTCTTAATGGCACAGTATACTGTTGTATGGACTGACCATTTAATTAGACTGGCATAAAGACCATTAATGGTTTTTAATGTATGTTTATCAGCTGTGATAAGTCAAGTTCTTGAGTAAACTTTGTGTTCCACTGAGTAGTCATTCCACATTTGGCACCCAAATTTTGATGGCCGAATTTGGCCTTAAATGTTCCCTATATTATCTCAACTGTGCCACACGACCAAATTAATTGGCAGGTCATTCCAGCTCTATTTGTGGACTATAAATTCAGAGAAATGTAAATATATAAATGCAGACCAGAATGGTGAAGAAAAACCAGACTTGGAAGATTGCACCTAAATGGCCAGTTGCACCATGAAGCAGTAAGCACACCACCATATATTGATGGTTTATAGGTCTCTTTGCTGGCTTTGAACCATCCAGACAATCAACAACATTTCTTTTTTTCTAAAAATCACTGCAACTATTATTATTATTACCATTTATTTATGTATTGCCACTAATTCTCTGCAGAGAACTCACTCACATCAGTCCCTGCCCTAACACACACAGACAGAGACACACAGACTAGGGTCAATTTGTTTGCAGCCAATTAACCTACTAGTATGTCTTTGGAGTGTGGGAGGAAACCGGAGCAAACACGGGGAGAACATACAAACTCCTCACAGATAAGTCCATGGTCGGGAATTGAACTCATGCAAGGCAGAAGTGCTAACCACTTAACTAGTCTATGATCCCCAATGCCTTTGCCATTTGATGGGGGCATACAAATTCAGCAAGGTATATAGTACAGTGTTTATCATACATATCAGTGTCGTACCGCTTCCAGACTGGTCAGTAATACTGTAGGTTGATGAACCTGACAGCTCATCCTACGTTAACTGGCAATCATCACACTCCATTTCTTAGTATGGGAGAACTAAGTGAATCTATGGAGAATGTACAAGCAACTCGAACACCACCCTAGATGGGGGCGAGAAGAAAATAAATGTAATAAGTGTAATGTAACAAATTCTATGGGTCATTTACCATGGCTCCTGGGCAACTAATAACATAAGTTCTCCAGAAAAGAAATTCTAAACAGGTTCAAACTAATAAACAAATCATCTGGTTTATAGTATGGGATTTCTAACTTTATCCATCAGGATTCTATCTGTGTCCGTTATTTCCTGTCCATTCTGTGGAAACATTGGCTGTTTCTTATATGTCCTCCATAGAGATGTAGCCTTGCCTGGAGACAGGTGTACACACTGGAGTCCATTCTCCATTTGTTTGATGAAGAATTTCCATCTATATCCAATACCATTATCTCTCAATGAAGCAATAACTTTCACTCATTTCTTGAACTTGACCAATGTGGAAGTGGAGAGATCTGTATACAGGGATATATCCTCTTATGGCTTTGGTAACTCATTCTTGAGGAACACTTTTGCTATTTTAGGATCCTTAATGTGATCTAATTGTACTTGTGTCGGGATATCTCTCAGGGGTTGGTGCCAGCAGTTTCTTTGAATAAGGCACCATTGAACTCACCATAAGTAACATAAGTACAGAACAGATGTATCTGGCAGCCAGATGCAGAAGATGTTCTCCAGGTAGGTCAACAATTACGTCTTCTTGGAAACCCCAGTATCTAAATTTATTTCTGCAGGTTTTGTCCTCTACATCTTTTATTTTGGTGACCAATTTAGAGATCTTCTCCTCTGGTGTATTGTTCAAGTAAACCAATTCATTATGGGCTACGACAAACATTTCCATTTGATTCTGACGGTTGTTTAACCTGTGGCCCAATTGGTTTATGTCCTCTTTAAACCGCCCAAAGTTCTCTCAAAGTCTGCTTGAATAGAGGTTTGAAACTGAGATATATTTTTTTTAATCACTTACATGGTGATCGAAGCATCAGCCTCCACGATTACCTTTAAGCTGGTCCTCTTTGTGGATTGTGTAGAGAGAACAAGGTGACTCTTTTCTGAGGAGGAAGAGTAAGAGCTTCTGCAGTCTTCAGTTTTCCAGGGTCTTTGCTCATCCAGACAGAAGGACATTTTTAGCTGGGTTTTATGCCCTCTCCCCAACAGCAACATAGTAAGCATAGTGAAGTCTTAAGGCTTGACTGGGAAAGTGTATGGGACTCTACGTCTAGACAGCTCTTTCCCACGGCCAACTTCATCTGTACCTCTTCTCTGTTCCTCTTCTGCTGTGTGAGCCAGAGGAAGCCTGCCCAGTAGAGTGGATTTAATGCATGCACAGGTCATTTAATAAAATAATCTTTTGTGACAGAACTGGGTTCTGGGGGAACATTGTTTTGTTTTTTTTGCTTGGTACATAGTGCACAAAGTCAACTCAAAAAGACGATCTGATATCATGGCACAGGGCAAGATGAAACTGTAATTAGCAATTTTCCAGCGCAATAGAAAGATGCTCCTATCAAGACAACTTTCTCAAATTAAAGCACATAGCATAAACTGCTAAAAGGACTAATAAAAAAGTAATCCAACTAGAGTTAAAAAGAGAATCATTCCGTGTTGTTTCTAAGTAACGAACTGTCTAAAAATAATATATATTAAGCATCCTATCTCTAAACTGTGTATTTGTAGCATTTATGAAAAAAAAAAACACTAACCTACTGAAGGATGAGTTGTACCCTTGAGCAAATTACGAGAACATTTATTTCAGCAGCGTGAGTTTCAAACTCATTTTCTGGTAATATCAAAAGTGTTCATAGAATTAATTTCCTGTCAGTTCAGCAGTAGTCAATTGAATATTTTATGATTTTGCATTAGCCTTATTTGTCTAGAATTGTGACATGATCGAGTCATTCTTTAAGGGATACACATTAATAATTAATCCATGTCCAACGTGAAGTGCTAAGGATGACAGTGTAATTGCACATTTTTCGAAAGTCAGAAATAAGAATGCCCTACTACCATTTAAATGTCATTTTTAAAAATTCTACAGAAAAAAAAAGCAGAAAATAAGAAATTCTGATATTGTTCTATTGCATATAAAATACAATGAATGCAAATTGCTTCTCGCATTTGGTTCCTGCAAAGCTGAATAAACTGTCAGCCTGAGACATTTTCATGATTTGGACGTTTTATCTGTCCTCTGTTGCGTTGATGCTGTACGTTCTATTTGCACAGACTAAACTAGAGAGAATTGCAAAATTTGCCAATGTCCACTTAGTTATTTTATGTTCAGGGCTATTGCTATCATGAGACAAGGTGACAAGTTCATCTTGGGTGGCCAAATCTATGGGCACCAGAAAATTAGTTCTAACCTTGTCTACTGCTTTTGTATTCCAATTCTCCCTCTCCTTCTCCTTCATACTGTGCGATAACGAACATGAGCAACTGACTACATGAAGAAGTGGCCAGAGATATGTATTACTATGTGGGCAGCATGGTGGCTCAGTGGTTAGCACTTCTGCCTCACAGCACTGGGGTCATGAGTTTGTTTCCCAACCATGGCCTTATCTGTGCAAAGTTTGTATGTTCTCTCCCTGTTTGCGTTGGTTTCCTCTGGGTGCTCTGGTTTCCTCTCACACTCCACAAGCATACAGGTAGGTTAATTGGCTGCTATTAAATTGCACTTAATCTCTCTTGGTCTGTCTGTGTGTGTATTTTAGGGGATTTAGAATGTAAGCTAAAATGGGGCAGGGACTGATGTGAGTGAGTTCTCTGTGCAGCGCTGCGGAATTAGTGGCGCTATATAAATAAATAGATGATTATGATGATAAATATTCCCTCCATTGGCTCATCATTTAATCCAGAATACAATTCAAGCTGCTTGCCCATACCTACCTACCTATAAAGCCCTCTTTAACATCTCCTCCAATATCTCCGACCTTGTCAAGAAATACTTCCCTAAAAACCCACTTGATTCTGTTGCCGACCTTGGTCTCTCCTCACACTCCCACCTGCAGGACTTCGGCCATGCTGCTCCCACCTTTGGAACTCCCTGTCGCACCTGACCATACTCACCCCTAACCTCCAACATTTCTAGTGTTCCCTCAAAACAACTCTTCATCCTTGCCCACCACACCCAATCCTGATCCTCCCTCCTGATGCTCCACCTGCCCATTCCGCTCATTAGCAATAAGTGTATCTATCATGGTTTGGCTGGCTGAACTATTCACAATAAAGGACCATGAGTTTTATTTTTGGCAAACCATTTTCAGTGGCGAAAGCAGGATTTGTAGAGGGGGGTTTCCACACCACACCACCAGTGGGCGTGACCAGCATGCATGATGGCGTGGCTATAATATTAGACAGTGCTTGGCTGCTCTCCAACTCTTCCTATCCCTATAATATACATGGGCAATTCTGCATGCACTACTATTAGGTGCACACAGCTCTCCCTTTTTCAAGCAGAGCCATGTGAAGCAGGGGCAGGGTCCAGCCACTTCAATTATACAGTGCCCCAGGCTTGGATGGGGGGTTTCCATGCACTACTAACCCCCCTTGGTTTGCCTATGATTTTTCAAATCTTATGATTGTGATATAAGCAGAAAAGGTTTTTTTTTTTTTAAAAAAAAAAGAATAATGTGATGTAAATGAGTGCTGTTTGATGACTGGTAAAGATATTTTTATAGAATTTGTGTTGATAAATTAAATTTTAAAAGATTTTATCAAGTTAATTTATGATATGATCCCTTGTGAGGGAACTTCTGCTTTTCATTTCATAAGTTGATTTAAACAGCCAAACTCCAAAATGTGCCAAATCTTTTAATCCATTTGAAGTTGCGTTCACATCACAGGGTAACGTATTATAAAATAGTAGTATAGATTGTGTTACAAGATTAAGGAGCGTTAGGGTATATATTCAGTGGCAGTTTTACATTTGCCTATGGCATATTGTCCAGAGGTAAATACACAGAGCTTGACAAAATAGTGTAACTATTGTACAGAGAAGGTACTCTTAGCAGTCAGCTATATCTGTGATCCTTCCAGCAGTTGCAAAGTCTGTCATGAATACAGTACAGCACTTGTCATAATGATCAATAAATCACTATTTTGACAAGTGCTGTTACATCTGCTTCCAGGGGATTGAAGCAGAGGGTAGTGTAGAATAGGTGCCTATACAGTTACCCAAAAATCGTATTCTAAATCAGCTTTCATCAGCAGATGCAATCTGCAAATATTGCCGCTTCTGTGTCTAGAGTCTCATCAACACATATACAGTATTTGCAGACAATTAATATCGATCTTGATAAAAAGTTTAATTTAATGCATAATGTACTTTTTGCAAAAAGGTACTACTAATTATTTTTATAATATTTAGCCACAATTGTTATTCCGCTACCTTATGCATCAAGTGTTCTCCAGACCTTTTCGATTGTAAGCTCATTTGGCCAGGGCAAACTTTACCTTCTGTTTCATTTCCTTGTATGTAATGTGTTTGTGTCTTGATCCTTTCAATGTACAGTGCTTCATAATATGTCAGCATTTTATATAAAAAGATCATAACAATAGTCAAGATTGCTGCATAATTAGATGAGACCCGTTTCAAGACTTTAGTAGGCCCAAGGCAAAGATTTGATAGTGGGCCCTGCATCTCTGCAAAACAGAAGTGGTTACTCATAAGCTGTAACTATATCCAAAATAGGAGAGTATATTAAGTGTTTAGATTTTCCATTGGTACAAATTACATGGATGTTTTACCCTTTTAGCACTGTGTAGTAAAAAAAAATCAGAGCTCTGCTAGGACTCTGTATAGTTACTGAGTGTGAATTAAGTAAGTTGAAACATGACAGCCACCGACTTTGAAACAAAGTGTCTCCGGTCTTCCTAGGACACAGGGGGTTAATATAGAAATCTTCTAGATGTGGTATCTCCTATTGAGGCTTAAATACGAGTGTCACGCTTCCAGCTGCCATGTCTTTGGGGTATTTGCTTTATGATGTTACACATGATTCCAGCCCGCAGTCTCTCTCTACCTATCACACAGGTTATAGACCTACTGAATCGCTCCCACGCCACACTCTCACACTCCCACACACTTCAGGTTTGCCACTACCTATTGAATACGGGCAATAGGACCCGATATACTGTCCCACACCAGCACACACAAGGCTTCTGGCTACCCATAGGCTAGCAAGGCCCACACCAGCAAACAAAGGATTAACTCTTCACACCTCCAGACTGTTACACAAATGTAAATGCAAGCACACACTAGGCTTGTTAGTCAAATGTATTAACAAGTCACACACCGGCATTCAAAGGATTAACTTGGTTGAGCTATATTTTTCTTAACAGGCTAATGGATTCGTTAGAGTATCAAGGACGCCACTTATTAATTTTATAGATTTAATATACAAAGGTACAGGGCATTCTAATATTAAAAAAACAATTAATTAAACAATTGACATAACATATTATTATTATTATTATTATTAATTTATATTTATAGGGCGCCACAAAGTGTTCGTAGCGCCGTACAAGGACAACAATGGCACAGTGCAAGGTGAAACAGCACAGTACAATTAACAATAAGCACTATAACTCTGGAAGCTCAAAGCACAGCTAGAGAGAAAGGGTGAGGGAAAATCAGCATAAGCTGGTAACCTGAGCCCAAAAGTGTGGGTGTGGATGACAGGTTAAGAGCCACTGAGAGGTGCAGAGAAAAGCGACTCAGAGGGCAGAAGGTTCAAGAGGAGGTGGGCTGAGTAGCTGGAGAGCAAAGTTACAAGTGGTGAAAACAGGAGGAAAGAAAGCCCTGCTGAAAGAAGCTTACAATCTAAAGGGAGGAGTAGGCAGACTGAGAGACACAAAGGTGAAACAGACAAATGGGTGAAATGGAGACAGAGTCATGGAGCTGGGAGAAGGGATGAGAGGGAGAGGTAGCCGACAGGGTGGGTAGTAAAGCGGTTGACTAAAAGGCTTTTAAGAAAATGTAGGTTTTTTAATGTTCGTTTGAAACTGGACAGAGTAGGGGATGATCTGATGGGGCAAGGAAGCTTGTTCCAATGGAGAGGGGCAGCGTAGGAGAAGTCTTGGATACGTGCATGAGAAGAGGAGAAGAGAGGTGACGATCATTGGCCGATCGCAGTGGGTGGGATGGAGTGTGAATAGAGATGAGGTTAGAGATGTAGGGAGCAGTGGAGTTGGCAAGGGCCTTGTAAGTCAGTGTGAGGAGCTTGAAAAAGTAGGGGAAGGGAAGTCAGTGGAGGGCTTAGTACGGGGGGGAGGACAGAAAAGGAATGGCGAGAAAGGAAGATGAGCCTTGCAGCAGCGTTGAGTACAGATCGAAAAACACAAGCAAACCAGTTTAAAATTAAAGGGGTTACATTCAGAGTATAACTTACACAAATTGTATAATCTGTGCCATGGGACATAGGCTAGGTAGAGTACAGCTTATCAATGTGGATTGATTTTCCCAAAAGACTGACAATTTACCCCTTCCCAACAAAGGTTTTTTAAGCAAAATTAAATGGGACAGTCTTCACAGGGGCAGTGTTAATGATATTAGGGGGGCAGGAATGTTCCCTGGGTTTCACTATAGTTTGCTTACAAATATTAACAAAGCTTTGACCTTTGGGTATTTCTTCACAGATATATCCCAGACACATAGCGCCCCCTTCAGTAAACCGGTCATAATCTCCCAAACATTTAAATACCAAACATAATGGAATTATGACTATGTGACATAACTTTCCCAAAGATATGTGATTATAGCTGTTCCCGGATATCGCCAGTATCTGTCATTCACAACCCTGGTGTGATATCTGCTCTTCAGTATGGAGTGGCACCCAGATTTCCCAAACTATGAACTATGAAGACATTTTCCTTTGAAGCTCATATTTCTATATACCTGTATAGGCCTTCAAATGCTGCCTTTGGCTGCAAGGAGGTCAAGCTTTGACCAGCCCCCCAAAGTCTATTCAGGTGTCCTAAAACTAACTTGTGTCAGGATATAGCTCACAGCAGGGGCCCTTTGAAGCTCCTACAGGTGACACTGCTATCTTCTAACACTGGGATGTGCAAAACCATCAAATACACACACAACAGACTTTCTGACTTCACATTTTACACTTTAGTAGCTCAACTTATCAATGGATTCAATTGATATACTCGATCTACACTGAAGTTATGATTTAGACCTTGTCTACATTTTTCCAACCATAACTTATTTTTCCATCATCCAATATGATGTAAACCCTTTAAATTAAGCAATATATTTTTTTAAAATAAACTTACCCTATCCCACGAGTATAATGAAATCACCTCTGTCTCAGATCTTACAGCTCTCAGTACACAGACATTTAACAGGCTTGCAGACCCACACCTCATTCTTCCCTGCACAATTGTAATTGATGTATATGTGATAACACCTAAGAGAGAAGTTAAGCCCTTTGATAGCACACTTTAATGAAGCAGAGAAGATCTGCAGAAATGTTGGTCTATCAACCAGTCAAATGGTCTTTATGAAGGAGCTGAGCAGAGTGCAGATCTGAGAGATGGAATTGCAAGATAAGTAAGTGTATTCATTAAAAGTCTTCATTACTATTGGTGTAGAACCTCATTAAGTGACAATAGCATTAGCCACTGGAAATATTCATACGCACTTAAATCTATTTTGATGCCACTTGGGTATTATAAATTACACTGGTCACATTATTCCATATATATTAAAAGGACAAAATCCCATCATTTTCATATGTGGTTTAGGCCATAACCCTGTGTCCGTGTCACCTGTGGCTGCTATTCTAGTAGACAAGATATTCATTAAATATATCCAAATAGTGTGTGAAGAAAGCTAAACTAATTTTTGAAGATGGTGTCTCACTAATGGCAAGATTGCTTACAAATGAAAACTGTAAAATAAAAATTCATAATAAAAAAAATCATCATTATCAATGTTACCAAGGGTTAAGACCTCAACTTCTTCAACATGTCCTACTACAGCCATAGATGTTTCTTGCCTGTTGTTTGATAATAATTGGATTCTATTGTTACATCAATAAGTTAATAGTGCTGGTTATTTTCTGCACCAGTATTTATACAAAACATGTTTTAATTGCAAAAAGGTTGGCAATAGAAATATAGAAATATTTTGTTTTAACAATGAGTACATGGGATGTCAATCAAACATTGTCGATCTTATTTGTTCTTTTTAACACCCCCCGTGACAGTTACACAATAACATAGCAAAGCCAGTATTTAAATTATTGTTATCTCAATGTCAAAACGTTCAATTATTTTCATACGTGGATGAAAGAAAAAGTCAAAATAACACAGTAAGAAAATGAAATGCAATTAAAACACTTAGCAATAACATGAAAACATTAAAAATATAATAAAACTGTAGAAATAATTGTTAATTGTTGAAACAAGCTTTGTTTGCTACTCAACAATTTTACAAACACATTTCTCTTTTTTATGCAATAGATTTTTTTGACTAACTAGCTTTAGATTTAATATGTAATTCTAGAGATGCAGACATCTAGAACAGGTCTACTATTTTGCTTTATTTTAATTTTAAACTTTAACTTAATTTAAAGATTCTCTTTATATATAGATACTGTTTTGGTGGCTGGCTTTAAGTGTGAATATCCAACTAAACTAAAGAAATATATATATATATATATATATATATATATATATATATATATATATATATATATATATTTGTTTTATAAAACATTTGTTTATTTAAACTGTTTCCTAATTTTATTTTTGTCATTAATATGCATTGTCAACCACCAATCAACATGCATTCCTTAAAGTGAGGCCGGTAAAACACAATAATTAAAACTCCAGGACTTCACATGAAGAAGAAATAAGCATGATATTTTGTTTTGTAAATGGTAAGATAAAAGAAAAAAAAAGCATAAAATTACAAAATGTTTTAAAATTCTAGATAGGTTTGAAAAAGAAAATGTAAAACAACTGCAGAGACTCTGTTGGACACTAGGTTCTGTATAAGTTCCCTACCATTTCTACACTTGTCTGTCAAAGTCAAATAATTGTATGAAAAAAACTATATTGATTAATATTGCTTTACCGTGCGATTGCGATCAGTACGCCATGTGTCATAACACAATCACATGCTAAATAACGCACGCATACTCTTACACTTACACATTCACTTGTACATAGTTCATTTTATAATAGTTTCAACCCACAGTTTTTATGAACGGATGTTATTGAATTTATAGTTATATATTATAAGGTTATATGTACTTCAGTGAGATCTAAGGTTCAAGTTACAGGAAACATATCATGTTTGGTGTCTTTCTAATCCCCTATTTATCCTTAGTGATCCGGTTCCATCAGCTATAAGATCTCACTTTGTGTATGCTAGTTATGGAATATGGGGAATTAGTAATCAGAATGGTATTGTGTGTATAATGTAAATAGACCAGTTTAAACTAGCTTTCGGCGGGAGGATTGGTATGCATCTGATTGGAGAGCTGACCCCCACCCTTGGAGAGCTAACCCCCACCCTTGGAGGGTGTCGTTTGAACTGACCTATAAATTACATTATACTGAACTGTCCTGGAGCCTGAACCTAGGAAAACATGCCAAGTCATCTGTATTATATTTACTGTAACACCAAATGAATATATATTGCTCTCTGGAATCAGCTTACAGTCTCTTTGACCACAGACTTCAGGATTGAATGACTGTAAGCTGGATCCAGCACAAGCACAGCGTATGTATAGGCTGTACTTATTTATTTAATTGTTATTCTTTTGCTAATAAATCGCTTTGTGAGTTGGAACCACACAAACCGCATAGACAATGATTATTGGTAAATGATAAAATAACTTTAATATGTCTTAATCATATTCTTAAGCCTATACTGTAAATTAGTTAGTTGAGGTAATGAAGAGTATAGCATGAATGGTGCAGTGAAGCACAAGAAAATTTAGAGTTAAAAAGCCTTCCTATCTGAATGGTCTTATGCCATAGGTACTTGCATAGGCTGATTTGTGAATAATCCAGGCTTGGTCACATAAGACACGCATGCAGTGTGAAATGACTATGTTATATACACAATAACTAATTTAGGTTGCTGCTGTCCACCATGGGTTATAGAAGCAAAAACTCTAAATCCGGCTCCAAGGGTATAAAGATGAAGATGTACAACAGTTGTCAGAACAAGCAAACTTTGGAAAGGAAAGCATCTTATGCCTCCACCCATTTACAGGGCCATCCATCTTATGTCACCAAATTTTAACACACACTCTGATATAACTTGTCAAGATGTCCAAAGCAATCGTTGTGATAAAATGTGGTACCTGAACAGCATTAGTGAAGGTCAAGAGTAATACAGTACGTCATGTTCCCTTTGCGGTTTTTTAATCCCATGTTCTCCCAATGTTTCTTGGACAGGTTACTCCCCAGAGTACAGAAATGGGTTATTTTTTTGTTGCTTGTGCCTGAGGGCTCTTATCCCAAGTTTAACTGATCTTCGTGGTATGCTCTCCTTTATTGTTTCCTCTAGCCCATCCCTAAACAAACCAGAGCCTTCTCCTCATGAAACAGGGGAGGGAACCTTGCAACGATCCTCAGCCTGGACCTGCCCTACATGAAACAACTGGCCAATAGAAGCCCACTGCCCTGAATGTCTTTACCTAATACTGAGAAGTGAGGTGTGGGAATATTGTGGATTTTAAAAGGGGTTGATGCAAAGACATCAAAGTAAATTCCTGAGAAGGTTTGCTCTATAGCAGATTCAGAGTTAAGGCTCCCATTCAGCTATGGTGATATTAGAGTGTGTGCTTGGTGCTGGTAGTGGGATTACAGTTCCTTTTGAATGAAAGAAAGACTGTGAAATGCATTGGCTGGACTAGTGGAAGACCTAGAAAGACATGATTGATGTCTAGAGGTGGCTCAGTTTGCTGGTGTGGCCATGGGCTACGGGGTTAAGTTGCTTAGATGGGCTAACCTGCTGCTAGTTGAGGTTCTGCTTACAGAACAGGGGGAAATTATCACCATGGCCCTCGTGGGCTATAATGAAGCTACCACAGACTGTATGCAGGATAAACAGACAAGGACTATGGGAGAATCATGTTTCTGGATGCAGTGGTATTTCCACCCTTTATGTGTATTTGTTTCCTTTGCATATTTTTAAATGTTCTCTTTATTACCAGTGTATTATGTACCTGTGATACTAAAGCCTTTGTTTCTATTACCTGTTTGGCCCAAAATCCTACCCACCCAGTGGTACTCTTAGTGGGGTATCGTCTAAGGCATTTGCTTTATATATATCTTTCAAGTTAAAGTTTTGGAGCACATATTACTATGTGTGGAAAGCATTTTCTCTGTATGGGCAGTCCTTCATATGGCTGTTGATAAAACCACGATTCCATGATGACAGAGGAGAGGTTTTAAATGTCAGCTAAACTGAGATATCTGCCAGTTTGTGTCAAAAGTTGGCTTAAAGATACAAGCCGCATTGTCCTTCAGTGGGATTACTGACATAAAGTTTGCTGAGGGCTTGAAAATATCTTCCCCTCACAGCTGTAGCTCTATATTTTGTTCTTATAAACATTCAAGTATATATTTGTGAATAATATTAGTAGTTCTTTTATATAAGGCAACTTGTATTTTGAGTTTAATCTTCCTTTCATAAGAATATATACAATACCTCAAGCATGGTTGGTAAGTAAAGCTAAGGCCCTTATTTGAGAAACAACACATTTAAAAGCTTCTACTAAGCTGCAATAGTTGATCTTCTCATAGAGCAAAAATATAGAGGAAGACCTGAAGCACAAAAGGCAAAAAGATGGAATCAGGAGATATTTGGGAGAGGGCTGGTAAGAGTGACAGTGGTACAGTTGCCCTTTGGGCCTTATTGTTTCTTTCAGAGGGCCTGCACTGAGATGTTGGTGAGATTTCCATTACAGTTGCGTATTGTCAGGATTCCCAATATGAAGGCCGCTGAGAGAGCGCAAGTGGGACAAAGTATTTTTTTTTAAACACAGGTTACACAGGTTTAGGATGCAATAAATAGTAAGACAACAAGTACAAACCAACAGGGTATGGCAGTTATAGCATGGATAACTCAGGAAGCCACAGGTGCAGAGAATAGTCAATAGTAATATAGTTCAAAGAGTCAGTGCTGAGAAGCCGGATAACACGGTCTGGTTCGGAGGCTGAAGAAGCAGGATAAACCACGAGTGTCAGGATTCCTGGTTTACTCAAGAGACACGAGGCCCCAGATGAACCATGGATGATTGGACACTGGGTTACTCAGGAGGCAGGGGGAACCAGAGGAGTCACGGGTGTCAGGACTTCAGGATACTCAGGAAGCAAGAGGCACCAGAGGAGTCACGCGTGTCAGGACTCCAGGTTACTCAGGAGGCACGAGACACTCGATGAGTCAAGGGCAGAGAAAGAGCAGTGATCTGTAGAGTGGATCACTCGGAGGTCCAGGTAGGCAGACAGCCAGTAGTAAAAACAGCAGACACAGGAGCTAGATAGCCTGATAGCTGGAGATGCCACAAACTGTAGGTGTTGGATTGCAATAGGTGCAATTAACTGCAGACACAGGAGCTGGATAGCCGGAGATGTCACAGACTGTAGGGGCTGGATTGCTAGAGGAGCAATAAACTGCAGACACAGTAAAGCAGGAGGGTCAAACAAGCCAGTGGTCAAAGCCAGACAGTCCACCAAGATACCAGGGAGAAAGTAGAAGCAAATTCACAACAATAACGGGTCAGGGGTCATAGGAAGGTGTGCCAAAAGAGAGGGACAAGCAGAGATCAATGCCAGGAAATCAATCAGGAATCATACACAGGTAAACCAGCAGTAGTTAAGGCAACAGAAAAACTGGCAAAGACTGCTGGGAGAGGCAGTCTTTTAAAGGCCAGAGACAGGTGCATCTCGAAGTAACAAGCTTAACTCTAGCAGGCAGGAGAACAGTCCAAGTACCACAGTGGCCCCTTTTGTGGAATAGTGGTACTGCAGGCTGGATACATGTATGAAATATCCCTTGCAGGCAAGATCAGGGGAAGGCACAGCAGCATCTAGATGCAGCGTTGAAGCCAGAGGCAGATTGTGAAACATATTTTTAACCCAGCAATGCACTGTGACGGTTGCTGCATATAGCACCTATTTGAGACTATTGGCTGTTTGCTAAATCTCACTGGCCCATCTGAAATCTCCTCTAAACTGCAAGCTCTTACATGCAGAGCCCTATCTACCCTTTCTCTCACATCTTCATCTCTTTCGTCAACCTTTGTGGTACCTTACAAATTAGCAACGATGGTGATGATTTTGATGAGATAGCAGTTTGCTACCTCTGTATTTTGCCCCATAATTGCTTATTATGGCTTATTATTGTAACTATGTAGCAACTGCAGTAGCATGGGCCATATTACTTGCTGGGCCAAAAGCTCCAAATTGCCCAGGATTCCTATATAAATGCTTGACCACCAGGTATAATCTCCTAAATCCTTTAAAATCTATTCATTCCATTATAAGTCAATCTCTTTCTAACACTACCCTCACTGTAATGTCTGTGTATTATAAGCAAGCTGTATAAAGAGGGAGTACTGTATATAATTTTTGAATTGGCACACGAATGGCTACGCACATAAACAGAAATTCACATGAACATATTTATGAAGCTTGAATATACTTGATAAGTTTGTGTTCACTTGTGTTCTATCCAGGCCCGGCGCTCCCATTAGGCAAGGTTAGGCACTTGCCTAGGGCGCCGGGCTCTGGAGGGCGCCTGGAGGGCACCACAGAATTCTAAAAGACTTTAAAACTGTGCGGCGACTGCTGACCATACCTGTCATGGCCGCCGCACAGCATTCAGATGCACGGGGAGGGGGGAAGAGGCTATTTTGTCACCACCGCCGCCTCTCTGCTCCGTCTCCTCCCCTCCACTTACTAGTGTCAGTGAGTGGAGGAGAGGAGACGGAGCAGAGAGGCGGCGGTGGTGCGACAAGGTAAGGAGAGGAGGGAGGCGATTTTTGCGGGAGGGGAGGTGGGGGGGCAGCTATTTTTGCGGGGGGGGGGGCGCCGCTTTTTTAAAAATGCCTAGGGCGCCGTGGACCCTAGCATTGGCCCTGGTTCTATCTGTAGATGATCATAAGAAAAATTAAAAAGTGTATTTGCCAACATGAATTGCAGGCTCTTACACTTCAGCAGAACCTTTTCCATTCGCATTTAAATTTAGCCGAGCACTGTTTGAAAGGGGCACAGATGAATTTTGACAGACTAATCTTTCCTATAATGGCATTAGACACGCCAAATTAATTTTCACACAAGTCAGACCACAAGTGATCAACAATGCAATCCAACACCTCTGACCTGATCTTAATTAACTATGTGTACAGTTCTATATCAAAAATCACTGGGAATGCATCAGCGAGTGCAACTCTCCTTAAATCATCCTGATTGTGTATCTTTGAGAGAATGCATTTATAAAACACATTTCCATAGTTCTCAAGACTAATTTATGATCCTATCAGTGGTTTGGTACACTCAGCTGCTGAAAACCAGCATACTATTGCTGGCGTGTTCACATTATTTCCTTTGAAATTGAAATTACCATTCAAAACCATACAAAATCAGACTGTCTTTTAAGATTTTTTTTTTTTGTCAAGTGTCTACATTTCAATGTAAGTAGACAGGGAAAAAAAAAATGCACTTTTTATATATGTCTTATTTTCACTTGAATGTAGCTATCATCTGTCTGAGTAGCATAAAGGTAACACTGTCACCTCTGAAAACGCCTTTTTGGGATCCATTAGCACAATGCTGAAAAATCCCAGTTACGGCTTTCAGAATAGTTCTGCAGTGGCTGTAAAATTTCACACGTTCCCTGTAGCATTTGACACCCACTGCTGAGTTCTTCAGGTAACAAATTATATGTTGGGAACACTGAAAATCCCCAAAACTAACATATATTTGTGACCAGAAAAATAATCCTATAGGCGCTACGTGAAACACCAATAAGTGCAGGTGTGAAAACAAGATATAAAATATATACTTATTTTCATAAATGTAATAGGCAGCTTCTTCTCTTATAACATTTCGTTGCAAAAAATGTCTAAAAAAAGATCAAGAAAAAAGAGAGAGCGATAACACATAGTATAACTCTTAAAAACACTTTAAATATGTGCAAAAGTGCCAATGGAACTCATACCAAAGTGATAAAAGTAATGAGCTTATCTGATATATATGATGATATACGATCTTCAAGCTTCCAGGGAGATGGTTTATTCAAAGCTCTTCTTGTCGTTGCCGACTATTTCCTCCATGCAAACCGGGGCAAGGAGGTTTCCTGAGCTGCGTCAAGCGCAGGGTCGGTGCTGGGCACTCAGACACTGAGGCCTGGAGATGAAGGTTTGATACAATCATGCGTATTCTTGTGTCCATATTTAGAGTTGAACATATCTTGCACTTGGGACATCTTTTACTTTTAACTCTAAACCAGAATCCATTAAGGATAATTTATTAATGCTGAAAAATGTGGCGGAAAAAATCAAATGCAATTTATACTTCTCTTAGGGCGTCATGCTCTTACGTCTGTGCTTTATATCTGTTTCTACAGGTACAGTAATGTATTTTTACAGCAAATGGGCAGTGACACTTGGGAGGGGCACCTTCTAATGGGAATTTATATGTGCAGATAAACAAGTGCAACTAAAACATTAAAATGTACAAATGTGACACATGAGATAAAGACAAAACCAGTTGGACCTCACTTTCGTGACTTGATGAGGCTCAAAAAAGAATTAGTATAGAAAAAGTTTAAATTAATTAAGGGATGGTCCGAAAGTTACATTTTTAATTTCGCCAACATGCATATTCCGTTCACAACAACTATATTAGATAATCAAGATATATCCAAAATAGCAACAAGGGTGGGGGAATCTCTGACATTGCAACGCATTAAACCCCAAATAAAATTCAGCTAGGATAGCCAGTCCTAGGCAGTCAGAAAGTGGAGAATAACAAGTCCTGCGCTCCACCAACATGACCTCAAGGGGGCGTTGGACTTCTCTTTCAAAGTAAGAGGAATAGAAGAGCAACCTATGAAAACCAAGCTGTCTGGACAACCCTCCCCTACAACCACAGTTAGCTGCAATACAGACCTCGCAGCTTCTTGTGGCTTTCAGACCAGCACCTATATAAGCAACTACAATGTCCATGAGTGCGCCCGTCACACATTCCGAGGGCTAGGTTAGATACAGGTGGCCAGAATGAGCACATGTTTATGTTTAGCCTCCAGTGTGTGTGTCCTCTGCAGGAGCAGAGAGAGGACTATTAAAATCTAAATTTAACACACAACCCTTGTTTGAAAAGTACTCTTTAGTTAACACGTTAAAGGGCTTCCAAGTGTGCTAGGCAAGAGATAGTGTTGGTCATGTGGTTAAATGTGTCCTAGATGGTATATTTGATCTCCTACAACCACATGCTGTCAGACAACAAATTCTTGTTAAGTCACCATGTAATTATATTATATGTCCACCCGGTGCAATCATGTAGACAAAACACAGGAGAATAATCACACCAGGGGCAAAATGTATCAAGCTGCGATTTGCCTTTTTCAGCAATTTTCTCAGTCGGGTTTGAACCCGTTGATGTATGAAATTGCAAGTTGAAAGTAAATTTCCAGCAAAGTGATGTAACCAAAGTCGCCATGCGACAAATCGCCATCTCTACTTTTGGCTATTCTAAGAATACAAGCTGCGATTTTACAAACTCAACCCGAGATTCCAGTGAAAATCACCCAAATCAAAACTCTTTTTTGGATAGGCGAGATTACCAAACACATCAGCTTTCCACCAGTGATCAACGCTAACATAACAGGAGGAATCATCATCATTTATTTATATAGCGCCACTAATTTCGCAGCGCTGTACAGAGAACTCATTCACATCAGTCCCTGCCCCATTGGAGCTTACAGTCTAAATTCCCTAATATAGACACATACACAGACACAGACAGACAGACAGACAGAGACTAGGGTCAATTTTGATAGCAGCCAATTAACCTACCAGTATGTTTTTTTTGGATTGTGGGATTAATTATCAATTATCTTATGGGGGCTAAATTATTTTATGAATAAATTTGTGGGCCAAATTTCATTAATGATTATATGTAAAGGAAATGTATTTTATTTTATTATATTATCGTGACATTCTATTTCATTACCAGTGGGGCAATAATCATTTTATTCTGATGTGGCAACACTTAATATTTCCAGATACACTTAATATTTCCAAACACCATTTAAAGTACATACTTGTGTCACTACAATCGGAAGCACATGCATTGTAAACAGGAAATCATGATTACCCTCATAATTAAAACTTGTATTGTACCTCCTGTTATGTTAAGAATGGCCAGATAGTCCGTTTTTCCTGTTGAATCTTGGGAGAGCATCTGTTTGTGTTGAATCCCTGGAGAGTTTGAATAAACCAATGGGGGGATAGGTATTTTAAAATTGACACAATTTGCCATACATTGGAATTTGGATTCCCGAAATTGCAGGTTAATGCATATAGTGACTTTGCACAAAAAATTGCCGGCAATCTCAAGCGGTTTTCGAACTATTTCAAAATGCTGAAAAAATTGCACTTTACCGCCAAATCTGGTGTCCTGCTAACTGCAGAACATGGTGTTGGATACATATATATTCAATACAGCTAATGTAGTATAATGTTGACCATCAAGGTGAACTATGCTCTAAACGACACAGAGTTGTAGGGTAGGATGTATCTGCATATCCCCTCCCCACATGCACCAAGAGTGACTGGCTTTTGTACAATGCCTGTACCCCATTCTGCTAGAGGTGGAACAACCACCGCTGCAGGGGGTGTGACTGGTAAAGGACCCAGAGGTGTGGGCGAACGGTGATGCTGGGTGATCCCGCCCATGGGAGGGCTGACAAATATTATCTCAGGGGGTAAGACTCAACTCAGCAGTCTATTTTCAATGGAAGGTGGCCCAGGGACCTAGCCCAAGGTTATCCACTATGGGACCGGCCTGGGGTGCAGATGCCCCCCTGCCCAGCCTGCCCCTACTGAGGGGACTCAGTTGGGTCTTTTTTGCACATGGTCCTGACCTACATATGCTCAGAAGAGCTGGGAGGGGAGCTGGTTCCAGGAGGCTACAGCAGTATTGCCATGCCCTTCAACAAATTTTGCTAAGGGACCTTATGAGTGTTGCAGTGCTCCTCCCCTGCCTTCTATCCATCGCCTGCCTATACTATTACCCTACCAATTTTCTGGTTAATTTTTATTTTTGTAAGCTTTTGTTTTTATTGTATCTTGAAAAACTTACTAATAAATATAGAAATATACAAAAAAACAAATAAATTATTTTTTGAAACTGCTTGAGAGAGGAGAAAAATATTTACAAATTGATTAGATGTAAATAAAACTATTGGGTGATTTTTTTGTTAATTATTTTAAATTGTAAACCACATGAAATTTGCTTACGCTGCCACGCTGATGCGTTGCACTGGGGCCCTGGGTTCAATTCCAACCCAATCCAAGCCCTATCTGTGCATAGTTTGTATGTTCTCCCCGCGTTGACGTGGGTTACCTCCTGGTGCTCCAGTTTCTTCCCACCGTCCAAAAATAAACTGGTAGGTTAATTAGCTTCTGACAAAATTAACTTTACTGTTCATGTGGCAGAGAATTAAGAGCGTAAGCTCTAATGGGGCACAACTGATGTGCATGATTAAATATTCTCTGTAAAAGCACTGCAAAGTATGTAGAAGCTATTTAAACAAAGGTTAATAAATAATTGTTGCAAAATATACATATAATTAGAATTTAAACATCAGCTGTATTTTCCAAACAACGTGAACGCAATGTTGGCTGTAATTTATATGATTTATGAGATTTGAGATTGAACATGTTTTATACAGTTATTTTATCACGATTTGATGCTTTAAGGTTTTAGGACAATTTGCTGACAATTAGGCAATGTCTTATCATTAGCCTGCTCTATATCTAGTACCTGGTCAACTTACTGTATATAATCTGGATCTAAATTCAACGCAGACCTTAATGTTTTACCATTTATTCAAGAGAGCATTAAATATGTTTACTGTGAATGTACATCTGCTGGATCCCCTTCCTCACAATACCTCAATTGTTCCCCACAAATCACCCCCCCCCCCTCCTCTTCAGAGAAAATTCACAGGAGATCTGACCTTCAAGCTGAGTAAATTGAGATGAACCAACTAATTGCTAATTGTTATTGTAGTTCCTAACCTGATATATAGCTCTGAAAGTCAAACAGAAGCCTCTAGAGTGTAACCTAATTCTAGAGCCAGTCTTTGAGGTTGTTGAAACACATATTCACTAACAGCTGAAAACCTTCACAGTTGTTACAATAATTACCAGTATTACGTTTGATAAACTCTTTAGTGACTCAAAAGTAAGTAAATAGGTGGTTAACAATTATTTAAAGTGAACAGGAAGATGTGTTTCAATGTGTGTATAAACATGACATGGCTCAGAATATATCCGTTTAGTTCTGGGGCGAATTGTAACAATCTATAGGTGGCTATTAGATTTATTATTGCAAAGCTCTGTGCTAGATGGGATCATAAAAATATTGTTATAATGATAAAAAAATAACAAAGAGTACCTGAGCGATATGTATATTGGTCTTGCATTTTCCACTGAGTTTATTAATAATAAAAATAATAATATTAATAATAATAATAATATAATAATAACATATAATAATGACATAACATAATCGTTTTGGTAATCATTTTTGGTAATAGAAGTAATTTTTGCAATTCTTGGTAATAAAAGAGTTTTGGTAATAATAATAACATAATAATAATAATAATAATAATAATAATAATAATAATAATATCATATGCAGCTCTATACATAGGGGGGTCATGATGCAAATACATTGTAAACAATGACTTGAAACATTGCATGTTTTCATGCTTCTTAAGGCTGGGTACATACTACAGGAAATATGAGCTGGTTCTGGGCATCCACAGAGGGCATGTACACTAAGGCAAAAAAGTTTTTTCCTAGACAAAGCTATGTTACAATGCAAGGGGTGAAAATTAGTTTATTATTTTGCACATAAAAATAAATACTGGCTGTTTTTTGATCTAGCACACAAATACTTGATAGCTTTATTTGTACACTGACATTTAAAGTTGATCTAGGACAGTGTTAGCTAACCTGTGACACTCCAGGTGTTGTGAAACTACAAGTCCCAGCATGCTTTGCCAATATAGAGCAGCTTATTGCTGAAACGGTATGCTGGGACTTGTAGTTTCACAACACCTGGAGTGTCACAGGTTAGCTAACACTGTCCTAGATCAACTTTAAATGTCAGTGTACAAATAAAGCTATCAAGTATTTGTGTGCTAGATCAAAAAACAGCCAGTATCTAACTTATGTGCAAAGCAATAAACTCATTCCACCCCTTGCATTGTAACATAGTTTGTCCCTGGGAACATTTACTACTTTTTTTTGCCTTACTTTCCTTAATGACTAAGGCACATTGTTTTCAGGTTCATAAATGACCCTTTGTACGTGTTTGCTGCTCACAGTTTACATTTTCAGGTTTTATGATTGAATTTAGTAGTGAATGTCAATGCTGTCTCAGTGCAATTACTTATTCTAGATTTTATTTGATCTAATAAAATCACTTGATCCATTGGAGATACATCTGTCTATACATGTTTTTGTATCCAACGCCCTGCACTTATGTAAACTTGACCTGAACCAGTGAGGCAGTGATAAAGATGAGTATCAGAGATCAGGACTATCCTATATTGACAAATTTGTACTGGGAGCCTTATTCTGAATATTTGGTCCTTTACTATGTAAGGTTTTCTTCATGTATCCTATATAACGTGCTTTGCTTTCCTTAATGAATCAGGCCCAGAGTGATTCTGCAGATGACACTCACAATATCGCTGTTTACATCCATTGATGAACCAGGCCCTTTGAGTTGAGCGTCGTTCTATGTCACTCTTTGCAAACTATACAGAGTGCTAAGTAAAATATGTTTAGAATGAACTCTATTTTAATTGCAAACCAAGTCTGGAATGAAAGCTGCTTTCCTTAGTCATGTCTGGGTAATACTGTATCTGTGCACTGTGCATCTGTTTATATTGATGTGCGACAGATATAAATTCACAGCAGGGATGCAATGGTATTCCTGTGTCACATCGCAAGGTCTAATATCTTCCTGTCTGTTCAAAACCTCAGCTGTTCTTCTTGTTATGTTTTGTAATCATTTTGGCTTATAGAGTAATATTTTCCCAAAATGTTACTTGTACCTGCAGTGTAGGCAATTTTAGTACACTGTTGAAGTTTTACTAACAACAAAAAAAAAAGTATTTCTGTCTTAGTTTTATGGAACAAAAACATATTTCACGTTCCTTTATTGTGCCATGAAACAATATACAGTTAATGAGAATGCATTTAATTGAGATGACAGCTTCCAAAACATTGTTATTATTTACTCCAGCTGACATTAAAATGCTGCTTTTGCGCTCCTGTTGAGAATAAAAACTGCTAGTCATTCAGCTCTCAATAAAATGAATACATTTAATTATTGTACCTTGCGATATTGCAGGGGCAATTCAACTTTTGTGTTTCATAGTCAAACATGCTCGTTTGTTTGTGTTTTCCGGTACTATAAATAAGAGATGCAAATTGGCAAGCACACAACAGGCATTTCTGTCCTGTCAGTTAAATTACATAGTAGCTAACGATGAAAATCTCAGTGCTGATCCAGGAACGGGCAGACGGAAAAACTCAACTGATTTCATTGTGGGTTATTTACTAATAAAATGCAAATGTGCCTAAACCTTTAGCAGACATTTGGATCCATTGTTTAATCTGCACTAAACCAATCAAAGCTAAATGCTGATTTTATGCTATTGGCTAATGCACATCTGCACATTCTTAGCAAATGAATGAAATGTGTCTGTAATGCCTAATTATGTTTTTAAGCAGTTTTTATTTTTTTCTGACGCCACCTAAAGCACATTCTGCGCAAGTGCACTGCCTCTTCCTGATGGAGTGCGATTTAGCACAGGACCTAATGCACGTTCTCATGCTGTTCTGTTGCAGAGGTAAAACATTTATTTTGTTTGCAAAAAAAATGAGAAGAGGCTGACATTTTTTATTAGGTGCCAGTGCCTTATGTCTAACACAGAGGAGGGCTGGCAAGGATGGCATGGGTGCATTTCCCCTCATAGGTTAGCCTCTCCTGATCTGCCAGGCCCGGATTCTGCACTCAGATTGTTGAACGGTATTGGCCATTCATTAATCACAATAATGGCTGCTCCCAACATGCTGATTGGTGATTGGCCTGTACTATCCACCAATCAGAACGATAAAAGCCATTTACTGGATATAGTGAATTAACTTCTTTCCCAGTGTTTCAAGATAGAGATTGCAGGACCACAGAAGGGATTAGCAATCTAAATGGGTCTGCACCGTGTTGCCTCCGTATATTTGTGGCTTCTGCATTGTAAAATCACAAGGAATGTGACAGGTCAGCATTATAAAGCCACAAGAAACCGGGAGTCTACAATTTAAAGCCGCCAGAGATTTAATGATCTGCATTATATAGCAGCCTGCAAAACAGGGTCACTAGTTTTTGTATATTGGTCACTAGAATGCTCAATGTATTTTATGCTAATCAATAGTCTGGCTACTGTTTTGTATATTAATAACTTTAATGCTCTCAGTATTGAAAATCACTAAGATGTTCTATGTATTGAATAGTGGTCACTAGAAACCTGCCTGTATTATGTAGTGCTCACTAGAATGTAATTAGGTAATTAGAATGCACTCTGTATTGTATGGAGATTATTAAAATGCTCTCTGTTTTGTGTAGAGGTTACTAGAAAGTTTACTGTATTGTATGTAGGTCATTAGACTGTTTTCTGTATTGAATAGAGGCCACTAGAATGCTCTCTGTATTGTATAGAGGCCACTAGAATGCACTCTGTATTGTATAGAGGTTGCTATAATGCTCTCTGTATTGTATAATGATCAGAGGCTATATTATGTCTTATTGTCAATCCTCCCCTGATTTGTAAGGTTTTACATGCATTTATAAAAATATGCCAATATAACTATACCCAAGGACGCAACACGTATCAACACATATTAATATTTACAAGCTCATTCACCGGAATGTACATGTATAACATCTGTTATGCAGAATGATTGGGAACTATGGTTTTCCAGACAAGGCATTGTTATGTTCGTCTAGTCGCTATCAATAAAAATTGTCCACTGCAATCAATGTGGTTACAACGCACAAAGAGATTTAATAGCAAGATGCAACAAATAACAATTCAATAAAATAAAGTACAGCCTATACAAATGCAAACGCTCTGGATCCAGAGTACAGTCATTCAATCCTGAAGTCTGTGGTCAAAGTAGACTGTACGTTGATCCCAGTGACTGGTTTATATACAGTTTGTGATATATAAAAAACAGTGGTGATGTCATGGCATGTTTTCTTAGGTTCAGGATTCAGGACAGTCCAGTATAATGCAGGTCATAGGTTGGTTCAAACAATGTCCTCCAAGGGTGGGGTCAACTCTCCAACAGTTGCATACGTGTCTTCCCTCCGAAAAGCTGGTTCACACTGGTCTATTAGCATTACACACACAGTATCACTTTGACTATTTATCATTTATCATCCATAACTTGCGTACGCAAGGTGCGATTGCTTAGCCGATAGTAGCGGATGTCTGATGGTGGAAAGTGGATTAGAATGATATTTTCCTGTATCCTGAACCTTAGATATCAACAAAGTGGTTTTAACATTATTATATTAAACTATTAAATCTATTATATTCGATTATAAAATATGGTGAGTTGGAACTTTATTAAGGTGAGCTATTATCAAATGAATATGTGAGTGTAAGTGTATGCAAAAGTGTTTGCAATTGTTATTGATAAAAATTGTCCGTTGCGATCAATGTGGTTCCAATGCACAACGCCCTTCCACATCGTAGCGTGCTATTCGCATATTTTCTGATAAAGCCAATTATATTGATGGTCATTAGTTTGAAACGACTTTATCCAATTATTCGACTTTTACAGCATGTTTAAGTAATTTGGAGCACCATGCCTAAAATATGCTAAATTACCTTGAAAATGATGCGATTCCCCTCCTCATTAATTTGTTTTAATTGTTTAGCTATGCTCCTCACAGTGACTGTGAGAAGAGGCTATTGGTGGTCATATCTACGTGTGTAATATTGTCACATAATAGCCGTAATTATTGTTTTTTTCTTTCTGGTTTTCTGGAGCTTCCTGGATACCAGCTTTCCAGATGATACTTGTTTCTGAAACGATTCTTCATCCTTTACCTTACAGTGTTTTGTTTAAAAATACAATTGTTTTATATTTGGTTTTTTTTAAATCCTGTATTCCAGGATCCTCTTATATCCATATACAGTACAGGCAAAAGAACAAAAATAGCAATTTTTTATTACAATGTCATGGTATAAATTAGTAGTAGTTGGCCAACTCTGTAAGCTGGAGTTTGAGTGGTGAGTTGCAGCCAAGTAAATGGGAAGCCCTGTATGAGATCTGCTGTTGAGTATAGTGTTTGATAATATAAGACCTTTTGATGAATAATACGTGAGTAATTGAACATGAAAAAAATCCAACCAAGCACTGCTTATGTGTATTAAGTTAGGAGAGTTGGAGAGCAGAATGATTTTGGGATTGGGGACATGGATATTGAGAAATTGGTTTGTAGATTTAAATGGACCAGTTGACTACACACAGTGGAAGCAGCCATCATTTGGGCTGAATTAATATTGAGAACTCGCGACATCACTGAGACATCATTAGTTCCTAATGAATGGAAAGACAGCATTCTGATCACCCCAAAAAATAGCTGCCTTTACTATGGTTAGGCAACAGGTCTACTTTAACAGCCGCACCCTGCCAGGCTCTCCGTCGACCTATAATCCTACAAATGCTCCTTCATAATTCACCTCTTCACACTTTCCTACCCTACTCCGCTCCTGGACCCTCATGTCCACTCCCTCTACTTCCTCCATCCATCATATCCACTCATGACCTATTTCCACCTACTGCATCTCATTACCCCCTCCTAGACCCTGATGTCCACTCCCTCTACTTCCTTCATCCACCGCATCCACTCATGAAATGTTCCTGCTTCAGGGCCCTCATGTCCACTCCATCTACTGTCTTCCTCCACCATATCCACTCATGACCTATTTCCATCTACAGTATCTCCTTTACCCCTCAGAGAACATCATGTCCACTCCCTCTACTGTCTTCATCCACCCATTACCTATTTCCACCTACTTTATTTTATATTCCCTCTCCTAGACCCTCATGTCCACTCCCTCTACTTCCTTCATCCACCGCATCCACTCATGAAATGTTCCCCCTTCAGGGCCCTCATGTCCACTCCATCTACTCTCTTTCTCCACCATATCCACTCATGACCATATTTTCATCTACCGTATCTCCTTTTCCCCTCAGATTACCTCATGTCCACTCCCTCTACTGTCTTCATCCACCCATTACCTATTTCCACCTACTGTATCTTATATTCCCTCTCCTAGACCCTCATGTCCACTCCCTCTACTGCCTTCATCCACCACATCCACTCATGACCTATTTACACCTACTGTATCTCATTACCCCTCCTAGACCCTCATGTCCACTCCCTCTACTTCCTTCATCCACCGCATCCACTCATGAAATGTTCCCCCTTCAGGGCCCTCATGTCCACTCCATCTACTGTCTTCCTCCACCATATCCACTCATGACCTATTTCCATCTACCGTATCTCCTTTTCCCCTCAGATAACCTCATGTCCACTCCCTCTACTGTCTTCCTCCACTCATTACCTATTTCCACCTACTGTATCTTATATTCCCTCCCCTAGACCCTCATGTCCACTCCCTCTACTTCCTTCATCCACCACATCCACTCATGACCTATTTACACCTACTGTATCTCATTACCCCTCCTAGACCCTCATGTCCACTCCCTCTACTTCCTTCATCCACCGCATCCACTCATGAAATGTTCCCCCTTCAGGGCCCTCATGTCCACTCCATCTACTCTCTTCCTCCACCATATCCACTCATGACCATATTTTCATCTACCGTATCTCCTTTTCCCCTCAGATTACCTCATGTCCACTCCCTCTACTGTCTTCATCCACCCATTACCTATTTCCACCTACTGTATCTTATATTCCCTCTCCTAGACCCTCATGTCCACTCCCTCTACTTCCTTCATCCACCACATCCACTCATGACCTATTTACACCTACTGTATCTCATTACCCCTCCTAGACCCTCATGTCCACTCCCTCTACTTCCTTCATCCACCGCATCCACTCATGAAATGTACCCCATTCAGGGCCCTCATGTCCACTCCATCTACTGTCTTCCTCCACCATATCCACTCATGACCTATTTCCATCTACCGTATCTCCTTTACCCCTCAGAGAACCTCATGTCCACTCCCTCTACTGTCTTCCTCCACCCATTACCTATTTCCACCTACTGTATCTTATATTCCCTCCCCTAGACCCTCATGTCCACTCCCTCTACTTCCTTCATCCACCACATCCACTCATGACCTATTTACACCTACTGTATCTCATTACCCCTCCTAGACCCTCATGTCCACTCCCTCTACTTCCTTCATCCACCGCATCCACTCATGAAATGTTCCCCCTTCAGGGCCCTCATGTCCACTCCATCTACTGTCTTCCTCCACCATATCCACTCATGACCATATTTTCATCTACCGTATCTCCTTTTCCCCTCAGATTACCTCATGTCCACTCCCTCTACTGTCTTCATCCACCCATTACCTATTTCCACCTACTGTATCTTATATTCCCTCTCCTAGACCCTCATGTCCACTCCCTCTACTTCCTTCATCCACCACATTCACTCATGACCTATTTACACCTACTGTATCTCATTACCCCTCCTAGACCCTCATGTCCACTCCATCTACTGTCTTCCTTCACCATATCCACTCATGACCTATTTCCATCTACCGTATCTCCTTTCCCCCTCAGAGAACCTCATGTCCACTCCCTCTACTGTCGTCATCCACCACATCCACTCATTACCTATTTCCACCTACTGTATCTCATTACCCTCCCTCTAAAATATAAGCTCTCGCATGTATCATGACTGTCCATCTGATGTCTTAAGGTGAATCTTCTGCTGTTTGTTCCTTCGCATGCCTGGAATTTGTACCGGTATTCAGGCTGGCTTAATTGTTAGCTCATGACTATGTATGTATGTGTTATTATGCTTTATTGTATACATATATCTGTTATTATGTTTATTATTTTCACGTATGTCATATCTGTAAGATGTATGTCATAGCTTTAAGTTGTTCAGTGCTACAGAATCCGTTGCACCCTATAAATAAAGGTTGTTGATGATGATGATGATGATGATGTTAGTTGGTGGACTGAAGACATTAGGGATCATTTCTAATGCGGTAGCCTAGTGCAAAGTTCATCACTGTAGGCATTTATCCATCACTTTAGGCATCTGTCCATTCACTAATTACCACTGACATCAACGAGGTACGCTGTCATTTATTTAGAGAACATGTTTTCATTGTAATTTCTGCTTTATTAAGATTCTCCCTTCTTTAGTATTTTGGTCAATTTATTTACTAAACTGCGGGTGTCACTGTTCCTATTGCTGTCTACAAAGGGCTTTCACTATTGATTAAAAATTGAGCAGCAATCAGTGGCAGTCGATCACTGTTGTAGTGGGTGCAGAGGATGCAGCAACTATGGGACTTGGTGGTAAGGTGCCCCGCACAGGTCTATCCACACCCCCCTCCCCCCCCCCCCAAGGCCCCTGATGTGTTCTTTGGACCAAGTGTAGAGGGGCTAGTACAGTAGAGCTTTGTTTGTGCTTTCAGTGGATGCCGTAACAACCACACTCTCCCCTCCCAAATAAAAAAAAATAATTTTGCTAAGGGGTCCGGCGATAGAATGTAACACCCCTGGCTCCAATGATAACATACTAATGGGCAAACTCTACCTTATTAATTAAACTGTTGTACATTTTTTTTGTACATTTTTCTTATGAAACACATAATACTATTAAACTATATTTACCTTTATAAAGCATAAAAGATACATTATTTATGGCAGTCCTCATTTAAATAGACAGCGGAATGCCATGCAAATTTTGCAATTAGGTTGACCAGTTCCCAGAGTCACCTCTAAACTCCGCATCAGGGGGAGCTGGGACCTTGCACAAATGTATTCAGCCTGGCGCACAGTTTAACAGCGCTCATCCTCACACTGACTGATAAGTGCAGAACGGCGAGTCACATTACAAAACAGATAACATTATACTTGGAGAAAGCTTACCTTGCGTAGTAAATGGTAATTTCTGCTGAATTTAGACTTTATAACCGTTAATGTTTTAAAATTGGCCCTAAAAGATTCCTTCAGCATGATTTACATATGATTGAAGCCCGGTGGGGCAGCAGCTTAGAATACATTTTACAGTACCCAGTATTCAGGTGTTTAAACAAGAAAAAAAATAAAATTAACATAAAATATTCCCTTTTGCCTCTAACTCATAAAACCACATTCTAATCACTACCAGACTTTGTGTAACAATCTATTTCACCCAAAAAAAAAAAGAAAAAGTTTTATCTTTTGTACTGTTTCCCCCAAGCTATCATACACAATAATTGTACGCTGGGCACATTGGGAGGAGGAATTGAAGTAGGTAATGATATTGCAGTAAATGATACCCATTCCTGTAGTTTATAAGTGATATTTTGCAAGTGTCTGTACTGAGCTTACATAAAACCAAGTTTATAATTAATCACAAGTGTTTATACACCCAGTAAAGAACTACACATAAATTCAGAGGGAATGGTCTTGTTAAAGGAGTTATTTTGAAAAAAATAACAATAAAACTAAAAAAGCAGACTTATAAATTGTTTTTTTTTTGTATGATATCATTTAGCCATTGGGTAGCACTGTCTAGTTAATTTCTACAGAGGATTACAGCGCATGGCAGCTTCCACTCATAGGGGTAAATTTATCAATCCTTCCAAAACAGGAATAGTGGAGGTGTTGCCCATAGCAACCAATCAGATTCTAGCTGTCATTTATCTAGTACATGCTAGTTAATGATAGCTAGAATCTGATTGGTTGTTATGGGCAATGCATCCACCTTTCCTTTTTAGAATGTTTGATAAATCTACCCCATACTGTCAGTCAAGACTGTCATTAGAAATTTTGGGGACCATTCATACAACAAGGTGTCATCAACTAACAACATTTTTATTGTAAAAACTGAGTTATTGACCTTAACTGGACTGCTCAAGCACAATAAAGGTCATTTATGAATGTGTCCTTATAGTGTAGATGCTGTTTTGGAGCGTCAAATATGTCCATTTTCACAGAAAGCGCCATGAACTGCCCATCTAAATGGCGGCATCTTTCGAAGGTGTCAAATTTTTGCATTGGCTTTTGAGAGGAGCTGGGTGATTCTAGACATTTGTAGCTAAATGTAAGCTTGGCTCACTCATGCTCTTTGAATTGTGTCCATTTGCAAAACTGAAATTTAATTATGTGGGACAAGATGTTTGGAGGAGATTTCAAATAGCCGTGATGTTCCGCTGGACAATGCCTGGATGTCCGTGGATGTCCGGCTCTGCACCTTGAAGGCCAATACGGTACAGAACTCTCCACTCATTTTCCACTCATTTCTAAATTGATGTTTCAATTCTTACAGTAGTCTTAACAACATTTAATGGACAATGGACACAGAAGGTCCAGGTGCAGAGAGAATTGTCCACACTCCCAATAGATTATAGGTTTAGGAAATTAAATGTGTGGACCAATAGCTTTTAATCGGGCCTTGTGGTCACCCCCGTTCTAGGCTGCTCATGCCACCCGGGCTGTTGCATGCAGGCTATTAGTTTGAGGACCTCATGTAGAACTTAATTTTTATTCCCAGTCCCCTGTCTCAGGGATCCATACACATGTACTCTCCTTTGCAAACACAAAACAAGTAAAAAGCAAAAAACAATTGTAGAAAACAAAAAATAAATATTTCCTTTTTATATATTCCCCAATTATATATCCCTACTTTTAAAGATTAAACATACCAACTACATACAAAAAGGTCAATTGACTTTTTAATTTAAGCATTCAGCATACTTTAGTTATAGTCATACTGCTTGTTTTGTTAAGGTCCAATCAAATATTAATGTCACTCAGCAACATAGCGCCATTAGTGCTCATTTTATTGTTAAACAAAATGTAGAACGCAAGATTGGCTGTGCAAAATATTACTGTTAAACAAGCCTACATCCATGACAATTCCCCATGGTTTATCCGAGAGAGGTGTAGGGAACACACGCATTAAGTAAAAAAATACCCCTTTAAAATTGTACGTTGCAGAACAGGAATTGAACATTTTTAAATTCTTACTCTCCACTGTGCTCTCTTGCTGAGCAAGATACAGTTTCTTTTGTGTTGTGACTGCAGTTAATAATTTATTGAAATGTACCATATGAATACACAAAGAATGTGGATATAAATAGTGTTAGGTCCCCTGATAAAATCAGTGTGTTTTCATGTTTTAAATTTCCAGGCATCTATCAGATAATTCAATATCTGAAGAAGCTGAGGAATGTCATATAAAAATTTGATAGATTACTTTGTGCCTGTAAATGAGAAAACAGACTTGTAAATTGTGAAATGAACCGTTCTGGCGAAGTAGAATTTGATCTTAAAGTGTAAACACTTGAGTTAATGGCAAGGATATCTCGGAGTCTCAGAAGCTGTGGAACGTAGGGAGGGTGAACGAGAGGTTATGAAATCTCTTCAATATTTAACTTTGAACATCCTTATAAGCTTTAATTAGACAGATTACCTGTTATGCATGGTGTGGTGTGCTGAGCAGTTTTAAACTGTCTTGTCCTCCAGGCAAATGGAAAGAAAAGTCACATAGAATTAGAGTCTGCACTGAATAAGAATGGATGTTCTATTAAGGGCAAGGCAAAATTAAACATTCCCAAGCTATGCACAGTTTAAATTTAAACTTAACTAACTACAGAGAAGTTAGTAAAATATTTAACGATTACTTTTCTATTTTAAAGGAAGGGTATGACCTATTTTTGTTTAAATTTTTTTACATTTTAAATTCATATGGTGTATGGGTTTTCTGTGATTAAAATGAATGATAATAAAGATTATATAGATATGTATATATCTATATAATCATTAAATATACACCGAACAGCCACAACATGGAAACCACCTGCCTAATATTGTGTAGGTCTCTCTTGTGCCACCAAAACAGCTCTGACCCATAGAGGCATGGACTCCACAAGACCTCTGATGGTGTCCTATTATATATGGCACCAAGACACTAGCAGCAGATCCTTTAAATCCTGTAAGTTGTCGAGATGGGGCCTCCATGGCTTGTACTTGTTTTTCCGGCACATCCCACAGATGCTCAATCGGATTGAGATCTTGGGAATTTGGAGGCCAAGTCAACACCTTGAACTCTTTGTCATGTTCCTCAAACCATTCCGGAACAATTTTTGCAGTGTGGAAGGGTGCATTATCCTGGTGAAAGATGCCACTGTCATCAGGGATTATCGTTGTCATGAAGGGGTGTAATTGGTCTGCAACAATGTTTAGGTAGGTAGTAACTGTCAAAGTAACATTTACATTAATGCCAGGACCCAAGGGTTCCCAGGAGAACATTGCTCAGGACATCAGACTGCCTCTGCCAGGTTGCCTTCTTCCCATAGTGCATCCTGGTGTCATCTCTTCCCCAGGTAAATGACACACATGCACCGGGCCGTCCACATGATTCATCAAACCAGACCACCATCTTCCATTACTCCATGGTCCAAGTCTGTTGTTCACATGCCCATTGTAGGTGCTTTCAATCGTGGTTGGGGGACAGCACGAGCACTCTGACCACTCTGCGGCCACGCAACCCGAAACGCAGCAAGCTACGATGCACTGTGTGTTCTGGCACCTATCTATTATATAAAGCATTAACTTTTTCAGCAATTTGTGCTACAGTAGCTGTTCTGTGTGATTGGACAAAACAGGCTAGCCTTCGCTCCCCACAATCACCAATGAGCCTTGGGTGCCCGTGATACTGTTGCCGGTTCACTGGTTGTTCTTTTCTAGAAAGGTAGGTACTAACCAAAGCATGCCAGGAACTTCCGTTTTGGGGATGCTCTTACCAAATCATGTAGCCATCACAATTTGACCCTTTTCAAAGTCGCTCAGACCCTTATGGTTGCCCATTTTCAGCACATCAACTTCAAGAACTGACTGTTCACTTGCTGCCTAAGGTTGCGTACACACTGGAGCATTTCCGTCCACCAATTGGCCTAATCAGTCGACAAACCACCGTTCAGTTAAAGGTCGGGTTAGTGTGTATAGTGACACAATGGTTGAAAGTCGTTCTAAAGTGTCGATTGTTGGCTCATTAGGTTGGTCGCACTGCTTAATATTTTCTGACCAATTACTTAACGATCATGTAGTGTGTATGCCCTCATGATCTCCATAGAGTTTACAGAGTCGGGCTCTTTTCAGCCGATGTTAGCAATGAATATCCTGGTAAATAAATGTAGAGAGTGCTGTAAAAGGAATAATTAATTTGTTTGTTCTGAGACAGAATCTTTCGTTTCAGAGTCACAGTAGCTACCAAGCTATCGTTAGGTCATTAGGATAGCTATAACAAGGCAATTTTAATCAGTGTGACAATGTGACAAGAAGGAATGAATGAATATTGTGCTGTCATTCTCTGAAGACTAGAGGACCAGATAAAGAGCCGGTTAAGACCACAGATCTGAAGGTAAATTGTGTCAGTGTGTATGAATGAATTGTCAATCGTGTGAGATAACACGCCAGGCGGAAAATTCTTCAGTGTGTACCTAGCCTAATATATCCCACCCCTTGACAGGTGCCATTGTAGCAAGGTATTCAATTGTATTCACTTCACTTAATGTTGTGGCTGATCGGTGTGTGTGTATATATAAATAAATATATATATATGTGTGTGTGTGTGTGTGCATATATATATATATATATATATATGTTTTTATATATATATACATATATATATATATATATATATATATATACATACATACACATATGCTGTGTGTCCGACCCCTCTCTCCCCTGCTGTCTGTCCATCACCTCTCTAGCCTGCGGCCCCTCTCCCACTGCTGTGTGCTGTGAGTGTATTTTATGTGATGTGGATGGGGTGTGAAATATTAATTTCAAAGTAGGTTGAGAGTGGGAGCTTTTATTCTATTGGTGGAGTGAAGGTTGGGGATATTTGATTTAATAGTTAGGTTATGGTGGACCTATTAAGGGTGGGATAATGGGACTTTTCATTTAATGCTGGGGTGGCTTGGGTGTTATCAATTGAATGTGTGGCTGAGTTTGGGGAGAAGGAATGCTATTTCTTAAAAGGGAATGCTAATTATTTAATGTTTGGGAGTAAATAGGTTTATTAAATGTAAATACTATTAATTTAATGTTGTGGTAGTTTAGGGGGAAATAGATCTGTTTATTAAAGGTGAATGACAATAAATTACTGGGTTGGTTGCTGGGAGGCATAATTATTAAACGTGGGCGCTTTTGATTTAATATTGGGCTGCTTTTGAGCAGGGAGGCCTACTGTGTTCACTCATTGCTGGGATTTCTATATCATGTACTTGTCCTTTTTCCAAACAGGGACCTAACATTCCAGGATCCAGACAAGCAGCAACTGAACTTAGGACACGAGCACCAGCAACAAGCAGTGAAAGCAGCAAGGACAGGTAGGAGAGAGCAGGACAGTCTGACATCTGTTCTAAAACACTCAGTTAGGACATTGTCCCGACTGTACGGACAATTGGGAGGTATGTCCTGCTTCACACTGCGCTACTTGCACCTAACATTAGTGCACGCAGCATTGCCCGTGTATATTATGGGGATAGGAAGAGTTGGAGAGCAGCCAGCACTGTCTAACATTATAGCCACGCCCCTATGCATGCTGGTCATGCCCACTTACAGCAGGGCATGGAAACCCGCCTCTACAAATCCTGCGTTTGCCCGTGTAAACGTTTAAATATTTTATTGTAACAATGTTGTAAAAATTAAACTTGTTTTACTAACATATTTCTGTATTAATAAAATCTAACATAGTGGCATCTAGAGGACTATGGATAACTATGTGGTCCTGCTGAATGGCCCATTCCACCATAGATATAAATCTTAGTTACTGTATGCCAGACTCTATTGACAGTGCATCCTCTTACATAGTTAAATTCAGTTCTTGATGGAGTACTCACAAGATCTGGGGTCTGGATTCCAAGTCTGTCCCTCTCACATTCATATTTTATAAGTTCACTGCTCCTGCAGCATTCACTTCAGAAATGCAGGCCAGCAAATTAACTTCTCAACACAGAGGTAGCGCTGTCATTTTTTATTTTTTTTTTCCATCTGACTTCTTGAGAGTTGCAAAAAAATGCTGTTTAGAGCTTTGTAGTTTTACTCTAGAGAACATGTGATCTGACACTGTCATGACCTATTCTCAAGTGACATATTAGTACAAGAGTCTATAAACCTTCTCTTTACCTGAAAGTGTCTATGAGACTGTTTCTGCTCACTAGGGATGTTCAGATGACAAGATAAATGGGAATATATATCTTATCCAGATGTTAAGATACATTACATAGTCTATTTATACTTAAACTTTGTTGGAACTGACATGGTGTGACGTTTTGAAATATATTGGGTTGTACATTGTGGAATTTGTGTACTTTATTCAGCTCTATTTGTGCTGACATAATATAGCGCAGCACTCTATTAGAGGATGTGGTTGCTAAATAATAACATGAAAAAGGTTTGGCCGACATATCGCATCTATCTAGAATGTTTCCTTCCTTCTCAGAACTTATGTTATTTACATTAAACTTAATTTCTGTTTTTTTTTTATATTATACTCAAATTCTGTTCCATAACTTCTCCGTTTGTCTGGTTCATATTTTCTCATTTCCATTTTTTACTGAATTCACCTCCTTAACATCAACTAAGCCAACTCGTAAAACGCAAATGGTATATCACATATCCAGACACATGTCACCCTCGTGAAACGGGTCATGTTAGTATGTCTGATATATGGAAATAAAACCGTGAGCTAAAACAGATTAGAGATTTTTAGTGGTTGGTGATAGCTACCCTCCAAACACAGGCTATAATGTAATCCTGACCACCATTCAATAAACCAAAGCACCTTGCAAAATAATCTTTGTTCTTAGGCATTAGTTAAAAAATCAGGCTTAGATAGATCAAGAACTTTCTTCTTAAATATCCAATAAAAAGTGATCTAAATGATCAAGCTCTGCGTAAAGGAAAAAAAGACAAGCTGGACAAAATTGTAGGCCTCACACATAGATTTTAAATGATACGACTGAGACAGAGGTTTGATATTTGTCGATAATCATCATCATCACCATTTATTTATATAGCACCACTGATTCTGCAGCGCTGTACAGAGAACTCACTCACATCAGTCCCTTCCCCATTGGAGCTTACAGTCTAAATTCCCTAACATACACACAGATAGAGAGAGAGACTAGAGTCAATTTTTGACAGCAGCCAATTAACCTACCAGTACGTTTTTGGAGTGTGGGAGGAAACCAGAGCATCAGGAGGAAACCCACGCAAACATGGGGAGAACATACAAACTCCTCACAGATAAGGTCATGGTTGGGAATTGAACTCATGATCCCAGTACTGTGAGGCAGAAGTGCTAACCACTTAGCCACCGTGCTACCTCATTGTCTGTTACTCTATTGCTATTAACTTTTTTGATACAGACTAATCCACAGTCTTGTTTCTAGTAAATGAAGCATTCCATTTTAAATATTTTGCTATTTTTTTTATCATAGTTTATAATAATAGCAATATATAAAAAAATGGCACACTGCTTACCTAGATCAAGTCTAATGTAATCTTTTCTTTCATTTTCTGTCTTCTCTCTTTTGTCTTCTCTCTTCTGTCTTCTCTCTGTGTCTTCTAATGTCTCTAGCACAGCACCGAAAGCGGTGCAGTGACGCCAGCCTAGAGTATGGTAGAGGAGAATGGTGTCAGGGGAGGTTCAGCAGCAGGGATGTATCACAGAATGGAGGAATACTGTGTTGGTGAGACCAGTGGCAGCATGGGGTGACTGGCAGCAGAGAGGGGTAGTGTGGAAGATGGGGTTCCTGGCACATGGAAAGGGAAGCGTTCTTATGGGGTGCCTGGAACAGGGAAATGGAGTGGGCCAGTCCAATGCTGCCAAACTCCTCAAGGTCAGGAAGCCAGAGTCTTTATAGACACTAGCTCCCATGTGGGGCTCCCAAAGCCAACACCAGTGCATGGCTGTCTGCTGTACAGGTGCTATGTTAGGTGAAGCACTAAGCTCTTTAAAATAGAACATCCCCCCAGGTGACCTCACCTGCCATAACCGGGGGGCGTGGCTATGCTGCAGTAAACTATATGTGTTACACCTCTTTTTTACAGAACATTCCGAAGCCTTGACAGTTCTCTCACAAAGCACAATACTCTACACAACGCATCCCTTCCTCAGATAAATAATATTTTTCAGCTAACCCCCTCCTCACCCAGTTAATGTAACATTTTTCTACCTCGGTGAGATACACATTAGTTTATTTTTTCTTTTTCCCTTAAACTTATGTCACTTTCCCCCATACCCCTTCATGCCGAGGAGAGAAAAAATGTAAATACACACATTACAGGGGAAAAGCAACTTCTCATCCACAGGCCTTGTCTAGATCTGGGCTTATCCACCCCTCATAACCTCCCATGTTTCTGTCATGGCTGTATTGGATATAGGTACTTATTTCAGTTAATGGCAGTGAATAGAGATTAGCGAAGTTGTAGCACAATTTCACAAATTGAATTTTGCAATGGAACAGGAAAGAACAGTGCTCACAGATACATTCAGATATGTCCATGATGTGACTTGAAAATAATAAAATGCAGAAATCTTGGTGGTTTTTTTTGCTTTTTTAGGGCACAATGCTTCATATCCCATCATGGAGGCAATATTTGTCAGGGTGCATATCACTTACCATTTGGCACAAAGAGCTTACAGTCCTTCCAGGGTCTGCAAGAGGTAAATAAATCAGTTTAATTGTAAAATAGCCGGTGTATCTTATTTTTCCCCCTTTCCTCTGTGTTTCCAAGACACATTACACGACAGCTCATATATATATATATCTATATATGAGTATTTTGTAACACTCAAAAATACACACTTTAGAATTTACACCCCTATATAAATGCTACTTATCATATGATATGTGGTATTAATCTTGAAAGGTTTGTTAGTTTCTCTTGGGGATCCTCTGACCTTTTTAAAAAAGAGTTATTAGATATTAAGGCTTCCTTTCTTTGAAACAGTAGAGATGTCCAAAATCTTAAATTGTATCCTTTTACTGCCTCTCAGTATGACTTTAAAAACCGGTGAATTACATTCTACCAGTGTTAGGTTTTATTAAGTAATTTGTAGTTTATTTTGTAGGACATAAGGCTGGTGCCAAGTTTTAATAAAATCGCAAATTTACCTTAATTTCTAGCAACAGTAGATTAACTGTATCTTTCTGAGTAAGGATACAATTGCTAAAATATTACTGACCCTTTAAAGCAGGCCTGTCCAACCTGCGGCCCTCCAGGTGTTGTGAAACTACAAGTCCCAGCATGCCCTTCCAGCTATCAACTGGTTGTCTACTGGCAAAGCATGCTGGGGCTTGTAGTTTCACAACACCTGGAGGGCCGCAGGTTGGACAGGCCTGCTTTAAAGTTACAGGGCTTGATTCATCTTTGAATGCAATGTGAATGGTACTTGCGTTTAAAAAACTTGCACCCACGTACGCTCATATTCAAATAGAAGCGGATCTCAAGAAACGTTTCCATTTGAATCTGGGTATAAGTACACTTCGGCTATATGTTAGAATCCATAAGTAGATAGACAGAACAGACTGCAGAATACGCGCAATGTATATGTTCAATATAAAGTCACATCAGAATGAATGCAAAACAAAGAATTCTAAAATAAACTTGCAACTCCTAATACTATAATCATTAATAAATAAATAAAAAAAATTATACATTTGCACATGAAATACATAAATTGGGATGTTTTTAATGCGTACTGTACATAATGCATGTAGTCAGCTTTTGGCATTTACACCTGCCCAGTGGTTGGCGCAAACAATGCGGCTAAAAAACACATACCTAAGAGATGCCCTGAACTTGAATCAGCAGTATGTGTGTGCGCGTGACCTCGGCACGCCCTTACTGCACATTACCTATGTGATATGCAACTCTCCCCCCCTTCCCCTCCCAGTTGCATGCAGATTTGAATTGCATGCAATTGTGTTAACTGCCGTAAATCTCATTCTGGCACATGTGCAAAGCAATTTTACACAAGATACGGCAAAGGGACTTGCGTTCAAAGATGAATCAGGCTCACAATGTATTACTACAAAAGAAAGCTCCTCATGTCCTTGGGTTCCCATCTATCAATGCTAAAATGATGGCTAACACTAAGAAATGCCCTTTACAGGACAAGTACATGTATATGTGATTTGTGTACATTTTCCCATCATTTATTTCCTTATAATACCCAAGTGATGATCTTCAATATATAAACCCCTGCACATTATGTAGGTATAAACATTGAGTTCTGATGTCATTGTTTATAATTGCTGACTTATGATGTCAATGCTTCAGTATTTATTAGGAAATCTGACTTCAACATGCAGAATTTTCTTGTCTTAATTCTTTGCAGATTGGATGCTTCTTAGTAGTGGCACAATTTTATAGGGCTTCCCAAAAGAGAAAAGGACGAGGATCTCAAGAGATGGACCTCTCACCCAAAACACATATCTGGGGTGGGCGGTCATTGTATGAATTGTTTTTAGATAGTGGAATTGTCTTACAAAGTCAGGAATGTATTACGGTTAGATGTTAATAGTGATGGAACTACCATGGGAACAAGGAGGTGGCTGCTTTGGGGCCCAACAATACCAATGCTCATGCTCCCACACCGTGTCGCCCCCTTTTACCCTTCCAGACTACCTCTCTGCTCTGAAAAGAGCAGTGCAAAGTTATATTGTGAGTAGCATATGCTCAGTGGGCACATGCGCCGGCTGCGTATTATCAGAAGCGGCCCCCTCTCTACTCATTTCTGGGCCCCTACCCAAACTTTTTTATGAGGCCTGGCCATGCAAACTTCCTGGATGTTAGTATATTGAAAATATCTTTATTTTTCTATGTATCTATAAATCCTACAACTTGACTAACAGACTCCAAGTAACAGTCACATGCTAAGTTCGATGTCAATATAAGACTCCTGTGTTCAATTTGAAAGCAAGTGAAGCAGCCGACGTCCAGACTTTGAGAATTGTTTGAGCCACAAAAAAAAAGTATCTTTGTGTTTTCCTATGGAACAAAATAAGTAATTTGTTAAGAAACCTTTCTGACAGGATGATAAAGCATCCTTCTTTCATGCTTCCCCATAGTGCACAGCCATGTGAATCGAAAGAAAAGCTAAGTTTACTGTAACACATTGACTGACAATTAGATTTTAAAACTCTGGGAAATAAGATCTTATAATGGTACCTAATGGGATTCTGAAATAAAGTCCACCGCTCTCGGATGTCATCATATGTTGAAATTAAAAGGAAAAATGCGGAAACTCGATTATTGCAGAAGCTGATCTTTAAGTGGGCTGTCAAACCAAGAATCTCCTGGCGTCACTGGTACCATGCGTAATTTTTTTCTGTTTCCTGTATTATTAGATATTATTATAGCCTATAACAATAATATGTGCGGATCAAATGTTTATCACTCTCCTGCAGCCTGTTGAGCGTATGGAAAATCTCTTGTACATCTCCTGTAATGTCCAAAAAGAATTGTAGGATATTAAATCGAGCAATTAGTTGACTGTAAAATTGCAATCTGATCTACCAGTGGAGTATATTACGCTCCATAGAATCTACATCACTTTTTTTTTTTTTAAAAAGTTAAAAGTAAGTCAGGAGCTCTATAAATGTTATATTCTTTCTCCTTCTAAGGTTACAGAATATTGGAAATTCTACTTCATAAAATACGCTTCTGGTTTTGAGGAGAGGCAATAATTAAGCTTCAGCTGCCACCGATTTGTCTCATTCATTGTTATATTTTAATTACAAACAAAAACAAAAAATTGGAGCTATGTACTGGCGGCATTAACATTTAACATTAATCTAAAAGTGTTTGTAACATAAAGTGCCTCATTTGTTAGTTCATGTCTATAAATCACTATGTTTTTATTGCATTATTCTGTTTTTGTGCAACAATATGACAAATGGCTGGTACATTTTCACAACTTTGTTGAGTGATTTTATTCAGTAGGATCATTCATGAAAGTGCAAACATGTGATTGCACCTAATTATATGGAAGGTGCAAGAATTGCCATGTCTAGAAGAATGCAGCTGCAGGGGGGCGAAATGCTGCTCCAATTGCTGGTAGGATCAGGGTAGATGAGGGCAATTGTTGCTGAATGTGAGCTGATTGGTTTAATGCCCCTCTTACTGTGTCCACTAGCAAGGAAAAAAAGATTTTGTGTGGCATATAGTTACATTAAATCAGGGGCTACAGATTCTGGTCACTCACCTACCCAAAATACACAAAGTCTTCCCTCCGAACTGGAATTATTTGCGACCTTGGAGGCGCTGAGATTCAGGGGTTGGTCTATCAAGATGCATTTTATGCAGAAAAGCACATTTCTGGCAATGGGATGAATGCATTTAAATGTAAAAATTTGAGACATGAAACAGAGACAGACCCAATGTCACCTCACTCCTATGACTAATTTAAGATGTAAACATACCTCCAATAGGTACCAGTCTAGACGAGACAGTGCTGATTTTTGTGTCCCATTGACCTGACAGCAAGTCCTTTTCTCTTACCTACCAAGGCTGTTAGAAGGTGTGTCCAGGCACAACAGAGGGTTGGCACGGGGTTGATGTGTGCCTACTGCACAGCAATGTGGGGGTGTTTTTAGAGAAGTGGTGGTTCTACAGGGATAAAAGACAGGTCTTGCACCTTGTTACTCTTGAGGTGGTGAAATAGACCCAGCTGGACAAATCTAAATTAACTTCCCTGAGTATATTTATTTTTCTATGTCTTGCAAAGTTCAAAAAGCCTTTCTATACTCACTTGATAAAAATAATAATTATTGGAAACAAAAACCCCATGTAAAATCACAACCACATACATTTCCGTACTTTGATTACACACCGCAACTCGGTGTCTCGATTTTTGCATACCGTAGTCTTGCATCTCCTTACGCCTGGAAAGAAGAATACAGTACGAACGTGTTCACTTAAAATACATAACTAGGCATGGACGCATCCTCAGACAGTGGCGGATCCAGGGGGGGGGGCGATCGGGGCATTCGCCCCCCCCTAGCAGCAAAAAGCTAGGTCCCAGCCGCCGATTAAAACGGGAGGGCGGGGCTAAGCGTGAGCGGGGGCGGGGCTAAATGTGGGCCGGCCAATCAGAGTGGTCCCAGCCGACGACCACAACGGGAGGGGGCGGGGCCAATCGCGGGCGGAAGGCGGGGTTAACTCAGGCCAGCCAATCAGAGCAAAGGAGGGGGTGTGATTATGCAAAATCGCCTCCCCTAAACATAAAGTCTAGATCCGCCCCTGTCCTCAGATAGGGGGCGGACCCCTTGTGGGTACTTTGTGGCTGGTACAAATATTACTCTTAATCACAGCAATAAGTTAAAACAACATATTTAATCAAAGAAAGAGACACCTATCTGTAATAACAGATCAGCAGACATTTTACACAAGTCTTACAAGCTATAACAAAGAAAACTGACAATAAAACAGGAAAGAGAGGAGAGTCGCAAGTGAAGAGTGGAGGGCCATCTGTTGCCCTTAACTGGCTTATATTCTCTCGCTCTTACCCTATCATCATCATCATTTATTTATATAGCGCCACTGATTCCGTAGCGCTGTACAGAGAACTCACTCACATCAGTCCTTGACCCATTGGAGCTTACAGTCTAAATTAGCTAACATACACACACACAGACAACCCTATCCATTGTTTCAGGGAAGTTGTATGCTATGTATAATTCTATCCCTATTCAGTAGTACTGAACTGTCATTAAACAAGATTTATAATATATAAGTAGATCAAAATGTTTCATACAAAACAGGGTGACTACTGTGATTGCTTTTGCACTTTTTGGACAATTAAAAGCCTTAACAGTATGGTGCAATTTATTATATTGGAGTTAGTACATTGCAGTAATGTAGGGAAATCCAGACATAATCCCACTATTCTTTGCTCATAATGGATGGATAGTGAGTCTCTTTTAAGATAAACAAATATCTACAACATTCTTTTCAAAATACTTTTTTGGGGAATTGATTCAAATAGACATTGGATGACGGTTTGCTGATTATTAAGATTACATTAATTACCACTGACATGATGTTGTTGTGAACACACTGATGCATCTTTTCTCCGACCTCTTTCCTTATCTTGCCGTATGAATGACAGGAGAGTTTGTGTAAGCGCTTCTGTGCAATGCGCAAGCACTGATACCGGTTCAGATGCGGCAAAAATGTGTACTTTTTCCTCTGGAAGTTTATTTTTACACCTCCATAGGGCAAAAAATAAATAAAAATTGCCTTGCTCTGTTGATAATACCGTTGTCTACGCATTTCAACAAATATATAGCTAATGGCATGTTTGGTTCCAGTGTTTATTTAAAAAAAAAACACCCTGGTTTAGCTCACAATCTGTGTTTTTACCCATAGATAGGTAGAGGCTCCCAGTATAAATAGAGAAGAAAATTGTGTTTTATTGTAGTTTGGAGGTGCGTGAAACAAAAACGAAACGATCAAGAAGACAGGCATTGCCGCAGTACTATTTACACATGGTAAATGCAGTGGGAACTATTGTACTGTAGTCTAGGCTAAATGAGATACAAAGAACTTCCACAGCCGTTAGCTCTAGCCCAATCCAATTAGAATAGTACTATACTTTGTTGATTGACCCCTTTACTTATCATGCACTTTGATTGGCCTGACCCTTTATTATATATTAATTATTACATCTAAGTTATTAACAGTTAATGTTAATTATAGGGCAGCAAGGTGGCTCAGTGGTTAGCACTTCTGCCTCACAGCACTGGGGTCATGAGTTCAATTCCTGACCATGGCTCTACCTGTGTGGAGTTTCCTCTGGGTGCTCCGGTTTCCTCCCACACTCCAAAAAAAACATACTGGTAGGTTAATTGGCTGCTATCAAATTGACCTTAGTCTCATGCGGTATATGTATGTTAGGGAATTTAGACTATAAGCTCCAATAGGCTAGGGACTGATGTGAGTGAATTCTATGTCCAGCCCTGTGGAATTAGTGGCACTATATAAATAGCTGATGATGATGTTAGCCACATTTTTGGTTGAATCAGGAGCAATTTGCCTATTAATTCATTGCATGCACATCGATTCGCCCATTGCGAACTTTTATATGACTGGAGAACAAACTGGAGTAAGATGCCAGCCCGACAATACTGGATGTGCTCAAGAATTCTCTGCAACACTCTAGAAGGTTAGCTTGTAAATCACACACACAAGGAGATTGATGTTGTTTGCTGAATACTTTCTAATGGTGTCAGGTAGGTGTGTGTTCCCGAGGCTTAGGAATTATTTTTGTGGAAGGCTCCCATCATTAAGGTTGATGATGTGCCTGCAACTAGGAAAGACGGAGGAATGTTCAAAACAGCAAAGTGATTTGTATCTCTTACCGTGCCAAAAACTTTCATCATCCATCGCTCTGACAGTTATGATTTGTTCAGGTTTTCTTCAGGGTGTTTGTAACAAAGCTTTGAATTTATTGTCTTGTGATTTGCATCTTTATTTCAACCATGTATAAAATCTATGATGTTTAAAAGAAACACAATATTTTATATTTTATTTCTGTAGAGTGGGGAGAGAAAGACTGATTGTGGTTTCTTTTAGAACATGCTCTGGATTTTTTTATCTGTTTAACGGAATTAGTCTGATTTTATTTAGGGTGTTTTAATTTTAGTTCTTGTAGGTACAAAACTGAGAATTATCGTTCCAAAGCTCATCGTATTGTTTTATTTGATGTTTAAACCGGACTAAAAATGCCGTTCAAAGATGGAATGATGTTGTTTCAATCCTGCAGTGTGTATGCACTCAGGACCGGCAGTGTCCATAGATCTCTATGGAGTGTGCAGAGTCACCATCTTTTCAGCCGATGGTTATGACAGATGAAGAAAACGGATCTGACGGTAAATCAAGTAAAATGTGTTTAATGTGTACACATGAATGTTAATGGAGACTTTTTTTTTTTTCAGTCGTTGGTAAAATCGTTGACATCGGTAGAAATTTTCTGTAGTGTGGCCTTAGACTGTGGTCTTAGAGCCAGAAACTGAGATTTTACACTGGTGCCATGTAGAATGAATGGGAGGAGTAAGTCATTTGCAGCGATGGGAATACCTTATACCAGTGATAGGTAAGATGATACAGTTGGGGGGGCCGCACGGACAGACCTGTAACCTTGAAAATATTACACTTAATTAATAATTACAGTAATAAGTTAAAACAATACATTTAATATAAGAAAGAGCATCTCTAATAACATATCAGCAGGTATTTTAAACAAGTGTTACAAGTTATAACAAAGATATCTGACAGTAAAACAGGGAGAAGATGGGGGCCACAGGTGAAGACTCGGAGGACTGTCTGTTGCCCATAACTGGCTGATGTTCTCTCTCTCTCTCTAACCCTATCCAATGTTTCAGTGAAGTTGTATGCTATATATAATTCTATCCCTATTCAGTAAACTTTATAAGTATTACTGAATTAAAATTGTCATTAAGATTTATAGTATGCAAGTAGATCAAAATAATTTTATACAAAACACAGTGACTTGCTGTGATTAATTTTTGGACAATTAAAAGCCTAAACAGTGTGGATTAAATAACAAACTGATTCATGGAGCAAATCAAGACAGTCGCTCAAATTTAGCCAGAAGACAAGATGTCTAATATAAGTTATATCATGCAATGCTTCATTGGTTTGGGATTTCCTTCCCAATTTTTTTGTGAGATAAAATTGAGAAACTCGTGCTTTAAGAGAGAGCTTATGTGAATGCTTTTTATACATATATAGAATATACTTTAGTAGGAAACTTCAGACTATTCCCATCAGAATAGGATTGCTGCAAAGACAAATGAAAGAGGTCGGACAGTGGCTCAAATATAACTATAAGCAGGGGCAGAATTGTGCATCACCAGTCTTGGGTAGGGGCAGATGTAACCTTCTGGGTCCCTGCTCTGGAAATAGTCCTTTACTCCTTCAGAGGATAACAATAGCCCCACTGGGGGAGGGGGCTAGTGATGTGGGGCCTCAGAGATAGGGCTGGCAGTGCCCATAGGACCGAACCCTCTACATCTACCATAGTTCCACCATTGGGTTTGGGCAAAATCTGTTTTTCTGTAAAGGTGAGTGCATGTGTTCATAACAACAGACAGAGGCTAGGGGGTATATTTACTAAACTGCGGGTTTGACAAAAGTGGAGATGTTGCCTATAGAAACCAATCAGATCGTAGCTTTCGTTTTATTTATTACATTCTACATAATGATACCTAGAATCTGAGTGGTTGCTATAGGCATCATCTTAACTTTTTCAAACCCGCAGTTCAGTAAATATACTCCTAGAATTAGATTTAGGAATGGAATATGGATCCTTAAGTAATAATGTACAGGCATCTTTACAAGATACACAACTAAACTTGAACCTTACAAAACAGTCACAAAGTTATTAACTAGACTCCTCCAACTGCTACAAAAATGCGATACACTTTAACTGTATAAAAACACCTGTGTGCACAGACCCTAATGAGCTAAGTTCCCGATCAAACTTGGGATGTTAAGGTTGCACTGTCTGTAATTTAAGGACAATTTCTGATCCCTAAGCATGAGATGCTGGGCTTAACAGATTACAATAAAAATAGGAATAAATATTGAAACATATATATAAAAAATGTGGATTTTTCTAAATTAATGTAAAAGAAATGTGCATAATTCTTCATGAAATGCTCATTACCTGACTGTACAACTTCATTGAACTTGTTACAAGAAAGTGGGGTATAGCTGACATGAATGTGCCTTCAGAAAGCAGATGCAAACAACGCGCTCACAAAAAGTTACAGCAACTATTCCTGTTGTTCAGACAGATTAGAATTAATAAGTTACCTACAGTAAAAGAGCAATGTCTGTTCTGTCCCCCTCAGCAGCACGTCAATGCTTTTGTAAATTAACATACAATGTTTTTAACTATGCACATTGAAGTTTTAAGTGGGTAAACGGGGAGTAACTGCACTCCATTAATTCAACCTACTCTATTTTTTTGTTATACAGATGATCCCCTCTAAATTTTATCTCATCTCTGATGTCTTCTGAGCATTGATATTCGTCGTCTTTCAAACATTCATTAGTTTAATTTGTTATAGTTTTATAAGCACCTTTTTGGTTATTAGAGTCAGGTTGCAGGCATGTTCAAGCTTTCTTTGGGATTTTTATCAGTGCCGGCTACATATTCTCCAATTATTTTCTGTCTCCGGGCAGATTGATATAAGTTATTCTTTCTGCATCTAGGAAAATAACATCAGTGCTTTTTGATCCTCCTCTTATGCTTCACGCTGATGGGTAGCACTCCCTGTTCTCCATGTATTTGTTAGGTGTGTACTTGGTGGTAATGTTGAAACTTCTCAATGACTGTGGGCTCTGTAAAGACTTGAGATCTTCTTCACAGTCCAAAACTTATGGCTTTATTGTGGCTCTGTTTTGATAACTTTCCATCGCTTTTTTAAGTTTTAAAATAGTGAACATTTGCGTTCTATTATTCAATCGTGTGTTGTTTGTATTTAGTTCATTATACAGTCGAGCCTCAATCATTGTAACTTAACTTTTACCATTCATTATCAGAGGTGCAAACAGATTTTCTCTACACATACGGATGCATATATTGTTATAAATTACAATTCTAGTAATACATTTTGGCTTGAATTAATATCAACTTCATAAATGGCTATAGAACTATTATGAAAGTTACATCAATTATGGTAATTACTTCTTAAGAAGAGCACAGTTGATATTTATATTATGCTACTGAAAATAATAATAATATATAATTAATGGATTTGAGGAAAGTATAAGACTAAAAAGCCTTGTGATTTATTGTGATGTGTAGTTAGAAGGAAAAAAAAATTATGAATATGTATCTTCATACAACATTCAATTACTAAACATGATTGTGTAACACTAATATTACAATGTCGCATAATTACAATAGATGAGGTTCTCCTTTTTATGAGAACTGAAAAATCTGCTCTATAGGACTACAACTGGCTTCATACAGGTAGGTTCAATAAACAAATGTTTTTGTCTTTAATTAATTTGTTACAAAATGTGCGATTTGTTCCCCCTTCGGATCTAGAAAACTGGTGTACCCGGGGCGATTTAGGGAGGGGGGTTGGCGATTTAGGCCCGCCTCTTTCTAACATCTTAGGCTGCCGACGGCTGCATACTATGTGCAGGTCCGTCCAGCCATGACAGGCAGGGACAGTGTGCTGCCCGGCTGCTCTGATTGTGTTTTAAAACACAATCAGAGCAGCCGGGCAGCACACTGTCCCTGCCTGTCACCCCGATCGCCCCCCCCCCCCCCTGGATCCGCCACTGCCTTCGATTGGGTCAAATCTGATATAACCAAATGCAAAAGGGCAAAATTTAAAATCTAGGTTAGACGAACCCCATTTTGTCATCTGTGAACCTGACAGCAGAAAAACCAGTTTGGGATCCTATTGTTCAGTTTTGTGTCTGAAGGATTAGTTCGGTGCAGCTAGACATGTCCCTTGGGTGGCCAAACTGCCTGAAGAACTGTATGCTAGACCATCAAGGAGAACAAGTCGCTCACAACCATTGTGCACCACCTTCCATTTTTATAATGACAATACCCACTTATTTGCACCATGGTTCAACATGTCGGATGTGACTTAAATCAGGACCCCATACAATAATTTTCTATGAGTCTAAGGAAAAGGATAGCAAAAAAGAACATATTTGCAATGACCTAAACACATGCATACAGCCTAAAACTTCCTTAATCTCAAAGAATAATCATAGGTGTATCATTAATATATTGTCTGGGTGATTAAAAAAGTAAAGATTAACACAATACCCCAACCACAACAAGCAGTGGTGGATTGGTCATAGACAATATTGGGAGTTTCCCCAATAGGCCAATAGCCCCCCACAACCTAATGAGTCATTTTGCAAGCAGGGTCGGGCTGGGCCAGTCCCAAATTCAAAGAATTGGGCCGGCATCTCTGTTGCCTTAGAAATGGAGCGTAACCATTTACACCGGCAGCCCTGTCTATTGAGCACCCCTGTGCGTTCTTCTATTTAAACTGAATTGCAAACGAAAACTATTGTATCCATTGACCACATACCCACGTAACGAGTTAATCATGTCTGGGAGTGTTGCGGCAGTGCTGTGATTTTTCTGAATGCTGCCTGTCTGCTAGTAATAAATGCATTGAGGTCAATGTAATCACAGCCACTGACCTCCGAAATGTGAATAAACATGCAAGTTAAAAAACGCATGTTAAATGCTGGTGTTTGCACCCGTATTTTTAATTGCAAATCAAACACCACTGGGTATAAGGCTTTAAAGTTACCGGGAGTTCTACCAGTTAGTCACAAGACTAGTTTCCCCCTATAGCATGTTATAAATATGCTGAAAGTCTCTTATTTGTCCTACTGAAACCATAAACTCACTAACAATAGGTCACTATTGTATATTACTGTATATGTATGGTCTAAAGCATTATATGTATAGTCTAAAACATTATATGTATGGTCTAAAATATGTATGCAACATACAATATATTATTTCAGCTCTACAGTTCATACTCCAATGCTACCGTGTAAATATTGCTGGCTAATCTGAAACAATCTAGAAAATGTCAATATTATCCCCATTGGTAGCTCTTCAAGACAGCTCTAGACCAAGCATGGTCAACCTGTGGTTCTCCAGGTGTTATGAAAATACAAGCCCCAGAATTAAGCCCCCTTAATTCATGCACTCATCATCTCCTGCATCAACTATTGCAATTCCCTTCCCAAAATCAGACTTGAACCCCTACAGTCTATTTTGCACGCAGCGGCTAGATTGATTTTCCTTGCAAACCGTTCTTCCTCTGCTGAGCCACTCTGTGAGTCTCTACATTGGTTGCCTATATTTCAACGAATCCAATATAAAATTCTTCTACTAACATTCAAGGCCGTCAACAAAGTTGCACCGACATACATCTCCTCACTTGTCTCGAAATATCTCCCAACTCGACACCTCTCTTCTGCACAAGATCTGTGTCTCTCTTCCACTCTCATCACACCCTCCCATTCCCGGTTACAGGACTTTTTTCGGACTGCGTCCACTTTGTGGAATTCCCTCCCTCGCACAGTAAGACTTTCCTCTAGTCTTCAAACCTTCAAGCGTTCTCTGAAAACCCACCTCTTCAGACAAGCTTAAGATATTCCTCAACCACCATCTTAATCTCCCTAGGTTACCCTATTACCACCCTCTACACAGCTAACACAAGACAACAACCCTCTGACCAACATAGCTGTGTGACTGATCACACAGCCCACTCAATACTTTTACCTTTGCATTCTAGCTGGTCCAATGTGCAATATGATGTAGCATGTGCCCTTGTGTTCCAAACTTCCATTGTCCCATAGATTGTAAGATTGCGAGCAGGACCCTCTTACCTCTCTGTCTGTATGTATCACCCAGTATTGTTTTATTACTGTTTGTTCCCAATTGTAAAGTGCTACGGAATTTGCTGGCGCTATATAAATAAATGTTGATGATGATGATGATGCTTTGTCAGTAAATAGCCAGCCGATAGCTGTCAGGATATGCTGGGACTAGTAGTTTCACAATGCCTGGAGAGAATATATTTTTTTCCGTAGACAATGAACCCATATGTTTAAAATTACTATCGACCCCCTACTTGTAAACAGAGTACACTTTTACTTGAAGACCTTAAAACACTTGTTTTTCCAGTACAAAAATGCAAAAAAACAAATATAACAAGGTAATGTATGCACCCGAGATGTTATTGCACATCATAAATAAAATGTATCCAACATCTGCATGATATTGTGTTTCGTTATCTCTAACTTTATGTCTCAGTGTGGATGACTTTTGTGCTTCATTCTACCATAGTCTGCAATGCAGAACAGATCTCGTTATACTTTACATGAAAGCGGTTAAAATGACAGCCCCTGAATAAACCATAAAATAAAAAATATTTATTTTTCTGTAACAATGGCCAAGGATTTCTACAGAAGAGCAATTTAGTTCAATTTTGGATTTCTATATTGGAACTTTTCCAGTTTCTAATTTTTGCCTTAAGCTCGCTCCTTCGGCAGCTGAAGAGAAGCGTCTCAAATGAAAATCAAGTGTGTTTAGCAATCATGCAAGATGGGCGAAGTATGATTTCATGATTAATGATTTCTTATTTTGGCATTACAAATGACAACTGGAAAAAATGTTTTTCCACATCTGTTTTTCCTTTAGTGTGTGACGACTGAAGCCTGCAAATCGAAAATGAATAAAACAAACAATACATAGTCTAGATACGGATTCTTTTGGTCGTTTATTGTTGAACTGATGGAATAAACAGAGGAAGAAGTTTTACAGTAAATGAATATTCAAAAAGTATTATGAATAATGTACCACTGCTTTCAGGTTATTATTTAGTCAGGAGAAAATGATATTTAGAGGTTGGGAGTTGTAACAAAATTTGATTTAGTCCCGAACTGCAATTTAAAATGCGTCTTTTTTTGAATTTTTTTCAAACTGTGCAATTTATCAAAGTAAAATAGCATTACGCCGCTTTTTTTCAACGTTGCAGATTGCACACAGCAATGCCGGGTATGTACTCTGGGATCCATACAGACCATACTTGCCTACTTTCCCGAAATTCCTGGGAGGCTTGCGAATTTCGGGGAGTCCTCCCGGAAGAGTAGACAAAGCGCCTGCATTCAACGAAATTCACGGCATTGAATGGAGGGGGTGGGGCTTTATCGCGTCATTAAGCCCAACAAGCCCCTATTAAGCCCCTATTCAATGCCGTGAATTTCGGCATTTTATAGTGGGGGCGGGGCTATGGTGACGCGACAATGTCACCACGCCCCCCTCCTACTCCTTGTCACATGGCTTCTCCCCCGAATCTCCCGGAAGAAATCTTAAAAGTTGGCAAGTATGATACAGATGAAAAAAGCTAAAACTTGTGATATGTACAACTTAAAATGTAGCATATGTAACCCCCTGTCACTGTGTGTAGTGTGGGGTGCAAAGGGTACACAGTGCACCTCCTTCTCAAGCCCTGGCTAGCTGATGGGCATGGGTGTAAATGATCAGGGGGTCCCTGCACATGCAGGTGTTTCTTTGTAGTTAGTGGGACACAGGTAATGTCACTTTGGTGCAGTGTAATAGAAGTCACAATAATTTGGGTGCCAGACCATCTCTATAACAAACTGAACTTTTATTTACACTCTTCCTCCAGCACGATAATCATAATGGTTGCAGAATATATACATCTCCTTACTCTCTCCAGCACAGTTCTTAATGAGCAATACGAATATGGTTGCAAATATCTTATCACTCCTCCTGCACAGTTCTTAATGTTATCCAGATGTTAAATAACATAATTTACATGTCTCTTGCACTCCATACTCACTGCAGATCACCCTTTCTGCAGGGGCACATGCATGGATGCTAATAGGCAGGCAGCCTCTCCTCCATGCAGCTCTGACACACTCTGTGTACCTCTCAACTGCAGCTCACCCCTCCTCTGCGGGGATGATGTCTCCTGTGCTCTGACACGTCACTCTGTGTACTCTCAGCCTCAGGATCTGACACTACAGCTACCAGGCCTCTTGTAGCAGCCCTCACTCCAGGGCCTCTTCCATGCGCAGTGTCCCCCTCTCTCTTGGGTTCTCTATAGTGGCATGGAGTTCTCCCCCTCATCCAGGGCACACATTCCTTGCCCTGGCGCAGTCACCACGCTCAGACAGCCAGGCAATGCTGGGGGAGCCTGGGAGCTTCCACCCCAGGTCCCCAGCTACAACTCTCCTCTTGTGTCTCCCTTCTCAGTTCCTATCCCCCCTTAATGACAGCCCCTCCTTCCTCTCACTTAGTCTCACAGGCTGGGCTGGGTTATCACCATGGTAACCAGTTTATGTAACTTTTCAGAAACTTCTATCTTACCCTCTAGGTGACCCCTCCTCTATTCACTGAGGTAAAGGTTTAACTAAAACACCACTAGGGGGGTGTTACATTCTCCCCCGATTAGCTGGGCACCCTAAACTACACCTAATGGGGCTGCCTAGCTAATCTCACTCACACCTAACTCACATATGACCACACACATGTAAACTTTTCTACATCACTATTGCATGAAAAATCACAGTGTAAAGTGAATACATACATAGCAATACAATGGCAGTATCAATATAAAACACATTTCACATTGCATACCCCACAACACCCCCAATGGATGTAAACATGTGAGTCACAGGTGTCCTGTTTTCTTTCAATGTACATTTAAATATGGCTTTATGCCAAAGCAATGTAGCACCTGCCCATGCCTGCCCATGTCTCCCCCCTCCTGGGTCAAAAAGAGACAGGTGGCTCTCGTGGGCCCCTCCCAACAAATACATCTCCCCCAAGTCACATATCAGCAATATATGCAGGGGTGGCATTTGACCAGCGGGGTTGCCTTCCCCCCTTTCTCTCCAACGTGGACGATCTGCCTTTCTTTGCTCCCCCTAATCCTCCGGAAGGGCAATATACAGACGTCACATTGCACAATCTGCCTCTCTTTGCTTCCCCAAATCCTCAGGAAAGGCAATATACAAACTGCATTATAATTACACCTCACACGTTGAACCTTTTCTTCTTTTGCTTCCCACTCAGCTGGGTTAAGTGGCACTACAAGTCTCAGCAACAAGCACACTGCTGCTCCATATACTGTCCCGGACAGAACTACTCAGCAAACAGCTTGCTTCACCTTCTCCTCATTACCCTTGGTCTCCTGGGCACCTAGAGACGGTCAGACATGGTGTCCCAAGGGTGTTACTCCGGCTGGGCACACTGCACTCAGTCCCTGTGTCCTGCAAGCACTTTCTCCATCTGTTGTGCTTGAGCCCCACGTTGGGCGCCATTATGTAACCCCCTGTCACTGTGTGTAGTGTGGGGTGCAAAGGGTACACAGTGCACCTCCTTCTCAAGCCCTGGCTAGCTGATGGGCATGGGTGTAAATGATCAGGGGGTCCCTGCACATGCAGGTGTTTCTTTGTAGTTAGTGGGACACAGGTAATGTCACTTTGGTGCAGTGTAATAGAAGTCACAATAATTTGGGTGCCAGACCATCTCTATAACAAACTGAACTTTTATTTACACTCTTCCTCCAGCACGATAATCATAATGGTTGCAGAATATATACATCTCCTTACTCTCTCCAGCACAGTTCTTAATGAGCAATACGAATATGGTTGCAAATATCTTATCACTCCTCCTGCACAGTTCTTAATGTTATCCAGATGTTAAATAACATAATTTACATGTCTCTTGCACTCCATACTCACTGCAGATCACCCTTTCTGCAGGGGCACATGCATGGATGCTAATAGGCAGGCAGCCTCTCCTCCATGCAGCTCTGACACACTCTGTGTACCTCTCAACTGCAGCTCACCCCTCCTCTGCGGGGATGATGTCTCCTGTGCTCTGACACGTCACTCTGTGTACTCTCAGCCTCAGGATCTGACACTACAGCTACCAGGCCTCTTGTAGCAGCCCTCACTCCAGGGCCTCTTCCATGCGCAGTGTCCCCCTCTCTCTTGGGTTCTCTATAGTGGCATGGAGTTCTCCCCCTCATCCAGGGCACACATTCCTTGCCCTGGCGCAGTCACCACGCTCAGACAGCCAGGCAATGCTGGGGGAGCCTGGGAGCTTCCACCCCAGGTCCCCAGCTACAACTCTCCTCTTGTGTCTCCCTTCTCAGTTCCTATCCCCCCTTAATGACAGCCCCTCCTTCCTCTCACTTAGTCTCACAGGCTGGGCTGGGTTATCACCATGGTAACCAGTTTATGTAACTTTTCAGAAACTTCTATCTTACCCTCTAGGTGACCCCTCCTCTATTCACTGAGGTAAAGGTTTAACTAAAACACCACTAGGGGGGTGTTACACATACAACAGCACAGATATGACAATTATCATCAACAACTAAACTTGCACCAGATCTATCCTCATATCATTAAGGATTTATCTTTATTAAAATTGGGCTAAATGACAATGGGTTAAATCAGGTGCACACCTATATAATGTTTGTGTGATGTTGATGTGCAGGCCTACATTTTTTTTACCAATTATACGTGGCTTGTTCCAAACTGCACACATCTTGTGTCACCTCAAACCGCCAAAAATCAGAATGCAACTTTATGCAAAGCGCTAATTGATAAATTTTGGGTTTGTGTTTGGAAACTGCACATAATTCCTGGTTTTTAAAGTTGCATACAAAGAAAATCTTTTAGTAGGTGTATATTAAATGGCAAAACAGTTTTTTTTGCACATTTTATTTCTAAAGTAATTTATGTATTTTTAGCAACAGGACAATTTTAGGTTATAAGATAAATTAGGTGGCCTCATGGCCATTGGCTGTACAGAATCTGTACAGGAGCCAACTCTTAGCTCCCTGTCTTGTGTGGTTTCTAAATATTGCACAAATCGCAATATTTACTGTAACTGTCCAGAAGACATGGAAATAGCGATATGTAGAGGGCTGAAGAGCGCATCTTTTCTGAACAGGGTAAAGAGAAGTTTTTTAATTTTTTCACTTTTTTTTTTCAATATTCATTCACTCTCACAATACCATTTAATATTCTGCTCAATTACAACAACTGCAGGTCCCGGTCCGCTAGCATATGCTAGCCATATCCTCGGCATTATAAGTACTTTTTCAGAATACCGGAAGAGTCGCACTCAGCGTCCGGGTGATCGGAGCGCACATGCGCCACCCTTCTACTACACCTCACAGTGGGACCGATGAAAATATCTACCCAATCAGGGCAAGTAATTGGATTCCTGATTTGCATGAGAAGGACACCCCTAGCTGACGGAACTACGACTCTACACAATTGTGAGTTTTCTAATGTACTTTAACGGTTCTCCAAACACATAAACTGGACACGTTTGGAATCCAGATAGACTTTCCATTGCTTTTCTACCATCATTCACAGTATTGGAGCCATTAGAACCATAATTGCTCTTGGACATATCTGCAACTAATACAAGATATAGTTTGTTGCAGCTGAACGTACATTTGCTCCTTGTTATATCTGCAACCAATACATGACTTACCTTGTTGCAGCTGAGTATTATACACCTTGCATGTTTCCATATTTTTCCTCATAATTGTTTTTATTGTTCTGGCCAGAACCTGTTAATGACATATTATGTAATTAAACGTCCAATTTTGGTATTTAAACTTCCAAAGTTTTATGTACATATTGCTCTGCGCCCAAGTACCTAACCCAATTTTGCATAAAGAGAAGTATTAGAATTGTACCAAATAAGCAATGAATGCTCCGTTAAATAGAAACTCATCATTTTTAGCGATGACAAATCAATACCACAAATTCTATTATCAGCCTCTGTAAACTGAACATGGGATTTGTATTATCAATGGGTTATCAGCCATGATTTAAATGGTGAACATTATGTTTTAATTCCCCATTGATTTGACTTGTGAATCATTTGATTTGGTTGATAATATGGTTAAAGTTTGCATTAAGCACGGCCACAACATTCTGCTAATACTCACCCTAAAGCTAGTATTAGTTTGATTTTATTTTATGCTAGTTATCTCTCACTGTGCAGTAAGATACATAACAAGACTCATAGAACAAGCAGCAGGGCCAGTTTAACAGCATTATGGGCCCCCGGCAAAGCAATGCACAGGGGCCCCTACCTACACAACCACTCACAGGAATAAAAATGTAAATTATCGATAAAATTAAGTTAATATTTAATGTTACCTGCAAAAAAGTCAATGTTTAAACATTAATAAAAACATGCTGTACTACAGAGATGAATCCACACAAAAAATGGTACAGTGCCAAGTGAAAAAGAAAATTTCAAACAGTACTAGAATGTTCACAATAATCACCAAATCAGTACTACTCTTACCTTGCTGCTGTATCCAGGGGAGGAGGTTTCAAAGAGCTACATATAGTCTCATCACAGTACTTCACAATCACTGGAAGGAACTGTTGAAATGGGTCATAAATAGTCAACATACCCATCACACCCCTCCACATGCCATCAAACCCAATTAAATGCCACTTGCATGCCCATCAGATCTCTCCATATGCCCCTAACATCCGCACCAGCTACTTTTGTCCCCCTTCATGTCTCCCCTATTTCACACACTGTGCCCTCCATTATACTCCTGTTTGTCCCCCTTCATCACGATTCTGGTCTCCCCCAGTATCCAACATTGTGCCTTCCATTATGCTCCTGTTTGTAAACATTCATCATGCTTTTGGTCTGCCCCCCCGCCCCTATATCAGATGCTGTGCCCTCCATTATTCTTCAATTTGCCCCCTTCATCATGTGCCTCTGTGCCCCCCGCCCCTGTATTAGGTACAGTGCCTGTGCCCTCCATTATTCTTCTATTTGTCCCCCTTCACTTACCTTTCTATCGCCTTCTTCTCTTCTTTTTTCTTCTTTTTCATTTCTTTCTTCCTCGCTTGCTTTTCATCGTGTCGTGGGTCCTCCGTGCTGCGCTTCCCGCTGGGTGTGATGTCATAAGGCTCGACATTCAGTGCGAGCACAGCACTGCCTATGGCAGCACGGTGGCTCAGTGGTTAGCACTTCTGACTCACAGCGCTGGAGTCATGCGTTCAATTCCCGACCATGGCCTTATCTGTGTGGAGTTTGTATGTTCTCTATGTGTTTGCTTGGGTTTCCTCTGGGTGCTCCGGTTTCCTCCCCCACTCCAAAAACATACTAGTAAGTTAATTGGCTGCTATCAAAAATTGACCCTAGTCTCTCGCTGTCTGTCCGAGTGTGTGTGTGTGTGTGTACGTTAGGGAATTTAGACTGTAAGCTCCAATGGGGCAGGGACTGATGTGAATGAGTACAGCGCTGCGGAATCAGTGGGGCTATATAAATGATGATGATGATGATGGGGCCCCCTTGCCCAAGGAGCCATCAGGCAGTTGCCCAGCGTGCCCCATTGGAATGACAGCCCTGACAAGCAGGACCGGTCACAAGTCTAACAGCACCCTGTGCGAGAATTTCTGGTGCCCCCCCAACTAAGTTTAGAAATGAAGTAGAAATTGATAAAACAAATTTATCTAAAAAAATTTTTTTACAAATGAGAAACAAACAAATACCAGGATCTCTCAAGGATGTCATTGAAATAACACAATGTCATTTTTTTTTTATCACACTGCTCCCAGTATTCATCAAATTGTTCCCCTCTTTCTTCCTTGCTCCCCTCCTTTATCACATTTCTCCCCTCATTTATCACACTGTTTCCAATTGATCACACTGCTGACCCTTCATCACAATGTCCCACTTCATCAAATTGTTCCCCTCCATCATCACATTGGTCCCCTCATTTATCACACTGCTGCCCCTTCATCACACTGCTGCCCCTTCATCACACTGCTTCCCCTTCATCACACTGCTCCCCTTCATAACACTGTTTCCATTCATCACACTGCTCCCCTTCATCACACCCCTTCATAACAATGTTCTCCTCTATTCTTTACTTACCTTCCTATGACCTTATTTCTTCTGTCTTCTTTTTTTCTTCTCTTCTGTAAGCTGCTCCTCTCTGCACGTTTCCTGACTGACAGTGTCAGGACGTGATTATGACATTATGCCTGGCAAACATTAAGAAGGAGAGAGCGGGTCGCTGAAGCAACGCACTGCCAGGTCAGACTGCACCTCTAGTTACCCTTACATGTTGACCCTTGACCTGAGCGCTGAATATCTGTGCGTCGCGTGGGGACCCTTGCTCTCGGCACCCCAATCGGCTCAACTTGTTAATCATTCCTTGAGCCTACACTGAGCCCAAGTTTGTTATAATGAACAGAACAACCATCACCAGCAGAGAATTAAAGGATAACTCCACCTCCAAACTGATAACGTTATTTTGGATAGAATTATGCAACAGAAATAAAATATAACTTTCCTGACATTACTGGATCCTCCAGTCTAATGGGAACCATGATTCATGTAATGGTCCTAATGAGTGTCATACTGACATATATGGAGCCTTGATAATTCCACAATAGTTTAAAAAAAATCATTCCTCTATTATAGGCATCACAGGATTTTCTACTTGTATCTATTTCACATTAATTCCATACAAAATTACATTTTTAATGTAGGGTTGAGTTTGACCGTTGTGTGTCCTGAAGACAAACTAACAGTTGGCCTCCTTTGTGATACCACATTTTTACTATGTTATTTACCTTATCAGCCAGGGCATCCATTGTCTGAATCAAACAGGAGCAGGCAGCAACTTGTCTGCTAGATTCCATACAGAAACGGGTGAAAAGACCAGGCCATCACTGACACCATATAGCAACAAACTTTCTGACTCAGTCCTATAGGTGTTGGTTACCCAGTGATTGTCAACTTTGCATTTTTGATCTGGCAAGTTTAAAGGTCTCCGCAAGTACATTCTCTCACCACTAGGGATGGATGGTTCTGTGCCCCCAGCAGAGATCACATTAGTTAATCTTTAATACTGTATTCCATATCCCATAAAGAATTCAGAGAACCAGGTATCCCAAATAAATTTTTCAGGCTATCCAGGACAGTTATCTCTGCAACCATTCATATATTCCAAATGTAAATTAGTGACGGCACAGGACAAACGAAAATGTTTTGCGATATTACGGGATAACTAATGATGAATCTGTCTCTGGGCTCCAGGGCTACTGCCCCAACTATTCTTATTATAATCAACCATTTACCATTGCTCCAAATTTATTATAACGTACAGCACTCACTTCAATTTCCCAAAAACTATACTATTAATGATTGTCTTTTTATTTTACTTTTTTTGTAAATATATTAATTAATATCCATACAAGGTACATACTATACTATAGTCCTGCTGAGGATTTTAATATAATTGCCCTGTTTTTAGGTGGGTAAGACCTGGTAAGGATTTGGTCATTTACCACTGCATATTAAACTGCAGTTAAGAGTTTTCATTGGTATTGTTACTAAAAGTGCCTCGTTAATTAACATTCATGCACTTCAAAACCAAGGATGCTAAATTCTTTTGTTTCAGCTACAATTACAGCAATAGGAAATGTATGCGGAGAAGACACTTAACATGAGTGGGGTAATTGTATGTATCATGTTCTGCACTGATTTGATACAGTAGCTATTTTCTCAGTATCAATTAAGATGCCAAAATTATTGTAAGGCAAAGGTACCTTGTCTAAGCAAATGCCTGCTACAAGAATGAAATCCAAATAACTTAATTAACAGTTAATTTGTCTAGTTTGACATCATTATTTATTCAATTAAATTATATGGCTACAAAACCCCACCACTAATAAAATGATGAATGCTTTATTTCGACTTGTTATTCTGTAGTGTGTACTATTATCTGCTAATTGCATGAATTTCACAGACGTACCCCAAACATTAAAAGGTGACCTTGGCTCTTAAAACTAGGAGTGTAAAGCAAGACCCTGCGAAAAATAATGAATTATTGATTTGACAGGAAGCACTTAATAAATGTTTTACAATCTTCTTATTAAGCAATTTACTGGTTGCATTAAACAGTTGGATAAAATATCCCCGTTGTGATGGTTGTATACCAGCTGTACACTCAGCAGTGTCCTGGCACTTAATTTAAGTAGTAAACAGAAAATCAAACAAGGAAAATTGTTAAAATGCTAAAGGATCTTCTTATCTGTGTAAGATAATGAGAGATTATGTCTAATTTCGGAGGCAACGCATCGCTCCTGGTTAGGGGCAATTCTCCACTGGGGTTGTTTATCAAAATACACAAAATTTACTAATATAGCCTTATGCTCGGACCAAAGCAGTGTTTATCAAAGACAATTTACTTTTGAGTAGTAAATAGAATTCTATTAGGCAGATTATACAAATTTCATTTACTGTTAGCGTATAATTCAAATTTACACTTCAAGGTACTTTCTACTTGTGAACAGTGCTCTCTTTTTCCATATTGGGCAGCACGATGGCCTAGTGGCTATCACTTCTGCCTCACAGCAGTCATGAGTTTGATTCCCGACCATGGACTTATCTGTGTGCAGTTTTTATGTTCTCCCCGTGTTTACGTGGGTTTTCTCTGGGTGTTCCAGTTTCCTCTCACATTCCAAAAACATACTAATTGGTTTATTGGCTGCTATCAAATTAATCCTAGCCTCTGTGTGTGTGTGTGTGTGTGTGTGTGTGTATGTTAGAGAATTTAGACTGTAAGCTCCAATGGGGCAGGGACTGATGTGAGCGAGTTCTCTGTACAGCGCTGCAGAATTAGCAGAGCTATATAAATAGCTGATGATGATGATATTGTCTCCTCTAATTATTGCTTAGATGGGGTCCTTCTCCCTCCTGTTATCAGATAGCAGCCAATAGTCTTTGGAGGAGCAGTGTTTTTACAGCATTGAATACCAGTGGTCTTTTACAGCATTCTGTGCAATGGATGGGAGCAGGGCTGCTATCAGAAATCATGGGGCCCAGTACTGCCCCCCCTGTGAGCGCCCCTGCCCCCCAATGAGTGTCCCCCCTCCATGAGCAACAGCGCAACACAAACTTACCTGGGGGCCCACTGTCTTGCAGTCCGCTGGTCTCCGCTACTCTGCGCTGATATCTTCAGCCTGGCTGTCACCGTGACAGCCAGGCACCAGAATGCGATCGCAGGGGTGGAGGAATCATTCCCCTGCGAACATGTGATCTGGCTGTCACAGGCAGATGGGAAGAGATGTAGGCAATCCCTTTAGATTTGTTTTACCATACACATGGATAACAATTGATTAAAAGTGTAAACTTAATAAATAATTTAAGCCATTGGTCTAATAGTTTTAGCTTTGTCAAAAAATTTGCTAAAACAACTACGTATTATTTTTGGTTCAACCACTTGAACCAAAAAGGTTTATGCTAGAATTGAAAATGTTTGTCATTTTCCTTTGTATACAATGTTCACTGTTATAATAACTGTTCAGTGACTAATCACCTAGCATCACTGCTTCAAAGATCCCTGTCTGTCAATCCAGAATCCTTCCTTACGGTTCCGAAAAAGTTTGTACTCTCCCAAATCTCAACAATTGCCTTCATAGCTTTAGTCATGCAATCTCACCCTTTGGTTTACATGTCTTTTAAAATGCATTGTTTACAAAATCCTGATAATTGAATTTGAGGATAGTGCAAGACAGGAATGACTAATGTGCGGTAACTAATCACCATGAGTTTAAGTTGGAAAGAGCTGAGGAAGAAACTTTAAGTGAGCAAAAATTTTCAGCAGTTATTAGACACAGGTCGTGATGTGAAAATAATACGTCTTTTACAGAGTTGAGATTATGCAAATTGGTTTGTGTGGCTATATGTAGGATGTGCCTGTGTTTTATTTTTGCTTAACTATTGTTTTAAAGAGGCCAAAGTATTGGACATAAGATAGCATGTCCTAGTTAATGGACTGCTATTCTCCTACACATTCTCCTACAAAGCAAATGACTCCCATGCTCTTATCCAGTACATGACCATAATAACCAGACATATATAGTACCAGTAACCCCCATATATTACGCAAAGATAACCAACCATTTCCAGCCAAGTACTGCAGAGATATACTAACCATTGGAAGCAGCCTACTGATGAAAATTCTCCCCCTCTCCCCAGTTATAGTCACACATTACAGGTAAATAAACCAATTGCCAGATATAACTGATATAACTAGATATTTGAATATTGACTTCCAGCCATATGCTACACAGGCACTCCAAGTGGTCGTAGTGGAAAATGTAAGTGAATAGGATTTAATAGTTTTACAATGCCGACAGTAGGAGAAGTGGTGGTATGGGCCAGCACCGTATATCGGCTCACGTCGTCCACTGGACATGCCCCAAATACCACCTCTTGTCCATCATATATTGCAGAGAGGTTCCCCTAACCTGCCAGCCACCTGTTACACAAACATCCTCCTTAAATATCAGTCCCCTGTTGCACAGATACTACATCAACTGCCAGTCATATGTCGCACAGATTTCCACCAGCTGCCCGACACCTGTCTTTCTGTTTTCAAAAAATATTGTAGTCCTACTCCAAAGTCAAGAGCTAGATTTGCATTGGGGAACATTTAATTTATGTCGCGCCCCGCCTGCCATAAGTATTATAGTACAGCAAGAGATATTTTTTTTAATGATTCTGGCTTTATGTCTTTGCCAAATAAGTTACAGAAGATTTAAGACTTGTGTAAAACGTCCCCATAAAAAATGTGAACTATGTCAATAGATTCTACCTAAAAAATGCTAAATTACTTTGCTAATAAAACTGATTGCAGAATTGCAATTTAAGACGGAGCACTACTGCTGTTTCTATGTGGAAAAATATTATTTTGAATAACATTTTTTCCTGGTAAAATTGGTAAGTTACTCTTGCATTTGACATAAAACATGTAAGGGTACATAAAAATGTATAAACATGGTTTTGGCTTTGGGTTAATCATAGTTAGAGATGTATTTAACACTAATATTTGCTGGCTGTTATTCCCCTGAGTTCCGCCCATGATTTGCAAATTCTGCAGATTTGCTGTGTTAGATTGCTGAATCGCCTCACCTGCTTCCTGTCAGCCATCTTGCAATTTCAGTATGAGACGCTGGCAACGGAAAACAGTAAGTTATAGTTTATGAATTTGTGCACTGCACAGCACATTGTAAATAATACATCAGAATTCCATGGGTGTTTATTTACCTATATAGCTTATAGCACTATTGAAAAGAACATTAAAAAAGATTGGGTTTTAGACCACTACTGAAAAAAACAATATTGGGAGCAGAGATGACAAGGGCAACTTGTACAATGTAAACAAAACCCCAAAAATCTATTGTACTCAAATAGGGTGTTCACTATACATTCGCAATAAACTGCATAAAGCAAACTATTTCCATACAAAACTCCATTACAACATTAAACCAACACAGAACCACACAGGGCTATGTATAACACAAATGCTTCCATTTAAACCAACAAACTATCCCAAACACAACAGGAATTCCAAAAATTGTACAGCACTACAGGAGTCACATGGTCAGCCATCCAAACAACATCTGCCTGTAATGGCCCAATTCACTGCCAATGCAGCTTTCATAGCAACAGGCCCAGTTCTTATTAGACTACACAATCACATACAAATCAGACTAACACCATACCATTACCTATGTTATATCTACACAGCATTGCAACATTATTACAAGGCATGCAGTTAACACTATCCATACCAAACCAAGGTATAACTTTTAAAACCAACACAATCTCGAAATAACTCTTGCACTAAACGCAGGCAATTCTGTTCACATTTACCAACTGTACCTTCAAATAAACTTCCATATTACTAACGCCAAATGATCATTTACTCTCATATACTCTACCACATATGCGTCCAGATTCGACCATCTTTCACTCAACAACACATTACAACATTTATAACATTTATGTATCCAGACTCACTCACCTGTCATTAATTCCATTCAAAAACTCCATTCTAACATCTATCCTGCTAGTAAGGGCCCAAGGCCCTCCTATTCCTACTAGCCAGGGCCTGTGGAGGCTATGAGGTAACTTAATTGCCTGCATGTCCAGCTAGAAGCTATGGCTGCATACCTTCAGACTGGGATTAGAACACAAGAGATAACTTCTTTCTTTGTGTCACCTGTAACCCCCTCTTGTGGGTGGAGACACAGGAACCACTCACACCATTCATATGCTAATTTGACCAACTGCTCAAAACCTGTTTCTCAAGTATTCACAAGCCACATGTTTCCAGTGGGGGGAAGGAAGAGCTTTGTACCTAGGTCACCTGATTCAATTGTGGCTGAATCTGTTCATATATTATGAAATGATATATAAAATAATAGATTATTTATATACTCTTCATCAGTAAGCCTCCCTCTTTTGTCTTCCTCTTCTCTTTACATATAGCCATACCTTCTGGATGTTCCTCTCATAGACCATGCAAGCGAGCACGAAGCACAACATCCACACTCTCACCACCACTGCCAACAAAGGAAAATGAAGCAAAGTTGTTGTATGTTCAGACAGTTATGTTCCAAATGCAGTGTGCACAAGTCACAGAGAGAATCCACAGATGTCTTCTCTTTGTTATATCCAGGAAGAATGACTGCCAGAGCGGTTGTAAGCTTCTGTTATAAATTTAAGGACATGTGATATTTGCTGATGCATGCTGATTGGTCTGATATTTCTGTGGATGTTATTTTTTGTAATATTCGCATATGAATTTCAGCCCCCCGAAAACTCTGAAATTTGGGACAATTTCCGTATAGAACGAATTTATTAGATCACCTCTAGTCAAAGCATTTTGATATGACTGTTTTGTTCGGCAAGTTGCTATTTGCCTTAGTTACATATTATCTTTGCAAATGTTAAAACAAGAAATGTTAGATAAGTTGAAGTCTTGGAGTAACTGTATAGAAACATAATGGGCTGCGTATAGATAATACAACATGCAGTATATTAGAAGTTCTATTCCCCTGAGTTGTGCAGCATCAAACCTCATATGATCAAGACGGCCCCCTGCTGTTAGACAACAAGCTCAGCTACCTTCTCATGTAGAGAGGGTCCGAGGGAGCTCACCATTGGTCTTTACTGGCTGTTATTCTGGTGCCACTGCTTAGTATGGATTACCTTTAAGGAGCTCATTATGTTTTGGAGTGTCAAAGTCCTGCAGTCATCACAGCATCACAATACAGCACAGGCACAACTGTTCCTGGATGTGAGGATCTTTCCTGTTGTCTTCCCTTGTCTTTTCATCTCTTCAGCATTCAAAAATATGCTATATATATATATATATATATATATATATATATATATATTATTTATACAAAATTGTATAATTGTCGGATAATTAAACTATGAGAAAAATTGGGTTTGAACATTTCAAATCTGAGAATAGCCACAGCACTCTCGCAAGAATTTCAAAGCATTAAAATAGGTTTGCATATAAAATCCATCCATCTATCTATCTATCTATCTATATATCTAATTTATATCAAACTCTGTCTATTTTTGGATGTTTTATAACTGGTTTAGATGTACAAGTATTATTGATTTGATTTTGGTGTGTTGCTGTGAAAAAAGCAACAAAACTAAACACAGACACCAAGCAGTAAAGTCGTCCCCTAGAGCACTGCTGCCTAAAGACAGTTCTCCTATCCTCAGCCCTCATCCACATCCAGCATTGTAGTCTTACTTCAGTCCTATCTTTTTCTGCATTGTGTTTACTATGCTATTCATTTGTATTGCAAAGTACTTCTACCAGCATTACACTGAATGCCTTCTATGTCTGCCCCATCTTCCTCCCCTCCTTCCTACCCTACCTTACCTCTGCTGTCCTCCTCTTTCCCCATCCTCCCTACCCAATATCCCCGTTGAATCTACCCTATCACCACCTCAACCCTCCCTCCTGCAACTTTGTGTTTAAGATGAATGAAAGGTCCAATGTTGTTTAAGTTTGGGTTGGGGGGGGTTGAAATTGTCTTCAATTTTCTAATGTTCTATTTTTACATTGGTAACTAAAGCCTCAAACACGTGTTTTTGCTGGTTGTGTGCTGTTCATGTATAATTAAATATAATTCTGAAAAATTATTTGATATGAGAGGTTTTCCTCATTAAAATTGATTACATCAGGACTTTCCTGATTTTGGGGTAGATTTATCAAACCTTCTATAAAGTAAAAGTGGAAGTGTTGCCTATAACAACCAATCAGATGCTAGCTATCATTTATCTAGTACAGGGGTCGGCAACCTCTGACACGTATGACAGACGTGGCACGTGGAGCTGTGTTCACTGGCACGCTGGCCTTTCAGGTCACGTCCAGACATCAAGGGGAAACTCTGGTTTCGGGGCTCCATGCTTTCACTGCTAGTCTCCCCAGGGGAACAAGTAGTCAGTTTGGGCTGCAACGTGTGTGTTCATTTAAACAGGAATCGCAACATCTAGCTTCTGGCTTCTTCTTCTCCCTTTGGCTTCCTCTATTGGTCAGATCTCATGGAAGCAATGTGAGTGCCTTCCTTTGTTACCACCAGGGATAATACTGCTATTGCTGGTGGTATTAAAACAAAATACCTGGCAATAACAGACTAAATGCATTTAAAAAAAAGTAATTAATAAAAATCACATATATGTGTGTATATACATATATATATCTATAATATATATAAAAGCCTAGTGACGTGTGTCTGTGTGTGAAAAAAAAAAACCAAGCTGCAGCGCCACCTGCTGGACGGAGTTATAAACTGACCTACTAAATTCTTAGTGTGTGTGGGAAAAAAACTCAGAAAGGGCTGAAATTTGGTATACTAAGATGTTTTTAATTTAATTTGTTAATTGTTAAAAGTGTTTATAAAGATTTAAAAAAAATATATATATATTTCTTGAAGGAGAATTGACAGTTGGGAGTGGTTGGTGGTTGCCGGGGGTGACAGTGGGGAGTGGTTGGTGGTTGCCGGGGGTGACAGAGCGAGAGGAGTGTGATACTCAGGACCGCTGAGAGAGATCCCTGTGTCTGGATAGACATCTGGATAGATGTGGCGATAAAGATGAAGGATGAGGTTATGGAGAAAAATGATGAGGTGGTTACATGTGGACAAAACCACGTTAAAAAAGGGCGCTTACGACGGGAAGTAACGTTCTTCACCTGAGGAGGCCTGGCCTAGCCCCAAATGCATGACAAGAACCTTTTTAACACCGTAAGAAGCTTGATTTGACTGGAATGCATGAGTATCATGCACGGGTTAACTTGTATATATATATATATATATATATATATATATATATATATATAATGTAAAACTGGCACGTCGGGGCTTGACAAGACTTTAGCCGGTGCGCTGGTAGAAAATTATCGCTAGATTCTGATTGGTTGCTATGGGCAACACCTCCACATTCCCTTATTTGTAGGTTTGATAAATATAACCCTTGGAGTGTTAGCCCCAAAATATGAGTTATTAAATGAACATACACAGACTGTACCAAAAGAAGATACCGTGCCACCAACACCTGGGCTCCCCTGATATAAGCATTGCTAATCAGTTGCATTAAAAATTTCTCTAAGAGTCAGAATATTATATAATGTAATGTGTAAGTACATTGGGTTTCTGTTATTTCTATTCTGTTAATCTCAATCCATATTGGTAGTTTATGCTTGTTGTTTTAACTCTGTATCTTTAATAGTTTTTTAATGTGTTTGTGGATTTTTGTCTTTAATGGAGCAAAAATAGGCTGTATGTGTGATTATTTCATCAAAATAATTGTCCAACATTTCCCATAATTTAATTTAAGCACATTTAAAGAAAACACTCTTACATTTTTAATGTAATCACTAACTTCCAGTACAGTGCTGTAAATTGGCCTGGTGATGTTGAGCTATCTAAACAACTATTGCAAACACAGGGTTTCATGTTTCTTTCATATTGCAATCTCACTTGTAATATGCAATGGAATCAAGATGCTGGATTTCTTCCCAAAAAAATAAATACATCTTACTGTAGATGTTGGAGAGTTTGAAGATACAATGTATCATGGGTGGACGGGAAAGTCACAGTTTACCGAAAAACTGCAAGAACAAAATACAAAGCAGGTGTCAAATGTAACCAGCTGCTGATGATGCTACAAGGGCGTATGTTCATCATGTGAGTACTATGGGACTTGCAAGCATAGGAAGACTGGCTCCAATAAAACATGTTTATTAAAAGGCTAACTAAATTCAAATAACTCTAGTATTCTCCATACCCTAACACACAAGTTTTGTAATATAGCCCCCACACACACACACACACACACAAACACACCTCCCATCTATTTATTAACTGTTAATGCTATTAATTTAATATCAGAACTGGTTTCAGGTATGGGTGCCTAACTAAACTTAGGTGCTATTGATATAACATTGGGGATGGTTAATGGGAGGGAGGCCTAAATGGTTCACTCATTGCTAGACTTTCCATATTTTATTTACCTGTGTCTTTTTTCCAAACAGGGCCCCAACATTCCAGAATCCAGACAAGCAGCAACTGAGCTTAAGACACCAGCACAGGCGGGTAGTGAGAGCTGCAAGAACAGGTAGGAAGAGCAGCACAGTCTGCTAACTGTCCTGATTCTGGTGGGGCAGTCCCGATTTTGTGTGACTATCCCTCTTAGTCGGGACTTTGTTTCTGACTGCAGCAATGCATGTCCTGTTTCACGCTGTAATGCCATTGAAGTCAAGTTGCTTGCATCTAACTGCAGTGCCAGCCCTTAGTGCGCGGGACAGTCACACAATATTGGGAATACCCTACCAGAACCAGGGCAGTTGGCTACTACTGCTCGTGTATTTGAAGGGGTTGGGAACAGTTGGGGAGCAGCCTAGCATTGTTTGGAATGCCTTTGCAATTTATTGAACAGTAATTACTGTGGTTTTTTTATCCAGATGAATTGAAAGGGACTGAGCTTAATATACGTATGTAGGGCACTCACAGCCACTTTCTTTATGTTACATTCAAAATATAGTCATTATCTTCAAAAATATAAAAAGGCAAAACTTTATTTCTTATTACATTAAAATATAGTTGATTAAAAACAGCAAAATGTAAGATCTAATTGGGAATTGTGAAAAGTGATTATAAATAGCTTAAGACCAGCTGGATGTAGTAGATCAAATTTTGCGATAATAGTCCTAATTCCTGTGTACTGTAAAGAATATACTCATTATATTATTGCATAATCTTTCCTTGCAAATATGTAGTAGGTATTTATTTATTTATTGTACCTTTATTGTTTTAATTTACTTATATGTTTGTATAGACACTTAAAATCCTTGCTACAATGAAGTGAAGGGGATTCAATTCTTTTATTACCGGGTTCTCAAAAATTCCCCAGTGACAATTATGGAGATTATGAGACAGTCTTAATTACGTTAAAATCATGCACTGTGATTTCTTGTTATATCAGAATACATATTGATATGTATTTATATTCTTTTTTTATTATGTCCCTACTTTAACAATCATATAAGGGATGACAGAATTCCGTTCTCGAAAGAGACCTGTAGTCTAGATGCTGCTTCCAACGTTTACATTTGCTAGGCACTGATCTATCCTTCGTGCTTCTGTAGTAGAACTGCCATAGCCAGTGGTGAATTTACTGTCTGATACCTCATGGTTACTAAACCACATTGTAGACTGATTTAGGCACTGATCTCTCCTTTGTGCTTCTCTAATAGAGTTACTCTAGCCAATGATTAATTTTAACTGTCTAATCCCTAGCGTTTATTAGAGCTCATTATAGACAGAATCTATCAAAATAATCAATTCTTTAAAAATGCCTCTTAATTTAACCTATTTTGAACATATACACTCAGTGGAAATGCAAATGCGCGTTTCGCCATAGCACGCATTTTCAAGGCAAACCGATTGTTCCAGAAGTGGGATGTTTAAATAACTTGCAACCAATCACCAGATTGTTAGGCATAGTTTCACGATTGGTTGGAACTTCATTCATTATTTAACTCTTTATATGACATTATTTATTTGATATGTTAATTTGAATGTATTGTTATTAGTTTTGCTTATGAAATGACTTTAAATTTTAAATCATTTTATGTACATTTTCCTTTTAATTTTGTTCTTTTATACTTCTCTTATGAATAAATTATTTTATCTATATTAATTTCCTGCAACTCTTCTGAAGATTCAATATCATTATCTTTTTAATATAAATTTCATAGAAATGTATCTGCACCTACATTATTAACTTTGTGATTGAATATTTTAATTCTTAGCATGTTCCCCTATTAATGAATTAACTTGTTTTTTAAGTTGTCTACTTTGTTTCAGGAAAGTTGTCGAGTCATGCAGATCCAATTTACAGTACGTTAAGAGCTAAATGAACGAGAGAATAGTAAACGTTTATATCTCTCAATTAGAGGGTCAAATTTGGAGCTCTCTGTAATTCTCCTAAGACCTTTATATAAGATAGTTATTTATTGTTTCTATCATGACCTGTAAAGTTTAATGATCTGTATTTTGTATGATTATAAATTTAGTTTTAAACGATATTTACCATTCTATTGTTAATTTGTTGATGGATACATTTGTTTAATAGATGTATCACTAATATGATGCTTAATATTTGTCTTGGGGAGCAAAATTTTTTTTCCTCCATAGAGGAGGGGGGGGGGTGGTATTGCACACCCTGTGTAGAACTCTATCATACTACATCCTCAAAGGACCTATTTCTACCCGCTCGCTTGAATATGTAATTACTCTCCAGCTCTAATTCTTTTTTTTTTTTAAACAAGTGTTTGTTAACGGTCAAAAAAAGAATTAACAGTGCAAAAGGATACGTGTTATATCAAACAAAATATATTCAGTACATTGGATAGTGAAGTAGAAGTCTCCGTGCTTCAGAGATAAAATAGCACAGATTCAATGAAATAAAGACCGGCATTTTTAAATTTAAAAGAGAAGAAAGAAAAGAAAAGGAGAAGGAAGAGGAAGAGGAAGATAAAAGAGAAGATGAGAGGTGGAGGAGGAGAAGGGGAGGTGCGTGGGAAATCCCTCTTGAGTCAGAGGCAAAGAGATGGGAGGGGAAAGGGTTACGTAAGGGCAGAGGTATAATTAGGTAAAGGGGGAGCGGTATTGGAAGTGAGACATCCAGGGGTCCCAGACCTTGTTAAAAGATTTGGCCGTGTTTCGTATAATGCTAGTCAAGTATTCCATCTTATACGTATGCCAAATCCTATTAGTTACAGCGGAGAATGAAGGGGGGGCAGCCTGCCTCCAATCTATGGCGATTTGACATGTGGCCGCTGAAATAATGTGACAAGCAAGTTTATTTTGGTGTCTAGTGGCCGTGGGGAACCCGAGGGTTAGAATGAAAAATTTAGGGTCGAAGGGTAAGGGGGTTTGAATTAACATTTCTATCAAAGCTTTAATTTCGCACCAGAAGGGAATCAGTTTCGGGCAGTCCCACCATATATATAAGAAAGAGCCCGTGCCAGAGCATAGATGCCAACATCTGTCAGAGGAATCAGGCAGTATCTTTTGTAGCTGAGTAGGTACATAGTACTACCGGTAGAGAAGTTTGTAAACATTTTCCTTTATTCGGACGCAGATTGAGCTGGAGGCAGCATTGTCCCGAATTTCCGACCACTCCTCATCATCAAGAGGAGAGCCCAAGTCATGTTCCCATGCCATCTCATGAGGGTCTCGAGAGGGAGTAGAGGGAGCAATTAGTTCAGAATAGATATTAGAAATAAGACCTGACGTCGATGCCTGGCGCAGACACAGTGTTTCAATTGTTGTGAGATGTCGAGAAATAAGACGTGATTTGGAGAAGGAATGAAAGTTGCGAATTTGCAGGAATTGATAAAATATCCGTGTGGGGAGGCCAATTTTAGTTTGAATGTCCGTAAATTGGGGAAATGTTATATCGCGGGTTATGTCATTTAAGAAATGTATCCCTCGGGAATGCCACGGAAGGAATGCGGAATGGTGTAGACCAGGAGGGAAATCAGGGTTATTAAAAAGGGGGATAATTGGTGATGGATGCGGAGAGAGACCATAGAGCCTGATGGATGAGTCCCATATAGCCAGAGAATGGGAGATTATGGGATGAGACAAAGCTTTTTTGGGGCGACACGCCCTTGGAATCCACAGAAGGGAGGCAGGAGTAAGCATCCCCAGACTCTCCGCCTCTAGTGTCACCCAGACCCTAGAAAAAACAGGACCGTTCCATAGGACACATTGAGCGATTTGGGCCGATAGGTAGTATTTTTTAAAATTAGGTATACCTAGACCGCCACTCCAGCTCTAATTCTTATTCTAGTTGTACATATATTTCATACTTTAATATCCAAAGCTATTGAGTGAGTTTAAATAGTATAATGTTTCCTAAGGGTCAGAAACTTTGTCCACTTCATGGAGGAGACGGGGCCAGAATCCTGCACTCTGCTCCATCATATCCAAGATATCCGCTTCTCACACATCATGGTAGTTATTTTACATTTATTTACTACTGACTCTCTAAGAACTAGACTCAAAAAGCTCATTGACCTAACCATTATAATATCTGAAAATAAAGAGCTGATCACAGACATGTACAGGAAATAAACACTAATAATAGTATTCTACACACTACTACTAGCTACATTTCAGCTATAAAAGCAATACTAAAGGGTGATTTTTTTACGCACACTTGAAATTTTTTTGAAAAGAGCCAAAGAACTTCAAAGCAGATTATTAATAATAGGACAACACAACAAACAACAGCACTGACTACTGATGCACACATAAACACTAATGGATCCATGTGGTGGAAATAAAAAACTTTGTTCAAAAAAGAGGACACAGTTAAAGACTCGTAAAGAAAAATTATTATACTGTGGAAACCACGGACAGGGAATCACTCGTGTTCCCAAAAAAAAGTTAAAAATGAAGATAAAAATTGGCACATAGAATTGCAAATGGAAAGCCATACAGAACATACTAGAAAAACATAAAAATATTCTCAAGCTTGATTAAGATCTAGTTCAAGTAGTAGGAGATAGGATACCTATGAGTTAGAGGAGGTCCTGAATTTTGCGTGACATGTAAGTCAAAAGTCACTTTACCAACAACAATTAAAGTACATTTGAAAAAAACTATAGGATTTTTCCCCTTGCAGTAAATGTAAAGTCTGCGAGTACACTAAAAAAATTAATAACTTTGAAGACAGGTATAAAAAAGTGCAAAAAATTAATTAATTTCTTAACTGCAATACACGTGGAGTGATTTACTGTTTAATGTGCACATGTGGTCTGAGATATATAGGCATGACTAGTAGACTGCTCAAACAAGAGTATTTGAACATGTAGGTAATATTCGGAATGTGGAATCTGATTTAAAGAAAAGTAAATCTTTAACGATGTTAGCTGAACACTTTTTGAAGCAACACAAGGGAAATCCAAAAGACTTAGGGGTATATTTACTAAACTGCGGGTTTGAAAAAGTGGAGATGTTGCCTATAGCAACCAATCTGATTCTTGTTATCATTTATTTAGTACATTCTACAAAATGACAGCTAGAATCTGATTGGTTGCTATAGGCAACATCTCTACTGTTTCAAACCCGCAGTTTAGTAAACATATCCCTCAGTAGCTTTTGTTAGGGAAAAGGTGGAGCTAGGTATAAGCGAGGGCGACATCAAAAAGACACTTCTAGAAAAGGAATCAAAAAATGATTTTTCTCATGGATACTATTAGCCTGAAAGGACTAAATAAAAATAATATTTTTTTCAGTTATTCTGTAAACACATATCAAAAATTAAAAATGACTTAATCATGACCAGTATCTATCAGCAAAAAACATGCTCTATTCACATTTTACTTAATCAAGGATTCAGTAGTACATTTCTTATCACATTTTTTCACAATCTTGATTTGAAGAGATGGTTGGGTTTATAAGAACACAGATTTTACTAATAGGATATAAAAGTATGAAATGTATCATATTAAATTCACATAAAATATTAACTGAGAGCACTTAAATTTTCCATGGGATTTTCACTTCATATCAAGTCTGTTAGATCACTGATCCCCATAATCACTTATTTTTAGTGCCCTATAGACATATGAAAGATTAAAACTAAACTGTTTAATCATGGGTATATTTTTATTCCATTTTTATTACCATCACACAATAATTACCTAAACAAGTAACAAAAACTAGAATTATATTTTAACCTATTATTTAATAACTTTAAGTATGATAAATTAATGAAATTTGAAAATAAGATATTGTTACTGAGTATTAAATTAAGTTAAAGTACAAAATTATGGAACTATGTACATTTTGTACAAGAATCATAATTGTTAAAGAACTACGTATCATGATATGTGGGAAGAAGTCGATACCTTAGGAACTGGATAAGATGGAGCCGAGGGTAGGACGTTGGCGCCCTCTTCTCCATGAATAAATGAAGTCTCCAATTTACGTAAAAAAGAAGAAGAAGAAGATTAAATTTCTTTTAAACATAGTCTAAGATTAAAAATAGTATCATTTAACATAAATAATAAGAGGTAGAATCAAAGTTTAACCTCCTATATATGCACCTTGAATATGACAAACTAATACACTCAAAGGAATTATAAAACGACATAATAAAACACCCGTGTACTGGCGTGATAAATTGATATTATCAAGTATTAAAACAAGTAGAAGCTCAACGCTATTCAATCATGCACATTTCACATGAGAGTCATAAATATAAAATATATGCTTACCATGATGTGTGGGAAGATACGGAGATCTTGGAGATTGGATATGATGGAGCAGAGTTCAGGATGGTGGCAACGTCTACTCATTGAAGTGGACGGAGTCTCTAACCCTTTAGAAACATTATACTAATTAAAATCATTCAATAACGTTGAATATTAGGATCTATAGCATGAAATATATGTACAACTAGAATAGGAATTGGAGCTGGAAATTAATTACATATTCAAGCAAGCAGGTAGAAATAGGTCCTTTGAGGATGTAGTACGATAGAGTGTACACAGGTTGTCGATACCAACAACCCCCCACCCCCTCCTCTATGGAGGGAAAAGTTTAATCCCCAAGACAAAAAGAAGAATAAGTATTATATTAGTAATATATTTATTAATCAAATGTGTCCTTCAACCAATAAATTGGAGAACAAATGAATAATAGAATGGTAAAGATCATTCAAAACAGAGTTTATAATTATATATAAACTACAAATCATTAAAATGTCCAGTTCATGATGGAAATAAATAAAAAAGAATTAGCTTAAATAAAGAGCTACAGAGTTGATTAACTCTGAATTTGACCCTCTAATTGAGAGACATAAACGTTTAATATTCTCTTGATCATCTAGCACTTAAAGTACAGAAAAGAGGATCTGCATGACTCAACAACTTTCCTGAAACAGAGTAGACACCTTCCCAACAAATAAATTACTTAATAGGTGAACATACTAAGTATTAAAACATTTGATCACAGATTTTTTAATGTGGGTGCAGATACTTCACTATGAAATTCATCTTAAAAAGATAACTATGTTGAATCTTGAGAAGTATTGCAGGATATTAGTATAAGAAAAATCTTTTATCCGTAAGAAGTATAAACAAAAGAGAAAAATATACATAAAATGATTTACAATTAAAACTAATTTCATAAAGTTAATAATAATATATTCCACTAACAAATTAACAGATCAATTAAATAATGTCACATAAGGAGGTAACTAATGAATGAAGCCACAACCAATAATGAAACTATACATAACAATCTGGAGATTGGTTGCAAGATGTTTAAATATCCTGCTCTTAGAACAATGAGCTTGCCTTTTAAAAGCGCGCTACAGCGAAGCATGCGTTGGCGCTTCCGCTTAGTGTGTATGTTCAAAATAGTTTAAATTAAGCAGTATTTTTAAAGAATTAAGTCTTTTGAAAGATTGAGTCTAGATTGAGGTTTTATAATCGTAAGGGATTAGACAGTTAAAATTAATCATTGGCTACGGTATCTCCATTAGAGAGCACGAAGGAGAGATCAGTGTTTAGATCAGTCTAGAATGCGGTTTAGTAACTGTGAAAGATCAGACAGTTAAATTCATCACTGGCTACGGCAATTCTACTACAGAAGCACGAAGGATAGATCAGTGCCTAGCAAATGTAAAACGCTGGAAGCAGCATCTAGACTACAGGGCGCTTCCGAGAACGAAATTCTGTCATTCCTTATATTAATTTAGATAGTTAAAGTGTGGTCATAATAAGATAAGAATCTAAATAAATATCAAAGTGACTTCTGATATAACAAGAAATCACAGTGTATGATTTTAATGTAATCAAGACTGTCTCATAATCTCCTTGATTGTCACTGCAGAATTTATGAAAACCCGGTAATAGAAGAATTGAATCCCCATTACTTCATTGTAGCAAGGAATTTAAGTGTCCATACAAATATATAAGTAAATGAACACAATAAAGGTACAATACATAGACACCTACTATATATTTGCAAAACAAGATTATGCAATAATACAATGAATCTATTCTTTACCTCAACAGTACACAGGAATTAGGACTATTATGGTAATTTATAAATATCTATTACATTCAGCTGGTCTTATACTGAGCACTATTTATAATCACTTTTCACTTAGCCCAATTATATCTTACATTTTGCTGTTTTTAATTAACTGTGTTTTAATGCAATTAGAAAAAAGTTTTGCCTTTTCAATTTTTGAGGATAATAACTATATTGTGAATCTAAGATAAAGAAAGCGACTGTAAGTGCCTTAGATATAATAAACTGTGAGGTATTTTTACTAAACCGCGGGTTTGAAAAAGTGGAGATTCCAGCTGTCAGTTTGTAGATTGTACTAACGAAATGATAACTAGAATCTGATTGGTTGCTATAGGCAACTGCTCCACTTTTTCAAACCCGCAATTTAGTAAATATACCCTTCAGTCCCTTTAATTTCCTCTGTATATCTCTTAACAACAAATACACATAATAAGTAGAAGCAATAGGTCATACAAAAGGAAACAACAGCCCTGCTCAATATTCATTTATTTTCTGGTGTGATAGTGTTTTCATATCTGTATCCAGGTAAGCACCAGTGATCAGTGATGATGCTACTGGAAATCCCTTGATGGAATGATAGCTGCTGCGTATGAACAAAAATAGGTGTGAGAAAATATTTCATAGTGCAAGATAATAAACTTAAACTTATTTGACACTTTAATACAAGTGGCTCACATTAAACACACCTCCAAACTGTGCCGATTTAAGCGGGACAGTTCCACTTTGAGGCCTCTATTCGAAACGTCCCAATTGAGACAACTATGCCCAGTGGATAGGAAAGTTTGGAGGTGTCTACCGTTCACCGCTGATCCTGCCACTGGTGCATGCAGCATTGAAGGGGCATTTTTAGGGAAGGAGAAGTGAACCGGGGGTGCTTCCCCCCTAGAGGGATATGAATACACTCAGTGATGCGTGACCATGTTCCGTTCTTGTGCACATTGTCTTGATTCCCCAGCTTCAAAAGTTGAGAGGCATGCATATGTATTTTTTAATACAGCATGGTACCTCTGAGCTATGGTTCGGAAGATACAGAAAAGCCTGGTAACTTTTAGAGAAACCCTGTTTAGGCAGATGATGTCACAGGGGAGAGGAAGATATCATTAAGTACTGTTTTTAATGCATCCAAGTCGATCATGGTTGGTGCAATTCTCTGCCATAATCACTTGACATATATAGAGCTGCCATTCCCCCCAATAGTCCAAACTCTGGTAGAACTCTCCCAGAAAGGGGTGTGGTTTACTGACAATGTGGGCGTGGTTTGGTCAGATCTAAGAGTGTTTTGGGTAGGTCATGGGAGGTGCTTATTTTTTCCCGATTTTGCTTTTAAAAATGTCGAGAGGCATAGAGCTGTGTTATCAGTGTTGTCTGCAATTTCCATATTTTCAAAACATACAAATCTAGAAAAATGCTATTGTGGTTCAATGACTCCCATATCCAAGGTGTATCTAGAGATCACAATAATTAAACAGATACATTTCTCGCATATTAGCTTCATTACATATGTTATTCCAAGATATAATTACTCTTTAACATTCGATACACATCCATGCCCATTGACCAATGTATTAAGAGGTCCTGCAGAGCGATTTTACATGAGCAGTTCCAAAAACAGCGGCCACTTACAGAGGGCTGGCACTACCATTAGGCACCTTAAGGCAGCTGTCTAGAGCGCTGGAAATTGGGGGACACCAATGGGCCTGGGAGGAAAAATTAAATCTGTTCCTGGTCTGAATGTCTCTTTCATGCCAAGCAGCAACTTTTCAGACAACTAAGTGATCTCCATGACCAATTTCCAGCGTCAAAATTCCCAGTCCCGACTCTCCACTCTGGCTATGTCATGAGCAATATGGAAATTATTTCATCATCAATTGGGGACATAAATTTTAAAAAATGAGTAAACATCACCTCTAGTCTTATAGAACATATATATCATTTAGTAGTATATTAATGAAGTGGTGAAGATTCTAAAGCCATAAAAGGTCTCTTTCACTGCTTCATCCCATTTAACAAAGGCTTAGCACTGGAGAGATAAAAGATTTCTACAGCCTTATACTGCCTTCAGTTGTTTAGCACCGTCTTCTTACACCTCTATGGGGGCAGTGAACTATATCTATTCATCAAGCGGTGAAAAGCTTTGCTTTGCTTTTCACCACTAAAGCTCAAAACTTTTCAAATGAGGTCCAGTCCCAATGGAGTGGATCCACTTAGGCCAGAGTGGACTTTACCGCACATGTGTGACGAAACATCAGTGCATGCGCAGTATGTCAACTCTATCAGTTCATTGGAGACAGTCCCTTTTGCAATGAAACAAGAGTTTCTTTGCAAAGAGGATCTTTCACTGAGGATCGCCTTGCAGGTATGTTTTCATGTGCAGCGATAGAGATCCTTAAATGCACAATGTTAATTAAACCCCTTAAATCTAAGCAATGTGTGTGGTCTTTGCCTATTGCCTTGCTGTGCGTTTATAACAAAGAACTGCAATATACTGTGGTCAATGACATTTGTCAGGACTTGTATTATAGCCTCAGGTTAGGTACATGCCCAGGGTAACAGTAAAGTGGAGGAAGCACTATGAACAATCACAGTTTTATTATATGATATTTTTTTTGTTCTTCACTATCAATATGCAATAGACATATTTGCAGGTACATTCAAAGGAAGGGATAGGTACAGGGGCGGATTAACCAGAGGTCTAACTGGGCTACAGCCCAGCGGCCTCGGGCATCCAGGGGGCCCTTGACAGTGCTCAGCGGCATTATTGATCGGTGAGGGCGGGGGCGCCCCCGGCCCGATCAATGCTGCTGAGCACTGTCACTGTTGTCCTTCCGCAACGCTCAGTAATCTCCTTACTGAGGAGACCTCGTGAGTCTCAATCTCATGAGATCTCCTCAGTGAGTAGCTTACAGCGCACAGTGACAGGACTACAGTGACAGGACAACAGAAAGAGGTAAGCACTTGGGGTGGATGGGTGCTCACAGGGGGATCCTCACGGGGGAATGGAGGCCCCTTAGCCCACGGGCCTCCATTCCTTTACCCGGCCCTGGATAAGTAGCAGGAATTGGGAGGAGCAGCGAGTGTGCTGCCTCTTCCATTATTCCAATGTCTCACAAGTAGAACATATGACCAGTCATATCTCGCTCACTTTTGTTCCCTGCGTTTCCCTGCATCGGTTCCATTGAGTGAACTAAGAAAAGGCTGATTGCAGTGACCACCAACGAGATTAGTGACAAGATCTCTGCTAAGTGTAGTAGGCCAAACTCTCTCTACCATCCCAACTGTGGAGAGTTAAGAGGTAATTCAGCTAATGGTTCCATATTTACCCCTGGACAAACCATGTTGCAGTGCAAGGGGTGCAAACGCAGTTCCATTTGCATGCAGAGAAACCACTGTAGCTCACAAATACTGAACAGCTTTATTTTAACACTGATTTAGAGTAGAGCTAGGAAGTGCCCATTCCCGAACTCTTATGCTCATTTTTAAATTGTCCCCCAATGTGTCAAATTGCCCCTTTTAGCTAGATTTACCCCTTAACCCTAAATGCGGAACTTTATTTAAACTATCTTCAGTTCTGATACATTTCTGAAACATATATCTACTGTATGTTTGCCTGTATAAGGAAAAAGTTGCAGACAACTTGCATTTTAAGTTTACCAGTCCTTTAAATCTATTTTGGTGAAATTCAGTGCCGATGAATTAATTGCCACCTACCACTCCACAGGGCATCTTTTAACCGCCACTTACATTAGTATCACTCCGATTAGAAAGCCATACCTATATTTTATTAACAACTATATATATAAAAGAAAATCAACTGATTAAAAAGTAGGATAAAAAGATTGTCGAAATCAGGAGAATAAGACTTTAATATATTCAGAATATCCAGCTGAGCTTCTGCAGATAATATTAGGATATGCGAGACTTTCTTGAAATAGGCAGTTTCTGAGTTTAATTGTCTCGGACAAGGAACTTACTGAGCAGCAGGGACCTTGCGACCCAGTTACACTATTAAATGTAACTTAGTTTTATGCAGCTCAAACATCGAGCGTCTCTGTGCAGTAGACACATTTTTGCTTGGAACAAGTTCCGTGGCATTTCAACATTATATTATGTGCAGACATTTACATCAATAGAAAACACGTCAATTCATTTTAGACTAATTCTGTAAAGCATGGATCGTAGCAGAAGGTGTGGAGCTCAAAATGTGTTCACAAGTAAAAAGAGTACAATAATTCTGTCCAAACATTGAAAAATGTTTGTTGATTTTTTTGGGTTTTTTTTAGGCTTATTTATTGGTGTCTAGCCCAGTGATGGGCAGCACGGTCTAAGAGCACATCCATTTCTAAAGCTAAGTACACACTGGAGCATTTTCGTCCAATTATCGGGCTAATCAGCCAACATACGACCGTTCGGTTGGAAGTCGAGTTTGTGTGTATACTGACATGATGGTTGAAAGTCGTTCCAAAGTGTGGATTGTCGGCTTAATTGGTTGGTTGTACTGTTTAATATTTTCCGACCAATCACCTAACGATCATATATTGTGTATAAGTTTCCGATCGATCCATGAGCCAATGGTTCCTCCAGCTGCCACTACTTTGCTCACAACAATATGGCTGTGGAAAGTGGCTGCCCGGGTGGTCGGTCTTTCGTTAATCGTCTAAAACGTCACTAGTGCGTACGCATTAATCGTCCGAGCGATCGGACCTTCGGTCAAAGGTAAAGTCGTCGTAGAGAACACGTTTTTTTCGGAAAATTCTTCAGTGTGTAACTAGCCTTAGTCTTTGGAAACACCCTCTTAAAAATCAATCTGCACCTAGCATTGTGAAATGGCAGATATTCTGTAGAATACGTTGGGTTTAAACAGTAAGAATGTCATGTCAAAGGCCAATCTACTATCATTTTAGGACCGAACTCTTAATTTATTTAAACATTTTAGCTTTTCTTCTAAACTACTGGTCAATGTGACCGCTACCTGCACTACACCCAGAAGTTTGTAGAAATACTTTACTTTTACTTTCAGACGTGCATTTAAAGGGGAGATGGGTGGGAGAGAGAGGAGAAGTGGAGGGAGTGGAATGGACTTTTAAGGAGCAGTCATAGGTTGCCTGCTGTGTGTAGGCAAACATTTGTATCCTACAGCAATATGTCTATCCAAAGACGGAACATAAAAACAGACAATATTTTCATATTTATTTCCCTGTAAACATATTTATAGCAACTGATAAGTCCAACAAGCTGTCTGACTGTTCTGACGCTTATTCCGGACAGGACAGCACATTACCAATTAGAATATTTCCAATTCAAAATAAAATCTTTTTTTCAGCAATTTTTGCATCTATCGTACAAGTCATTTGGAATCATCATCATCTTATTTAAGGAATGACCAGTTACACCTAAGTACGTGAAGGTCTTCACATCATTTTCAGCAAATCATTGTTTGTTACTCTAATTGGTTTGCAGCTCTGTTAAAATAGGTTCATATGCAGGAAAATAAGCATATGTGATCACGAAGGAAAAAGGAACTATTTCAGCTATGTAGACCCACATATTTATACATACACAAGCCCCTCTATTTGCTCTACGATAACAGTATCACATCCAGACCCATGCCCCATGACCATAGAGTTATCATTTCACAGCTACACAACTTCCACACAAAGCTTTGACATACAGACCACCCATGGCTTTTAGCTCATGTAGTTTGGGCCATTGTTAGAATGGGTGTCTGAATGAAATATAAAATCTACTCTATCCTTCTCCGTCCTTCCGTTTTACCTCTGCTCACTCTCAATTTCCCACCTTGTTCAATTTCCAACTTCTATGCCCTAGTGCACCCTCTGTGTCACCTCCCAACCTAACAGTCAGCTGAGCCCTACTCTGAATAGTATGTTTCCAGAACTTCCCCCTTGTGGTGTATGTAGTTCTTGTTACTGTGTGTGTATATGCGGCGGAGGGATACACCGGATCTTATTTGGTGCTGTATATCATTGGTGTATGTACCTATCTTCTGTGTAATGTGTTTCCTGCATTTCTACAGTAAAGAAGCGTGCAATAACCACTGTGCCTTGTTCACTAAAGACTTTTATTGAAATATAAGTCACAGATTTAACACCCCTCGTGCAGCTTGATAGCACATTCAAGTGTCCGTTTATACACGATACCCATATCCTTCAGGCTAACTTTGTTTTGAGATATTTGCAAGGCAGAACCTGCCTGTTCAGAAATTCAGACCTGCATCTATTTGTTGACCGGCTTCTCCTTCCAATATAAACCTGTTTCACGGCATTAATGCAGGACCTACTGTGCAGGCAACCATTGGTTCTGTCTATCATACAACTGAATATAGTGGCTCTGTAGGGAACATTGCTGAATATGTAGGAAGTTCACACTATGAATACATCATTGCTCCTGCCTGTCGTTAAATAATGAGTTAAAGTTGAATAGCTGCTTAATGTCTGTTTCTATTTCACACTTTATGTGATGCTCATTGAAATAATGATTGTCTTTGATAGTGTTATTTGAATGAGTTATCGACTTCAAAAGTATGAAGGCATACTACATCAATCAGTCAATAGTCCTACTGCTGTTATTTTCTTTCTGTGAAGCCTCTGTACACATATTTGTTGTTTTATCAGTTTTGTGTTCCTTGTTACAATTATTTATGTTTCGCTTTATATGTGCGGATCAAATCGCATCTCTTTTATCTGTCAGTCTCATCTCTCCATTACAGTCTCGCTCTGAGTGCACAAACAGCGGGAGCTCGGCTAACACTCACACGCGCTATTTATATTGCCATCCATTATTAATGCCATTGACACAATTATAGATGATGTCATGATATGAGAGCTCATTAGAGGTTTTATAGGAGACTGGTGCCATCGCTATGATTTACGGACAAGGAAGCAACAGTTTCTGCAATGTTGTACAACATGGTACCATCCCCAATCTTACATACAATACATGGTCTTTGAGGGTCTATGGTGATATTAAACGTTCAATGTGTAATAGAACATAGCCAGAAAAGAGCAGGTATTTTTAAATTAATTTATAGAAGCTATCACTTGGATTTATATGTGTAATGCAAACTAATAATAATGTATAAATATATGTATTAACGTTTGTAATAAAAATATTAATATATATTTCTTATATAAAAATAAATCTTATATATCCTCGATGGCTACTTTATTAGATACATTGACGTAATAGCTAGCTGCGCTCCTACTTACCCTCCAAACTGCATGAATTCAGGGTATGGACAATACTCAGTGCAATACAATGGTTTTGGGCCATGTTCAATGATATGTCGCATATTCGGTGCATGTGGTGTTCCAGCTTATCTGATAGATGCCAGGTTGGTGACTGTCCATGCCACTGATTTAGGATGATTTCATTATTTAGCTCCTGGAACCATTTTACGGTTTCCCTAGCCCTTTGGTGGTATGGATTGCTATCTTGCCCAAATTGCCTGTTTGTAGACTGGCATATTGGAGATGGGTACACTGCTGCCATGCGGGGAATGCTCCTGGTTGATGAATGCAGATGTGATCTGCAGCATTCGAACATTGATGCACTTGTGCCAAGGGACTAAATGCGTGCAATGAAAACACACCAGACAATCTCACTACTGCCACCACTAGCAGCTTGTAGTCTGGTACCAAGCATAATGGATTCATGGACCCATGTGGTTTTCACCATATACTGGTCCTCCCATCTGAATGAACCAGCAGGAACCAATATTTTCTTTTCAATGGTTCAATGTGTTCCTTAACCTTATGTTTTTTTGATCACTGTTACTTTGTACAACTAGTGCCAGCCTCTTTCAGCTCCATTCATCTAAGGTCTTTTTCCAACCCGCAGACTCCAGTTAACTGGTTTTATTTAGGTTTTGGACTCTTCACTGAAATTATACTGTTCCTGACATTCTGAAAGTCACTTAAATATTTTTTCTTGCCCATTTTCCCACTGAATTCCACATTTACAGAATCCATTGCTTGCTTGGTTAAAATAGCATTGTCTGTACACACAGTAAGAGTCAGAGAATGAGCAATCAATTACCTAGGAGGGCAGATTTTCCTAATGAATTGGACCCTCTAGAACACAAAGCACATTGGATGTGCAGCACAAATTACCTTGGATTTGCACATGTGTGAACATGACCACCTCCTAGTACTTTAGAAACTATCCCTTTATTAAATGCCATTTTTCCATTTTTTCCTAAAAATACTGCTCGGTTTAGTCTAAATTTTAGCTTAAGTTAACTGTGATTGAAATGACATTCAGACTGCCTTCATTGCTATGGTCCTTCTGTCTTCTTAAAGCTTTTTTTAATTACACTGTAGAAACTGACCTTTGGCATTCACTTCTCCACTGACGTGAACTGCAAGGCACAAAATGTGTCCAAATTAAAAGTATAAGACGGAATCCAATCAGAATTGGTGTAAAATGAAGTCTCGGTTTCTGGTTGGTTAATTGGTTGCTGACAAAATTGGCCCTAGTATGTGTGTGTGTGTGTGTGTGTGTGTGTGTGTATGTATGTGTATGTGTGTGTGTGTGTGTGTGTCTATTAGTGAATTTAGACTGTAATTTATACTCCAACGTGCTAGGGACTGATGTGAATGGCATAAATATTCTCTGTACAGCGCTGCGGAACTTGTGGCGCTATATAAATACATTATGATGGTGAGGAAATAATTGTTATGAGCTGATAGTTCTTCTGCGGTTATTAAAACAATCAAGGTATGCGGTGGTATGCCCGAGTCTGCCACAAAAACACTCATGCACAAAGTATATAATTAAAAAAGTTTATTCTAACATGTAAAAAACCATAATAGGTACAACCAATGGGGACTGTTATCGGTGCCAAAACAATTGGTAGCGAGGTAGGTGCACCTACACGCTGACCAGATATTATATGTACCAGTCCAGCAACTGTATAAAAACCGTTCCACTCTATTAATATAGAGATTGTAATAAGATTTTCACGGAATTACCAAACCCTGTCAGGGATAGTAATATGGAGAATAAAGTGGTGTGTTTGGGAGGTCCAACTCCGGAATAACTGATGAAATCCAATACGGAATGTCAAAAGGTAACAAAGGTCTCTTACCAATTTCTGGCGATGTATTATAGGACCGGTACCTTGATATGTACTATGTACTGTGTAACCGACATGGATCCTCCTCTTCTAGATGTAGATATTATATGGAGCTCTGTGTGTAGCTCTTGTTCTCACCACATAAACTCCAAACACTAGTGCGTGGTCCCGCTAGTGACTGACATCATAGAAGTGCGTCCCCGTCTCCTCCGGGACTCTTCAGAAGTATAAAAGTGAACGGTTGGTAGAAAGATGCACTGGTATGGGCACTAGACTGTAGTCCACAAGAATGGTTAAAATAATTGCTGTTCATCTGACGCGTTTCATCCCCATATAGGCGATTTCCTCAGAGATCGAGATCCTCATACCTTGATTGTTTTAATTATCTATTTTTGGGGTGCAGATCCCCAGCGTTGGTACCGAGTCTGAGCAGTCATTTCAGTGCCGGACTAAGTTATCTTCTGCGGTTATGCCCCAATCCTCAATGGGGAAATAAAATGAGAATTATGGAAAAAAATTCCCAAATTCCCAAAGTCTGAATAATTCATTATTCCTAGTTTCTAGTTAATATAACTTACCTAGTTTTTGGCTATAATGTGTAACAAAGGGAGGCATTTATCTGAAAAGATGCAGAGAAAGCACACAAGTAGAATAAAACATTGGTGCAGTTATGCACCTAGATTGAGGTTAAACCAGGTAAAAACTTATATATAGTTTAAAGTTTGGTTAACTTACATGATTTGAAAGCTCCTTCCTGTCAGCAAACATATAGGGTGTGTCTGTTAGTGCAAACAGAGCCAGTGATGGGCGTTTTCTCTTAAAGAGAAGGTGGGTGTGTCACCTGCCCATCAAGCTAAGGCTGGGGGAGGAGTATCATGTATAAAAGCTTGTTTGTGTCATTCGTTTACTGAGACCAACGCTGGGGAAGCTGGCTGGTCTTGAGAGAGCTGGACTATGTATAGCTAGCGTTTAGGGTCTCCATAATTGCTGTGAAAGTTATACGGTATCAAATACATTTTAACCATCCTGACAATAAAGCTGCATAAAAAGAAAAAGTTGTTTGCGTGTGCTTCAGCAGTAGCGGGCTCTTGCCACAAATGATTAAACTAATATTAAAAATTTTTTTTATATAGAAAAAGAGTGTAATATTCTATTCACTGTAGGAATGATACAGAATTCTTTATTTAAATATATGCTTAAGGTAAATGTCATTAAGTATATTGGCTTGTATCTAAAACACATTCTTTGCAAATCTCGTAGTGCTCTATATAGATTTTGCACTCAAAAAAGGCAAATATTTAACTTGCACCAAACCCCAAATTTTAATAATAAACATAATTTGATCAGTAAAGAAGAAGCACTTGAAAGTACAGGATTTCAAACACATATAACAGGCTATTTTAAAAGTTTTCCTCTAGAAATACTTAAATATTAAACAATCCGCAAAACTGCCCTAGAAACTCAAGTTATCTTTTCCAATTTTATTTTCTGTTGGAAAAACTTCTTTGTTTCACTAAGGACAAATCTCTTGTGTTTTGTAGCAGTGTTATTGAACAAGTTTAATGATTTGCAGAGGACCTCTTCCAAAGGCATTACTGGGCAACATGAGATTAAAAATGTAAGATCGTACAGGCTCTTCTAGAGTAAATGAAAATATTTTATGCAGCTACCAAGAAAGGCCTCCAGAGATCAAATTAGAATCTTGCTGTGAAGGGAGATGTTTAGGCATGCTGTAGAATTATTTATGTCTATGTTCAGTTCATGAGAGAATAAGCGGACATTAGGTTTAAATTAACAAAGGGGAGAAAAAGAGTTTTTAGCAATTTGACTGCTAATGATAATTCTGATTTATTGTTAACCTAACAGTTTATGCAATAGACAATGGAATAATTGCTATCACAGCGATTGTAGGTCTTAGTACAAGTTCATCTAATTCAATGACTGATGTCCAGAGTATTGTCTCCTGAATTTTTGTGCTGTTCCCTGTGTGTCTTGTTTTAATTTTTCTGCAACTTGTGCACCTAGGGAATAGAGGGAAGACATATTTAGGAATACAGGGCCTCAGAGCAACAGATAACGTTGCTAGGGGTATTGTACTTCATTCACGCCATAGGTAATGCAATTGATCTGTTCAACAGTTCCAAGAATTGAAAAGGTTTAGCTTTATCAAATTACATAATGAGCTGTGTGAGCACAGAAGCCTGACAGTATGTGTCTGTATTAAGTTAAGATTATAGATGGTAAAGGTAAAAATCGCTCACAGTGCCCATGGCAATCTAGCAGACTTGGTGCAAGAAAGTGCATCTGACCTAAAGTACTAGTCACATGACATGACCATGGGAAATAATCATAATAAATGTATTGATATATGTCATGGTGTAAGGTACTTCATATAATTAGTATAGAATATATATGTTATTCTGTTTGTATCATATAGAGCAGAAATATGAATACATTAGACTTGCATCTTCCCTCTAGTTGTTTGTGCAGCCCCACAGATATACCCCTTACATTTATTTCTCAACCCCAAATGCTTATTGACCAGTGATGGACAAACTTTTTCAGGAGCGGGCCAAATAAAAAAAGAAAAACTTTAGGCGGGCCAATATAATTTATTAAAAAACTCAAATATCGAAATATATAATACAAATTTTTTGAATGGGACGGGAGGGTGTTATATAGCAGTGTTACCTCTATAAGTGCAGCGATCGTACAGACACAGGACTTATTTCAGCAGGCTGTTGCAGATCCGTCTTTCTGGTGAGCCACTAACTGACAACACAGCAGCCAATCGAAATCCGCCTTAGTGTATGGCTCAGCCCATCTCTTCTCACATGACTTTCAGCCATTAGGGGGCGGGCAGGTGTTTGAGTGATTGACATACGAAGTGTCCTTTTAGGAAGGAGGATGAAGTGTAATGGAGGAAATAGCTGGGAAGGCATAAAATTGAAGGTTCTGACACACAGGGTTGGCCCTAATAATTTTATGCATATTTTAATGAAATTTTTTAAAATATTGGCGGGCCAGATGGAACCTCTAAGTGGACCGGATCTAGCCCGCAGGCCGTAGTTTGCCCATCACTGCTTATTGACCTACCCAATATGTATACTTTATTTTAAGTTTTGTCTACATACTGTATATGGGCCATAGCAAAGTTTACATTTTGCTTATATTATTGTATCCCACTAGGGGAGCAACTGTGTATTTATGTATAAAAAGGATTTATTATTACAAGAGCATGCATTCATAATCCATAACAATGGTTTTAATAATGAAATCTGAGCTTATATCAGAGCGGGCAATGTAAGAGCTGATCAAACTCAGAGTCACCGGCTCTTTCAGGAAAACATGGTAGTGGTGACCTGGAAGAGGTTTCTGCTAATTCGGTGTAACCAACTGTCTTTCTGCTATTTCCACATGGATGTCCAAATGCTACCTAAAGGTTAACATGTCCAAAACAGAGATGCTTATCTTCTCTCCTGCCAGAGTCACCAACTGCCCTCAAATCTCCCTCACTCAATAACACCACAATTTCCTCAGCCTCCCAAGCCCGCTGCCTTTGTGTCACACTTGACTCCGCCCTCTGCTTTATTCCTCACATCCAGACTCTCTCCCATTCCTGTCGACTCCATCTTAAAAACATTGCCAGAATACGCCCTTTTCTTACTCAACATGATACCAAAACTTTTATCCATTCTCTCATAATCTCCCGTCTTGACTATTGCAACCTCCTGCTATCTGGAATTCCTAATACCCTTAAATCCACACTTCAATCCTTTCTAAATTCTGCTGCAAGACTGATCTTCCTCTCTCCGCTCCACATCTGCTGCACCACTTTTCAAATCCCTACACTGACTTCCTGTGTCCTCCAGAATCAAACTCAAATTACCTAGAACCTCTCAACAACACTGCATACATCTCAAATCTCATATCAAAATATTCTCACTCCCTCTCACCTCTCACTCCCACCTAGACTTCTCCCGTGCTGCTCCCCACTTATATAGTTCCCTACAGCGCTCAATCAGACTTTCCAACAACCTTCAAATCTTTAGACGCGCTTTGAAAACCCATCTCTTTTTTATAGCTTACCTTATCCCTGGTGATACTATTCACACTAATGCACCCTCACAACTGTCCCAATCTCCGATCTGAGCCACATTTGCTCCTCTTGTTTCAGCTGTGCCCTCTTCCACTTAGAATGTAAGCTCTTTATTGAGTAGGGTCCTCCATACCCTTTGTTTTCATGTCTGCATTTATTTTGTCCACCTTGTATGTCCCTGTTTTATGTATGTACTGTTTTTCCTACTGTACAGTGCTGCGGAGCACTGTGGCGCCTTACAAATCTACGATAATAATAATAACAAAGGGTATGGAGGACCCTGCTCATTAGAGAGCTTACATTCCAAGTGGAAGAGGGCACAGCTGAAACAAGAGGAGCGAGTGTGGTTCAGAGTGGAGTTTGGGACAGTTGTTAGGGTGTATTAGTGTGAATAGTGTTATCAGGAATAAGGTCACCTTTAAAAAAGTGATGGGTTTTCAAAGAGCAGCTAAATATATGAGTTATGTTCAGTTGTGTCAATATCACTACATACGATCAGTTACTATTTAAATCCCACTCTGCAACCACATAGGTTTGAGGACAAAATGCATGTCCCCAATGGTTTGACTAAGCAGTGATCAGATTTAGGAATAAAATTTCTAAGTAAATTAATTTGAAATAAAAAATGTTACTCTTGAGCCCAGCTACTCTACAGGGTTGCCAACTCTTCAAATTTCATTAAACTAAATTATAATAATGGTCATCGTGGCCCAATCAGAGATAAATCCCCAAAAAATAAATGTATATATTCTGTGCTGATTTAGAAATTAGTTTGAAACATGTGAAATGCAAGATGGATTGGAAAAAAAAATTATATTAGTTTGTATTTACAATGTCGGGCAATACAAGCATAATGGAATTATCTATTTTGTTGGCTTTACTGCGCAATGGAAGCAGCTGAACAGGACAACTACCAATATGCAATATGGGGCACTTAACCTCAAGTATCAAACTTCTATTGTCCTATAAACGGTAAGCTCATAAGCAGGGCTCTCTTACCTCTCTGTCTGTCTGGTAATACCAGTATTATTTTATTATTGTGCCTGTTCCCAATTGTAAAGAATATAAAGAATATGCTGGTGTTCTATAAATAACAGAAATAATAAAAACGAATCCATTCATCATGTTTCAGACAGTGTTGAACTTTGGACATTTTATGGTCCACAAACCAAAAGCATTCAAGTTCTAATTGCAGTTATATTATTATATCATTTTAGAACAACAATTGCTATAAAAATAAAATAAATAAACTGAACAATAAAGTAACATTTTATACTTTTGGGACATCTTATAAACAACTTTTTCAGGTTGAACCAGTAATAAAAACTTTGCAATCTGATTGGTTCAGTATTCCGCCATTGAAATCTTCTAGCCTGTATTATCAAATTATCAAGACCTTACAATTCTCTCTAATAACTGAATGATATTTATCCAGGCTCAGCAATATTAGCAGCGTTTGGCACCTCCTGCAGAGTTCACAAGTGTCGACTGTTGACAAAACAAAATGTTTGTTCATTAGGTTTTAAATGATTGCATATATTAGAAATGTTTTCTTCCTCGTTTTTAGCCCACGTGAAATAGCCTTCAAGAACCCTTCACACAATTGCTTTAATTATACATCAATAATGGCAGTTTGTTTACTTTGTTTTCTGATGTCAATCTACATGCATGACACATCAAAACATGGATACTTGACACATTTCGGCCCCAGGGTTTGGTTAGGGTTAGAAAGGTCCTCACAAAAAAAAATAATAATCTAAGCAATGAATGACTTTCAGACTGGTTGGGACCTTAAGCGCTTATTGTTCTTGTAAACCTTGTGTGGGGCGGTGTGACTTTAGGGGTTATCCATTGTTGATTCACTTTTATAAATGTCACAATTTCCACATTTTGGGGAAATAATTGACTGTGGTTTTTAGTTACAATTCCACTGGCAGCGATGGAAACCAGCTTCAAACAATAAACCAGAGCAGGAGGAGGAAAGAGCTTTAATTGCAAATTTTGATAATTGTGGAAACTGTTTAAGAGATTCTTTAACCAATATTCCAACCGATTAAAATGAGGTTGAATTAGTTTCAATGCAGTTTAATCCTACTTTGTATCACTGACTCCATAAATTTAAACTAAGTCACAGTATTTAACAATCAATACTCATCTTAGTACAATGTGAATGGGACATATATGCCAACTTTCCACAGTATAGGGCAAAGCTGTCCCAATTGGGATAGGAGAACAGAGCCCTCAAATTGGGACTGTCCAGTTTAAATTGGCACTGTTGGGAGGTAAGGGTTATCACTTAAATAATAACTTAGGCTGGGTACACAGTATAGAAAATTTCTTCCAATGCGATATCATTAACAATTGTACCAATGACTGAAAAAAAAAAAAGAAGTTCCGATCAGCAGCCGATTCATGAGTACACACTGTACACGTTTTACAAGATTTACCTTCAGATCTGTGCTCTTCATCTGTCATAACAATCTGCTGAAAAGATTGCGACTCGTGCTATGACAATAGCATTTAGATAAAGTTAATAGGCCTGATTCATTAAGGAAAGCAAGGCAAAAAAAGGAGTACATTTTCTACTGGACAAACCATGTTACAATGCAAGAGGTGCAAATTAGTGTATTATTTTGCACACTCCATAGAGATCTGTGGACACTGCCAGTCATGAGTGCGTACATACTGCAAAATTGGAACGGCATTGTTCCATTGTTGAGCAAGATTTTTAGTTCGCTTTAAAAATGAAATGAAACGATATGATGTGCTTTGGAACAATAATTGCTCATCATTAGCAGCGCAAACACTAATGCGATATCGCGCAAAGGTCGTTTATCATGTGATTGACCAGATAATCATCTGAAAGTCCTGTAGTGTGTACCCAGCCTTACCTAATTGGGAGCTACGAGTAAATAAAAAATGTCTGCACCTTGGTAAAAACGGTGGTAGTCATTATCCCAAAGATGAAAATGCCCACGTCTGATCCCTCGACAGGATGACACCAAAGGTGTCATGGATGACAGGGTGGGAATACTGACCTTGTGAAAAACAGACGTGCAACAATTCAGACTAATAAAGATCCTGGAAGCCTCCAATGATGTCACTTTGAAAGGGCACAGTCTGATTTGTGCTGTTAAGCTGCTAGTTTAAGGAGGCACCGGCTGTACCAGTTACTTTACAAAGCCTAGAACATTGTACAGCCGGCGCCTCCTCAAATTAGCAGCCTAACAACGTGAATCAGACTGTGCCCCGTCAACTGACGTCATCCGAGGCTTCCAGGATCTTCATTCGTCTGTTTTTCGAGAAGTCAGTATTCCCACCCTGTCATCCATGACGCCTTCTCATCCTGTCGAGGGACCCGATGTTGGCGTTTTCGTCTTCGTGATAAGGTACCCCAGGGGCGCACACAGGATTTTTCCCCCCGGGAAAAAAATAAAGAGAGAGAGAGCTGCTGTGCATGCGACCATGCATGTGCAGCAGCTCCATTTCGGTGGCACTGTATTGTACAGCAGCCGCGGTGCTGTCAAAGAAGCATCCGTGCCGGTGCTGTATTGTACTACAATAGCACCACCGCGAACACTTCTTTGACAGCACCGCGGCTGCTGTACAGTACAGTGCTGCTATGTAGGGGCACTGTTTAGCCCCTGTTCTTCACAAAGGGGAGGGGTTTCTGGAGAACCAGAACCCCCCCCTGCGTGCTCCCCTGTACCCAACCCGATAAAAACCATGTTGCACTGCATGGGAGCAAAGTAATATAATAATATAAGCAGGCATTTAGTCATTGATTTGAAATTGTGAAGTAGATTTTTGTGATGCAAGCAGTATAATACAAACGGTGAAAAATCAGTGTTGTCTTATGAAACCTGATTAAGCTAACTGATAATACTGTAATCACATGCAGTGCCATTGCATCCTGTCATCATGTAATAAACTTTGCTTCATGTGTACTTCATTCCATCTTCATTTAAAATAAACGATCTTTGATGGAAAAATGGGGTAAATTTAAAAACATATAGCAAAAGTTAATGGGCCTGATTCATTAAGGAAAGTAAGTCAAAAAAGGAGCACGTTTTCTGCTGGACAAAACCATGTTACAATGCAAGGAGTTCAAAGTAGTTTATTATTTTGCACAAGTTAAATACTGTCTGTTTTGTCATGTAGCACACGAATACTTGACAGCTTTATTATTACACTGAAATTTAAAGTTGATCTAGGACATGACCTACCCCAACTATAAATGTACCATCACATTTTAAATTTACTTCCCCCCTCCAATGCAACATGGTTTTGCCAGGGTGCAAAGTTACTCCTTTTTTTTGCATTCCTTTCCTTAATTACTCAGGTCCAATATGTCCGTATTGCTCTCCCCATTCTGTTGCCTATGGATTCTATAATAATGTTTTGTGTTTGCAACAAACAAAAAGAAAACAGCTTACATAATCTACTTCAAGCTTAGGAATTGGCAAGTGCATAACGACGTATTCATTTGTGACACTCAAGCATTTCCAGGGCCGCTGAATGAAAAATATAGAAAGAAGATTCTCTGATTAGCTCCATTGATTTCTGCTTGAAAATACTTTACTTAACTTCAGTCACTTTTGAGTTTAGTTGAAGCTCTGAGCTCCTTAATGTGCAAGCGGCATAAATCTATGTAGAAAGCATTCACTAAGTATTTGTCTCGTTAATAGGTCTGTACGAGGCTGTCGACAGGTTAGAAGACAATACGCTGATAAACTCATACAAATTAGCCGTTAGCATTATGACAAGACAGACACATGTCCCCGGTTTTAGCGTGTTATAGATTACACCAAACAATTATTTGGAAACGACTATTGATTCTTATATAAATAAAGCTCTTTTCAGCTTTGTTCTCTCTGTTCATGTTAATTCTTAGATGCATTTAATGTCTCTCTCTTGAAATTATCATGTCTTATAAATGAAAGATAATTCCATTTGTTTGGTGCATCGAGACATATGAAGAACTGTAAGTCTATCATCAGGATACATCAGTTTTAATATTAACAATGTTTTGGATTCTGGGGGAAATTAGAACATAAGTATTTTTCTCACAGACAGATACAACTTTTAAATTAGCAATCTGTCTAGCAAAGAATTACTAATGTGTCAGGTAAAATGGCTGTTGTATTACTGCAATTACGCTATTTGTCAAATTACTTTTGTTATCTTTGTTTTGGCTGTTAATTTTTTATTACGCAAATTGGGGTAATTTTGGAATTCAAGAATGCAGCATTCAATAAGGATGAATAGATCGCTGGTGCCTGAAATTGAAAAGAAGTCACTTTATTTTACTAATAATTGGAAGATTTAAACAAATGCACAATTTGAACTTTAAAGTAAACTTGACAGATGTTGGAAACACCTGCAAACACAGGTTGCTAATTAAAATTTGTTACCACTAGGGTGTGCAAAACGGTTTAGCAAAATTTGCATTTCTATTAGTGATGAGTGGTTGGGATTTGGAGAACTCCGATAGATCGGAGATTTGGGATTCCGAGTAGACACAAAACATGACTCGATTCTTCGCACCAAAATCAGATCTGAAAATATGGCAAAACTTAAATTCCAGGAAAATATGGAACCAAAACGCTTGTTATACAGGAAGTGCGTTTTGCATGTCCGGTTAATACATTCCAAGCTATAGCGTATACAGCTGGAGTGTGCAATTGATGTGATGCGGCCGTCTGTGCGCTGACGTGGCCGCATCACATCAATTGCACACTCCACGGGGAGTATTACCCTAAATTTTGTTTAAACCCGTAATAAAAGATCTATGAATTGATTTGTCAATAAAAGCACCATTGGATCAATTTAGCAAATTGTTCATGTACCGAAAAAAGGAGGTTTTCTCACCTCTAGTCACTGCCTCTGATTACTGTAACAAAACAAGAGGGGAACAGTGACCGGTATGAAGGTGCTGCAATTTGTCACAGATTAAGGATTATTACTGGGATACTTTTTAACCCTTAATGTTCCTCAGATCCCCAGGTTCATGGCAAAGCAGGTGTTGGCATGTTGAAATAAAGGTTAAGGCCACTGTGACTCTCTCTCTTTCAGTCACCCCAATCCTGTTTAACCTGACGGAATATGTTTAATATAATTTGCTTTAATTGTGTCTTCATGTATATACCAAAACTACACCTGTAAAAGAGCTATATGCACTCTGGGGAAAAACCAACCTGCAGAAACGGTCCCAAGTTTAACCTGCCTCATAGATGAGCTAAATACTGCTGGTAATGGTGATAATCCTACAGAGTACTGGTGAGAGTCTATTAGAAGCTCAATCCAGCAAGAGCCCAAGAATCTGCAGACAAACAGTGAGGGGGTTAATCCTGGGATAATTAATTACATCTATAGTGATTAGTATACTTTGTTTGAGATCAGTTGTGAAAGCAACTACAGTCATTTTGAAACCATCACCATCAGGTAGACTGAGATGCAAATGATCAGTGCCTGAGTCACTATGCAGTTCCTGGAACCTTCAAAGGGGTAGGCAGAATAGGAGAACACAACCCAACATAGGGGGGCCAAAGACTGGATAAAAGCAGTGTCTGTAGGCCAGAAGCTTTCTGTGATTCAGTGGTGAGATCACGGAAGTTGGATGTCAAAACTGGCTCTTGCTGGACTAATCAAGAAACGGATGATACAGTGAAGGGCTGCAAGAACCTGCAATTTTCCATTATCTTTATTCCCTGCAGGCCTTGGAGATCTGTATGGCCATCTAAAGCAGGATGACATAGAAGGTGGACTAATGCTGCGCTGACAGTGTTGGGAGAGAAGCCTTGCTTACCATCGATGCAACCGGAATCGCATATCCCCGGTTTGATTATAAAAAACTGGTATCATATTGCATTGTATTCCCTGCGTGTTATGTTATAACTGTTTGTAGCGCGATTGATTTAAATCTTCATAAAAGTGCCATAGGAAGTTTGTCATAAATAGACGTAAAGTCTTCTTTATTCAGATAGGTCCCAGAGTTTGAAAATATGTTCCCCCATCCGTATTACTGGATGCAACTGATGGGCTGCTAAGGGCTGACTTGAAGCGGGAGATTTTGCCAGTTAACTCTGGCAACACTCTCTGCCAATTGCTTCGGGTGAATAGCCTGTAAGTGTCTCAGTATTGTAACACCTACTCTCTGATTGGTTGGTCAAGTTGTGCACTGGTCATTGTTGTAAGAATCATCAATATTCTGAAACACTCAAGTATCATTTGAAACAAACACAACGAGCAAATCACCAGCTCTATAGAATTATATTTTAGTTCTTACTAAACAATGATAAAAAAACAGTAATTAGCAAAATAATGCATTCATTTTTGTAATTTGTTAAAGACTGGCCAGTTTTGGGGGTCTCCAAATATTTTTTGAAATAAAATGTGAACATATTACTTATACAGCTTATAACTACTATTTTTAATGGTCGATAGGTTTTACGGCCTCCGTATTCATAGAGAATATATACAGACATTCTTAACAAAGAACTTTTAAAGCTTAATCTAGTATTAGGATGAGTTTTATATTTCAAGATAGAATCCGCTGTCTTACTTGTGATGTGACGTTCCCACATTTGCAGTGATCCTCAAGCTGCCCACCTCTAAATTAAAAAACACTCTTCCTGCTTGAATCAGGTGAGCAGTAGAATTATACAGAAGAGCACATTGTGGATCATTGCAAACTTTAGGGACTGATGGTTCAGGTCAATTAATATAAAATCTCTACCATAACATTTATTTGGTACTTCCACTGAGTTCAGTCAATATGCTTTTTTTTTTCAAATTTAGTTGTGTCACAGTATAATCCAGCTAAAGGTACATTTTTCTGGAATGGTGCATAATCTAAAAAACAACATGTGTTTTGTACATATGTTTCTAAAGAAAAACAGAGTTCTGCAAAATTTGAAGGATAATTTATTCAAACGTTATAGCTTGATAATCACAATAATATGTTCTACCATTTCAATGATAATTGGAAATAGCAACCACAGACCTTATAGTTCAGCAGGGAAGAAAATTAGATTATTTATATATATGAAGATATTTTAAATTAACCCAATAAATAGCAAAGCATATTCTAAAAATAGCTTATATAATTATTTGTCTTCCTTGTTGGACTTCGCCGTAGTTTCTCATTTTTTTTTTAATTTATTGACTAGTACTCATGGGTGAGAGTACATTTTCCACTACAGCAGCTCCCCAGTCACCAAACATGCCCTGTGGTTATTTGGCTAGTAATTTACGATTGTTATTTCTCTTTACTTCAGCCAAAAGCCGAGCAGTGTTTTCTGTGCAGAATTATTTATGCTCAACAGGTCTCTCTATATCCTAACAATCCTCAAATGCTGCAGCCTATAAAACAGTCTGAAATATTAAAGTGAGGATATATATGTTAAAAAAATGATCATGCCTCGTATGTGGGAGGAGTTTGAATTTGCCCGTAATGGGTAACAAAGAGCGTTGCTGGTGTATAGAGATGTAAGAGGCGTTTTGTTAAATTTCAAATTTCCAGTAATTTCAAGGGTTTTGCATCAAGTTAACCAGTTCACAATGGTTTTGAATGATATAGTCTTTTTAAATGTATTTTTATTAAATATGAGTCAACATTTAAGTGATAAAAATTCAAAAATAAATTGAAACAAATCTATTTGAAACTCTGTATACCCTTAAAACATTTCAATGAAAAGTTTTGGGGCTCGTTTATTAAAAAATGAAACTCTAAATATAAAATATAAGTGGCTAAAAATCTGTATTACTCCATGCCCACTGTCCATTAATTTTTCTTGTAGGACATAGAAACATTTTGTGAGGATCCGGTGTAATACCAGTTAGAGATGACAGATGGCAGTGTAGAGTCAAGACTGACAACTGCAACACTCTTATATAACATTTGCTGCACACTTTGCTGAAGGTCAAGACTATTACGACAGAGACCTCACCATTATGCAGCCTTTGCCAAGCTCTTACTCTTACCAAGCTTTCCACAAGCAAAGTCTGAATTTGCTTTTAAGGGTTAGCACTGCAAAGAGACCTGTTTTGTTTGCTTGTTTATTGACTTCATCTTCTTACCTCACAAGTCAACCTTCTCAACCCATCAACAATGGGTCGCAATTCTTTCTACTCAAACCTGCACTGAGAGATTTGGACTCCACATATATGCTTATATTTTGGGACACTCTTAGACCGGTTCCAGTATTCCTTGAAATAGTTATTCAACAATTCTATATCAAAGACTGATTTTCTGTTAGCCTTAATACAGATAAATTGTTCACCTCTTACTTTATTCCCATGCAGCTATAGTAACATAACATTTTAACGTACTGCGCATGGAATTGTCAGAATTGTCCTTCATTTCAATGTTTATACATCACAGATAACTTATATCATAAATCAATAACCTTCGCTTTTAAACAGAGGCAACAAAATCAATTAGGGGAACATTCTTTTGAACACCTTTAATGCTCCAAATACTAGGTCCTTGGTTATAACATGAAATGCACAAAGTGTTGAACCAGTTCAAAATTTGATTACATTTCACCGGTTTAGGGATCTCTAATTTGGTCGATTCATGTAATTGTTTAAAAATAACTATAAATGTTGAATGGTTATAGTGTATTGCATTTTTAACATTTTTCTTTTTTATTAGAACAGCAAACATCACTGTGTTTGAAGTCCTCCAATAATATTAGACACATATTGCGCAGCACGATGGCTCAGTGGTTAGCACTTCTGCCTCTCAGCACTGTGGTCATAATTTTGATTCCCAACCAAGGACTTATCTGTGTGGAGTTTGTGTGGGTTTCTTCCAGGTGCTTCAGTTTCCTCCCACACTCCAAAAACATACTAGTAGGTTAATTGGCTGTTAATAAATTGACCCTAATCTGAGTGTGTGTTAGGGAATTTAGACTGTAAGCTCTAATGGGGCAGGGACTGATGTGAGTGAGTTCTCTGTAAATGGCTGCGGAATTAGTGGAGCTATATAAATAAATGATGGTGATGATTAAATGCATTCAACGTTCCACTAACCCCAAGCGCCATTAATAAACTTACACACAGAAAGACTTTTTTCTTCAGAACAAAAGTGCTTCCTTTCTATTGTGTGTTTAGATATCTTTAGTTCTAACAAGTTCCTTAGATGATGTTACACACGGGAAGTATGATGTGAATAGAACAAAAGTGCTATCCCAAACAGAAGTGGATCTGAAATATTTGACCTCCTAGGCTCCTCCCATCCCATCCCTAAACTCAAATCTCACCATGTCCCATTCACCTTGCATATAAAAAAAATAAATGTTTTCTACCAGTAGTTAAAATGATCATATAATTGTTCTCTATTTTGACAGGTATACATAACAAAAAACATTTTTATAACATGGCGAAGCAAGAAGCTGCCTTCCCTTCAATTCTAAATTACAATTATGCCTTGTCCTCCCATACATTTGTTGTGGTTTCCACTGTAAAATGTTTATTTCTAATATAGATTTTATATTTTTATGGCTTCATGAAAGTTTGTAAACATTTCTCATTTCAGGTTTACGGTTATTCAAATAATAATAAAAGTATAAATAAAGTGACGACAATATATTTAACAATTAAAATATATAATCAGTATAATTTTGAATATGTTTTACATAAATTAATTTGTTCTAAGAAGAAATTAGAAATAAATGTCAATGTCTTAAAATGACATCTAGGTATTCAATTTAATATATTTTTGGTAGATTTTCTCAGGCTATTACACAATAGACACTTTATTTAAAGGACTATAGAAATACACATGTTTATATATTATGTCCCTTGACAAATGAAATTTGTGTACTTTTACATTTGAAACCATAACCCTTCAAATTACACATGCCATTAGATGTATTTAAAAACACATCAATCATTTTTCAAGCGATTTCGTTATTATTCAGAAAAACCTTTGCCCTTAGTGGGTAAGAGGTTCAGGAAAGTATTTTGTAATAAACTGTATTAAATTAGAAAAATAAAAAGAATACAGAATACCCTAATTTGAAATTCATAATCACTAATATAACAGAATTTATTTATATTTGTATTGCTTATGATTCATGTGTCGCATTAAAAGGAAATATTTAATGAGCAATCCGAAACCAGGAAAATATTTAAGCAGTAGGGGTTTTTTTTTTGCGATATGTCTAAATGTATATTTGTTTCAACAATCAATGCATGAATAAAATTAACTGTTTAATGGAGCTTCCTTAAAAAAAATCTGAAAGATTTTTTAAAAGCAGTTAGATTGTGAATTAACATTCCATCAAGGATATTTAATTATTTTTTATTTGTTAATTCAATATGTTATACAACCTAAGATTGCAAATAGTTTAAGAGGTATGGATGGATTATTGTAAAGAAAAGCACTTAAACAATTCTGTGCACCCAGAACATCTGACTTTATTTTACATAGCTACAAATATCATCAAACCAAATCCCACAAAATACATCGTACTATAGATTTTGCACCCAATATATAAAGCTATATAACTAGACCCAAAAGAGGCACCATTTAAAAAGGAGAGGGACAAATGCAAAAAAATAATTCAATCCATAAGAGTGATGAATATAGTAATAAAAATGTCATGTACTTGCTATGATTCTATCATCATATTAGTTGAGCAACCTTCTAGAATATATATGTAATATATAAATGTCTAGTGGCGTGTGTTAGTCTGTCTGTCTGTGTGTGTGGAAAAAATAAAACCAAGCTGCAGCACCACCTGCTGGGCGGAGTTATACACTGACCTACTAAATTCTTAGTGTGTGTGGAAAAAAAATTCAGAAAGGGCTGAAGTTTGGTATACTAAGATGTTTTTAATTTGTTAATTTAATTTGTTAATTGTTAAAAGTGTTTATAAAGATTTAAAAAATATATATATATTTCTTGAAGGAGAAGTGACAGTTGTGAGTGGTTGGTGGTTGCCGGGGGTGACAGTGGGGAGTGGTTGGTGGTTGAGGCCTGGGCTATGGCCCAAATGCATGACAAGAACCTTTTTAACACCTTAAGTAGCTTGATTTGACTAGAATGCATGAGTATCATGCACGGGTTAACTTGTATATATATATATATATATATATATATAATATTACACTGATAGAAGATCAGCTCCAGTAGTCCCTGACTTGCATTCCATCAATATCATTGTGTCACCACCTCTTCAATTAAATTTAAACAAACCCGCAAAACAATCAAATCAATCCAAGCAGACATGAGATTAAATCTACCCGTTTCAGTCAACACATAAAGTGTATTTCTCAGCATCAGAAAGTGTAAGTTAATACCTTCCCATCTCATCATAGCCAGTTAAGTAATTCATACCCCAGGACAACTGGCATACTTAATGCTTTCCTGGGTTTGAATATGAGTAAACCACATGATGTTGACTGTATGAGAATGAGGAAACAGGTAGGACATGTTTAATCTAATTATTGTACAGTGCTGGTGGCAAAAGTCCAGAGGAAACAGAGGAAGATAATGGTAGGGTTAAAATGATCTCAAGCATAAGATAAGATAGTACATTGCCCTTCACATTATGGAAACAGTTGGCTAAAATTGAGTTAGCACTAGCGGTGCCAGAAAATGAGTTTTCCAATTACGTGTAACATATTTATGTCATAACACATTGTTCATGGCAAGGACTAGTGCAGACAAATATGAAGTAGCAACATTTAGTTTGTAATTGTGTTTTATTTGTAGTTTTTTGTTGAGTGTTTAAAAAATCAAAAGGGTGCAAAAAAGAAAAGAGGGTTTTCAGGGGTAAATAAATATACAATTACGGGCAGCACGGTGGCTCAGTGGTTAGCACTTCTGCTTCACAGCTCTAGGGTCATGAGTTCAATTAACGACCATGGTCTTATCTGTGTGGAGTTTGTATGTTCTCCCTGTGTTTGCGTGGGTTTCCTCCGGGTGCTCCGGTGTCCTCCCACACTCCAAAAACATACTAGTAGGTGAATTGGCTGCTCCTAAATTGACCTTGGGCTCTTTCTCTCTGTGTGTTTTAGGGAATTTAGACTGTAAGCTCCAATGAGTCAGGGACTGATGTGAGTGAGTTCTCTGTACAGCTCCTCAGAATTAGTGACGCTATATAAATACCTGATTATGATGATGATGTATTGGGTACTAGCAGAGTTATACATATTTGACTTCTAGCTTTAATAGCATTACTGTTTCTTAAGATTTGATTAAATAATCTAATATAGTCTGTGTTCCAATAATAAGGGGTGTACACAGCTTAGGTCAATATTATATGGACCATAACAACAACTGCTAATGTTCTTAGCTTTTACAAAGTCATGCTAAGTAGTACTAAGTAGGAGAATCTAGGGAGTCATTAACTCTCTAATTATGATGTCTATGTCAGTCAAGTTTTTGTTCTATACTGTTGGGGTTTAGTCATCTATTTCAGAGTTCTATATATAAAATGTAAACCAATAAACTTGAGGGTAAGATGCTGAAGTGTAGTATTTGATCTCAATAGCTTCCATTTCAAAGTGTTTCTGTGTTTTGGCTCTAATTTTGGCTATGTAGGAGGTTTGCGGGTCTTTCCAACACTGAGCTATCCCCTGCTTTCTGTACATGGCTAATATGATTGGCGCTATATAAATAATAATAATGACAATAATATAAGAATATGTCCTGCTAGATATTTGTCATGCACTGGGAAATTTGAAGGGAAATGGTGTAATTACTGGGCAATTCCATTATATGTGGACTAAGTTTCTTTCACTTCCACAGTTTCTCCAACAAATTTTGGATTGGTTGAGCCAAACCATGCATCTTACATGGGGTTAGGTACAACTTGTGCATCATTTTAATTAGCATTTCTTATATATTTAGATATACAATGGCAATAATGGAAAATTATTTCTCGTTGTTCCTTTGCAAAAAATAGTATGTATATCTGTTTCCCATACCCTGAGAACTTTTCCTGATGCTTAGGGGAGAGTATGAATCTATACAAGAACGTAATGCCTCCCATATGGTTCTGAGAAAGGAGGTTAGATATTAAGAGGAGTGATGGAGGGCTATCTCTGGAATTTTTTGTAGAGGGATATCAGCCCTATATCATAATACTAAAGGCTCAGTATTAGCTAATGGACACACTTCTAAACCCTTTAACAATAAACAACGGAACCCACCAGGGATGCCCTCTATCCCTGTTACTTTTCGCTCTTATTATGGAACCCCTAGCGAAAATTAGAAATAAGCCTGATATCACAAGAGATCGCTCTAAATGGCGAAGATGTTATATTTACAGTATCTAAACCGCAAATATCCCTACCTAACCTCTTTAAAGAAATATCTAAATATAGCTCTCTATCAAACTATAAAATAAATGCAGATAAATCTGAAATACTAGACCTTAATATGCCTCAACAGGACATTGAAAATGTCAAAGCTAATTCTAACTTCCATTGGCAACATAAAATTAGAGATGCTCGGGCTCGGTTTTTGGAAAACCGAGCCCACCCAAACATAGCCGATCCGAGTTCCGAGCCGAGTTGGCTCTGAACTTTTGCACGCCCTCGGAACTGAAAACGAGGCAAAATGTCATTGTCGCACTTTTGGTTTTCACGAGTTTTGGATTCTATAAAAACTGCCCTCCACACAGATCCTGTGCCATTTCACTGAGAGGCACAGAAGGAGTAGAAGGTAGAAGGGGTAACTGTGCCATAGCTCACCTAGAAAGAGGAGAGGTGGCAGGGTTCAGTGCTGAAACAGAAATTGTAATAATAGGGCTGTCAGTGTTCTAAAAAGTCTCCAGTGACATTCTACTGTGCCATAGCTCATACAGAAACAGGAGGGGTGGCAGTGTCCTTGTCACTCTCCATTCTCCAGTCACATTGTTCTTGTCACTCTCCAGTCTTCAGTAATATTGTTCCTGTCACTCTCCAGTCTCAGTGCCGTTGGTCACACAGAAACAGGGGTAGCAGTGTTCTTGTCACTCTCCAGTCTCAGTCATGATGATACGAATCCCTTTACGTCATGCGCTAAAGCCCATGTTCAAGTACATAGTAGTTTTAAGTCAGGGAAACAAAAATGTAAAAACAAAGTTTGTACCTTTTTTAAAGAAAAAAAACACCTCTCTAAGGAAAAGTAATAGTTTACTGTTGAAAAACATAAAACTGTCAACATGTCATTATACCCAAAATATTAAGAAGCATACCAATATCAGCTATCTCCCTTCTCTTAGCTAGATCCCAGCACCTGCCATCTACACTGTCATCATTCTCACCCTCATCAGTGTGTACATCATCCTCACACAATACTAATTCATCCCCGCTGAAATCCACCATTACAGAAGTCACTGTTATTTTTGTGGGGGGCCCAAACAAACCAAGCACTTCAGCCACAAAATTGGCACTCCTTGTCGATGAAGTGCTTGGTTTGTTAAAGTGTGCATTATAAGGGTCTGTGGGAGGGCCCCAAAGACAATTCCATCTTGCTCCACTTTTCCTTTCAGCTACCGCTGTGTGCCAATGTTACATTCATGTGCTATAAGTGCTGAAGTTTGTTTTTAATCAACCCTTTAATTGCTTATCTCTCACACGTGTGACCACCTACTTTGTTTTTCACTGGATTCACCATCTCCAACTGTGTTATAGAAGTGCTCTGGGTGATGGCGATCTCCACATCTTTATCTTCCAAATCTACGTCTGCAGGGTCCGGTGACCCACCCATTTGTTTTCTCAGGTCTCTTAACTGTTCTTTAAACTGGACATATTTATCATCCTGCCTCAGGGCCTCCTCTCTATTATTCTTCTGAAGCGCAGTGTATCTCACGTGTACAAGCTCTCTTAAATCCGGGATCTCATCCGGTGGGTCACATTTTAATTAAAGTACGGTCTCCTCAACTGCAAGTATATATTGGTTTAAATCTGTGTTCAATGCAGCGTATACCAACATGACGTGTTCCATGATGCCCACATGTTCCGTGTCACAGTCTTTTTGAAGCAGATGTAATGCCACTCCAGTTGTAATATCTATTCCTGTGTCTACATAAGTTTGGCAGTTCTTCAGGGATGAGAGGGAAGTATCCAGGGAGGAGAAGGAGATTAAAGATGCAGTACGAGCAGACATGGTTTAATAATGTAGAGTTCATTGACAGCACTGTTGGGCTTAAGGCAGCTAAGCTATTGGTAGCTTGTTTTGTGGGGGCCCAAACAAACCAAGCAATTCAGTCACAAAAGTGGCACTGCTTGTCACGGGAGTTCTTTGTTAAACTGTACATGTCCTTTTCAATATCTTACATAAGGGTGGGTGGGTGGGAGGGCCCAAGGACAATTCCATCTTTCATCTTTTACCACTTTTCTTTTCTGCTACTGCTGTGTGCCAATGTGTTCTAGATGTGCTAGGAACTGCCGTGTGTTTGTGTTATTGCTCTGTCGCTTACCATCCAGCCAGTTTGCTGCAGTCTTTGTCCGAAGGTGTATGAAAATAATATTGTGACCTGTGAGGTGGTCAAATTTGACTGCAAATTACTTGAAATTAATGTTATTGAGGTTAATAATAATTTAGGAACAAAAACCAGAGAAAAATTGTGGGATTTTAGCATATTTTAGCTATTTGTCTAAAAAATACAGATCCAAAACCAAAACACACAACGACGGTCTTGCCAAAACCAAAGCCAAAACGCAAACTTAATCTAGATCCATAACCAAAATCAAAACCAAAACACAGTCAGTGAACATCCCTAGTTAAAATATTTTTTTCAAAAAAATAAATAAAAAAGATGACAATATCGGCCCACCCAAAATCTGCCTAAAACATCCCCATTTACAGTGGCCTCTACCTTGTTTTAATTGGACATGAGCATTTTCAGCTCCAAAATTGGGTTATTTGTAGTGTGATGTCACAATCATGCAAATGTTTTAAACATCATGCAAATAGCAGACCCATTTTAATGTTGGAATCTAAAAACAGATACAGGAGGAAGAACGCACATAAGAACGAACTTAACTTAAAACAATAAATCTGCGCCACCTGGCATAACACCCCATCTGGCACACCTCACCAATTAATTTCAACTGTGCCAGATTTCACATATATCCCCCACTACCTGAAACTGGAAGCCAAAGAGACAACACACAAATCCAATTCATTATTATAACACAAAGCGAAGCCTAAAAGTTGCTGAATGTCCAATTAAATCAATGTTGGAATTGATCTAGTAAATTCCATGTTCTAATTTCTAGGTTTCAGTTTTAGTCATCTTATAATTTAAAAACTAGTTCAACCCATTAATAGTTTAGATAGATAAAATAAGTGTGAACACTACAAGTACATTATCACACATCGTTATAGAGGGGTCAATATACTTGGAATTCAAACTTTTGTCCAAATTGACATGAGCATAGATTCTTGACCATCCCAATGGATATTAAGATAGAGAATCCTTGATCTAGCAGGACACTTAGGTACCAGTGGCAGAAATAGAGCACTCACCTTTGAGTCAGTGGTTAAAATGTATTACATTCAAAGAAAACCAGGGGACAGCTTCTATAAACAACAACACAAAAGACTAATCTTAACAGCCACAACGGGGTACATTTACAAAAGCAGCACGTTAAAATCAGAAACTTGTAATTTTGATAGAATTTTTTAAAGCATGTACAAGTCATAATATGTATATATTACACATACGTAATAAGAAAACATGAGTTTTCGATTTATTGCAGCAATGAAGCCTATTTGCCACAGCTCTCCTGCATAGGGACAGGTGAGGTCCCGGGAAGTCTGCAAGGGAAAGCTACATACAGAGTTAATTCCCACACAGTCTTTCCCGTCGCACACAAACACACAGGTGTACCATATGCGTGTTATTGATTTATTGTCTGTGATTGGTTTGCAGTGTTTGGGTGGGGGTTAAAAGACTGTTCATTTTATGTGTGTGACTGATGCTGGAAGAGCTGGCCAGTCAGTAGAGAGCTGGACTGTGTTTATCTTAGCATTAGGGTCACCAGGAGGTGTAAACAATGTAGCATTGTTTACTGGTGTCATCCTAAGTATTGCTATGTGACGCAAGCAATAAAGAACCGTTTGATTTGAAGATATCAGTGACTGATGTCTGCAGGATGTCATTTCCAGGAGTACTACAAGTGGTGTCAGAAGGTGTCAGATGTGCTACAAGAAGGCCTCGTTTGTTACATTATAAAGATTCCTATTTATAAAGGTCCTGTCCCTGTGTCCTTTCTCTCACACAAGGATGGCCGTCTGACTCCAGGTCCTTGGCCTTGTCTGGTTGCTTGGCAACCAGATGCACTAATTCCTTGCCGGCTGTGGCTCCTACTGGTCATGCACGTCCCATTGCAGGGCGACGTGACGTTATTCAGGGATCCGGCGGTGGCTGCTTACATCACCGCGGCCGATAATTAGCGTGTTCACTACCTTCTATTTAAAGAAGAGTATTAAGTCCCTTATGCTCAAGATCAACTGCATGTTGGCTTCCAGCTGCTGGTTTGACTCCTTGGTTACCGATTTAGCTTCCTCTTACTTGCATTTCGGATCTACCTTTGCGCTCAGTTTTCCTCTCCCGGTATGGGACCTCTGGCTGCCTGACCAGTATTCTGGATTAACCCTGTGTACTGCGCAGACTGTGCAGCTTGAACTCGGTTTGCCTGACTTTCCTCAATCATCTGTTGCTTCACTGGTAGCTCTATTGGAGAACTACGACTTGCGCGTTTGGAGCAGCAAACCCCAAACTTCCTTGCAGGGCTCCGTGGCAAAGACCAGAGGTGCATTAGACTCCGCGCCTACAAGTAGTGCTGTGTCAATACCAGCAAATATCCTTCCATACTCTGTACGTGACAGATACTTCTCCATTTGTAAGGAATTCGCAACATTTTGTCCAGGTTTCTAATCTTAAATATTATTCATAAATATGTTTAAGTGCCGTTTTAATACTGTTTCACAAAGTAAAATGTAACAGTAGCATCCCGAACACAAAAAACCCCACACAAACAAACACTAATATAAATGTAATACAGATTTTGTTGGCGGGAGGGGCTCGGGGTGAGGGAGGGGGAGTGTGAAGAGTCTCTCTGTCTATTTCTGACTTATTTTGTCCAGGGGCAATTTTTAAGAAATTTCTCTTATTGTTTCATGTAGGATAATTGGATCTGCTAACATCATTAACAACTGTAGCTCATCTTTTCTCTGGTTTCAATCATCGGGACCTTGTGTTAGTTTTGCTACTCTAGCTTTTTTTATTTGAAATGTCAAGTCACCTTCTACGGATGAATGTGGGCGCCAGAGTTGTGTGAAATCTGAGTGATTAGCAATTGCCATCTTCTACATCATACTAATAATGAGACACTTATATTTTTAAGTTTTGGAATTGAAGACTTAAAACTCATTTTCCAATTTTCAAAATTACATTGTGTGCAAGAATCTAATTGATCTATGTCTGAATTAATCTAGAATACATAATTGGTCTCTGATTGTTCTGATTTTTGACTGGTTTGTAAGTTCAGTATATGCATCTTTTCATGCTAATAAAATTTCACAATGTCTAGGTGTTATAGGATTTCTATTTTTATTGAACCCTACAAAAGGGGAATAATGTCCACGGACCCAACTGACTATGACATTCTAGTAGTGGAATGATAACATTTAAGGATGGAAACTGTTTTATGTACGTTATTTGCTGAAATGACAGGCTGGTCATATGATAGGTGTGATGTCCTGGTCATTTAATTTCCAAAGTGGGACATGCTGGTTATGGTTTGGTTTGGATTGTCTGATTGTGGTAAATCCACAATCAGACAATCAGAAGCGGGTTGGATACGAAATAATGATCCTCATTATTCCGACACTACTTACCATGACGTTGAGAGACCGAAGGGCTCCTACCCTGAAGAAGCCGGCGTCAGCTGATGACGCCACCTATAACTTACCCCCTTCACAGCACCGATGACTGCGCCGTGGTTATCAGCTGCCGCCGGCTTCTTCAGGGATCGCCATGACTTCCAGTCGGTTTAGACAGAAGTCGTCCTACAGGCTGGTTGGGGAAGGAGCCCTTCGGTCTCTTCACATCGTGGCAAGTAGTGTCAGCTGCTAGATAATGCTGGCGACCATCATCATCATTTTTTTATATAGCTCCACTAAATCTGCAGCGCTGTACAGAGAACTCATTCACATCAGTCCCTGCCCCATTGGAGCTTACAGTCTAAAGTCCCTTACACACACACAGACAGAGAGAGACAAAGGTCAATTTAATAGCAGCCAAATAACCTACCAGTATGTTTTTTGTAGTGTGGGAGGAATCCGGAGCACAAGGAGGAAACCCACGCAAACACGTGGAGAACATACAAACTCCACACAGATAAGGCCATGGTTGGGAATTAAATTCATGATCCCAGTGCTGTGAGGCAGAAGTGCTAACCACTGAGCCACCGTGCTGCTCATCATCATTAACGTGCATCTGCACCTGCCCTCAATACTGTTCTCTGTCTTTGTTAGATTGCCCTTTCCCTCCCCCATTCTGCCTCTCCAGTCTTCAGGAGGTGCAAGAGTCAGATGCGAGCAACTCTTCTCTTTTTGGGGACAAGCCAGGCCAATTTTCGTAACTTCTGCTTCGCTAACAGGCATACATCCAAATCAGCATCAGGTCCTTCGTGCCTACAGCCAATTAAATACATTTTAAACAATCGTTAGCCATGTAGGTTTTCTACTCTTCAGCCTTCCATAGTGTTTTGTGTGGAAGACGTCTGAATGTAAGACACAGGACCCATTATTTCAATTCATGTCAGTAAGTTTCACACCGGGATAAATCAATAGAATACACCAGGCTGACCAGATCTAAGCAATAAACAAATTCATTTGAAAATAAGAACTATGACAAGATCACTCTTCTCTACTGCTAAGTTGTTGAACACCATCGCTCGCAGGGCAACTCATTTCTCAAAATGCTCTTCAGAAAGTGTTAAAGGAGATCTATAAAATACTGCATTTTAAAGCTCTAAACAGCAGTACATATTTTTTAAGTAACAGAACCGAAACACGCTGTAAAATAAGCAATGGAAGCAACATAACCGTGTCCCGGGGCATGGATGATGTGAAAATATTTTGCCGGGGTTCAAACTGACTTGAAAATCAGTGTTATTGCTGAATGCTTAAAGAGATTGTAGTTTAGAAACCTGAAACTACTGTATTGCTTTATATCCTTATTCCTGTGTTGTTTTCTGCAAAATGTAATGCTACTGGTTTATGGTATAAGAATTTGATTGGACGACATTATGTAATCGCATCATCCCCATCATTATAATTATTTTCCAAATAACAGTAAGGGTCATTTACCATCTAAAAAATAAATTTAAATGCACTATTCCAAGTATTTCCATGTATTTCCCTTAATTTGGGAGGCACAGTACTTTGTATAGATATTTTGCATATCCATTGACAGGATTGTAATCTCCAGTGAAAAAGTTGTTTAGAGTCCCCTTAATTTACTACACATTTTATTATTATTATTATTATTATTATTATTATCGTAGATTTGTAAGGTTTCACAGTGCTCCGCAGAGCCGTACAGTAGGAAAAACAGTACATACATAAAACAGGGACATACAAGGTAGGCAAAATAAATTCAGACATGAAAACAAAGGTTACGGAGGACCCTGCTCATTAGAGTGCTTACATTCTAAGTGGAAGAGGGCACAGCTGAAACAAGGGGAGCGAGTGTGGCTCAGAGTGGAGATTGGGATAGCTGTGAGTGTGCATTAGTGTGAGCAGTGTTATCGGGGATATGGTCACCTCTAAAAAAGCGATGGGTTTTCAAAGAGCGTCTAAAGATTTGAAGGCTGTGGGAAAGTCTGATTGAGCGTGGTAGGGAATTCCATAAAAGGGGAGCAGCACGGGAGAAGTCTTGTAGGCGGGAGTGAGAGGTGGTTACCAGAGATGAGACAAGGTGCAGGTCAGAGGTAGATCTAAGAGGGCGGGAGGGAGAGTAGTTTGATATGAGATTTTCTATTTATTTTCTATTTTTTGTCCTAAAATAATGTCTATTGGAGCTATCTGTGCCTTAGTTAAGCTATTAAAGTAAGAAGACATTGGGGTTATCTTCATGTATTGTTACATTTGTACTTAATGTTTTAATTAATAGGTGTAAATTAGATTTACACCTATAAATGTGCTTTTACCCTATATAAATTGCGCCTGGTTGATGAGAATGCATCCTCCAAAATGGCCAGGTTATCTCCACCTTCAACTTCTTCAATGACGAATAAATAAATAAAATAGCTTGTAAGAAAATAAGTAAAAAGCAGTGAGGTGAAAGACAGAAAACAATTAGTGAGAAGTTTGTTGATGTCAGAGAATACAGTGCAGCTAAACCCACAACACTTGCAGAAAATACAGCATAAAAAATAACAGGAACAGATAAGGGAGACAAAGAGGACCCTACCTGTGAGCTCTTACATTGTAGAGGGAGGGGGTAATGAGAGACAAGGAGCAAATGGGACACCAGTGGATGTGCTGGGCAGAGGAAGTAAAGGGAGAAGTAATGATGGTCTATGAAGAGATAGGTTAGGCAAACATGATGAAGGGGGTTTTGAGAGAGTGATTTTGGGAGGTTTTATGTTAGGGGAGAATTTGGCAGGGTGAGACAAGGAGTTCCATTGGTGTGGAGAACAAGAGAAATCTTGGAGATGAGAGTGAGAAGAGATTATAAGAGGGGAGGAGAGGCATTGTCAAGCGCCATCCTGCTGTTGCCTCTAAACGGGCGACTGCCTCCATGCAATGCCGTCGTCCCATTGCATAGCAATGCACATTCTCCACTCTGTTCGCATGCGTACGCTGAGCTTGGTCCATCACGACTAGAAACTCCTCCTGTTTAAGATCCATACGCATGCGCAGGCCATTGCGGTCCGTTGCATAGCGACTAAAGACTCTTCCTGTTTACGATCTATACGCATGAGCAGGATATCTCTGTCCGTCGCTTAGCGACTACTCTGTGATTGGTTGCGTTTCTCCACCCAATTGTGGCAGCACAAATCAGGGATCTCTTTCCCCTATTTAAAGCACAACCTGACACCATTTGCTTGCCAGAGTATTTGGTCTTCAGCCTTGCTCCATTGTTTTGTTCCTGTGCCTATTAACTTTTTGGATTCTAACTCCAGCTTGTCCCTGACTTCTCCTTTGGTTCCTGTTTTTGACTTTGTGTTATTCCTGGTACTGACTTGGCTTCCTGACCATTTTCCTGTTCCTGATTTGGCTGTGTTTGTCTCTCTGGTTTTGACCCGGCTTGCTGACTATCCTGTGTACCACAGCATCTGGTTTCCAATCTTTATCCTGATGCTCCTCCACCGCTGCCTCAGCTGACTGATACTGAGGGCCGCAACCTGCATGTCCCTTGCAGCAAAGTCCATACCTCCCTGTGGGGATATCTGGTGAAAACCAGGGGCGTGTTAGACTCCGCATATCAGTACTCAGTAGCGTCAACTGCTGGTAGGTGTCACATACTTCATCTTCGTGATTGTGACAGGCATATTTCTAAAGCGGGGTGGAGTTGTCAAGCTTGGGTGTATCTAGTAAGAAGCTCATATATGTATGAAGGGAAAGCTTTAGTGAAGGCTTTGTAAGTGAGGGTGAGCAGCTTAAATTGGTGGAGTCGTTGATAAGCAGCGGGAGAGGAAGATTAGTCTAGCCAGAGCATTCAGGGTGAATTGTACAGAGGAGCAGTGGGTGAGGGAATGGTCAGCGAGAAGATTATAGTAGTCAAGAAGGGCGATACTAAGCCTGTGGACCAGTGTTTTGGTGACTTCATGAGTGAGAAAGGGGTATATTTTAGCAATGTTATGAAGGAGGAGGCAACAGAACTGCAAGAGGGAAAGATGTGTGGAGTGAAGCCAAGAGCAGAGACAAAGAGGGCACCAAGGCAGCAGGCATGGGGAACATAGGAGGGTGAGATGCTGTAAGCCATGAGGGAGATGTGGGGAGGGGTAGTGACATTAGTAGGAGGAAAGCTTATGAGCTCAGCCATTCAGATGAAGATGGCACAAAAACAATTAGCCACATGGGATAAGACAGAAGGAGAGAAGATGAAGGAGGAAAGGTAGATATGGGTGTCATTAGCATATAGGTGGTAGAGGAGGCTCAAGGAGTAAATCATTTTGCCAAGAGATTAGAGATAAGAAGAAGAAAAAAGAGCAAAGATCTGAGAAGAGAGAATTGACGGACCCCTATAGTTAGAGAAAGAGGGAGAAGGAGCATGAATCAGTAGTAGATACACTGAAGGAACAACCAAAGAGGTAGGAGGTGAACCAGGAGAGGACAGTGCCACAGAGGCCAAGGGACTGATGGTTATTAAGAAGAAGAGAGTGATCAACAGTGGCGGAGGGGTGACAATAGAGAAATGATCCTTTGGTTTAGCTAAAGTAAGGTCATTGATCACTTTAACGGGGGCAGTTTCACTGTAATTAAGAAGCCATAATGCAGAGGAGAGAGTGGGAGGAGAGAAAGTGGGTCATCAAGTGAAAGAGGAGATGATCACAAATTTTTGAGACATAGAAGAGAAGAGAAATAGTACTTGGAAAGTGAATGTTTGAAGGTAGGGAGAAGTCACCGGTGTAGAAGGAAAGGTTGAAGAGGTGTGCAAGCTTATATATGCATAATATATAATTTGACAGTCATTTACTGTTTGTGTATTTGTTCAATAAATAATAAGGTAGTTCAACATAAATATGTTGTGCTCTTTTTTATAGAAAACGTCTATAAATAAAGATATCAAAGTAGAAAATCATAAACAATCAGTAGATATGCTACCGCAGAAATAAATCAAGGTTATTAAATTATAGATAATAAAAAGAGTTAAGCAATTATTATAATATTATTTGAAATAAACAAAAACACTGAGACTTGCTCAAGATCAATCAGTGAACCTGGTTAATACTAGTAAACATGTGTCATCTGGGGGTGTTGAGTGCTGTGAAACTAATATATTCTCACACTAAAATATACTAGAGCACATAGTTGTTTTTTTGCCCAAGTGTCAATTATTTAAAATCAATTGATCATAAAAATTATTTTCTTAACTTTTATTATGATTTAAATTAGAAATCCTCTGGCTATATTTTTAGATGGAAATAATTAAGAAGCTAGTCATTTTGAATGTCATATCTAATAAGACTCTCTTTGTCTCTCTTCCTTGCATGGTTCTTGTAAATGATACTTTGCAGGGCTCTTTTCAATGTTTTTTTTGCATCAATCTTTTAAATTCAATCTTGCAAATAAAAATGTAAATAAAGAAAATATTTTTAGCAAAAATGCAAAAAAATCTGCAACGTTCGAGAAACATAAATGCATATTCCTACTCTCCTATAATATATCTTGTGATTTATCTAAATTAAGAGCACCTGATAGTTGACTTCAAAGCATCTGGTACTACAGATTTTCCTCACCAAAAAATCAGTCTTTAATAAAGATTGTCATAGGTCACGCTGTCAAGGATAAACAATCGTTCTAGAATCCTTTGGTTTCAGGCTAAAGTGAAACCGTATCCCTACGGTGTGTTTGTCTGACCATGCATGTCTGTTAATGTGCAGCATTTTTATACGGCTGGTGTCTCTTTCAACCGCATAGCTTCTCACTGGAAGGCATTTGATTTCTAGTAATTAATCAGATCATCATACATTCTGTGTTTCTCCTTCAGGCTGGGTTCGTTAGTGATCTCAATCTGACCTCGGTAATAAAAGGAAATCATTAATGAACGAGTCTCGGAGAACCAAGGGATATCAGTTCAAGCTATCGTCACTGGATGGCCCTTTTCTGTCTAGGCTGTATGTGATATTACCAAAGTAGGATACTCATCAAGAAAAATAGGCCTGCTGAATGTCACTTAGATGGACGTTAATATGCGTTACATTGTTCTCTGGTGTGATAAAAACAGACTGGAGATAATTCACGTAATCCTGGTAATGAACACTAAAACCACAGTGTAGGATGCTTGCTTTTCCTCAGGAGTTTTCTACTTATAAATAGAAGCTAATATTATCACTAGAAAGAGATGTACAAACTTTTTTTTTTGCCAAACCATAAAAAAAAACCCAATAAAAACAGCTTTGCAATTTGTCTGCATCTTTGGCCAAACAAATCATTGGGCTAAAATGTAATTTTTCAGATAGAGATAGAGACAAAGGGGTATATTTACTAAACTGTGTGGTTGTAAAAGGGGAGATGTTGCCTATAGCAACCAAACAGATTCTAGCTGTCATTTTGTAGAATGTACTAAATAAATGATAACTAGAATCTGATTGGTTGCTATAGGCAACATCTCCACTTTTTCAAACCCGCAGTTTAATAAATATGCCCCTACGTGAGATAAAAAGAGAGTTGGGGGTTGAGGGCAAGAAACAATGAAAAACTAGTTATTTGTCTTTTGATATTATTTTTTTTTGCTTTTTTAATCATCCATTTTTGCTTTCTTTTTTTTAATAAACCATCATTTTTACTATGTTTGTTTATTGAGATAGAGATGTAAAACATCATTTGCTCTTTTACAGTAGAAATTTAATTTAAAAAAAAATATTTTTTAAATATAATTTTGTAATATAATGGGGACTTGGATCTCCTGTCATTTCTCCGCCCATCAAATATATTTTCAACCGATTGAAAAATAAAATTAAATGCATGGTGGCTCAGTGGTTAGCACTTCTGTCTTACAGCACTGGGGTCATGAGTAAAAACATAACAAAGGACAAGTACAACCGAGTGAGATAAGTAGGTGAGACATGAGTCAGAAGGAAGAGAGGGCCCTGCCCATGGGAGCTTACGCTCTAAAGGGATCACAGTGGCTCAGTGGTTAGCACATCTGCCTTACAGCGCTGGGGTCATGGGTTTGATTCCTGACCATGGCCTTATCTGTGAGGAGTTTGTATGTTCTCCCCGTGTTTGCGTGGGTTTCCTCCGGGTGCTCCGGTTTCCACCCACACTCCAAAAACATACTGGTAGGGTAATTGGCTGCTATCAAATTGTTCTTAGTCTTTCTTGGTCTATGTGTGTGTGTGTGTGTGTGTTAGGGAATTTAGACTGTAAGCCCCAATGCGGCAGGGACTGATGTAAGTGATTTCTCTGTACAGCGCTGCGGAATTAGTGGCGCTATAGAAATAAATGGTGATGATGATCAATGCCACAAATCTGTATTAAACATGAAAAAAACTAAAGTAGAGGCTAATGTGACTGTGTGATGCATATGTAGTCACCTGTACATATAGAAATACCCATTTGTCTTATAATACAAAGAGGGATTGGGGGAATTTGTCATATAGGAACTTATGCTCTCGCGAGATGTTCTATTGCACCAATGGGAATGACTTTATCACACAAGATATCAGGGAATTTATGCTGTTGGTGTGATCAGAGACACTGCTTAAACTAAATAGCCTCTGTTTATAGCTTCCCTGTTAAGAAAAGATGACTTATATTTTTGTAGTTTTATTTTTAAAAGGATAAATTGGCTGTTTACGACCAAACACCTATAGATCGAAAATCCTAGCACACGAATAAGGCAGCACGTTTTACTAAAGTGAATATTTTTGCACACATTGGGCTAGATTTACTAAGCTGCGGGTTTGAAAAAGTGGGGATGTTGCCTATAGCAACCAATCAGATTCTAGCTTTCATTTATTTAGTACCTTCTACAAAATGACAGCTAGAATCTGATTGGTTGCTATAGGCAACATCCCCACTTTTTCAAACCCGCAGATTAGTAAATCTAGCCAATAGTATGATTTGCTTCTTAATTTTTAATGATTAATTGGTCTTTGTTTCGCTTGATTTTTTCAATAATCAAAACTGAGGATTTGGAGGCAATTCTAATCCATCATTCTGTCAGGTTTTTGAAAAATAACACTTTCTGATTCTGAAAATGTTTAAGGTAAATTTTGACCTAAACTGACCTAAGTATTTCTGTTTAGGGCAAAGCTCACCAACGAAAGGTGAAATTACATCAATAAAGCCACTCTTTGACCAACCAGCAGCTACACGCCAGAGTAGTGACAATTACTCTAGTTTGCTACACTTTAAAAAAAGATTTAATTTTTAGAATTGTGTAGCACTGTAAATGAAAATAAGCATTATTAAATGATGCTTGGTGGAAAAATTTAAAAATAAACGTATTAAGGTCTAGAAACAAAAATAGGGATTTGGAATTCATGCCTAAACTCCCACTGGTCGGCTTCTTCTCTTTCTCATCCCTTCCTCCCTTCTCCCCCTTCCTCGACTCCGTCTCCGTCTCTCCCGTCTCATCCATGTGTCTGTCTGTCTTCCCCTCCCTTTAGATTGTACGCTCCTTTGAGCAGGGCTCTCCTACCTTCTGTTTCCATCACTTTTAACTGCGCTCTCCAGCTACTCAGCTCACCTCCTCTCAGTCCCTCTGCCCTCTGTCTCCTCTCGCTTCTCTCCGCTCCCCTCAGTGACTCTCAACCTGTCATCCGTGCCCACCCTCTTGGGCCATAGTTACCTGCCTGTACTCACTTTTCCCCTCCCTCCCTCTCTTTCATGCTGTGCCTGAGCCCCCAGAGTTATAGTGCTCACTGTTACTTGTACTGTGCTGTTTCACCTTGTACTGTGCTATTGTTTGTCCTTGTACGGCGCAACGGATACTTTGTGGCGCCCTATAAATAAAAATTAATAATAATAATAATAATTCAATTAGCCGGAAAGTGTCTCGGGAATGCACGTGAGACACATCGCGGCGGAAATTTGACAGAAATCTCCACTCATATTTCCTCGTACCCCACAGAGGTGCAAGGAAACATGAGCAGAGATTTCCACCGTAGTTGCCATCAATGTGTGCAGCGTGATGTCTGCGCTTCACATTACCGTCGTTTGAATTCCCCCCATGGAGTACCTTATTTACAAAACGCACTTCAGGGTGGTCTTTAAGAGTGCTCTTCAAAGTGCATTCACAGTGTGTTTCTATTAGAGATGCTCAGGCTCGGTTCCCCGAAAACCGAACATACCCGAACTTAGCAGATCTGAGTACCCAGCCAAGCCGGCTCGGTACTTTCGCGCTTTTTCGGATTTGAAAACGAGTCAAAACGTCATTGTTACGTCATCGGATACCGGATTTTGCGATTTTTGGATTCCTTTTTAAGATCAAACATAACGGTCGGTGGGAGGGAGGGCATCATTTTTCTCTTCTGCCACTGCTGTGTGCCAATGTGTCCTAGATGTACTATGAACTGCCGTGTGTTTGTGTCATTGCTCTGTCGCTTACCATCTAGCCAGGTCGCTGCAGTATTTGTCTGAAAGTGTAAGAAAATAATATTGTGATCTGTGAGGTGGTCAAAATTGCCTGTAAATGACTTGAAATTAGTGTTATTGAGGTTAATAATGTAGGAACAAAAAAAGAGCACAATTATGTGATTTTAGCATATTTTAGGATTTTTTCTAAAAAATTCCAAACCAAAACACACGAGGGCGGTTTTGCCAAAACCAAAACCAAAACACGAAGCTAATCCAAATCCAAAACCAAAACCAGTTCACGGGGGTCAGTGAGCATCTCTAGTTTCTATGCTCTACTCTTGAGTGCCTCTGCAATTTCGGCAACATCTCCACTTTTTCAAACCCGCAGTTTAGTAAATATACCCCCTAGACTTCTACATAAATGAAAATGCAAGTAGCTGACATTTTAATATGTTTTGCACACTCTTTTGAATTGCATCTGTTTTTCACCTAATCTCGTTCATTTTACTCATATTTACTTGTTTTCATTCTGACACATATTAAATTCAGGTTTTCTGTTGCGTCAAAGCTTACACTTATGCACAGTTTTGTAGCAAGTCTAGCCTGTGTCATGTTTTATTTTTACCCAGAAGAAATCAATATATATGTCTAAATCCTTTGTGGCAGGCATGAACAAGACTGAAGGGGTTAATAAGGCAATATGTTGATCAGAAATACAACTAAACAGGAGACAAAGGGAAGAAGCAATGTCTAGCGCTCAACCTTCCCCAAGTAGAGAACCATTACATCAGACTTCTCTGAGGCAGGCGTCCTTGGCTACTCACTGTCTTATAACACAAGGTTCTTGGAACTCAGCAAAGCTAAACAAAAAAACCAGTCAAGATATAAGTAAAGACTAACAAGGACATGAAAAGTACAGGCACAAAAACAAAAGAACACTATAACAAGGACAAAAGGAAGAACAGAGAACATCAGGGCAAAACAGGTAACGTATTCAGTAAACAATAGGATAAGTTACAGGTAGAATAGTGTCTAATTAACAGGGCAATGCAAAGACAGAATTGCATATATTGTTTTTAGCTTAGACCCAATATAATCTCAAAATTGTCTCCTAAACATATAGGGCCTGATTCATTACGGAGAGTAAAGCATAAAAAATGGGTAACTTTGCACCTTGGCAAAACCATGTTGTATTGGAGGGGGAGGTAAATTTAAAATGTGAGCACAGATTTATAGTTGGGGTAGAGCATGTCCTAGACCAGCTTTAAATTTCATTGTAAAAATAAAGCTACCAAATATGTGTGCTACATGAAAAAATGGGCAATATTCAACTTATGTGCAAAATTATAAACTAATTTGCACCCCTTGCATCGCAACATGGTTTTTGGCATACTTGCCAACTTTTCCTCGTTGGCTTCAGGGAGATCCCAGGGGAGGTGGTTGTGCGGGGGCGGGGCTTGACAAATCGCATCATTTTGGCCTTGCCCCCTAAACGATTGTCACAATTTTGGGCAATTGCAACTAAGATGATGCAATATTTGCGTCATTAAACCCCGCCCCCGTCACTTATATATTGCTCTCCCAAGACGTCTCCCAGAAATGCAGGAGTCTTCCGGACATTCCGGGAGAGTAGGCAACTATGCGTTATAGAAAAGCAGCTAATGAATCTCTAGAGACTGAAGTGTCTTTTACATTTCTGTCTCCATTACTGAAGTCATGTTGTCTTACCTGTCAGTCTTTGATTAAAATGTGGTCTCCATGAAAATGGCCACCTCCATAGGCATCAATACATGGACATAGGACACAATTTCGGAACTGTGTCATCATGCCACAGATGGCAAAGCCAACCACGTCTTGTACTGGCTCAGCATCAGGGAGAATGCCAGACTCTTCAGGGAGTGAGGGAGATCACCCCTAGTTCAGGGAGTCTCCCTGACATTCAGGGAGAGCTGGCAAATATGGTTTTTTTAACAGCAAACTTTTTTTTTGCTTTGCTCTCCTTAATGACACAGGGCCATACAGTGCAAAAGCACTTTGTGACTGATCATTAAGGAGCTAAAACAGAAAGTGCTAGTATCTCTTAATGTGAATGGGACAACAGCATGACTTTATAATCACTGACATAGATAGACTATTTAGAAATATAGAACTTAATGGGTACATGTTATTCTTGAGTGGTGTCTTATGAAAGCAGGAGTCCTTCTTTACTACTTGTATCTTAGAGATTAAGTAAAATAATTTGTTTTATGAAAAGTTAAACATGTACTACGTACTGAACTCTTTTAATCCATCTGGCTGTCAGGATGTATTCAGCCGTCAGGCCATTAGATGGATCCCTATACCTAAGGCACCAGTGGATCATCATCATCATCATCATCAACATTTATTTATATAATGCCAGAAAATTCTGTAGCGCAGATTATACCACTTGTCTGTAAGTTATACTCTGAATATTACCCCTTTATTTTTCATGTTTTGCTATGTATGTCATGTCAACTGTTTATTGTTTTTTTAAAAACCTGTAAGCAATGTACTTTTTGTATATTAAGATTAAAATTGAATTAGTGCTGCCCTTATTGCTCTAAACAAATTCACCTCCGGTTTAGAAGAGAGAGATTGCTTGGCTGGGCTAACCCTTTAGATACCAGTGTGTGAAGTGTTAACTGTTTAGCTACCAGAGCACAGAGTGTGCGCAATTGGGTAATTAAGTCATAGGTTTGCTACGGGCTTTATACGTAGCTGGGGGCGGTTGCGGAGAGGGGTGGAAGCCGGTGTCTGTGTTGGGAAAGGGACCAGCTAAATCTGTAGCCTGAATGAGAGGTGAGTGTGAGGTTTAGGCTGGAATCCTGTGTGTTCCCTTACAGTAAGCTTTCAAGTCACGTGTGCGCAGAGGGCGGTTTGTGACCGGTAAATGTAGTTAGCAGAGGTTTCCCGACAAAATAGAGGCAATATATTGTGTGACTGTTGGCATATATTATAAGATATTAAATCAGGCAGGTGGCTGAACCTGACACTTGAATGGATGAGCATGGGGGAAGGATGGGCTATAGAATGTGGTTCTCTTTTTGCGCAACTGGCAATTTGTTTTCTACGAGCTCTCATCAAGGTAAACGACCACTTTCCAGTCTACAGAACGAGCCCCGTAAACGGGGGATGGGCCAACATTTGCGGGTTTTCAGATACTCTGGAAAACGGGCGTGAAGAATGCAGTAAACATGTCACCATAAAGACCAACCTACTTCCACTTTAGCATTGCCACTTTATTAACTTAAACTGTTCCATTTTCTCCTACAATATGCCAGCTCATTTAAATAGTACCAAGCCTGTATGAGTTAAAAAATCTAATTCTGGTTCTCTTTCACCTAATCTGCACTTAGCTCGGCATGTCAGTCCAACTTCTCCCATCCTCCCAATTTGCTCTTTCAGTGAATGACCCTTTTTTTCTTAGTGCCTTGAAAACATGTAATAATGCTTTCATTTGATTGCCTACATTTACGTTGTATGTTTTATAAATCTCAAATTCCTTAATATGAATTGGAATTTCCTTTCATCTTATGCACTGAAATCTGTGAGCCTGCGTTATGTGTAAATGTGTGTACATAGTGATTTGTACATACTATTTCTCGTAAATGCACTTGATAAAATATGCAACCAGTTGTTTAAAAATATGTGTATGTAGAGTTGGGCTAAAGAATTCGGTACGTTTAAGAATTTGACCATTTCAACTTACAGACCAAAGAACAGGAACTTTACTCAGGACTGGAAGCAGGTTCATTGGCCAACTTAACATGCTTATGGTATATGGTGGATAATAGCCATATATGGAGTCACCATGGAATTTACATATTGGGCTTCACTTAGAGATAGGATCAATTCCCGCTAAAGGATTGACAAAATATGTTGCAATACAAGGGGTGCAATATGAATTGTTTTTAATACTGGCTGTTTTTGCATGTAGCACACATATATCAAGATGAGCCCCTTCCCATAATTAAATCTGTCCATACATTTTAAATCCCGCCAGCGCAACATGATTTTATCAAGGGGCAGAATTGAACCTTCTACCAGTATTAACTCCTTAGTCTAGATGGTGACCATTGCGTAACATTGATAAACAGTTTCTTGTTCACTTGTCGCTTAGTACACCTTGTAATAAATATCCATATCAGATACATTAGAGAATACCATAGTTTATGTTAACAGGCAAAATGCTGTTTGGTTTGATATACTTTATATCAATGTTCTGTTTTTATCGATAACTGCGCTTTCAAAGCACCCTGGGCTGCAGTCTGTGATTGGCAGAAATCATTACTTTTACCTTTAAAAAAAAAATCTAGCAGATACTCTCATACGATGGGAAGGTGGGGGCAGCTATAGATTTTTTTTTGCAGTGCACGCATCACCATCATCCTTAAACCTAAATCAATCAGTGACACAAATGGTGTCTTGATTGGCAAGAATACATAGACACTAGCGTGTGTTCACATGATCAATTCCTACCTTCTGCATTAACTGTTTGAATAAATGAAACACAGGTCAACATATCACATGTCTTACAGCTGCTAGACCATATTCTAAGCCATTAAAAAATAAAACACACACACACATATATATATATATATATATATATATATATATATATATATATATATATATGAAATTGGAATAGAAGGACAAGGCGCACAAACGTGTAGTATTTTAGCAGTATAGTTGATCAATATACATGTGCATACCAGATTATAAAGGTATACAGGCACATCCAGAAAAGGGTAGGATAGATTTAGCCAGAGAAAATATATACCAAAGGGAGTGTGTCTCAGATATAACAAGCAGTGCACACCATCGCTCACTCACGTGTAACTGCGCACCAGATATAAAAATCTTGTAGGCTTATCTGTATAGATTCCAGTGATCTGTATCTGGACAGGTTTCCTGCAGATCCAAGTATATGTGTATATATCCTGACAATAAAACTACATAAAAAGGAAGAAGTTGTTCGCTTGTGCTTCAGTAGTAGCGGACTCTTCCTACAATATATATATATATATATATATATATATATATATATATAATTATCAATGAAAAAATGACATTAGTAATTATGCTAAAAACTGAATGTTGACCAATTTCCCTCCTCCTTACAACTTGCAGAAATGTGAGTTTCCATTACACTTTCTTTGCAATTCAAGAGAAGTTCACTCCTTCCAGCACTGTAACAGTTACAAATTATTGTTAGCCAAGATCAGATTCAATCCATGTCCATTTGTATTACAAATGCTGGATGGAGAGAGCCTTAGGGGGAGATTCAATTCAGCGCGATGTGTTAGTCCACATAGACACATAATGCTGGTGTTGATGCTGAAATCTCTAGACGTACGCGGAAAAATTAGCAGAGATTCCTTACCGTCATAGTGCACAGCCGGACAACGCGGTATTGTCCAGCGGCACATCGCACCCATTTAAATCCCCCCCTTAATTTGGTACAGATACAGGGCTGTATGCACTTTTCTTTCTACCAAATTTCGATGGGGCACAAGATTGGCTCACTGGTAAAGAAATTTTTCTCCAAATCTCTGGTTTTCTCTGGCAAAGATTTCTTATGGTTCTGCTGTTTTGTGGTAGAGTAAATTCTTGCCAATTTTTTTTTTGTGGAGATTCTAACTTGGAACCAATTGATCTTGATGTTCATCCCTGCAAAGAATTACATTTAGAAATTATATATTTTTTGATGTCTCTGGAAGAAGTATCCAAAACTAATAAGGATTATCAGATCGATGACTCTATCCACATTCATTTTTATTGCATATTTTTCATAAAGCCTAATGCCATGGTGATGTTTCTTTTCCAATTCATTCCACACTGTGAGATGAAATGACCTTATTTAACTGTACATATGTCAAGTGTATCCAAAAGTGTTTTCCAATAGACAGAAAGGTTAGATGAAAAACACAATGATTCATTTTATTTCAAAGGGATCACGCTGATTTACAGCTGATGATCTGACTTCGTAATGACAAAGTTGATTGCTTCACTGGAGAGGTCTTGTGCTCACATTTTAATCTAAGGCTTGGTGCTACCGGTGACAGTAATATATTTTACAATGTGACATGTTGTTTATTAGAACTGATTGTTCTAGGTAACTTGATCTTGCACTGTATCAATTGTACTACACCCCACAATTGTCTCCTGTTTATATATTGACTTATAGACTTAAAATATAACATATGGTAACACATCATTGAGATATGATATACAAGTCATGGCTATTGCAGCATAATTACTGTTAAATTACAGTATTATATTTAGAAATGTTTTTTGAAGGTTATTTTGAATATTATTTATTTAGGGTAACAAGTGACAGCCCTATCTCTAATCACAGCTGATCGCTAGGGTAATTTTCTATAGAGGTGTGTCCAAGCAGTCAGCGATGATCAGCGGCAAGTTTAACTTGGGTCATGTTCAGAGTTTTTGTTTCGTTATGAGCAACAGCCCTACAATATTCTGTCCAGCTGTTAAAATTGGACTCCATTGTAAAAATAGAATTAAATAACAATCACAATTTTTGACCCAATGCCTCTCGTCAGCAGAACACAAACCCATTATCAATGTGTCAAACAATCTTTCATATTTTACGTAGTAGAGCTATCAATAAGTTTATGGCATTTGCTTTGTAGGTTTTGGTCTTTGTTTGGGCGTTATCTGTTCTGGTATTTGTATATTCGCAAACCCCCCCTGCTTGTGTGGATTTCCTCCAATGACTCTGGTTTCCTCCCGCCATCCAAAAACATACTGGTTGTTTATTTAGCTTCCTATGAAACTGCCCATCGTGTGTGTATATTCGTGTGAGTGTGATGGGGAATATTTAATTATGGCAGGGACCTATTAGAATGAATGAAGTATCTGTACAGCCCGGCGTAATATGTTGTCACAGTGTAAATTAAGGAAAATAATAATAATAATAAGTATTTGAGATATGCCGCGCAGGAAAGGTAAGAATTTTGCTGGCTTGATCAATTTTGTCCAAATACTATACCATGTGTTGAGTCGTCATACCGGAATCTAATCTAGTCCAGTTGTATTGGATAAGAGCTGGCGTGATGGAAAGCATGGGTCAAATAAATGGCCCCCATTACCACATCATCGTTTCAACTTGGAATACATCCCGTTTAGGCTTCCCTACTGGTGTTGGCACAACCCCTGAACAACGCCAAATTGCTGTGAGTGTGAGCTGGTATACAATATTTAGTGCAGTGTATTAGGCTCAAAGTGGCTCTCTATAGTGTCCCTTGGCTTACTACTGCTAAAGCCGGGGGACAATAAGTGTGGGGTCCTCCTGCAAAAACTGCAACCAGTACCAGGCTATGACAGGCTCGGCTGGACACACTATAACAGGGACACCTTCAGCATGGGGTATCCCTGTCGTATTGGAAAAATTGGTCAGTGGGTGCCAGGGAAAATACTTCAATCTCAAAATAGAGTACGTACTTTAGTGGAACTACAAGTCAGCCATTGTCATGTTTGCAATTGCAGTACTATGTGTGTCAGTGGCTGCCAGAGCCTGCTGGGGCTTGTGGAATTAAAAGTAAACTCCAACGTGAAATTTCTCACTAAAATAGTCTATACGGGATCTTCATCCACTACGTGATCCAAGGGGAAATAGGATAAAAACACATAAGAGACAAAATCAACTTCCTTAATTTACATTTCACTGAATGAAGCCAGACAAGCTTTCGTCATTTAGCCAATCACAAACAGTTTTCCCATACAGGCCACTTGTGATTGGCTGTATGGTAAAAGCTTATCTGAGTCAATTTAGTTAAAAATTATTTTTGACACAGTGGTAGAAGTGGTAGATGATGATTGCTGCATCTTTGATCCAGAATCATCCATACACTGTTATCTATAACCAAATATAGTATAGTATTACACAGTGCTTTATTTGTAAGAAAAAAGATGCCGGAACTCACCTCTTTCTCCCCTTTCATTTTTGTGTAGCCCTCTCTTTCTGCCCCCCTCATTTTTGTGTAGCCCTCTCTTTCTGCCCCACTCATTTTTCTGTAGCCCTCTCTTTCTGCCCCCCTCATTTTTCTGTAGCCCACTCTTTCTGCCCCCTCATTTTTCTGTAGCCCACTCTTTCTGCCCCCCTCGTTTTTCTGTAGCCCATTCTTTCTGGCCCCTTATTTTCCTGTAGCCCTCTCTTTCTGCACCCTCTCCCCCGCTTTCTGTAGTCTGTACTTACATTCTATGCTTCTTTTCTCACTTCTCTGCTTCATCGTGGCTCCTCTCACTGGCAGCGTCATGACGTCACGACGCTGCCGGAGCCGGAAGCAGGACACACACTAAGATGCGGTGCTGTACTATAGCAGCACCGCAGAGTAAAAAAACCAAAATGTGAAACAGCTAATTAAACCTTGAAAACCCATGGAAAAAAGGTTCTGGAATGCCGTTTTGAGCGTTCTATGACAAAAAAAAACCCTGGTACATGCTATATCCCATGTGTAGTGTGCTAGCTAGCTTTTGCGATCAAGTATATTCCTATCCAGAGAGGGACACTAAAGTGTCTAAAAGTCTTGTTTATACAAAGGTGTTTCCTAGTATGCTAAGTGTCCTTACTTCCCGGTGAAGAATGACCCCACCCCCCTGCCAAATAGGAGCTAACCACTTCTGTTGCTGGAGCACCAGAACTGGACCACTCTGTGTATGTAAAGCACGGCAATACAGCAGAGAACTGAATGTGTCCAGCTCAATTCAATGAGCAGAATAGAACACTTTTACCTCCCTATTGAATTGGGTATAGAAGGAGAGGGTCTAAATTAACTAGATTTGTAATTTAATATGAGGAAATATTTCAGGCAGTAGGAATTCATTTTCTTAGAAAATACTGTTGCAAGCTATTTGAAACAAAATAATTGCACATATTTCTATGAGGTAATGATGGTTTATTTAAAAATGTAACAAAATGATATAGACTACTTTGCGCTAGAAATGATATTGCTACAAATGTAAAATGCATAATAGAATGTTGTGTATTACCCATAAAGAGCAAAGCAAAAATCATACTCTACATTATTTTGTTCTATGTATATTATTTTAAGGACTGCTAATAAAACTGTAATATTCTCTGTGAATAATTTTCCCTGAAAGGGCACGAGCCGGTAAATCTAGCAAATTGTCCTTTATTATATGATTATTGTTGCAATGCAAAAAACCAGAGAAACATGCATTTTCTAAATGAGCAGATATTAAAAGTACAAGAATATATTTCAAGGAAAATGTACATCAAGATGTCCATTTCGCACAGTACATAAGTGACTCATTTCACCAGGCAAACAAGATTCACCTCTTGTAGTTTCCATTTAAAGGGGCTAGACCACCATGCTGCATTAATAGCTTATCACAGAAAATATAACTATAGGCTCCATCAGCATTCGGCTCCTGTTAGTCCCTAAGTATCTTGTTTTGAAGTGGGTGGGGGTAGAACCAACTGTAGCCAATCAGATGATCGGAATGGTCTCAGCAGCTGGTGATGGGCGAGCTGATCTTTTGGGAAACAGTGACCTGTCCATTCCTGTGATTGTGTTAGAGGACAGGACTGTCTGTGACAGATACTGTGTCATGATATGAAGATGGGAACAGAGGCAATGCTCAGCTCTTTCAAATAAAGTTCATACAACTTGTTAAAATTTGTATTTTGAGTACCGTCATTATCTGTTAAAGTTCTTTTTACAGTAGGTAAAAGCAGGCTGTTATTGTTATTCAGTATTCTCAGTTTACGATAATTAAGATATTCTCATTTGGCATCATTAGTGCATGACCTCTTCGTGACCTGTCACGTCAGTTCAGCTATGATGTAAATTAGCTTTTAATATTCTTAAATACTTATGTTTCCGCTAACAAAAATGAAACGGTGCATTGCTCAGAAATATATGTAGTGCTTCCAGCATGGTTTTATGTTATGACACTAACGATAATCCCTTGTGTAATTAAGTGTAGAGTGGCTATGCATGCAGTTTGCAGTCCATGACAAGTCTCATAGAAAATACATCAGTATTAGCCACAGGTGAATTCGTTTAGAAAGATTAATGACTGTACCTGAATTTTAATGTCTTAGAAGAGATCCAACCCTGAATCCTTAATTAAAAACTTGAATGAGTGGTTTGGTTTGTTTAACATCACAAATGTTGAGGGTAGTATTTTTTTTTTTTTAAATTAATATTTTGTTGGTGTCAGTAATGGGATCTTTTCCATTATGAATAGTATCTGGAGTTTATCATTGAGTTTTGAGATGATAAATATATTTATGTAAATTAAAATGTGATGCGGTCTCTTTGATATGGATTAAATGTAGTAGAATTGTAACTTGTTTGTTTATAGAACATGGGAAATCAAAATTAAATACAAGCAATTAAAACATTTCTGTTATAGAGTTCAGGTAAAAACTGTAGTTAAGCTATAATTAAGATACCATTTTCAGGTGTGTTTGATTGGGGTTACAGCACATAAGGCCTTTATTCTTTAAATCTGGGGGGACACAAACATGTATGAAATGAAGTAGGTGGGGCTAGAACTTTCTGTAGCCAAAGAGAGCTATAGAATGTTAATACCAGCACTACGTATATATATATATATAGCAGACAACTCCCCAATGCACCCATGTGTGGAAAGGGCTAGGCCAACAGCCAACATGTAGGTGATCTGAACAATTAAATGTTAACAGGGCACAGAGAAGTGAAGTCAAGATTGTGATGTCAACACTCCCCAATTAGAAACAAAGTTCATAAATCCATCTTATTCTGGTATATGTCTAAAATTAAATATACGTTGACAGAGTATTATTCACAAATGCCACTTGCAAAGAATTCTGACATTTCTGACAATTTTCTTAAAAATAGTTATCTACACCATTTCCTGAACTATTCATTATCAACACTGAAATGTTAAATAATCAATTATTGTTATCAATGATTAATGTTAATGAATTAACCTGTGGAGTAAAAAACATTATTTTAAAGGCTCGTAAACTTTATTAAATTTTGACGCAGGCAACCTCCTTATAATAATACTGAACTTGTAAGAAAGAAAATATATATGTTAACTTCAGAAGACTATTTGCATGAACTTTTAAGAAAAACATTTGTTGAAAACAATAGTAACTCTGCAAACTCTGCAACACTCAATTTAAAAAGAATACAGTTCTTAACTGACCTTTAAGTCGTTATTTGTTTGTGAATTCTTTGTTAAAGGAAAAATCGTGAAAGCTTACTTTAAAGCACATATATCTGCGTTGTTAATTTCACATATAGTTTGCAATTTTTATATTGCTGTGCTAAAACTAGTCCCTTCTTAAGACTGACTGTTGTCACAGGACTATTAGAAACTCTCAACTTTCCAGCCCACACTGCATTTTAGCAAGTAATGCACCCTACTGTGCTTCCATTCACTTCTGTGTTTCACAACAGAAGCTTCTAAATTCCGTGTTTTCCTCCATATGAGTGTTGTGCTTGAGCACTTCTGCATGCAGCTGACAGGTGGTTGCAAGGTGTGAGTAATCTATAGATTATTGATCTCTCCTAACAATAGCACTATTAGATCAAGTGTCAGACTGGGTATACACTACAGGTTTTTTACCCGAATATCGGGCCAACATATTATTTAAAAATGCCTGAATGTCTCACGGAATAAAGGACACCTAAAAATGTCATATATGCTACCAGACCCTCAATCTTTGTTCTGTCAATATGGCTCTATCCCATACTACCCTGCATGTTTGTTTTTTCTATACTCATGAGAACGAGATGATTACATTTAACCATGACTATTTAGGGTAACACTAACTGTGTACAAGTAACTAGAAATAGAATTATGGGGAATTTTGTTCTTCCTGTTTTTGGCTTCTATCCCTCAATACTAAAACTTTAATGGCAAATACAATAAAACTGTTACAGGAGCAATCATTTTTTCATTTATTATTTTATTTAAAAAATATATTTAAAATGAACTTATATGTACTAAGACATAAATATGTTTTTCCCCTGTAAAATGGTCACATCGCCAAAGAGTGACCGTTGCCCTGGTCATGAATGGGGGGAGAACCATCCAGTCGTGAGGGAGTTAAGAGGAGGACTGTAGGCGCATGGAAAAATAATCAAAATATGATTGAAAAAAATAAATATTATGACAACTATGCATTTTTTATTTCTAGGTAAATAAATTGTAGCAATCAATTCTATTTGCAAAGCTTTCTATGTTTACACACGGGGCCGTTTCTTCCATTAGTTGTAGTGAGAACCTTGTCTCCAGTGGGACTATCCTAGGAGAGGTAGAGTAGAGGCTTTCCCTTACCTTCTGGCTCTCCCCAACTCCTCTTTGTTTGTTCAGTGGCTGCTCATGACGGAAGTGAGCATGGTGACTAAGAAGAATTGTCACTGTGTTCGCCGCTTGCAGAAAGTAGCCAGTGATGGGGGAAGGGGGCAGTGTCAGTGGGCCGTACCCCTGTGTACACTTTGGGCCTTATGTAGAGTTGGACACAGTTTGTCTAAAGCATACCCCAGAAAAACCTTACACGGGCATGTTGAGCCAGACGTACCTAGGCTGATGCTCATCACTATCAGTTCACACGGTGGCTAAGTGGTTAGCACTTCTGCCTCACAGCACTGGGGTCATGAGTTCAATTCCCGACCATGGCCTTATCTGTGTGGAGTTTGTATGTTCTCCCCGTGTTTGCGTGGGTTTCCTCTGGATCCTCCGGTTTCCTCCCACACTCCCAAAAACATAGTGGTAGGGTAATTGGCTGCAATCAAAATTGACCTTATTCTCTGTGTGTGTGTGTGTGTGTGTGTGTATGTTAGGGAATTTAGACTGTAAGCTCCAATGGGGCAGGGACTGATGTGAATGAGTTCTCTGTACAGCGCTGCGGAATCAGTGGCGCTATATAAATAAATGGTGATGATGAAGATGATGATCAGTTCGTAATTTACACCAGTGATTGAGCACCTGCAAGTTTCTCATCCCCTAACAGCCTCATAGTCGTTTGAATCTCAGTCTATGTAAAACGCATTAACTTGCCCACTCCTTACCCCATTCCGACTCTTCAGTCATTTGTGGTAGCAAGCAAGATGCATCTACATATGGCCGAAAAAGGTAACTAGTGCTTTGTGGGCATGTGCAGAAGTAAATTTACGTACAACTGTACATGAGTCCCAGTGTGTGATATAATATTTTGTTGATAGATCTTTGCATTAAAGTAATGTGTGGTTGAAGGTTTTTTCTTACAGTCCTCAGAAGCAGCTTATCACAGCACACTTGTAGTAGGTTCAGTGGTACCATTAAGAAGAATTTTGTCTCTATAGGTAAATATTTTACTGCGCCTCGATTCCGCCATTCCTCCGTCAATAAACCTTACTGGGTATTTCTGGAAAAGTCCCACAACCATATAATTGACTTGGTCATTGTAATTACACAATAGGTTGAGACAGTCTTGCTAGCAATCGCATTGTATTTTCTACAACATTGCAATAGTTCTTTTACTCTCAGTATATTGCACAATTGCTGCCAATGTCGATAGAGATCTGTATAGCCGCAGGCAGTGAGCAAGGAGATGACATGCCAGCCAGTATCTCTTACCCACTTACTACTTTTGAAAGACGCGAACAGTGGCCAATTACTGCGCTGAATGTTAGTAAGAATTTTATTTTTCCCTTGTGTTTGTGTAAAACACTTCTTTACAATACTTCAACTAATAATTAAATAAGAAACACAATAGTTTCTAATTAAATTCACCCAGCTCAGATGACACATTCATGAGTGATACCGTTCCCTGGAGAAGTAGAAAATAGTTGTTGTTTATTCGTTGCTTTATTTTTGTCAACCTGTTAATCAATAACACATATTTAAAAAAAATGTCCCTAGAGACTTCCTTATTATGTATTTAGAACACTGGCTCTATATCAGATACATGAGGCAACTGTCAGTAACTCAAGCTGCTGTCATGCTCGTTCCACTCTTATAGGCTTAGAAACAGCATACGTTATAACTTTGGGAAACTATATTTATTTTACGTTCTTAATAAAAGTATGTTTTCTCCATTAAAGCAAAAGAAATAAATAAGAAAAAAAAAGCATAGCGCAAAATAATATAAATATACATATGTCTCCTACCACCTGCTAAGTGGGTGAAATACTAAATGTGTAATTTTCACCAGCTTGCTGGAATTGGTGCTAACCTTCATTCTGTACAATTACAGGTGGAAGAAAAAGCTATTTTTTCCTATAAACCTGATTGGACAGGATAGAGGTAACTAAAAATCCAACAAGCTGACAGTAAGTGTTGTCTTTAAAAAAAATGTTATTGTCTATTTATATAGAGCCAATTACATTATATCGTATTAGCATGTTTACCTACACAATGAATGACAGTCGTTCCAAAGTACCGATTGTCGTTTCATTTGAAAGTGGCGGTATGAAAGATGTAATAGAAATGTATGTAAATGGAATGTGATAGTGTGACAATGAAGGCAGTAGGAAAAGTGGTTGTGTGACATACCACCATATACCCCCACCTTCATCAGTATATATATATATATATATATATATATATATAGAAAGTCAAACAAGGATACGGCGCACAATGGTGTGTTACTAGGAATTTATCCCAGGTTCAGTGGGAAAATAATAGTATAGTCAATGGATCAAAGTTCCACGTTTGCTGGACGGTCTTATAGGACCAAGGATATAAGTCCAGTTTGCACATATAAAAGACAGAATAATAAAGGCATAGGATTAGTAGGAGCAGTGTGTTAGTGATAGCCCATCACCATAGTATTACACACCCAAAGGAAATTATATCGCTTATCTGTATGATTAATCCAAAGACTGGAACACAGCTTAACAACCACTCCTCTTTCAATATTAGGTGGTCAGCATACTCAGCAACTGCAAGTCTGGTCTCCAGTCAAAAACATCAGCATACTGTAAACATCATATCTTTCTTCCACTCAATGGGTAAGAAAAAAAGGAGATAATACACTATATGGTGTAGTATTTCAAGGTAACAGTATTTAATCAGGATTTAACATATAAAATGCACACTCACAAAGAGTAATAATAATGCAAGCTTATCTGAAATTCAGGTATCAGATATACCATGTCCTCAGGTACAGCAGGAACCTCCCACAGTCTTCCGCACAGGATTGACTGATGGTGTGGTGACCCAAATATACAGGAACAGTTGGAAAAGAGCCTCTACGCGTTTCGTCCTCAAACAGGACTTCCTCAGGAGGTGATAAGTGTGGCCTCTTTGCTGCCTTTCCAAGTTGTCCCCAACTTGAAAGAGGAGTGGTTGTTAAGCTGTGTTCCAGTCTTTGGATTAATCATACAGATAAGCGATATAATTTCCTTTGGGTGTGTAATACTATGGTGATGGGCTATCACTAACACACTGCTCCTACTAATCCTATGCCTTTATTATTCTGTCTTTTATATGTGCAAACTGGACTTATATCCTTGGTCCTATAAGACCGTCCAGCAAACGTGGAACTTTGATCCATTGACTATACTATTATTTTCCCACTGAACCTGGGATAAATTCCTAGTAACACACCATTGTGCGCCGTATCCTTGTTTGACTTTCTATATGATTCTGGACTTACCCACCTACTATAAGGAAGGCTGCCTCCATATGTGGAAGAGGTGTATATGTGGACTTTCTCTATACTAACTTTATACAATACTGCTGTGAGCGCCATTGTTTATTACGTTTTTGGATATATATATATATATATATATATATATATATATATATATACATACAAGTTAACCCGTGCATGATACTCATGCATTCTAGTCAAATCAAGCTACTTAAAGTGTTAAAAAGGTTCTTGTCATGCATTTGGGCCATAGCCCAGGCCTCAACCACCAACCACTCCCCACTGTCACCCCCGGCAACCACCAACCACTCCCAACTGTCACTTCTCCTTCAAGAAATATATATATATATTTTTTAAATCTTTATAAACACTTTTAACAATTAACAAATTAAATTAACAAATTAAAAACATCTTAGTATACCAAATTTCAGCCCTTTCTGAAATTTTTTTTCCACACACACTAAGAATTTAGTAGGTCAGTGTATAACTCCGCCCAGCAGGTGGCGCTGCAGCTTGGTTTTATTTTTTCCACACACACAGACAGACTAACACACGCCACTAGACATTTAGATTATAGATATATAGATATATATATATATATATATATATATATATATATATATATATGATAGATAGATAGATAGATAGATAGATAGATAGATAGATAGATAGATTTAGATATATTTATATTCCAGGTGAGGCAGCAGTCAAGGACTTAAGACAAATTGTAGTTTTTAATAATTTCCAATGTTTTTAATCCATTCCAAAGTTTCAGTATAGAACTTTCCTCAGGGACATCCAGATGTTGATAGAATAAACGATGAATGAGATTTGAAGGATGATGACCACACTATGCAGACATGTGATTGGATGTGAGCCGATCATATGACTCAATTTCCAGGCTCATATCAAATCGCATGCTGTCCTATTTAGCCCAGAATGGCCCATTGTTTTAAGTCTGGTAGCGGTCTCCTAATTGATCAGCTTTTAACGCAGCGCTGGTACAACCTCATTAAATGATATAAGTAGTTCCTGTTGCCTTTATTCTCCTTTTTATATTCCTCTCTTGTACTTCACGCACAACATACTCATTAGGAGAATGAAAATAAAGCATCAAAAAAGCGAAGCTGAAAAATCTTTATATTAATGAGTTATGTTAAGCCAAATTAGTTATGCAAATTTCTGAAAATGAAACAACACCTACAATCAATTTTAAAACACTATTCCATATGGTATTTAATTCAAAAGGCTTTTGTTCATCTGGGATATTTGTTCGGTTCTGGAGTCAACAAATACAGACAGAAATACATTGCATTACATTGTGAGCTTGTATTAAAAAGATGATCCGGTAGTTATGAATTAACCTGCTGTTTTGGTTACATGTATATTTCATAATGCTCTTTGTGTATAACTTTTAAGCTTAAGAAGGAAACATCTGGGAGCAGAGATGCCTGAAATGGTTCGTTGAACCGGTTAATAGTTCGGAACACTTGCGATCAATTCTTGAACTTTAGATATAATAAAATAAAATTCAGCTAATAAGTTGAACAATGTTTGCTCGGTTTCAGCTTGTTTGAGTTTAAGTGGCTAAATCGCAGGGCATTTTTTAATTTTAATAATTTAAATTATTTTTTTAAAAATCTTTAACGTGAAATTGTAACTTTTCTAACAGACTCCTGATTCACCTGAATAAACAGCACTCGTCACACATGTAAGCAAAACATTTTAGCAGTTTTAGGGTTCCTACAAATATAGCCTTCATATCTGTTTGTCAATATCTGTATGAAAAAAAAGTTTTGTAATACAGGGACAAAACTGATTTTAAAATGAAAGTGTATTGTTTGGTTTTAGTTTGAACTGTTAATAAAATATTGCTTAATGTAAAATCCAAAAATGTATCTATTCACCCAAAATTGCAAATTGTCCCCTTATTGGTGGAAACATGCTCCTATAATAGTTTTATTGTAGTTGCCATTAAAGAGAGAAGAAGGACTGCCTGATATGGGTTGATCGAGTATTTGGGTAGTTTAAAGATACAATTCCCAACTGTTGTTGCAGCGGGACAATTTTACTTCAATGAATATAAAACACACAATATCATTGTATGAAATAAATAGGCAGCAATATAAATGTACGCCAAAAAAATACGAAATCTACAGGGGAGCAAAACACATATGGAATAAGTCTCAACTCTACCAAAACCTTTACAAAGTTTGAAACGTTTTATCCCACACAAAAGCCATACAAGGCAGCAACTATGGATATATTAAAACAAAAAAATCATGCAGTCAATGTTTCCTGTGCAATTACTGTCCAGTGTTTTCAATGTCCACTCGGTGCCCCCACACAAAGCACCGGCCGCTGACAGCACAGAATAGATGCCAGCTTCTTACCTGTAAAGCTGTCGGCTGCCACTCCTTATTGCCAGTGATGAGTTTGGAGAGTAGCGCTGGGCTATGTTGTCACTGCCAAGCTCGACTCTCCCAGACTACAGGGATCAGGAGATGTTACCTTATCTCCCGCTTATTAAGGTGAAATGCAGCAGGGGGTGAGGGAACTGTCCTGAAAGGACAGGGGCACTGCCCTCAAATAACAGGGGCACTGCCAAGGGTCTTAACACTGTTTCAGTAGGCCCTTAGGGGGGGGGGGGCTGCATGCTATTTTTTGCACTGAATCACTCTATAGAAATATCAGACTAGGACTATTTTCCAGCATGGTAAAGTGACCAAAATAATTTATTCACTTACTGTCATAAATGCAGGTGTTAGATTGAGCCCTTGTGTCAATGACTGAAATGTTCTTATCAGCTTGAATTCACAGATTTTTCTCTCCCTGTCATTTTTATTTAAAAAAACTTCCAGTATTAAGACTTTTAAATCTGTCATACTGTGTCCTGATTCAGAGAAGTGTTTACTCACGGGGGTGTGCAGAGCCTTCTTTATTATGTGGCTGTGTAGATTCATCTTGGATTACAGTTTCTGCTTGGTCTCCCCAATGTAGATTCCCTCAGGGCACCTTGTACACTGTATCATGTACACCACATTGGAGGATGTACATGAGAATGTGTCAGTGATTTTATCTTCCCGTTGTGTGTTGAGTATGTGGTCTGTGTTTGTTGGTAGGACATGGGTGCAGGTTTTGCATTTTTTGCTTTTGCAAGGGAAGGTGCCAGTCTCTGATGGTGATGAGAGGGCACTTCTAACGAGGAGATTTCTTAAGTTCTGAGGTTGTTTGAATGAATGGAGAGGTAAATCTGAGAATATTTCCTTCAGTTTATTGTTTTTATGAAATATGGGCTAAAGATCAGCAGCAGCTTTCCCCAAGATGTTCATGTGGAGATTGTAAGTGACCACTAGGGGCACTCTGCTGTTGTCCTCCTTCTTCCTGTAATCCAGAAGGCTACACCTTGGGATTCTTGAGGCTCTGTGGATCTGTTCATTTATAACTATTGTATGGTATTCTTGTTTGAGGAATGTACTCCTCAGTGATAGCAGGGGTTGTTTTCTGTCTTCACTGTCTGAACAAATTCGAATGTATCTCAGAGCTTGGCTGTAAATGATGGACTTCTTTATTTGTCCTGGGTGAAAGCTGTTCCATCTCAGATATGTTGGGCGGCCTGTAGGTTTATGATAGACTGATCCAATCCAGGATTAATCTGCACAGACACACAATAAAGAAGGCTCTGGACACCCCCGTGGGTAAACACTTCTCTAGACCAGGATACAGTATGACAGATTTAAAAGTCTTAATACTGAAAGTGTTTTTTTAAAAAAATGACAGGTAGATAAATATATGGGGATTCAAACTGATAAGAACATTCCAGTCATTGACTCAAGGACTCAACCTAACACCTTAATTTATGACCCACTACATTGATACACTTCACACCCCACAGCAAAGTGACTCCAGATCTCTGAACTCCTAGGACTTTCACCCTTCTATCCGTATCAAAAAGCTCTGTTTTATTACTTTAGCTTATCTTAATGATTTACTCCCCTGTACAAATTGCTTGATGTAACATCTCTTAAATGTTGCGCCCATTTCTCAGTCATTAATTTGTAAACCTGCCTGATGAAGGGGCCTCTGTGCTAGCAAATATAAACATTTATTTTGGTTAGCCAATAAAGGTATCATACCTATAATACTTTTGTCTTTTTTTTTACATGAAAGTATTCAACATCACATAGATTTTTCTGACTGACACGGTACTGCAATAAAAAAATTTTGTTGCTCTTCATTCTGAATTAAACTCTGAAATAAAGCTTAAATTAAAAATCGGCCTAATCAATTTGCCCATCTCGATTTGTGAGTAGCCATGTATACTGGAGGAGACATTTTCCTCCTTCTACAAAGGGCCTGATGCGTTGGACTACATCTGATTGTGCTGTGTAAATTATAAATTTTGCAAACTGTTCATGTTCACAAAGAGAGCTCACGTATATGCACACTTACAGTGTTGCAAGCATCTAACAATTGCTCCTCCTTAAAACTGGAAAGGTTGAACAGATGCGGCCTAACATAGGTCGAGTACAGTAAAGGTGTGTTCACACAAATGCGTCTGATGCAGATCAACGCGGAGACACAAATGCAAATACCTGCTGACGCTGATGACCGCTGCCAGCACTAGCTAGTTGTTTTTGATTGACCGTTTGTGAATTCACCTCTGAAACTGATGGGTGCTTCCTTCATTGACCGTGTATTATCACATGATTTTGAGGGCCAATTTTAAAAATATTTTGTTTGCTACTTTCATTCATATGCGAAAAGGAGTATTATATCTGCTGTATTACATCAAGCCTAATAGTGTAAAAATAGCTTTATAAACACGTTAACAAGCTTTTCTTGGCTACAGGTGCAGAGCTTGAGATAACTCCGACTCCGACGCTATTTTTATGGGTGTTTTTTTTTTAGCATAAATTATGCCCAACATGCGTCCAACTCAGCATCAGACAGTGACAGCATAGTATACAATTTTCGTTGTTCACAGTATTTAAAGGACTGGTTCCCCACTGGTGGCCCATGGGTCACACATGGCCATCCTGTGCTCCCCTTGACGCCCAAAACATTAGAGCTTGTGGAGAAGGAATCAAGGATGAGGAGAAGAAATGGTATCAGTGCTACACAAGCAGCTCTCACTTTCCAGAAGAAGACCATGTCAGCGGGTGAGTCCATACTATTGGCCATTACTACTTTTGGTGGCTTATTACTTCGCATTACATTTTGGCATAAAACTGGGAACAAAAAATTCTGTGAACATTTTAATGAACATTACTAATACTGATGATAATTTACAGGTCATTACTACTATTGTTACAGGTCATTACTACTATTGTTGGCATATTACTGGTCATTACTGTTAGTGCTGGCATTTTACTGGGCACTACTTTGCTACTGTATTATATTGGGAACAACTACTGTTGGCTAATTACTAGGCATTACTCTTATTCCTAACATAATACCGGGCACTACTTTACTACTACATTATATTGGAAACTACAACTACTGTTGGCTAATTACTAGGTATTGTTCTTAGTCCTGTCATATTACTGGGCACTGCTTTATTACTTCATTATATTGAGAACTACAACTACTGTTGGCTAATTACTAGGTAGTACTCTTAGTCCTAACATATTACTGGGCACTGCTTTGCTACTACATTATATTGAGAACTATAACTACTGTTGGCTAATTACTAGGCATTGCTCTTAGTCCTGTCATATTTACTGTGAACTACTTCCGGTAGATTTTTGCTCACTACAATTACCACTAAAACTTATTACTAGGCATCACTTTTACTGGTATATTACTGAGACCTACAAATACTGCTGGTAACTTATTGGTCACTACTGCTAGTGGAGGCATATTACCTTGAGTTCATTACTGTTGCTGCCAGTACTCTTTTTACTGCTAACATTTTATTGGTCACTTCTATTACTGTTGTCTTATTCATGGATTAATGAGCATTACTGATATCGCTGATCTAGGACTGGACACTAATACTAATTCCAATATTTTTATATGGGCATTACTAGTTCCAGTGGTTTATTACTGGAAATTACTGTTGCTGCAACATCTGTGGCTGCCAAAAACTTGGAACACACAGAGCAGTGCAGGTCTTTAAAAAGAGATAATGTCAGCAATGGCCTCATCTGATTGGTTGCACAGAGTCAGCCAATCAGATGAGCTGCAGCGATCATCATCTGTGATGCCTGATAAAGGAGGGGCTTGACCTAAGCTCAATGATTTACAATGGAGTCTGACGCTTGGCTATCTACATGAAATGACATCACATACTGCTAGGAAACCGACTCATCAGTAGCTATAAATAATTATCTTATTTAAGTTATGATCAATTTGTTTAAAGTCTTTCACACATATGGATAGACTGGTCACAGCAAACAAGTCTTTCAGCACGGCTACTAATTGATGTAGCTGTTTGTTTTTGATCAGATCCTCAGACAAGCTCCGGGAAGGGCAGAGAATCACTGTTCTCTTACCTTGAAGAGAAAAGATGCTTAAAATACTTTTCTTGCCAAATAACTTTTTTTTTTCTGTTGCGCGACAACAATGGTTTTATGTTTAAATAGTTTCATATTTGTGCCTTTCATTATACTCTGTTTCATCATCACGGTCTAATGGTTAAATAAACAACTCAGTAGCATGAAACAAACAAGGGGAAGTAGAAAGCCAAACTTCTCTGTCTAAGGACTGGGATAATCTCTTTATCTTCTTGGGTTTCTTCACTCCATTTTCCTTCGCTAATGATGTTTTGCTTGAGAACGTATTTGCTAGTTAAATAACTTCTCATCTTAGTCTGTAAGTAACAACATGCACAATTTAAACTGCGGTATGTGTAACAAAAAAACAAAACAAAAAACACTTATGTGAATACCATGGTCTGTTCCCAGGCACCCTGCTCTGGAATAATTTTCGGGCTATATGTCATGCTAATGTCTGTTATCATCTTGTTAGACCATTTATTTATTGATGTACAACTTTCTTTATTTGACTTTGTTTATTCAACCAACTGCAAGAGTGTTTGTGCTTTGTAGGTGTTGTTTTACGGATCTCCAGATGTCACATCATCAAGGTGACCATTTTGGAAAACCAGTTACCTCTGTCATTGATTATCCCATCATTGGAGACCTTAATGAATAACCCCACCCAAAAAATAAAAATGTAATTTTGGGTAGAGTAGAAAGAGTTAAAAAAAATGGAGAAAACCAGTTACCCACTATGTTCTGTTGGTCAGAACCAACGTGGTTTCTATGGGTATAACGGTTCCGTCAGAGCTGTAACTTAAAATTTTACCACCGGGGGCAAGAAGGAAAATTGGTTCCTGCTAGATCTGCTATTTGTCGATTCCCTTCCCTCTATTGCTACCCCTCTCCCCTTATGGGAAGCTTTGCATGCGGATGCGATCACCCGAGAAACTGGCAAATCATAAACCCTGCGGGCAATCGCAGTGGTCTCAGTGGGGGTACTCACTTCATGTATAGAGAAAAGCCCTATTGCTGTATATATTTATATTATTATCTTACCCTCGTTTCCAAAGCTTGGCACCCCTGCATTTTCAGGCAATGTAGTATTCTACGTCACCTGGTTAATTGGTCAATATATCTGCAAAATCAAATAGGAGCCACAGCTGGAGTCGTTAGGAGGGTGCTAAGAGGACCTAAAAAAAAGAAATAACCATAAAAGGCTTATTAACATCACGCTGATTCTTAAATGAGGCAATGTAAGATTTTTTTTTTTTTCCCTTTAAATTGACATCCCCTTCACTAAATCTATCTCACTGGCATGTGTTTATTAGGAAATCCCTGATTGAGTTCAGCCCTCTCTCACTCCCAGTGTGTAACACAACATATACTGTCTCACTGATCACAAAACAGATAGAGGCAAGCAGCGTTTGTCCCATCGTAGCCAGTGACGACGTTCCATCAAGAACAATGGGGCATCCTTCAGGCACTCGGTGGCTCTGAAAGGGTTAATTAAATACATGGTTACACTTTGCTTTCATGATTGTAAAATTAAAGAAAGGATTTCTCTTGGAAACTATTGGAATTAAATGTTGTAATTCTCTATTTTCTGTCATGTCGACCTTTATTTAGAGAGAGAACTAAACGTTTCCAGAGAAACTGGTATCCTTTAAAAAATGTTTTCAATGGAATTTGTTCTTGGTTACTTTTCAAAGCGTAACATTTGTATTGTTATGTATGGGGGAAGTTTATTCTGCATCTGAGGGTAAAACAACAATTGTTTTCAATAGAAGAATTTAAAAACAAAAAAATTATTATGTGGAGCCGTCTTAAGACATCTAAGGCTTGATGTGGAGAGGAAGGTCCCAGGGCTGTGTGAGAAGGGCTTCCGCCTAGGGTGCAAAACTGAAGGGGGGGCGCAGTTTGTAATTATATGAATATTTTAGGTTCATTTGGTTAAAATTGAGGGCAACTTTGCTTCCTTCAGGCGCTAAAATTTTAAGTTACAGCTCTGTGTGTTTGTTTGCATAGCATAAATTGCATGATTTCGCATTGCGCGTGCCCACAAAAAAAACAGCAAGTTTCTACTCCTATAGTTACATGCAACCACACTTGTGTCTGTTTTCATCTGTAGAGGCATCACAAGGACAGGAAGGGGTGTTCTAGCATCCAAAATTGTTTTCACTGAATTGCGTGCTCTTGCAGACCTAAACATAGACGCTGACCCGCCTTTTACTGTCGTATTATATGCGCCAGGCTATGATGACGACGGTCGCCAGGACTAGCTAACCGATTCTATTTACCTGATTGCGACCTCTGAAGCTGCCGGGTGCTTTCTTCATTGACGTGCATATATTATAGGATCTAGGGATATATTTACTAAACGGCGGGTTTGAAAAAGTGGAGATGTTGCCTATAGCAACCAATCAGATGCTAGATATAATTAATTTAGTACACTCTACAATATGACAGCTAGAATCTGATTGGTTGCTATAGGCAACATCTCCACTGTTTCAAACCCGCAGTTTAGTAAATATACCCCTTGGTGTGTGTATTTTCAAATCATTTTTTGTTACTTGCGTGCGCATGCAGGGAAGTTATATCTGCTCTATTATATGAAACCTAATAACAAATGTGTTTTTCCCTATGAAAGCAAACTTTTACAAAGATTTATGACGCTTTCACAGTGGTTCCATGTATGTGGGTGCAAGTATGTCTGCTGTAAATCTGCCGCGTATATTACAGCTTCTAAGCTCAGCACATGTCGAGATATGTCTGACGCGGTACATGTTCTGAAGCACAATATTATTGTGTGCATATATTTTGGCCTATAAAATAAGCCCAAGTTGTGTTGAACGCTACATCTGGCCCATAATGACTGTTTCTGGTTGCTGCATAATAAACACTTTTATTCATTTTTTTTGATTAATAAAGAGATCACTTATAATCATCCATAATGGTGTTGTGTTTCTACCATAGTTATGTAGCAAGAATAATAATAATAATAATAATAATAATAATAATAACACTATTGATAATACATTTTTATTGTTAACCTTACCAATTAATACACAATACAGTGCAATTACATAGGTTAATGAGTGACAGTAAATCCAGTGGTTCGCTAACAAGAATAATGAGTAACAATGTTGCTTTGCATTCATATATAGTAACGGAAAGTCATTATCTCCAGGTGAGTTAATTACTTCCTGGTGGGTCTAGATTCACACAATAACTAAATGTCACATTATTGTTCTGAATTTGGTTTGTCAACCCTTACTCGAAAACTTTGAGCAGACTCAGGGCCTCATGTGGAGTTGAGCTGAAGTTCATTTTAGGTGCGTTAAATACCTATTCCCTATTGTGCATGCGTACGAAAAACGCATAATTCAATATGCAGGCTCAGTCGCAGCTGATGCTTGCTGCTCCCTATGCTTAGAGAGGTGGAATGGGGGAGAGAAGGGACATTTTAGTGTAGGTCAAGCACAGTAGAAGGCGAGTTCATGTGCTGCTTATATAGGGTCGAGACAGCCACAGATATATCTGTCAGGAGGCGTATGTGTTGCAGCTGCACCCCTGGTACTAGATATGCGCTGATGATGATCATCATCCTGCAAGTGTTTTTTAAAAAAAAAGTTATAAATATATTTATAAACAGATTGCCCAGCCCAAAAAGTGCTGCCACCACTAGCGCTCATAGCCAATGTTTTAAGGGGATCTTCTTGCCTCTTGCTTTTCTTCACATCTGCGTTCTTGACGCACAATGCGCCCAACTCTACATGAGGCCCTCCAATCATTGGTGATACCTCTAAGGTTGCCCCCTGTTAAGTGGCATCAGAGTGTTACACCAATGGCATATTGAAACCAGTCTCATGCTAGGTAAAACTGGATACACACTGAAGAATTTTTCCCACGGAGGTGTTATCTCAAACGATTATACCTACGACTGAAGGTTCGATCGGTCTGGCGATTCATGCATACACACTGACACGATTTACCTTCGGATCTGTGCTCTTCATCTGGTCCTTCATCTGATCCTCTAGTCCGGAGAATGACAGCACAATATTCATTCATTCACTACTGTCACATTGTCACACTGATTAAAACCGCCATGTTATAGCTATCCACATGTCCTAACGAATTCCGTTAGCTTCTGTGACTCTGAAACAAAATATTCTGTCTCAGAACAAACAAATGAATTATTACTTCTACAGCACTCTGCACATTTATTCACTCTGACATTCAGTGCTAGCATCGGCTAAAAAGAGCCAGACTCTGTAAACTCTATAGAGATCGTCAGCATGAGTGCACACACACTACATGATCGTTAGGTGATTGATTGGAAAATATTAAATGGTACGACCAACCAAATGAGGTGACAATCGTCCATTTGGGCAGACTTTCGACCATCGTGTCACTACACACACTGACCCGACTTTCGAACGAGCGGTCGTATGTCGGCTGGCTGAGCCGATTATTGGACAAAAACCCTGTAGTGTGTACCCAGCTTTAGTCTGGAAGCCTGACATTGCTGCTTCATCAGTAAAATAAGTGTCCAGACAACACAATGTCACCCAAGCGCAGTGTACAATGACAAAACAGTATGTTTCTCTTCTGAAAACCCAGATCTACGGAGCCAGGAACACATTATTTCATTGTGATATAGAGCAGAGGAGATGAGAGCAGAGGAAACAGATAACAGGGCTTTCTGGACAACAGAGCAGAGAGGGGTCGGAAAATGAGAACTGCAGATGAAATAAACAGATAGCGAGAAACAGCGCTAGTAACACAGGATTCTACTGATACCAGCATTAAGTGAAGGTGAGCCATGGCTTTATATTAAGAGGGTGCTGCTCTCGTCTGCAGAGGGGGGCTGCACACACAGCAAATAATGCAGATGCGTGTGGAAGATGTCTGTATGCATGCATGATCCCTGTACTTGACAATGTATGCGCATATATGTATTCATTATAATGCGTAACCAGCATGTGCCATAGAGTGTATACAATACTACGTGCCATTGGCTTTCTCTGTCTGTTTATATGTACTGTATATTAATATGACAGTATGAGTTTTACCAGGAACTCATTCTCCTCTTATTTCCCTCTAAAATTTTCATACGAAATTTGGTCTGTATGTTATGATCCACAAATCATTTCAACTTGTATGGTGTCACAGGAGATTATGTAGAGATTGAGCAAATAACAGGCAGCATATATCATAGCAATGCAGTCTATATTGTCATACAGTATAATAAAGCAGCACGGTGGCTCAGTGGTTAGCACTTCTGCCTTACAGCACTGGGGTCATGAGTTCAATTCCTGACCATGGCCTTATCTGTGTGCTTGCATGTTCTCCCCGTGTTTGTGTGGCTTTCCTCTGGGTGCTCCAGTTTCCTCCCACACTCCAAAGACATACTGGTAGGTTAATTGGCTGCTAACAAATTGACCCTCGTGTGTGTGTGTGTGTGTATGTTAGGGAAATTAAGCCACAATGGGGCAGGGACTGATGTGAGTGAGTTCTCTGTACAGCGCTGCGGAATCAGTGGCGCTATATAAATAAATGGTGATGATGATGATGATTAGATGTAGAGAACATATACCGTAAGGCTGGGTACACAATACACGGTTTTCAACCGATTATCGGGCCAGTCACCTGATACACTATTCGGTGTGATATCACATTAGTGTGCACGCTCCAATGATGAGAGATTATCGCTCCACAGCTCATCGTATCGTTTCATTTGATTTTTAAACCAGACAAACTCTCGTTCAACGATGGAACAATGCCATTCCAATCCTGCAGTGTGTACGCACTCACAATCAGGATCTCCATAGAGTTTACAGAGTCACAATCTTTTCAGCAGATGGTTATGACAGATGAAGAGCACAGATCTGAAGGTAAAACATGTATAGTGTGCACACAGGAGTCAGCATGCTGATCTGGACTTTTATTTTTTTATCAGTTGTTGGTAAAATCACTACTGATAAGGCATCGGGAGGCATTTCGCTGTAGTGTGTACCCAGCCCAATGCTGAGAGGTTGGACAGACCAACCCTTATTCAAGTATCAATAAACTTTTTTGCATAGAAATTTTCTGTCTTGTTTAGTCTGATTTATCAGTTCTGTGTCACTTTATTGACATACTTTACCTCCAAACAACCCCCATTTTGAGCATGACTTTGCGAGAATGTGGGCAAAGTTGATCATATATGAGCAGGGCAAAAACATTATTTGGGTGGATCAGGGCGACAGACGCCCTACCTGTTATGCAGGCCTCTCATATCCTACAAATATATCATCATCATTTATTTATATAGCGCCACTAATTCCGCAGCACTGTACAGAGAACTCATTCACATCAGTCCCTGCCCCATTGGAGCTTACAGTCTAAATTCCCTAATATAGACACAGACAGACAGAGAGGGAGAGACTAGGGTCAATTTTCATAGCAGCCAATTATCCTTCCAGTATGTTTTTTGGGAGTGTCGGAGGAAACCGGAGCACCCAGAGGAAATCCACGCAAACACAGGGAGAACATACAAACTCCACACAGATAAGTCCATAGTCGGGAATCAAACTCATGACCACAGTGCTGTGAGGCAGAAGTGCTAACCACTAGGCCACTATGCTGCCCATATCTCAAAGTTAGAGTGTATATATTTACAGCACATCCTATGAAACAGAATACACAGTGATCCGCTCCAGAAGCCACTACTCTGATCTCTTGAACTTGCTCGGGGGAGGGTCATTACACCTACAGGGAATCCACTGCCGTAAATCCAATAAGCCTTGAATTACTGTGTTGATCCTAGTGGATGTGTGAGCAGGGTGGCCAATCCAAGGGAAAAATGCACTGACCCAACAAAGCAGAACTAAATTTGATTGGGCCAATGGACATGACCTGTAGGAACATGTACGATTCATTTCTCCCCTGGCTTGGCAAGGGAACAGACCACTTTTCCTTACAAACAACATATCACAGCTTCATCTTAAAGATGGTTACATATTAAAGTTTAGCACCCGAGTGAAGCTCTAATCACAGGGGAGCAATGACTTATCTAAAATCCGGATACAAACACTATATAATAATAAAGTTTAACAGGAATACATTAATCTGTAATTTAACAAAGAACTGTAGCATTGAAACATTTCCACACTAACTTTAACACAAGCTCCCAGGGACGTCTGCCAAGATATTACCACCCCCTTTGGCTAAGACAAGAGGCTAATTTACATATGGTTTACCAATAAGCTATTTAGCAGTGGCTGGAGAGAGGGGATGTCAAGTGGGCTTAATCTTTATTTTACTGGAAGTGCTTTGCACCGCAGTCTCGTCACAGCATGTTTGGGGAAAAAAAGTACATATCCATTCAAGATTATATTTTACTATTTAATGTGTGTGGGGGGTGGATGGGGACTAGGATTCATGATATAAAAAAAACAATGTACCCACCTTACCAATTTCTGCCTCCCGCAATATCAAGGCTCCTTTGCCTTGTGGTGAGATTGAAACCAGCATTCTACCCACCGACCCCTCTAAATAGCAAATTAGACAATTTTGGTGGAGAGACTTTTTAAATTCAGAAACAGAAGCCCATTGGCAAGCTCAATGTCCTAAGACAGTCTGCAGAATGTAAACTGACCCAAATTAAGGTATATGTTTATGAGGAATTTAATTGTGTGCTTTAATTGTTCTGTTAAGAGTGTCGACAAGTCACTTTAAGAAATTAACCCCTTTAATGATCTCGCTTCGGCACTCCAAAAGGTTAAAAAACAGCATTGCTTTGCATATTCCCAAGCTGTAACCATTTGCAGATAATAGAGCTGTGAGCAATCTGTACATTGCTGGTACACTTACTGTAATAAAATACTAGCTACATTAAAATGATCATTTGGAATTTATTTAATATAAAAAAAAAATAATGCTTTTCCAGCGAACATGTTGCGGTTTTGGATAATAGTTGTACGCAAGGAATCACATTAGTAGGTGAAATGGGAGCCCATTAGGAGAGGCAACAAAGAATTATGTTGTAATTGGTAATAAGGAAATCTGACATCAGATCATATCAGGCTCTATAATTTACTACCGTTCCCCCTCACTTATAAAGACTCTGTGTATTGATTACATTACATTGTTCTGTGTTGACTAAGCTATGATTTTTTTTTCCTCGCAGAGCACAATAGAATGTTCCAGCACTTGTCTTTGCCGATCCTTTATATTTCAAGATACAGTGTATATGTTTTCTTAGTTCTATGGCTCACAGAGGAAAATATTAGACATTCATTGCAGTTTGTTATATTAATATGCAGCTATGTTTTTCCCCACCTGCTGTGGCTGAAATTAAACCTTGGTGTTCAGAATGACTCTAGACTACGAGCCCAAATAACATTTTATTATTTATTCATGAAGTCTAGCTAATTTGTGGGTTTCTGTTTTTTGTGGAGGAGAAAGAAGTAGCACTCTTGGTAGCGCTTACAGTTCAGAGAGATCGTAGATGTTTCTTTATTTTATTTCTGTTCATATATTTTTTTCCTTTTCTTTTTTCTTTTTTTTTGCGATGGAAACATTAAAGTCTAGTAAGACACTTTTTATATGGTTTTGTAAGTGTGTTCAGCTCCATACGTAAAATAACAGAAGAGATTCAATGAAACATTATCTGAAGCAGCTTAGACAAGTACACATATGGTTATCCACTTAACTGAGCATTTAGCTGTGATTGTACCTAAATCTGCATGCTGCCTTGCCCGAAATGGTATAAATCTCTGAGAGTCGGAAAAAGAAAACATAAAATGGGAATCCACAAATAAACAGGGACATTTACAATGAGAAGTGGACACTTAGCCAAGATTACAAGGTCTGTTCGCTTTTTCGACAACCTCAAAATTTAGGCATCACAATCCCATTTAATTCCTCATTGGGGGTGTCCTCCCTCTTGAATCTCCCCATTATATGAATTCTGCTCTAAGTCTCCTGCATCTGATAGTATATAGAGGAGAGTGACTGCTGTAAGGGGCTGGGGGCCGGACCTGTTCAAGCCACTCAAGCAGCTAGGATGGGGGTGTGTAGGGTACACAGCATCTGATTGGATAACCCATGGTTCCTGTCCAATCAGCTGCTGCGAACATCACATACCTGTACAGATAGAACTTGCTTAAAAGGGGGTCTGGTAAGGTGGATTACCAATGGTCAAGTTGCTTGTACACCATTTGCATGCATTGATAGCAGTCGGCAGATGTCCACAGAGAAGTAATACAAATAAAATTTAATTTTCGATGGGCAGTGACCTTATTCAGCCAGTCTATAGAGTTAACTAGGTAGTAGTGGGATAAAACCAAGCAAAAATATCAAGTGTTGATACTGGAACAAAGGAGGGGTTAGTTACAGAAAGTAGAGTCCCGCCCTTCATGTACGTAGAGGTGTAAAGTCTTTCTAGAGCTTAAACACAACACTTTGGTGAATTTGTTTCAATAATGAGGTATTAAATATGCAGATATGTATGTACAAAACATTGTTATACAGTACCTGCACATCACAAATGATTCCTATATTCATTGACGGAACTAGCACTGTTCCAGGGGGTGCAGTGGCTACGGAGCCACCACGAGGGGGCCATCTGTTCCCAAGGCCTTTTTCTGACAGTGAACGGCCATCCCACATACTTAGAAGAGCAGTGCAGGGGCCATGAGAGGATACCGACATTGGTACCGACCCCCCCATCCCCAAAAATATGTTGCCATGGTAACATATGATTTTTTTGTTATGCCCTGACATTAAGTGCTACAGTGTAGCCTCTATGTGGGGAATTAAATTGTCCGCTATGTGCCACTCGGCATCAACCTAATGTTCACCTGTGTGCATGTCCTGGGTTCTATGGTACCGTAACATCCTGGATACTTTATGGAGTGCACGGATATATCTGTAAAGTTGTTTTGCCACAGAGTGCTCTCAAGACAGTTCTGTAGGTACACCTTGGCACATCGCATTGAACTGAATGCCCCATTTATAGGTCACCAGCTTAAAACACAGGCCTATAAACAGTGCTACATACAATATAAATTATATCTAAAGGGTGTGTGGGTAAAAACAGGGAGCCCTGCAAAAATAGTTATTTGGGTTTAGCAATACAGTAAGTACAGCACCATTGTGACATACTCTTTTATAATGTTTTTTCAATGTTATGTCTTAAACATTTTTGCAGCCTGTACATTTATATTTTCTTTTAAAGATTATAAGGTCATTATAGTAAGGCATCTAACAGCCACGATCAGAGCCCAGAAGAAGCACAAAGAGCCATACGGGTTAAATATCTTACAGAGATGCGCTCAGAACTAAGAGTTAATGATAGTTCTCTGGCAAAAATGAAATAAGACACATGTGTTTCCGCTTAATACCGCTTGCCTTATTTCCTACGCCAGATGTCATAAAACTGTCACAGGATTATATTGCTGTTAACACTTCAATGGAATATGACACAAAAAACACATGTACAGTCGGTACAGTAAATTCTCCTAGGCTCCTGTTATATTTTGCCTCATCCCTCATTACTTAATAGATACTTATGAAAAATGCAATTCCAAATGTGAGTGACCATCTGTATAACGTTCATCCAAAGCGACTGCATAAAGATTAGGATAATTATACTAAAGCCACCGAATAAAATGCCTAAGTAAAGAGAGCTGATCTGTCAGCCAAAGACATAACATTGCAGTTCGCTCTCTGCTACTGATACAATGTGTGGTTTGGAACGCTGTCGCCTGATCACCTGGTGGGGGAGCTCTACCACCCAGGAGGCTCCCTCACCAGTATAAGGAAAAGTTCGACTTCAGGTTTACTCACATAGCAGTGACCCAACTAACAAAAATGAGAGAGACTGAATTGAAGCCAGGGAAGTACCAGGGGCCTCTCAGGCAGCAAATGCCAACGGGTAAGACTGGTGTCAAAACATTCTTCCAAGAATTTTCAATAACCATCGTCTAAATTTGGTTCCAAGCTTGAAATACTAAAAAAAGGTAAAAAAAATAGTAAATAGCAACAACAACAAAAACAACAACAACAATAATAATAATAATAGTAATAGCAACAAGCAATTTATGAAGAGTAAAACTATGGCTTTTAATCTTTTATTTTGGCAAATCTACCATTGGTAAATGAATTCCAAGCAATAGCCACTATACTAGACCTTTCATTCCATTTTTTCCCTTGAGTATATTTCCTTCCCTTTTCCCCTTTTGTAAATGGTTTCAAATAGTCCAGCTCTTGTTTAACCCCCTGCCCTCAGCTCACTATTTCCCTGCCTGTCACTCAGATCTGCCGTTGGTACCTTATTTGTATTCCTTAATACACCCCATGGATTACTTGTTGTTGAAACCTTGGCTAGCGCCGTACTTTGGATTTCTCTTTTAACTTTAAAACACAGACTGCTGTTGTCCCATCTGACCTTGACACAGCGTGATTTTCACACAGCGTTTTGTGCTGTGCCTATTTACCCGAAGAGTTCTCTCTCTTTTTTTTTTTTTTTTAACCTTTTTGAATCCTTCCACAATATGCCTCTTGTAAATTGTATCATGCTACCACCAAACGTGGTGTAACTTTGAGAATGTTATCTATATTTTTGTGCTATCAAAGTACATTTTCTCTCTTAAAATATATATTTTTAAAATATATTATTCAACAGCACTAGTGGGTAATAATTTATGGGTTGAGACTCTGCTCTGCTGGATTCCAAAAGGGCTTTTCCAAGGCCACAAATTTAGACAGGGATAAAGGGAAAGAAGGTTTAGTTTTAAATGGTACTCCACCCAAAAATCTTTTGTGTTCTTTAGTGTGGAATTGTAGTACACGGTGTAAATGAAATGTATTTACACCATATGCGGCTTTCATTTGCTGCATGCTGGCTTCTCTCCACCACAATGAGCCTGACGTGGCTGACAGAAGCGGTGGTTACTATACAGAGCTGATTGAATAGTAACCCGACATAAAACTCCCGACAGATCCTGGTTCCTATGTTTCCGCCTTATTTTATGAAATATAAATGGGGCTCTAAATATACACTGGTCTTTCTGTTATTGCAGGAACGATCACATCTGAAGATGTAATTTACATCATCAACAACATCATCATTTATTTATTTATATAGCGCCACTAATTCCACTACGCTCTACAGAGAATATTTGCCACTTACATCAGTCCCTGCCCCATTAGAGCTTACACTCTGAATTCTCTAACATACACACACACACACACACACACACACACACACGGACTAGGGTCAATTTAATAGCAGCCAATTAACCTACTAGTATGTTGTTGGAGTGTGGGAGGAAACGGGAGCACCCGGAGGAAACCCACGCAAACACAGGGAGAACATACAAACTCCACACAGATAAGGCTGATCAATGGAGAATGTACAATGCATATACATGGTGGACGCTCACAGACGAGAGGCCGAAGAGGCTTCAGCTGGTTCCCATTGAAAATGACAGGTAACGCCATCCTGAGATCTCCTGAGCTTAATAAATTGGATAACTTCACAGACCACATATTGATATATGGGTTCTGCCTTAAGAAACCTAAAATGGGTTTCTAAAATCTATGATTCTACTACATTGAACTCTTCATAAATTATTTGATGGCTATTTAATAGAGAAAACTGCAGTTTCCTCAGTTTTTATGGCTGATCGCACCTTTGTAAATAGACCCCTAAAAATTCTTCATATCCAGAGGGTGTTTGCCCCGTTCCTTACTAGACCAATTTTAGTACAACCACGGCATAAATACACTAACACACTAAAACATATACTATTTTATGATGCTCATCGATACTGTCACTACAATCGATTTGTCTAGTTTTCCTAAGAATACCAAAGCAATACCAGAGGCAGAATTAGCCAGCTGTGAGCCCCAGTGCAGGGAAGCGGGGGGTAGGGAATCGGAGCCCACAGCCAGGCGCGGGCTGGCAACATGCAGCCCAGGGGGCGCACAGGCGGCCATATTACATGACATGCGATGCGGCCACAGGGGGGGCGGCCGGCCCGAACAGCGGTCCATCTGAGTGGCCCCCCTGCCCCCCGACCCAGCCCGCCCCTGCCCACAGCTCACTAGTTCCCAATGCAGCTGGCCCCATTTTCTCCATGGGCCCTGATTCACCACACTTGCTGCACCAATGGTACTTCCGCCACTGAGCAATACCAAACAGCAGTAATGTATGCAAGGTCTGACATAGTTATAGGCTCTAGGAACACATTCACACATGTTAGTTCCAAAAGTTTTATTGTTACCCGATGATATGCTACATTCGCTCACTGATACAATTTAGCCATGTGCGTATTTTTCTGCTCTTGGAAGAAAGGGGGACTGGGCAGATAGGACCAAGGTTGGGAAGACAGATTTTGGAAGCTGGGAAATGTCGGGGGGATTTGGGGTGACAGCATTGAGCGCTGCTTGAAGGGGCTCATTTAGAGGTTGGCGCCTTTGTGCTCTATATGTAAGTAGGACAATAAATCCCATTTACATGCATAAGTTAAGTAGAACACAGCTCAAAAACAGCAGCATTGGTGTCAGGCGTAGATGAGGTGTACAAGGGTGTATACTCACACCCCATGATGGGTTAGAGATAGCGTAGAGATGCAACTTGACTGCATTAGTAGAAAATTCTAAATTCTCATAACCTATTTGTACACAGTAGTGTAATGAAGCGTCATAAGCGCAAGAGAGAATATTGTCTTGACAGTGAATAAACGCATAAGTTGCATTTTCAATATAAAATGTAATCAAATGCAACTCACAAATGCAAAATACAAATACGAGTTAAATTAAATTAAATACAGGCATCTGTTGTTTTCCCATTAAAAAATCAAATGGGAATATTGCTTCCTGCAGTAGTCCAAATGGAAACGTCAATTAAATAAGGCAAATAGACTGCTGTGACGTAATATGATGTAGCTGCTAATGATTTAAGTACTATTAGTGAGGGGGGGGGGGGGGGGGGGCAGTACACAATCACCCAATCAGCAGCGGCTGAATAATGCTGCTTATACTCCTCATCATCATTGCGTATTGTGGCTCTCTGCTACCTGCAAGAGATACGCCTCCTTAAAGGCATTTATGTGAACAGGTCCCTACTGTATTCAAACTACACCAACCTTTACCTGCCCCGATTCTGTCTATCCAGGCAGCAATACTCAGTATATATGCAGGGCCATCTTAACAACATTATGGGCCCCTGGGCAAAGCAGTGCACCGGGGCCCCTACATATATAGATATATATATATATATATAGATATAGATGTATAGAGATACAGATATAGATATAGATATAGATATATAGAGATAGAGATAGATAGATGTACTTGCTCAGTGACCCTTGAAGGTTTTTTTTTTTGCAGGTTTATTTATTCTAATTAAGAGCCCTGCCTATGGGGCCCCCTTGCCCGTGGGGCCCCCGGGCACCTGCCCATCGTGCCCAATGGAAAAGATGGCCCTGTATATATGGATGTATGAGTACTTTTTGGAAATGTGAAAAGTTGACGTATGTCCAACTGTAAATGGTCCTAAATGATTATGTGGTCCCGCCAGGCCTAGGAGGTGGTTTCTAATATTTTCTATTTCTAACTTTTTCCTCTTCTCATTAAATTAAAAAAAGGTTCTGTTGTCAGTTGCCACCAGGATCTAATTATGGTGGCGAGCACATGGGCAGACAGGTGTTAAAGGTGAAATGAAAGATTTACTAAGCTGCGAGTTTGAAAAAGTGGGGATGTTGCCTATGGCAACCAATCAGATTCTAGCTGTCATTTTGTAGAACGTACTAAATAAATGAAAGCTAGAATCCGATTGGTTGCTATAGGCAACATCCCCACTTTTTCAAACCTGCAGCTTAGTAAATCTAGCCCATAGAGTCATCTGCCATTAAAAAAAATAGTTGTACAAAACAAAATCTGGCTTAATCATATTTGTGCACTTATATACTTAATCAGAAGTGATTGCCCCTGATCTGTCCAGCTCCTCCTGTTGGTGGAAATTTTTTGCACTATTGTCATCATCATTTATTTTTATAGCGTCACCAATTTCCGCAGTGACACACACACACACACACACACACACACACACACACACACACACACACACACACACACACACACACACACACACACACACACACACACACACACACACACACACACACACACACACACACACACACACACACACACACACACACACACACACACACACCCCTAGTGTTAATTTTGTCAGCAGCCATTTTGTCAGCAGCCAATTAACCTACCAGTATGTTTTTGGAGTGTGGGAGGAAGCCCGCACAAACACGATAAGAACATACAAACTCCACATAGGCCATTGTTGGGAATTGAGCTCATGATCCCAGTGCTGTGAGGCAGAAGTGCTAACCACTGAGCCACCGTGTTGCCCACATGACTCGAGCACCATCTTGCCCTTCAAATCCATGCGCTTAGCTATAAGAACAGGGGAAATGCTTCAAAAGTAGAATATTCACATCACAAAACAGCACTTGCCGTGTGCTTTAGCACTTTTATAAATAGCCTTTTTGTTTAGCCCTGCTTAAAACTTGTCAGTTTAGGCAAGTAGCTCTATAGAGACAAATCCCCATTGTACATTGATGAGCTCCATGCAGGGTAAATCAGTCTGCCTGAAGGTGTGAATCTGTCTCAGTACATGATTATGTCAAGGTAAAACATTGAATTATAGAACAATCAATTAAAACACAATTTCAAAAGTAGACATTGAGATGCAGATTTGGAAAAAACATCTAGGGGGGAATTCAATTATGTGCGGTGTTCCACCGGAACGGTTGTGATGCACTCAGCGTTATCGCTACATTCGCTGATCTCTCTTCGTCCCCCATAGGAGTGCGAGGTAAAAACCCGCAATGTGGCTGTACCGTAGCACCAGAAATATTACACAGCTGCGATGTTCAGAGGAACATCGTGGCTAATTGAATCCCCCCCAGTAGCACTTGTGTATAATATATTACAATGTAATAATATATTATATTAAGAAGATTGCAGTTTCGGTTTCTATGAGTCTTTAATGACAAATGTTCTGAACTTAATCTGATAGTAAGGAATATAGAGTCTCCAAAATTAAATGTTCCTGTTTTGTGTATAAAAATGTTCTTTTGTTACTTTTATAGATAAACATCTGCAAATTCCTGAGCGAAATCCTTTAGGGATAAACTACAAGGGCAATTTTTAGTCTCCCAATAAAATCTTGTGAGACTACAAAACACTGTGCTACTTTGTACAACTATTTGTGATTAATCCACCTGAGATGCTTATGTTCTGAAAGTGACATTTTTTGCATGGAATAGCCTAAAAAACTGCATAAATGGTTCATTAATTGATTACTCCATTATAGTCAATGGAAGGATACAGTCGATGAATCGCTAGAAGTTCACATGACGTCATTAAATGGCAGCATTGCGTGATCAAAGTCAATGGTTCCTCTATATGGCGATTACAAAACACTATACAGCAATGACAAATCGCCTGTTTATATCAACAACACAGTGAACAAGTAACAGAGTGATTGAAAAATGCCCGTGAGGTTCAGCTTTTATTCAGGTGAAACTCTGATAACGTCATTTGTCAAATTTCATATGCAAATCATCACTCAAACATGTAGATAAACAAAAATAATATTTCAGCACATCTGAAAAATACGTAATTATTCCTAAGTGTTAACATGAACTATTTCAATAAAAAACCACTAATTAGGTAATGACGTAAGTGCTGTAAATAAAATAATGAATGAGATACTGTAGTAATGTGGAGTATGCAGCTTATTACAGCATATGCTGCTTTTCACACTTCTGTAGTAAAACAGCAGGATTACTGGTAAACACAGCAGGTAAAGAGTGTTCTACAAGATGAAATCTGCTTAGTTTATTAGTTGCAAATTATATAATTCTGTCAGCAGTCAATCATTCTGCCAGACATTATTAGTACTAGGAAAGAGCTCATCAAGTCATAGGAAGTGTTTAATTCCATATTTGTGATGCCCCCTGTCCCCTTTGTGAATTATGCACCCCTAATATTTTGCACTCAATTTTTTCACTTAAAAGGAGAGAGTCATTCTACATTAAATGCAAAGCTTCCATTGTGGTGTACAATACATGCATATTATTATAAAGCTGGGGCTTGGTAAAGCCAGACAAATGTTGTATTATTTTATCACTTGAATACCGGGGAACTGAAATTCTACGGTGAACTGGAAAAAAATGCTGTTCTTTTCCTGTTGTAAAACCATGGGTCTGTTTTGGGCCGTTTGCTCCTACTTTTATGGGCACGTCCATGCGTTACAACAGTGAGGCAATGCTAACTGCACCTGGTGCCAACGTTTGCTCCTTACGACGGGCAGAGATGGAACTTTCCATGCCAGCTACAATAAAACTCCTGGATTACAGCAATGTAAAAATTACATTTGATTTTGCTGTATATAAAATTGTTCTCAACTTAAGGGGTGAAGAAAGTACATATTTAATTATAGGTATGCACAATTGTATGGTCCAATGACCTCCTTTCCCTAACAGTGCCAAAGGTAACTGGCAGTGGTCCCACAAAGATATATAAATGTGTGTGTATATATATATATATATATATATATATATATATATATATATATATAGTGGCAATTGGAGTGGTTTTCCACAGGCCTCTCAGAGTGGAATTAGCTATAGAGCTAACAGTCTGCAGGTGAAAGGCTGCAGACCAAGTCATACATGGCTGTAGCACTGTGCTTATGTTAACTTATGTACAGGTCTGAGACATGTGGTAAAGTAAATGTAAAAAGTGATTTACTTGCATGCTTTAACGTGTTTGTACCCACAGCTAGCAGCAGAGCTGATAGGGGTGGCTGTGCTGATTAGGCGTTACAGGACACCTGAGGAGCCTTCCTATAAAGACAAGGTGGGAGTGTCGCCTGTCAGTCATCCAAGCATGTGGGAGGAGACCTGTGTATTTAACCTGGAGTTGTGCTCTTGTTAGGGGTGACTGATGCTGAACTAGTTAGCCAGTCAGTAGGGAGCTGGTCTGTGTCTAGTTAGCTGTAGGGTCACCAGGTGGTACAAGTTAAGGCATTGCTTGCTGGTGTCACCCTGACAGAAGAAGTGCCATTTATTGTGATGCAAACAATAAATATATAAATATATTTAAAACAAGAAGTTTTCGTGTTGCTGATATCTGCTGGGTGTTCTTGCAACAGAAGATGACATAAGTGCCACGAGAAGGGGGAGTTTTTGTTACAATATATATATATATATATATATATACTCTTTCTATATATCTGAGATCATTACAGTGACGATCTAAGCGCTGACAAGACATACCCGGACATGATGACACCGAAGCTGTCATTTCCGACACACTGATAATGCCAATTGCTTCAAAACGAGACTTCAAAGAGCTCCAACCAATAAAGATTCCAGCAGGCTGAAATGATGCTGTATATATATGTAATTGCTGGGACTAAATGAAATGAATGGTAAGGGAAGTGGTTTAGTAAATTGAATTTTTAAAGTGGAAAACCTCTTTAAATGTTTAGGGAGTTGTGCAGAGTTGGATGTAAGTCCATTTGCGTGGTGTGAAAAATAAATTTTACTTCTGCGCGTGCCCACAAATAAGACTTATGCTTGAGTTTGAATGCAGAGTAATTTGCATCTCTCACATACGACTCCTTACACTTAGAAAGACAGATTGGGGGAGGCAAGGTGCGTGCAGGTGTAGGTCAAGTATAATAAGGGGGCATGTTTACGTAAACGCGACTGATGTAGATCTGGGCGCAGAATGTCAGGAAACGTATCTGTTGTGGATGCTCTATTCCTGGCATAAGATAAGAACTGGTAATGATGATGATAGATGACGGTAGAATGTGTCTTTTTTTTATTTCTGATGCAATCTACATGTGCGTTTTCGACAGAAATTGCATCCAGCTCTACTTTAGGCCCGAGATGCTTGGCAAAACATATCAATATATATCAGTTATTCAGTAGTCACTTGGAAGTGTTCTGCAGATCTCTAGGACAGCAAACTAACAGCATGGGATACAACACAGAAGGCAGAGTGTGAGGTTCTAGTTTATAAGAGTTCATAGGCTAATATGTTCAATACCTGGAAGAAAAATATCTACTTGCACCCCTGGTCTCAGTTAGCTATATACACACACAGATAATTAGATCACGGTGTGTTACATTCACAAGTCTGTCACATTCATGTATGTGATGTAGCACTGACACAGCACTAAGAATAATCCCTTAATTCCTTTCAGACCAGCATATGTTATAGTGCATAGGTCACGTTTCTGACAATATGTATTTTATTGTCTGTATTATATTAGGGCTGGAAGCTGAGCATATCTGATTCTACTGCTCGCCCTCTCTTCATTTCCAATTTCTTTGTTGGAGAGAATCGGGAAAATGCTCTGTATGAGAACTGAGAGTGTTCTGAAAGAAGAGCTGTAGGAGTGCGCAAAGGATATGATTATTATCTGTATCCTTACTCATTCCTGGTAGAGAGTTTTTCGGAAAACCGAACCCCCCCCGAACTTAGGGGATCCGACTAGGCTCACGAGCCGGCTCGGTACTTTTGCGCGTCATCGGATCTGAATCGAGGCAAAATGTCATTGTTCGATCTCATGGGTTTTGGATTACATAAGTACCTCCCTCCCCAGAAGATCCAGCGCCATTGCTCACACAGAAACAGGGGTAGCAGTGTTCTTGTCATTCTCCATTCTCCAGTGACATTGTTCAGTGCCATTGCTCACACAGAAACAAGGGTAGCAGTGTTCTTGTCATTCTCCATTCTCCAGTGACATTGCTCAGTGCCATTGCTCATACAGAAACAGGGGTAGCAGTGTTCTTGTCATTCTCCATTCTCCAGTGACATCGCTCAGTGCCATTGCTAATACAGAAACAGGGGTAGCAGTGTTCTTGTCAATCTCCAGTCTCCAGTGACATTGTTCAGTGCCATTGCTCACACAGAAACAGGGGTAGCAGTGTTCTTGTCAATCTCCAGTCTCCAGTGACATTGTTCAGTGCCATTGCTCACACAGAAACAGGGGTAGCAGTGTTCTTGTCAATCTCCAGTCTCCAGTGACATTGCTTAGTGCCATTGGTCACACAGAAACAAGGGTAGCAGTGTTCTTGTCATTCTCCATTCTCCAGTGATATCACTCAGTGCCATTGCTCACACAGAAACAGGGGTAGCAGTGTTCTTGTCACTCTTCATTCTCCAGTGACATTGCTTAGTGCCATTGCTCACACAGAAACAGGGGTAGCAGTGTTCTTGTCATTCTCCATTCTCCAGTGACATTGTTCAGTGCCATTGCTCACACAGAAACAGGGGTAGCAGTGTTCTTGTCAATCTCCAGTCTCCAGTGACATTGTTCAGTGCCATTGCTCACACAGAAACAGGGGTAGCAGTGTTCTTGTCAATCTCCAGTCTCCAGTGACATTGCTCAGTGCCATTGGTCACACAGAAACAAGGGTAGCAGTGTTCTTGTCATTCTCCATTCTCCAGTGATATCACTCAGTGCCATTGCTCACACAGAAACAGGGGTAGCAGTGTTCTTGTCACTCTTCATTCTCCAGTGACATTGCTCAGTGCCATTGCTCACACAGAAACAAGGGTAGCAGTGTTCTTGTCATTCTCCAGTGACATCGCTCAGTGCCATTGCTCACACAGAAACAGGGATAGCAGTGTTCTTGTCAATCTCCAGTCTCCAGTGCCATTGCTCAGTGCCATTGCTCACACAGAAACAGGGGTAGCAGTGTTCTTGTCACTTGACAAAAATTGACTGGAAATGACTGGAAATTAATGTTATTGGGGTTAATAATAGTGTAGGAACAAAGAAAGAGCCAAAATATGTGATTTTAGCAAGAAAATTGGGATTTTAGAAAAAAATAGGGATCCAAAATCAAAATCAAAACACGCGAGGGCAGTTTTGCCAAAACCAAAACCAAATCACAAAGTTAATCCAGATCCAAAACCAATTCCAAAACACAGGGTTCAGTGAACAGCTGAATTTTAAATACCAGCTTGCTCAGAAAAATAATTGAACAAACCTGACAATTCTGTCATTACTTAAAAAGTTAGGCAGCATGGCGGCATATTGGTTAGTATTCCTGTCTCACAGTTCTGGGTTCATGAGTTTGATTCCAACAAGGGCCATATTTGTGTGGAGTTTGTATGTGCGTGGGTCTCCTCCGGGCGCTCCTTTTTCCTTTCACACTCCCAAAACATATTTCTAAAAAAAAAAATCAACCTGTCTATGTGGAGTCGGGGATTTACATTGTAAGCGCCAATGTGGCAGGGACTCATGTGAATGGCTAAATATTCTACAGTGATGCATAATATGATTGACACCATATAAATGATAATAAATAATAAAATGCTAATAAACATAAAATAATAAAACAAATTATCTAAAGTAACTAGACGTTTGCTTATTTTTGCTATATTATGGCACCCCCTATATAAATAGGCTGGCACTTCTATTCCAAAGCAGAGCAAGAGTCGACGTCTCTACCCAGTGCAAACTATCACAGATGACTTTCATTATGTAAAGTCTAAGCAGCTAATGGATATTCATGTCTCCAGGATCTGTCAGCAAGATCATGCTGCAGGATATGGGAAAGAGACGTGGAGTAACTGTAGTTTAACCAATAGGCATCCTGAGTTTCCTAAATTTATGAAGAATATAGATTAGATTGTAATATAGAATATATCCTTTAGATTGTACGCTCCTCTGAGCAGGGCCATCTCTCCTCCTGTTTCCACCACTTCTAACTCTGCTCTCCAGCTACTTAGCCCTCCTCCTCGAGGGTCCTCCACCCCACGTCCACTCTCGCTCCCTCCTCCCCCCTGGGGGTCTCCCTGTCTTCCGCGCCCTCCTTCTTGGGCCCCGTCGTTTGCGGATCCTCCCTCCCCCTTCCCCGCCCTCTCTAGCTGTGCATTGAGCTTACTGAGTTGCTGTGTTTACTGTACTGTGCTGTCTCCCATTGTATTGTAATTTTGTTTGTCTCTGTACGGCGCTGCGGATGCCTTGTGGCACCTTATAAATAAATATTAATAATAATAATAATAATAATAATATATGTTTTTATAAGAGACCAGTGTCTCTCTTCTTGTAAATGATTAAGATTTTGCAGTGCAGCCTTAATGTTGTATAAGCTGGAATGGGTTTGATATACTATGCAAAATGTGATTGGACTATCAGTCAGTGATGTAGCTCCTTGTGGCCAATCCTGTGAAGGCAGGTCTAGTTAGCAGTATATAGTAAAGAGTTTTGATGAATGGCAATTCTTGCAGAGAGAATTGAAAAGGATTCTATCTTGTTTGATGTAGATTGAGTCTCGTAGAAGAGAATAAGACCCCAGCTTAGCTAAACCAGTGGCGTGCAACTTAATATTTTGAGGGGTTTCATGAAAAGCCCTTCGTCCCACAAAGGGGGTTGCAAGGTAAAATTGTGCAAAAGCATCAGATCACGTTCTGAGATCATTGCACCAGCATTAAGTGTTCACAGAGCCCAACGTGTAGGTTAGTTTATGGTTGAGTGGTCAAGCTGATGAGAACATCTACTACATCACTGAATCCATTCACTGTGTGACATCAGAATTGATAGAAAGTGGACCCAAACGGGAAAATTACTATGGTCATGGTCACACGTGCTCACTTGGCGGCCTATTGCCCGTTACCAGTCTAGAGAGCGAAAAATCAGCCTGGTAAGACTAAATTTACAATTGGGCATTCTGTAAAAAGGCTGTGGCTTATACATAACCGGGAATCCTTGCCTTTCTTCATCCATCATGCAAAGAGTTAAGTAAAACATTTGAAAGACATTCAGGCTTGGCTGGTGCCCAGTTCTTCATAGACTGGTTAAAGATCTCTTCTACTACCATCCCTGAGATTACAAGTTGACAGGACCTAACCACACAGCATCTGGTGCTAATCTAGCGGAAGGGCAGGAAGACTTCACAAATCATGTTGTAAACTCAACTTGCTAAAAATTTTGTTTAAGTATCATTATTTAATGTATGTGTGTTACGTTATAGCCTGCTGACAAGTCCACTCTATGCCTTGTTTTTCAGATTCATCATTTATAAACAAAACATGCTACTTTCTTCATCCCTATATAATAACTAAAATAAAGGTCGTTTTTACTACCTGTCCTGAAATTTGACACCTTTACCTGCTGTCCTGGAACCATGCGTCAAATTGTATCTGTGAATACAGATATATACTTGGTTGTGTTTATCCTTGCGATTGATGCAAGCAAAAATTTCTATAATTCTTAAACTGTAACAAATAATTAAAAATACTGAAGATGAATCAATGAGTTGATAACCCCTAATTCGCTCACACTAAATAAAAGGCAGTTTTTATATTGCTATTTATGATTAGTAGGAACATGCTTTCAGATGTGACTGAAGATATAAGTAATCTAATATTTTTATTATAGTAATTATTTGTCATGGCTAGAAGAGAACTGAGGCCTACTTGCTGGTATTTACACTACTAAACAAGGAGGTGCGGAGTCTAAACGTGCCTCTGGTCTTTGCCAAGGAACCCCGCAAGGGTGTTTGGCGTTAGCTGCAGAAGGCACGCAGGTTGCGGCCCTCCTAGTTAGCTACCAGTGGAGTAATTGGTGAATAGGCGTGGTCACGCAATCCGAGGTCAGGTCGTGAAGACAGAAGCGTAGTCAGGAAGCTGGAGGTCAAACCAGGAAATCTATCGATGCCAGAAGGAGATCCAAACTGGGAGGCCAGTGATAGCCAAGTCTGGAGCCGAGGAGTCAGTCAGGATGCTTGGGAGCAAACAGGAACACTGGAGCATTAGGGAGCCTTGAAACTCTGGCACCAGAATGGCACCAGAGCCTACTTTAAATAGACAATACTGCTCTCTCATTGGTGGCAGTGAATAGGGCAGCAGAACAGCTGACCACCGAACAGCCAGTGTCCCGTTGCCTAGCAGCGAGGACACGCACCTACTGACAACAGAGTAAGGCGTCCATCCCTGGCACCGGGTAAATGTCTGGGGGAAGGGGGGGGCGCCTGGCATTATTACAGAAGAATAGAAAGTGTTATTAGTGGAGTAATAAGGAGCAGCAGTATTATAACATGTTACTATTAGGTATATCAGAGAATTTTGTGTATTATATCACAAAGAGAAGTAAACTAAAAGCTGGAAATAAAGTTATATTACCTCTTTGTGAAACACATACACAATAGGAAATGGCTCATTATCAACTGATTTCATAGTATTATTGTTATAATGTAATCAGTGTACAAATTAATAATTTGCATATTATTAGTTTGCTAACCTCCCTGGAGATTTGCCATTTTCATCTACTTCCATTGTTTATTTAGAATTTGCAACCACTGTGAACTGCTACTGCCAAAATCAGCAATTAACCATTGCCCATTTGTATTCAACAGCTCAAGCTCTAAATGTTTTTGTTATGTAGCATATACAGAAATTACTGAGCCCCACAGCAAAATGTTGAAGTGAACCCACAGTCGTGGAGAACAAATTAAACATATCATGAAAAACAATACACAAACAAATAGCCAATCAAGCGAAAGGTGTGCAGTAGAGCTTCCAATCTGTTGGCAATGTGGTAGATGAAACGCAAGGCTTGTTGTGTTCTATGGATCAGTCACAGACATAACACAAAGATTAACTTTTTCAGGTGCTAAATGTAGCTCTATGTACTGGACACCTTGTTGGACTTGTTGTAGTCAATGAAGAGGATTCATTTGAAGTTCAAGCAATGTGATTAAATTGAGACATTGCACTATTGAAGATAATATTTGCATGTGTTTTACTCACCTATCTGTCAACTCTACAGACCTTACAACTTTCCATTCCCTTGCTGATCCTATTACCTCTTTTCTTCCACTTTTCCTTTCTTATAATACTGAACTCTCCCTTCACTCACTTTTTCCTTTATCGTCATTAACTCACCTCACTTTTAACCTCTCTCCATCCTTTCGTTCTGTCATACTTTCTAGACTCTGTTTCACGATTATCATTAGCCTTATGATTTGATCCTCTCTTGCTTCTGACCTCTCTCTTTATGCTTTTGTTTCCACTGTCCAACCTTCCTAAGTTCTCCCTTCTCCTGAATTCCCCCCTCTCTCTTCCCTTCGTTTTCCCTCTCCCTCTCCACTTTTCTTTCCTCTGCTCCTCTGCCAGTGATCTGATTCTCTGTCCCCTCACTCGTCTTTCCCTCTCTCCTCCAAACCCCCTCACCCCCTCTCCCTTAATCCCCCTCACTTCTTTCTTCTGTCGCAACAATCTGCATCTCTCTTTTTCTCTCTCTTCTTCCATCCTGTGGTCTCTGGAATGCCAGGTCTGTCTTTAACAAATTGGCCTCTGTCCATGACTCTTTATCTCTAGATCTTTCAACTTGCTTGCCATCACTGAAACCTGGCTATCACTTGAAGTCACTGCTCCTCCTGCTGCTTTCTCTTTCGGGGGCTTGTTCTTCTCCCATACACTCAGACCAGGGGTCCGGCAAGGTATACTTCTTTTCCCCTGCAGCTCTTTACGGTTTATTAACCCTGAACCCTCCCTCTCTTTCTCCTCCTGTTAAGTACACTCTATGCACCTCATCCACCCAGCCTACCTCCCTGCTGCCATTATCTACCTTTCTCCTGGTCCTGTCTTTCAATTCCTTGATCACTTCACCACCTGGCTCCCTCAATTTCTCTCCTCAGATCTACCCTCCCTTATCTTGTGGGACTTTAATATCATTAATATTAATATTAATATGGGACTTTAATATCATTATAAACAATCCATCAGACCCTGATGCTTCCAAACTTCTCACCCTCTCCCTCCCCCCCTGGTCTCTCTCAATGGACCTCTTCTCCCTTCCACCAAAGTGGTCACTCCCTTGATTTGGTCTTTTCCTACCATGGTACTGTCTCCAACTTCAACAATTCATCTTTCCCTCTCGCTGACCACCATATCCTTTCTTTTAGCATCTCTCCATCCTCTCACCTTCCCCATCCCTTAAAGTTACCCTCACCAGGCATAACCTTGACACCATTGATCCAACCAAGCTCTCCTCCTCCCTGGTCTCACTGCTTTTCCCCATCATCACTTTTGTTGCCGATGAGAATCTCTCCTTCCATAATCACACCACTGCACTTGACTCTGTCATCCCAGCTGTCACCATCAAACTGTGTCTTTCCCTGCCGCAACCACTCCAAACTTACATGCTATCTTCATAATGCTTCAAAGTGCAGAATAGCTCTGGAGAAAATCACACACTCATGATGATTTCCTTCACTTCAAGTTCATACTCACCTCTTATAGTTATGCCCTACCACGCTCCAAACAATCCTACTCATTTTTTCCCAATCCTTCTATTGCCTTTTTGCCACTGTCAACTCCCTCCTCTCATCTCCCATTCCCCACTACCACTCCCGTCCTCGCTCTCTGATACTAACTTTGCTACCCACTTCACCTCCAAAATTGAGTCAATACATCATAACATCTCCATCCATCAGTCCCCATATGCTCTACCCTCTCCCCCCTATCCATTTTGTCCCCCCACCCACCTCTCCAATCTCATATCTACCCACAATACTAGCCGCCCCCTCTGCTCTGCCCATGACCACCGCCTCACTACTTCAATGATTACCTCTTCCCACTCCCACCTCCAGGACTTTTCTCCAACTGTTCCCCAGCTATGGAACGATCTCCAACACCTTATCAGGTTAGCCTCTACTCTCAAAGGCTTCAAGTGTATCCTTAGGACTCATTTCTTTACTGAAGCCTATTAGTCTTCCTCCTATCTTCCTTGTTTTGCCTGTCACCTTCACTTCCCCACTTAATACCACCCTATTTGTTTCTTCCCCTTTCGTTGAAAATGTAAGACCTCACAGTCAGAACTAATTTCATTGTGTTCTCCTTCTACTATTCCATCACCCTCTGTACCTCTTAGCCTGCTTCCCTAGCCCTGTTTTCTGGAACTCTGGTCAACTTCACACTGGTCACTGCCATCACTCTCACTCACTGTCCCGTAAATAATCTGATCTGCATTACCAAGTTATCTGTGTGTCATTTGTTTGTATGTCTAGTCTTTGTATTTTGTTTTTCACGTATCATGTAATGTGTTATAGATCATTGCGTTCTCTATATGTCATGTACAGCGCTGCAGACCCTTTGTGGCACCTTATAAATAAAAGATAATAATAATGATACACAACACTTACAAATTTTCCTGTGTAGATCACCCCATAGGAAAGGGACTGGAAAAAGGTTGATCACTAGTAAGCGAATAATCAGCCTGTATCAGGGAACTAAAACTCACTCATGTTATTTAGCCCTAAGGAGTAAGTATTCTTCATAAACTATATTTATATTGTATAATATTCTATTACAGTGCTAAGGTACATTAGTGTTTTGTCAGGCTGTGACAAATTGTTACCAACAACTTGCATGTTACTTACTATATGGATTTGTATGGAGCCAGATGCAGTGGGAATTGACTAATGCTTTACTTTGCAACACTTTATGTGTTACAGTTTGCTGCATGTTTGTTAAATCACACCCGATTTGACAACATTAATTTTAATAGGAGAGATGACTGTGTCATATATTACATGTAAGTGAAAAATAAAAAACATGTAACAAAAAAGAGGTAAACCTGATATTGCCGTAGACATAGGCAGTCTTTGTTGTACAATAATAGTTGTATAACATAAATCTTTAGTGTAGACCAGACCTTAGAACTTCTGGTGGAACCAATCTTTATGGAGCCAATAGACCTCAACCTCTCATTCTACTGGGTCACATGACAGTCAGTTGGGCTATAGTTATACTTTTAGGTTAGATACTTTTATATTTGAAAAATATGGGAACTATTTTACAGAGTTGGCTCCTTTGCAAAAAAAAAAAGAGAGAGATAAGAGGAGGGACATTAACATACAATTACGCTACTCAACAAAATGTTAAAATATTCTCTGCATCTGGAATGTGAATATGTGTTTTCTCCTAATTTAGGAATGATGAATTCAGTGGAACAGTCAGATTATCTCTAACGTCACATTTATTAGATACACACAAATAACAAAAGTGGTAATAGCTATATTTGAAAAAGTAAGATAAGTGAAAATTTCAATTAATCTCTGTGGAATTGAAATATTCTCATCGTATTCATTCATGAAATACTTCTAAAACTACAGAAACACTTAAAAGCTGCAGAAACTAAACTTCAGAAACTCATAACCATCCAAATTATCTGTAATGTAACTGTTAATAAACGATAAAATGTAAAGTTTCTCTGCTTTAGGGAAATAGAATGTTGACGCTTTCTATTTGTACAGTGTCTCATTGTTCCCTTTAAAAAGGATCCAGCAGTAGTCTCCCATCATTGTAGGGTCTCAGCGTCCACGGTAGCGATGCTCCATGTTCACCACTTACACTACTCAGATTGATAGGGAAAGTCTCGATGGGAATGAAAAAAGTGAATTTTACGTGACATTCTACAGCCCATATTCTTGTAGCTGTCCAATAGTTCAATCACAATGGACAGCAGCCTTGAAGGAGGACCAAGCAGCAAAGCTCAATTTTCATTAATTTAGCGCTAAATAATTAATCCGTAAGCAGTTTCCTTATTTGGGGGCCTACAAATATGCCTTATTTTAGCTTTGTTTCGCTTAACTTTGAAAACTGTTCCTTCAGATAACTGAAAGCCTGGCCTTCTTTATCCGGAGCTTTCGTGAAATTCTTCATTAGGCCCAACTTAAGGTGAATCGGAGGTAAATTGATTATACGCGTCGCAACCAATGGAGTATACTTGACGTTTTTCTCCCTAGCAACATAGGTTTCTATCTCTGGCCGCTTCTTCGTGATATAGTAATTTTAGTGTCTCTGCAGTCCTATAAACACAGAAAACATCAGTACTTTGTGAATCCACTTTGCAAACCCAACGGCAGTGCAACTACCTTAAGTTACAACAAAGATTCCATCCATGATTGTCATACCTCATTCCCTCCAACAACACAGCCATACTCTCATAAGTTTCTTTCGTGTCCACTGCATAGGCCAGAGGCAATGAAGGGATTTTGGTTCCATTATGGAGTAACACTCCTTTCAGACTAATCTTCGAGGAATCAAGAAAGAGTCGCCAAACACTAGTATTGTACTGAGCCCCAAACTCAATCATTGAACCGTTAACATCAGTACACACACATTAACAAAGGCAGTCTTGCCGTGCACTTATTGTGATTAAATACTTAAATTTTCGTATTAAAATTTTTCAAAATATCTCAAAAACCTAATAACAAATTTCTGAAGGTATATTTGGATCCTACACTCAAAATTACATGGAAATTGATATATGACTGTTGAGTAGTGTTTTTAATTGCTGATTCTCTATAAAATACAATCCTGCTCGCACTACTGGTCTTAACCATGGGTGACACAGTGTTCAACATTGATGATTCACAATGCTGGGGCCTTGCACTTGATTCCAACTAGGTTGCTATCTGTATGGAGTTTGTATATCACATTGGAAGTTCACTTGCATAGTGGTCGCAGAAGATCTACTTTTCCATGGAGTCCCAGGGGGGAAATACCAAGAAATGTTACTGTTTGAATTTTCCCTTTCACTGGAATGAAAATAAATTGAGGCAAAACAACAAATGGGGGACAAATATAGTGGGGAAACAAAATAAAATGTGGGGTGAACAAATAAAAGCAAAAAAAGTCGGCAAGATTTATCAAACTTTGAAAAGGGAAAAGTGGAGGTGTTGCCCATAACAACCAATCAGGGGAACAAACAAAGTAGTTGTGTGTCTAGATAGGTATATATTTGCATTTTATATTTTTGGGGACCTATAGCTACAGCACTGGGCAATTTTAATTGAGTGTGTCTATGGTACGAAGAATTGGATTGCAAGCTGACCTCAGAGTGAGGCTGATGTGACTGAATACAATTCTCTGATCGTACAACACTGCAAAATATATTGATACTACAAACAACAAAAGAAATGGACACTTGTAACTAAAAAACTTTTTTAAGAACTACTGGCTTAAAGTTCAAAACAGAAAGACAGTACAAAAGCCAACAGCACAGATTATCAATTGGCAAACACAGGCTGTAAAACGTAAGGAGCCCCTTATAGCATCGGTGAAATCCCCATCTAACACTGTGCTTCTCTTATTTAATATTTAGTAAGTGTTCTCTTACTCGATCTTGTGATCTGGAAGCGAAATACACTTAAAAATTCTTCTCCCATATGCTCTCTCTTCCAAGCCGTTGTTTTTAATGTTGCATTTTTTTTACTTTCTTTTTTTTTTTTGCTTGTGCTGTCAGAGTCCAGTTTGTGTGGCCTGGGGTCTTTCGTTTAGTCTCCTGCAGAGTCTTATTAGTCATGCGTCCTAAGGGGAACGTGTTTGTTTGTGCCAATTTTCCTGCTTGCGGCTGAAAATTTGGAATCTAGATGTCTAGCACATGCGAAGCCTGAATGTCTAATTGTGTGCCTTCGTTACAATTTTCTAGATATATTTTTTTACCAATTTTTTTAAATATATAATTTGCTTCTATGTCTAAATGGCTAATCAATTCTTCCAAGTGTTAAATAAAAATTAACATTTCAGCTCAGCTTTACCCTCCGATAAAGAACACATTTGGTATGCGTTCCAATATCTTTTATTCGTTATTATAAACTTGTTAAGCACTGAGATGGGGTTACAAATAATTATTTTAATAGTTCCCATCGATGCCGCCAAGTGAAAGCTGATCTTTGAGAATGTCAAATGCCGGAGTTGTTAAGTTTATTAAAATGAGGCTTATGAATAAGGAAAGTTTAACACCACTGTCAGATCTTATTGGCATAAAGTTGATGGCGAACACTTGTACTGTCAAATTAATATAGAACGGATTTCTTAGAAAAAGAAAGAAAAACTTGGGAGAGAGCTGTCGTGATAGATTCAGTTGTGCATTTTTATCAGATCTAGAAGACATTAGGATGACACCATCGGACGTACAACTGTGAAACTATTTTACTGCTGATGTTTTCCTCGGATTAGAAGATGGATTCAGAAGTTAAAAGTTTGAAATGTTTATTTAGGTCAGTAATTAGATTTCCTTTCACAATACTCTTTACAATTCTTCTAAAAAAAATGTTGTTGTTTTTTCACCACTAAGATTTTTCACATTAAGAAAATAGACATGTCATTTTTAATTGTATATCCAGACAGTTTGAACAAATCAGAGAATATGGGGGGGGTAATTTATGAATGACAGTTGATATTACAGAATATGGCTGAGTTGCCAGAAAATAATAGTTTCTAAATTCATTGGAATGGCCAGGGCCACTAAACAGGAATTTCAGGCCCTGGAATAGCAACTTCTTGGGGCCCCCTTCTATTGCCACAGATGGTGTTATGACCATTTCAGGTTAGTGGTTCCTCCCACTAAAATACAGGCCTGGACCTCTTTACCTGCCCCCCTCTCAACACCCCTGGGAATAGCAATTGAAAGATGACAGCTTTTGTGTTTCAATCAGGCCAGACCTTATCTCAACTCAACCCAAGAGACCAATCACCAGATCTTATGAGACTTGACCAACCTTGCGTGTGGCCAAATTGAACTATATTCCTGTCCATCAGGTTGACGGGCAGGATCTGACCAATGTTGTAGATCCTATTTTCCTCACATTTCTCTAATCAATTCATTTTTATTTGAACCAAAAAAGTTCTTTGTAAAGACATGTTGAGGGTTAAAACATTGTTTATGATACATTCAGTGTACTTAAGCGTCTTCATCTTTTATTATATAGTTCTCACAGAATGTTTTAATTCCAAAACATTTCATGCAACAAATCCACCTAACGCCCCTATGGGGGAACTGGTGTTTGATGAGTTACTATGATTATTAAACCATTAAAAAGTTACACCAATTTAAAAGTTAGCAGAAAAAGCTTTTAGACGACACAGAAAAGAGATTTTTACAAGTTTTACTTTTTCTGTTGATTTTGGATTTGGACAGACGGTGCAGCAGCACCCACCCAAAGGCTATTGTACATGGTTGAAGCATTGAAAACTCCCATGAATCCTGCAGTGATATGGCATCAGCAAAGATTTGGAAAGGTTTCAGAAAGAGAATTAAGTAGTGTCTGCGAGCCAAAGACACACTAGAGGTAGGCAACAGTATTTAATATTCGTAGTAGTAAATGAATTGAGGCAGTGGTGTTGGACATCTGTAACTTTGTAGATTGAAGTAAAATACTTCTCACTAATGAAGAGCCAATCTGTAAGTGTATTTGGCAATTGATCACTGTTGAATAAAATTTACAATAATTGAAATTTTTGCAATGCATATTACAGTCTTCCTCTATAAAATATTTAATGTATTTATTAGCTTTTTATATTGCACCTCCTATGTTGTCAAAAGTCAGTGTTGATAATAGTTAGAACAATATACTCTGATGGCTCTAAGAAGGCCGTACACCATTGTATTAAAATGGAGAGAATCCATATCAAAACAATAAAGTGGGTGGTGGAAAGAAAAACTAGTAGCCAATCATAGCATTAGTATGTTATCAGCAGCACAGAGTGTTTTAACTCAGCCAACTGTATGACGTCCCCTTATTAGTGCAAGTTTTACAAATTATGGTTTCTGACCAATAAGTTATGCACTGGTCACAGTCAGTGAATTGTGATTCACTGCTTTCAGTTTTCAAAATTGAAATGTTTACAAGAGCAATGGAGGAGACTCAATTGCCGGCGATGCGGTGGGTGGACGTTAACGCAATATCCGGCTGAGCACAATACCGGCAAATACAGTAGGAGTTTTTTGCGCACCTCTATGGGGTGCAAGAAAGAATGAGCAGAGAATCCTGGCATAATATTGGCACAAGGTGTCTCCATGGACGGACCGGAGACGACTCACGCTAAATTTAATCTTGCGCAAAGAATGACCCTAAAATGACTCTCCACCTCAACCAAGGCTCAGTCCATACATTGATCTTTCCTTTCCACCGATCATACTTCATCTAACCTTTCAAATGTTGTTTACTGGCCAAAATGACATCATGATGGTACTAGATGTAAGGTTCTTCTACGTATCTAGCATTTATTACTGGAAGTCATTCAGAATACTTATTATTTCCAGCAATCACACTTCTGATGCAGGTCAATTACTCGGATTATTAGAATGGTAAAGTGCTACTTTTAATGACTGCTATGTATTGGATATGGACCCTGGTGATTAATCTAATTGAGATTTCCACCCTTTGGGCACTTTGCAGGATGTGTTGCAGGTTCGGAGTGTTTTAATACTGATGCCTGAGGTGTGAGTTTGGTATACCCTTTAATCAGTTACCATTCAGGTGGCCTTCAGGAGTTGTGTTCCAGCTGACTGCACCAATCCCCTTCGAGCATTTAGATACATGGAGCTGTAGTGGCTGTATTCGGGAGGGGGGGGGGGAAGGTTCTGAGAGGGAGGCCCCAGATTTCTATAGCAATGGTGGGTATGCTGAGCCTGACACTGCTGATAAACCACTGAACCAGTATAGTCAAACAAGAGTCCTGGTCAGAGGTACAACCTGCAAGTCGAGCGAGTGTCAGCTCCAATATATATACCTGTCATACACTGTTTATTAATAGCAGGGCCGTAACTAGGGCTGGGCGATATGGGGCGACCGCCTAGTGTGCAATACTGAAGGAGGGCGCAGTTTATGAATATTATAGGTTAATTTGGTTAAGATTGAAGGCTAGGGGGGGGCAGTTTTTCTTCGCGCCCCAGGCACTAAAATTTTAAGTTACAGCTTACATAAATTACAGAATTGCAGAATTTAATAGTGTATGACAGGTACATCATGACGCACATATCCACTGTCTATCCCATATATATAAAACATAATAAAGATTAAGGACAGAATGTCTCTGCACAGGATATTTTTATTCATTATACTCTGTCTTGCACATATTCTTGTTTTTATTACTATGCTGTGTTTTTTAAGTTGCAGTATTAGTATAATGAAACCTAATAAAAGTTATTACGTTTTATTACACTTCATCATCACCATTTATTTATATAGCGCCACTGATTCCGCAGCGCTGTGCAGAGAACTCACTCACATCAGTTCCTGTCCCATTGGAGCTTACAGTCTAAATTCCCTAACATACACACACACAGACCGAGAGAAGAGAGAGAGAGAGAGAGAGAGAGAGAGAGAGAAAGAGAGAGAATAGGGTCAATTCTGATAGCAGCCAATTAACCTACCAGTATGTTTTTGGAGTGTGGGAGGAAACCAGAGCACCTGGAGGAAACCCACGCAAAGACGGGAAGAACATACAAACTCCACACAGGTAAGACCATGTTCGGGAATTCAACTCATGACTCCAGCGCTGTGAGGCAGAAGTGCTAACCACTGAGCCACTGTGCTGCCCACTTAAGTACCAATCAGTGCACCACATATAGACAACCACATTTGTATCATAGCTGTCCTGACTTCTGTTTCAGAATGATCCTATCTGTAGAAAGAAGGGATGGATGGATTGTGGCATGGTGGACAATAAATAATAATAATAATAATAATAATAATAATAATAATAATAATAGTTTCATAGATAGACATGGGACATCTTAAAATGCTTCTACAGGGTGCCAGTGTATGAGGAAAGGAACCTGACTTGATTTTGTGGTAGATTCTGCTGTATGATAGGAGATATATTTATTACATACTTTTTCTCATACAATGTCATTGTGCTGCATGTACTTGAAATCCAGGAGATAAATTCTTGGCATAATTGTATCACTAGCAGCAGAATCTATACCTTCATCTCCGCTTCTGTTATGTGTATCCGTCCCTGACAGTGGAGATTAATTCAGTCAGGGAATCACAGTTTGCGTGGCTCAGATATTAGTCATTTTTTTAAAATAAAATAGGACAATTTCAAGATCATTTTAGTTTCATGCAAAACAAAAAAAAAGGGAATAGAGAAATGCTTTAGCCACAGTGCAATATGTTACCCAATTACTGGAGCTGGGCTCGCCATGCACCAGCAGTGGAATGAAAGAGTCTCTGACCAGATGGGAAATCATTCGTAGCATCCGATAAAATAAGTTAGGGAATTTTTTTTTAATGTAAAAGCAATTCATTGTGCAATGTTTAAAGTGACCTTTACTAACCTCTAACGTGACAAATGGTCCATGTCCACAAGAAGTGTTTGAAATCACGAGCAAAGGGACAGATTTTTGGGTCTGTAGTTCAGCTATAGAGAAAAACAAGCTTTATCTTTTAAAGGTAACTTGAGTTCAGGACCATGACAAGGTGGAGAAATCCTCCACAACAGAACATGCGACAAGGTCTACTCCGTGTGTGTATGTGCGTACAACAAGGTCTACTCCGTTTGCTTGTGCGTATGTGCAAGATGGTTTACTCCATGCGTGTTTGTGTGCGTGATTGAACAAGGTTTACACCCAGTGTGTATGTGAGTGTGCAACAAGGTCTACTCTGTGTGTGCATGTGTTTATGAATACGTGCATTTTTATGTTTGTATGTGTGTGTGTGTGTGTGACTGTGTGTGTGTGTGTGTGTGTGTGTATGTGTGTGTGTGTGAGTGTGTGCATTTGTTTGTGCGTGTTTATGTTTGTTTTTGAAACAAGTTATACTAAAATAAATAAACTGCTTGGGGTGAAAGATATACAGTAAAAAATAAAATAGACAGTGAATTGTCTTGTGCATTGTGTTTTGTCACAAATACAATATATTTCCTTGACCCAGTGTCGGAGTGTCCGACACCACAAGGCCGCGCGGCTGGTACTGAGCCAGGGGTGAAAGTGTCCGGGGTGCCCAGATCAGACATATTGTCCATTGTGTATATGTTTTTTTGTGTCCTGTATTCGTCTACATGACTGAAACTTCAATCTGAATAATGAATAATAATATCCTATTGTACCCTCTCATTTGTGTTTTGCAAACCATGAAGGGACTAAAACTGGATGAAAAATCGACACTAAAACCTGGAAATGAATCTAATCCATTTAAGTAATTTTTCCTTCTAACCCATAGATTGAGATTTACTAAATCTTATAAAAAGGAAAAGTGGAGGTGTTGTCCATAGCCACCTATCAGATTCTAACCACCAATATAGCATGTACTAGATATATGATTGCTACAACCTGATTGGTTGCTACAACAGCCCAACTTTTCCTTGTTAGACGTTTTTTACCCCATAATTCCTATTCTTCCGAAGACACAGAAAAACTTTTACCTGACCACATTCCTTCATTGTTATTAGTCTGAACGTGTTCTCTCCTCTCCACCTACAGCAATGTAAACCGATATGTGTTGATTATAAAACAATAGAAATAAAAAACCCAGAAAACAAATATTAATGTGATCAATTCAAGATGTTAGTGTTGTTTTATTTTGTGACTTGCACAATATAACCCATCATAATTGTATATTGAGTATTAACATACTGTATTAGGTGTGTAATATATATATATATATTGTGGCATGAGCCCGCTACTGCTGAAGCACACGCAAACAACTTCTTCCTATTTATGTAGTTTTATTGTCAGGATGGTAAATGTTTTGACACCGTACAGATTTCACAGCAGTACTTGGAGACCCTAAACGCTAGCTAGACATAGCTCAGCTCTCTCAAGACCAGCCAGCTTACCCAGCGTTGATCTCAGTGCACAAATGATGCAAAACAAGCTTTTATACCTGATACTCCTCCCCCAGCCTTAGCTTGATGGACAGGTGACACACCCACCTTCTCTTTAAAAGGAAACGCCCTATCACTGGCTCTGTTTTGCACTAAAGAGACACACCCTGTCTGTTTGCTGAGAGGAAGGATTTCTCTGCATGTAAGTTAACCAAACTTAAACTATTGTTTGTTACACATAGGTCTTTACATTCAATCTAGGTGCATTGCTGCACAAATGTTTTACTTTACTTCCCTGCTTTCTCTGCATATTGCCATCTAAATGCCTCCTTTTGTTACAATATATATATTTATATATACATATTTATAAACAAGCCAGCCTTTGTTATATGTAAATCTCTATACCTGGGAGGTGAGTGCATCTGATTCTAACTGCATTTAATGGTGTTTAAAGCATATAGGTCAGTGTAGGACCTGCATATAATGAGGTGCCCTTGACGCTGGGATGCAGGCTTAAATGTTTTGATCAAAATATGAACCAATACCTCATGATTTCATTTTGCTAGACACACACAGATATGCAGTGTTAAGGATAAGCGCTGACAACTGTCTTTTTGTTTTGTATACATATATGGGCATTTATATTGCCACGCAGCTGGTACCAAATACAATATTGGATATACTGAGCGCGGGCTTATTGCCAAGCAGCTGGTACCATATACAATATGGGATATACTCAGCGCGGGCTTGTTTTTTCTCTGGTCTTGTTTCATATATATATATATATATATATATATATATATATATATATATATATATATATATATATATATATACATATATATACAAGTTAACCCGTGCATGATACTCATGCATTCTAGTCAAATCAAGCTACTTAAAGTGTTAAAAAGGTTCTTGTCATGCATTTGGGCCTAGCCCAGGCCTCCTCAGGGGAAGAGCGTTACTTCCCGACGCAAGCGCACTTTTTTAACGTGGTTTTGTCCACATGTCACCACCTCATCATTTTTCTCCATCACCTCATCCTTCATCTTCATATCCTTCATCAAGCTACTTAAGGTGTTAAAAACTCCCCACTGTCACCCCCGGCAAACACCAACCACTCCCAACTATCACTTCTCCTTCAAGAAATATATAGGTCAGTGTATAACTCTGCCCAGCAGGTGGCGCTGCAGCTTGGTTTTTTTTTCACACACGCCACTAGGCATTTATATAGTAGATATATGGTTAACGTTGCTCCTCACCTTTATAAATACACACACAAAACACACAGAAAAATTTGGTAAAATGTTTGCAATTGCCTCTTTTATGTACTTGACTATTCCTACGGACTAGATTTTCCTAATATCTGGGGCTTATTTTGGTTGCTTTATTTAGGTCTTTTTGTTTGGAAGTTACCATTTAGAACGACCTTTGCTATTCTGAATTGACTCGATTTTCTATCCATTCATTTGACTTGACTTAGTGTGAAATTAATAGGAATGTACTAATTAATTTAAGCAACAAAGTGTAACTGCGATGCCACCTAAAAGGCAAATGTCTGCTGTGGAAGTAACTGCACAGCAAGAAGCAGCAAAAATACGAAGGGCGGAGCGGGATAAAGCCCGACGACAAACTATGACTGATGACCAAAGAGAACGTGACCGTCATCACCATGTAAATATGACTCCGCAGCAAACTGCCCGTCACAGAGAAAACAATCGAAGACCGAACAGGACAGAGGTAATATCACATCAGCTCCTACAGAGTCAGTGAACAAGATGTCACGCCGGTCTTCATGTCGGTAACTTGGATGAAACAAATATTAATGCTCATAACTGTGGTCCCATGAACAGTATTTGTGAATTTTGACCCGCTAAACATTTTGCAGTTGAGCCGCCATCTGACAAACTATTCAATCAATGCTGACACAAGGGTAAAATCAAATGGGGTCAATAAGGTCTGCCCCTGTTATTGAGAACTTAATGAAAGGACAGCAGAGTACAGCGATCTGCAGACGTGAAAATCAAAATTTTTGGTTGCATGAAAGAGGGGAAATTTGTAAATACTCTGAGAAGATTTACACAAAAAAATGTAGAATATAAAGAAATATTTGTCAAATAGGAATTGTGATAAGTTCTATTTTTTTGTCCGCTCCCGGAAGAAACCCACGCAAACACGGGGAGAAACTCCAGACAGCTAAGACCATGGCCATGAATCGAACTCATGACCGGAGTGCTGTGAGACAGATGTGCTAACCACTAAGCCACCATGCTGCCCAATGCATTTGACAATTCTACCTGTTTGAATGTGGAAAGAGAAGTAGTGAACTCCACCCAATATGATTATTATTAACATTATTTATCTCTGAACATTATTGTCAGGTTGAAAGCATAAATCTGATATAATGAAATAGAACATTGAATGTCAGGGCACAATAAAATATTACATTTATACATAGAAGTGAACCTGATTTTCAACTCAGATAAATGTTTGACCAAATTTTTTAAAAAAAGAAACAATTAGCCCAGTAGGAGGTAATTAGGTTGAGCAAACCCTTTTGTGAGGAGACCTGCTTAAGATATCCAGATCACAGACATCCATTGTGTTTGATCCTATATTCCCTGTCCTAATTGACTTCCTTTCAATAGGTAGTGTAAACACCATAGGACCATTAGGTGTGAATTAGAGAGAGAGCCATATGCTTAGGTGAGAATCTTGCAGCCAAGGAAAGCATGTGAAGGCCTATACAAGTATATAGAAATATGAACTTATCTTTGCAAAAGGTATGTCAGATTGTCATAATTCCATAATGTTTGGTATTTAAATGTGGGGGAGATTATGACCGGTTTATCAAAGGGGTAGTAATGTCTCTGGGATATATCTGTGAAGAATTATCCAAAGGTCAAGACTTTGGGAATATTTGTTGTCAAACTATAATGACACCCAGGGGACATCCTTGCCCCCCTAATAGCATTTTCCCTGCCGCTGTGAAGACCGTCCCATTTGATTTTGCTTAAAAAACATGTGTTAGGAAGGGGCAGGTGTCAGACTTTTTGGGAAATCAATTTACATTAATAAGCTGTCCATCTTTCATGTCAAATTTCCCTTGGCCAGAATGCAATTCATGTAAGTGCTAATCTGAATGTAACCCCTTTTATTTTAAACTGTTTTGCATGTGTTTGTTTTATATCAGTTGTTTATGAATTATTTGCCTTTATATCTGAATGCCCTGTACTTTTGTATATTAAATCTAAAATTGAATGTGTTGCGTCCTTAATACTCTAATGAATTTATTAGCCTGTTAGAAGAAATAGCTCGACCAAGTTAACCCAGTGTGTGATTTGTTGATACATTTTATTAGCAAGCTTAGTGTATACTTGCAATTACATTTGTGTAACAGTGTGTAGGTGTGAAGAGTTAACCCTTTGCTTGCTGGTGTGGGTCTTACTAGTCTGTGGATAGCTAGAAGCTTTGTGTGCCAGTGTGGGACAGTATATTCTGTGGATAGCTAGAAGCTTTGTGTGCCAGTGTGGGACAGTATATTGGGGTCCTTTTGCCCGTATTCAATAGGTGGTGGCAAACATGAAGTGTCTGGGGGTGTGACCTCTGTTTGGGGGCAATTCAGTAGGTGTATTACCTGTGTGATAGCCAGAGAGAGACTGCAGGCTGAAATTGTGTGTGACCTCATATAGCGAACAACCCAAAGTCACGGCAGCTGGGAGCGTGTTCGTAACAGTTATTATATTGAAGTTGCCAATGGTTGAATATCTTACTTTCAGAAAAATAAATGTCAGTGGCAAAATTAATGTGTATTAAGTGCCATCAAGATAAAAACATTTGAAACTTGTTTCTCTAATTAAAGACATTGGCAACTTCGTACCCGTTGAAATTTGAAGTCGAAGTAAAGATGAAACGTAAGCACCTCTGTGAATTGGCTGCTCATTATTCAGAAGTGGTAACAATGTGCAATTCAAAAAGAAAGTCGTTACAGTATGCAGATCTTCCTTGTTTTCCCAAGACTTCAACACAGTTTAAGCAATAAAATAACTTAATCTCTCCGGAATGTGATATTGCAGAACTATGACAAGGACGTGAGATTGACAGAATGTGTAATATTGTATCTGATTTATGACATAGGTGTTTGATTTCAAGGGCATGATTTGAAATGACCCAGTTGCAAATTAATGTAGGCATTTACACACAATGATTTGGAATGACGTCTCAAGACATGTTTCATTATTATTCTGTTCGCTGAAATGACAACGCGTGCAACGGATATGAAGGTATTGTTTGGTGTAAGTCATTAGAATTCCTGAAAAAAAGAAATGCGCAGTTCTTTGTGGATAGAAAGGCTACCACCGTGGTTTAAAGAAACCTATAGGGTCTGCTGTTGGCTAGAGCTAGATAACAAAAAGGCACGGGCATTGCAATTCTTTATGTGTAAGTGCTATAGAAACAAAGACAATAGAACCTCGATAATTACAACATTTCCAGACATTGTATGCTAAAGGGGATGGATACCCTCAGCCCAATTGCGTTACGTGACTGTCTCGGAGGCTTGACAAAAGCAGGGCAAACCTGGCCAAAATAGGAGTACCAAGGGTGGATGTGAGCAACATGGGACAGATTGAGCTCCACTCATGTGATGTTTTCTTTGGCTAAGTATGTAACACTGCTGTTGAGTCGAACAACTAAGATGGTGCATAGTGCATGGTGCACAGGCTACAGCACAAAACTTACTCGGAAAGACTAAAAGATCTTAATATATATAGTTTGGAGCAGAGAAGGGAACGGGGGGACATGATAGAAACTTTCAAATATATCAAGGGTTTTACTAAGGTGCAGGAGGGAAACATTCTTCAAAGGAAGAGAAGTATTAGAACACGAGGACATGTACTGACACTGGGGGGAAGAGAAGTATTAGAACACGAGGACATGTACTGACACTGGGGGGAAGAGAAGTATTAGAACACGAGGACATGCACTGACACTGGGGGGAAGAGAGGTATTAGAACACGAGGACATGCACTGACACTGGGGGGAAGAGAAGTGTTAGAACACGAGGACATGCACTGACACTGAAGGGAAGAGAAGTATTAGAACATGAGGACATGCACTGACACTGGAGGGAAGAGAAGTATTAGAACACGAGGACATGTACTGACACTGGGGGGAAGAGAAGTATTAGAACACGAGGACATGCACTGATACTGGAGGGAAGACAATTATTAGAACACAAGGACATGTACTGACACTGGGGGGAAGTAGGTGCAGAGGAAATCTAAGAAAAAACTACTTCACAGAAAGGGTAATGGATAAGTGGAATAGCCTCCCATCAGAAGGGGTAGAGGATGATACAGTAGAGCAATTTAAACATGCTTGTGTTAGACATAAGGATACTTTACAAAAATTAAAGGACCATATAGGGTTTAAGATATCCATAGGTTAATAAAAAAAAAATGGGCAGGGTGGATGGGTCAAGCGTTTCTTATCTGCCATCAAATTCTATGTTTTTATGAGTCTTCCAAGAGATCATGTTCTATAATACAATTCAGCTGGCAGCTTCTATTCCCTTTAATCTTTTTTTTTAATGAATTACAAATTATAGTCACCAAACCCTTATCAACGCTTCAACTGCCAAATATGTCTGGGCAAACATAGTCTCTGACTGACATGTCTGTAACAGTATATGAGCAATTGTAATACATTTGTGGTACACTCTATGAAACATTTGAATGGGGATAGGAAAGGAATATCCTAATTTCACCCAAAAAGAATCCTAGTTAAATCAAACATTAATCCAATATAGAGTGCGGGATATCTACAAGTAAATATAGATTAAGAAGTGGGATGAGGATGTTGAAGAAACATTGATTTGCTATCTAATCATGACATTTATAGATGCCAAATACTCAAAAACATTTTTCTAGTTTTTGTAGTAAACCCCAATCTAAAGAAAAGTAAAAACAAATGTTTTCCACTGAAATAGAAAAAAGAGTTAGAAAACAACAGGGGGAATGTTTGGGAGAGAGTTTTGTTCCTTAAGGAAAAAAGCCAGACAATTTATGAGCTTCGCAAATATGGAAAGACAGATTAGGGAACAGGACATATATGCCACAGATGTTTAACTGAAAAAGAAAATAAAAATATATATTGTGTTCTCTAGATAGTGTGTTTTAAGAGGAGTTAGTGTCTGCAATTGCTACACAGCAATAACAGGAAGATAGTTGCTTTTGGCTAAAGTCTTAGTCTAGCCTTTAATAGTCTCAGAGCCTGTCTGTATGTCCAACTTCCCATTAAACCTAAACATAAAGGGTTATTCTACTCAAACATTATTACAATTTTTTTTTTGCGATCGGAATAAATATCATTACTGGAATAACTCCTTGAAATAGAACATCTACCCGAAATTGGAGCATGAAAGACTAAGACATGGCTGCTGCGGCCATTTGGCAGATATGTTGTGAATATCTGACGCTGCTTCGCATACATCTGTAGCCGTGGAAACAAATCGTGGACTGCAATTGCTCTTTCCATGGTTACAAATGTTACTAAAGAGTGTCAGATATTCACAGCACGTCTGCCAAATGGCAGCAGCATCCATACCTGAGTCTGGCAACTGCCAGCTTCCTCCGTGCAGCTGCCAGAAATTGAAGGGTAGAGAGATATCAGTTATTAACATCCATTTTCTCTTACACATAAAATGTGTTTTGTTTTTTTAAACAACTTACATGGACCAGTAATAAAAACATTAATAGAAAATTTATGAGTTGGAATATTGTTTCAAAATCACAAATCACCCCATTCATCTATAGGTGTCATGTAAAGAGGCAAGACAATTTGATTTAAGATTCATCAGAATAGAATATATTTTTAGCAAGATTCCGGCCAAATTCTTACAATTCGGCAAATCAGAATGCTCAATTTAATGCATAATTATTAAGAAGGACACGTAGTCAATGACTTAACTAACGACATAGTGTGACTGCTATAGGGCCCAGCCGAATGAGGAGGTCACTAACCCAATGATTGGCTGCTACTATCACTCACATACCTGAGTGCTTCCTCTCCCCTTTCCATGTTTCTAAGTCAACTGGTTGACCCTAACCTTTCCGATACGTAGTGTACTGTAGTGGTAACCGTAATGCAGGAAACCGAGAGACGCGGCTCTCGAAAGCAGAAGTGATACACCTAACATGAAAAAAGGAAATAGCTTAATTAGTTAATAATAGCAAATTTAGTAGCATGAGCCTTTTGCACAGACATAGTAATTGCCTGAAAATAAAATTTGACTTATCTGGTCATAAGGAGGTGGCATCAGCGACTGTCCAGATATCCAATTGTACCAGAACACTGACAGAAGCTTCTTCCGAATGCACAGGTGTCTGACAATAGTGTCTGACATCAGTGCGCCCTGAATGAATTTCTATTTAAAGCGGCAACGTCAGGACCACTCGGGTTAACAGTTAAGAGAGTGGTCCCGACATTGCCACTTTAAATAAAAATTAATTGAGAGTGCATTGACGTCAGACACTACTGTTTATTCGGAAGAAGCTCCTGTCAGTGTTCTGTTAGGATTGGATATCTGGAAAGTCACTGATCAGGTAAGTCTGTGCATATTCTTGTTGTTTTCTTCTCAAATCGGCTTTCTTTTGTAGGTGTCCTCAGCGTCGGATTTATCAGCACGTTGGATTTATCAGCATCGGCAACGCTACCCCACCTGTAACTATATGGTGGAGATTCCTATAAATCCAGCCTGTCCGCTTAATGTAGTAACTTCAAAAGAGATGGATCTCCCCAACTTGTAGTTTGGGGGACTGTCATAATATGTTAATATTTTGTTAATACAATAAAGCTCCAGATAGTAAGTTAATTACATTATATGCACCCTGTTTTTCTGTGTCTCCTAGTTGACTAGTCTATAATAATTGGGGGCAGTCAGAAATGTTAATGTCCAAATTTCCTCTTGTTTTTCTATATAGCTGGGACTGAAATGTCAATCACAACCTCCCAATGGCAAAAAATCTTGTGTACCAGTTTACACGATGCAATAGAAATACTGGGCCTGATTCATGTTCGAACATAAGTCAATCTGCATCTGGCATAAAACAGCTCTAGGCCTGCTCAGAACCAGACCTTACGCTAATCAACGCAATTGTATGCAATTCATTTCTGAGCGCAAATAATACTTACAACTGTATACAACTGGAAGGGCGGAACGGGGGAGGGAAGGACCGGGTGAACGCAGGCAACAGTCAGGGTGTGCCAACGCAGATGCAGCCAATTCAAGTCCTGGGTTTCTCTAAAGTACGTATTTTTTAGCTGTATCATTTGCACCTGTGACAGGGCATTGTCTGTGAATTAAAAACTACACGTATGCCACTAGATAGCAAAGAACATGTGTATGCAAGTAAGAGAGATATTGAGAACGGAGTGTATGTAAACATATTTTATTAATAATTATAGTATTAATTGCTATTAATTTCTTTTATAGAATATTTTTTTTTGCATGCGTTCTGATAGAACTTTATATTGCACAAATGCATGTGTGTATCCTGCACTCTGATCTGTCTATTAACATACAGAAAGTAATATTTAGACAGAGCACACTCGTATACCCAGATTCAAATTGAAACCTATATTGAGATCCGCTTGGGTTTGAATATGGTCGGAACTACACTCAAGTTCCGAGCTCATTTTTTAAAGGCAAATTGCATGCAGGTAGTGCCTGAGCAGGAATCAGGGCCATTAAGAGAGACAATGACAGACAGATCTGTTCTTACACTCTCAATCTCTTCATCCCCTTCCCTGGGTCTGCATGATGTACTTACACAGTGAGATAAGATAAGACATTCACTGCTATTTCTGTCTCTATAAGTCAGCAAGTCATTAATTGCAGTAACTATATGAGGGACAGATATTCACTTCTCAGCTCCCTGAAAACGCTGCAGTGGCTGCTACATCTTCTACATCAGTATTATTATTATTATTATTATTATTATTATTAATAATCTTTATTTATAGGGTGCCACAAGATTTCCGCAGCATTGTACAGAAAACAGGCAGTGGCCCATACAGGGTAAAACCGTACAGATCAATAAACTAAAAATACCAGTACTTCAATAGCTCCAAACATAGCTTGCTCAGTGGAGTTGAAGGAGAGGAATAGGTATAGAGACAGTCCCATAGATTGTAAGCTTGCGAGCAGCGGCCTTCTCACCTCTTTGTCTGTTTTACCCAGTTTGTTTATTAGCTTACTGTGTTTGTCCCCAATTATAAAGCGCTACGGAATATGTTGGCACTATATAAATAAATGATGATGATGATGATGATGAGGGAAGAGGGCCCTGCTCGTAAAAGCTTACAACCTAAAGGGAGGGCAAACAGACAGGAGGCACAATGGGGAGTCAGAGGGGAGAGGAGCGAGTAGCAGGACAGGGGAATAGAGTGGAGGAGATCAACCATGGAGAGAAGGTTAGATGGATGGCTGATAGCCTCTGAGAAGCAGATGAGCTTTAAGTGCCCGTTTGAAGGTGCACAAATTAGGGGACAGTCGGATGGAGCGTGGGAGGTCGTTCTAGTGGAGGGGGACAGCCCGGCAAAAATCTTGGATTCTGAATAAACTCAAAACTATTACTCAAAACTGAGTAGTGTGATTGCAAAATCTGGCTGCATACACCAAGAGCTCCCCTCAGCTCCGCTGACGGTTTTAGATACTCCTTCCAGATGATTGACAGTCCTAAGTGTTTAGCTGAAGTTGCTGAGGGAGGGGGTGTATTAATTACTAGTAAACATCATGTTTAATAAATGTGCTTAGGACAGTGGTACAAACCCTTTACTAGACACCAATTTACATATTTATTTTTTTAACACTCAATCCTTATATACTACTTGCTTATTTTAGACTGTAACGTGTTTAATGTGTAGGTTTGAAATATGATTAGTTCTACGAGTAACATTATACATAAGATTCTATCACTGCTTAATTTTAATATGTAAATTATGGGTTGGATGGTGTGTTATGTTTTAAAGAATGTTTGTAAAAGAAGAACTTTTAATATTTGCCCAAGTCAGTAGAACACAAAATAAAGTCTTCACTTTCTTTTTAGATCAGTTTTTATTTGGTCATTGATAAAACTAAGTCGCCTGTTCAACACTCTGCATAAAGATGGGATTATATTTTTATAAAAGTCATACATATGATTGCACAGGCTTTTAGCTTCTGCAACTCTGATTACAGTTTTGAAAAGGTCACGATAATTACGGATAAGAGGACCAAATTATTTGGCATTTGAAAAATAATCCTACTTTAAAGAGAAAAAAAGAAAAATTATCCACACACTTTCACCATAGTCCAGTGGTTCCCAAACTTTTGCAGTTCGCGGCACCCTTAGAGTCTCCAAATTTTTTCAAGGCACCCCTCCAAAATAATTACTGAGCAGTCCTGTTTTAGAAGTAGTTGGGTCAAAAAATTGTAATAAGTATTTAGGTCATGACAGAAATACTTATTTAGTTGTATGCAAAAATGCCCCTCTGCATCCAGGCACACTGCCCCCTCTGCATCCAGGCACACTGCCCCCTCTGCATCCAGGCACATTGCCCCCTCTGCCCTCTGTCACGCTGGCCCCCTCCTCTGCCATCTGACCTACTCCTCTGCCCTCTGTCCCCCTCCTCTGCCCTCTGTCCCCCTCCTCTGCCCTCTGTCCCCCTCCTCTGCCCTCCTCCTCTGCCCTCTGTCCCCCTCCTCTGCCCTCTCTCCCCCTCCTCAGCCCTCTGTCCTCCTCCTCTGCTCTCTGTCCCCCTCTCTGCCCCGCGCCAGCTATAGAAAAAAGAAAGCAAACAGAAACTTACCAATCCGCGCAGCGCTAGGACCCTGCAGCCTCCTCTCTCGCGCAGCTGTCACTGACGTCGATATTCAGTGACAGCTGCGGGAGAGGGGAGGCTGCCGGGTCTTAGCGCCGCGCGGATTGGTAAGTTTCTGTCTGCTTTCTGTTTTCTAGGGCTGGCCCGCGGCACCCCTGGGAGCCGCGGCGCACACTTTGGGAACCGCCGCCATAGTCTATTCATGGGGTCTATTCAGGGGAAGCTGGGAACAGTCAAATAAACAAATCTCATCATAAACTATAAACCTAGTTTTACAACTAAACACAAAGTAATCATAATATAATGCAATAAGCAAACAGAAGTAAAAATAATAATAATTTGAAATGAAAGGTTGGTTCAATTTAAAAATATTTGTTTTTTGTTCTTATTTTAAATCCTTGTTCTAATATCACAAATGGGATCCCTACTAAACTGAAGGATATAATACCACTGTCAGTGGGCAGAGGGGCATCCCCCCCCCCCCCTTGGCATCGCCCATTAGTGGGCTTTCTTGGGCTGGGTCACTGAAACACCTGAATTTATTTTCCTTTAACATGTTCCTAATAGGCAGCTGAGTTGAATCTTGCCCCCCGGGCTAAAATTCACCAGTCCTCCACTGACCACTGCATTTAGGAAATGTGATAAACTTCTTTGAAAATATGTGTTTCCTGGGCACTCTTAAATGTTCAGATTACTTGTTTGTCTCAATGTCCGATCTAGTCCAATCTAGAGCAATGTTACTCAAACCCAATATTTGAGTACCCCAAACATGTCATGTTTTTATGATCTCCTGCTGTGTTGGGGTTCTTGAGAACCAGAGTTGACTATCACTGTTCTAGAATGTTCTAGAATGCCATGAGACCACATCTTTTCAGAGAAGCTTATCATACTTCCTAAATCCCTTTTTAATGCAGCATTCATGTTGGGGTTTCACTTATGCGTCAGTAATATCGATGGTTCCTAGTGAATTGATAGACTGCAATCTCCTTAATATTGATTCAGTTAGCAAAGTGGCTGTCTTCGCAAAGGGCAATTTCTAAAAGTGTAAAACATATGCCTCTGGCAGCTAGTGATGACACCTGATCAGCATTTTACTAGCCTGGCTGGTAAAAACGTAACTGGGCACCATTTTTAGTAATAGGGCAGACACTTTAAAAAGAAGTAAGGTCGGTACATTGCCCAGGAATAGGTGACAGCCATACCTACAGGTTATATGCCATTTGCTCCTATTTTTGCAAGAATGTAATCCTGTCTATGGTGACAAGCTTGAATTTGCAGGCCAAGGCTCCTGGGAGGGGGCATAATTTTGCATCTTCTGATAGGAGGAGCTGGTCGGATCAGGGTGTTCCTAGATAAGTATGGGCTAGACACCTGCTGCGTGGCAAGAAGCCCACGTTCAGTGTATCCCATATTACATATGTTACCAGCTGCGTGGCAATATACATGCCCATATATGTATACAAAACAAAAAAAGACAGTTGTCAGCGCTTATCCTTTACACTGCATATCTGAGTGTATCTAGCAAAATGAAAACTTGAGGTATTAGTTCATATTTTTATCAAAACATTTAAGCCTGCATCCCAGCATCAAGGACACCTCACTATATGCAGGTCCTACACTGACCTATATGCTTTAAGCAAGCCAGCCCTTGCTAGATGTAAACCCCTATACCTGGGAGGTGACTGCATTTGATTTTAACTCTATTTAATGGTGTTTTCATTTTGCTAGATACACACAGCTTTTCTCTGGTTTTGTTACAAAATATTGCCTTATTGTCATAGCAGCTGTCCATCAAGCCTATTTAAGGCACTTTTGGGTGTGGCTCACAAGCCAGCCATTGCTATATGTAAACCCCTATACCTGGGAGGTGAGTGCATCTAATTTTAACTGCATTTAATGGTGTTTAAAGCATATAGGTCAGTGTAGGACCTGCATATAATAAGGTGACATTGATTCTGGGATGCAGGCTTAAATATTTTGATCAAAATATGAACTAATATATCATGTTTTCATTTTGCTATATACACACAGATATGCAGTGTAAAGGATAAGCACTGACAATTGTCTTGTATACAAGAGGGCACCTATTTGCGCACTCATATGCAAAAACAACATTTTGTTTTGTGGGACAAGATTATCTAAGTGAGAGTGTAAGGATGGAGGAGATGTATCAAGGCAGGTGCATTTAGTTTAGCAGTGTGCTGCAAAGTATTTTTCACCCTAAAAGGACTTTCCACCATGTACATTCCCTTTTTGTCCTGCAAAACTGGAAAGCGAGCAGAATAGTTTAGGCAAACAGAAAAACTCTGCCCACTGAACAGTTTTGCACTCACTTCTATGACCTTTTACTTTGTGTAGGCAACTGCTCTTCTGTAGCATGCACATACTATAGATAGAAATAAATAAAATGACTCAGACCAGAATAATATTAGTAATGCATGCTGTGTGAATCTCAGAAAATTAACAAACATTATTACCGGAATGGATACTGTTCAGTAAGCGACAAATAAGAATAGTCACATTAACTTCAGTGTAATCAAATTAAATAAGGCTTGTGATAAAGTTGGAAATTCTGCTTATTGTGACTCTTGAACTTCAAAGACAGAAAGTTTAGTTTATTAACTGCATAATAATATGCGAATAGGCAACTTATTATTTTTGAGCAAATGTATTTGCAATCCTAGTGCATACAGTAAATATTCTCTGTAAAGTGTTACGTAATATGTAGGCACTATGTAAGTAATTGTTAACAATAATACATTACTATGGTACATAGGTGCACACCCACTTACCTGTACCAAGATGAGCCCCCATGTCTACATGGGAGAACGACGCAGTGGAGACACTATCCGCCAGCAAAGAATAGAACCCTGCAGATACCAGGGTTCCGCAGGGAGAGTTCAGAACGATGCAGTTTACACATCAATTATTCCTTCCATTGTCAGCTCTATAAAAACATAAGACCTTCAGGGCTGGACTGACTGCAAGAATCCAACACCCATATTGGGTTCACTGACTTTCATTCTCAACCATCAGAAATGTTGGACATCATACAAGTACCCACCAAGGGCTACCTCTATTTTTGGAAAGTCTATTGTGACTGAATGTTTTTTTGTTTCCTCTTTTTCGCACCAGGTTAAACATGCAAAAACATGGACTTTATGTATTAATGTAGTTCCAAGGAGACTCTTCGTAAGTGGTCAGGGAACAGGGATAAATTACCCCAAATGGGGTAAAAATTTAATTCCTGGGGGTAATGCTGTCAGTTGGATTGTAGACCCCTTTATATGTGAAATTGCTGTTGTACCAGAAGAGCCTCAAGGGCTGGCAGTGGCACTTCTTGAGCTTTGATACAATAATGAAGCACGTATTGCATTTGAAAACAAAGCAGATCTGTCATATTTGTGGATGTCAACAGCTGCAAAGGCATTCAAAATTGCTCATGAGGCGGCAGTCAAAAAGTTGATGCCTTTTGCAACAACCTACCTTTGCGAACAAAGATTTTCCACTCTAACGAACATAAAAACAAAGCAGAGAAATCAATTGGACTCTGAAGACTGTATCCGAATTGCTCTGACATCAAAATGCCTCAATATTGATGCTCTCGTATCTAAAATGAAGCAGCTTAATTTCTCCAAAACCTGAAGTTTTGAAGTGGAAGCTTTCAAAGAAATTTTGGATAGATTCAATAAAGTTTTGTATTCCAATAATTAATAATATATGATTTCCTTGCTTTCAAATCAAGGGGGAAATGTCGGCGTATCTAAATATATTTTGGGGTAAAAGGTGAAAAAATTCCATGGCCCCTGCTCTACGTTCACTCACTAAAGTGTGAACACCCTGATAAATGCCAACTCTCCACTTCTTGAACCTCTTGGCTGCTACACAAGATCTAATTTTCTCACGGGGGCGCCCAGTGTGAGGCACTTTTCTGCACCTAAACTGCATTGAGCACAAAACTCTCATGTGTCTAGCTCCTCCCATCAGAAAAAAAATGTGTGTTGCATGCCTGCAGGCTCCGCCCCTGAGCCATGCACAGTTGCAATAACACAAAACAACATCTACACTGCAGCGTTGCCACTGTTGCACTGTCATACATAACTATAAGCAAAGCACTTTTTTCCCTCATTGTTGTTGTGAAGATTAATCCAAAACTAGGGTGTCACAAAATGACCTAAACTAATGTCATTTCAATGTCTAAAATGGTCCCTTCACTAAAATAAACCAAGTTTATTTATTACAGTTATAGGCAGGATAACTGAGAAGAAAATAAAACATTGCATTCCTATATTAGGTGCGCTATGCCTGAATTTTTTAGATTTTTATTAAGTTAGCTGTTAAACTGTATAATATATAACTTCTTGTAAAAAAAATACATTTATAAATGAATAAACATACTGAGGAAGAAAAGGATTATATTGATTTGTCACTAATAAAAAAAAAAAAAGACTATAAAATTCTAGATTTATGTTGGATCAATTATGTACTTAGGACTGTAGAGTTGAACATTTTTCTAATTTTACACAGAATCAGATATGTCTAATTTTAATTACATTCTAGCCTCAGCGAAGCCATAAGTATTACACTTTGGTCTGCATTACCAAACTGGCATGTAGAGGGCGCTGTAGCTCTTTAAAGATTATAGTTTGTGCTTTTTCAGACATCTATACCTTTCCCAGTGACTGTCTTTGTGTTTTTTTTTTCGTTTTTTTTTCCCTTCGATTTCTCTCAACATCTCACTCTTGATCCCCCCTCTCCTCCCCATGTCTTATGCCGTTGTGCCAGAAAAAAATTTAAATGTATCCCTTCAAGTGGAGATAATCAATGCAAATCAGAGGTAGTGGATCCCATAGCTTGATTCTCAAAGAGGGCTTAGCTTTAGGAGGTCAATTGTGGAAGGGTTCTCCTCCTGTTACATTCTCCCTCATTGCAGTACAGCTCTGTGTACACAGTGACAGAAAGGATTCAATTCACTGCAATCTATGGCTGGCTTCACTTAGAATGTTCTAAAGGACTTAAATTTCACCTAAATTGCAAAGGTAGGTCATTACGGAAAAACGTTATACGCAGAATAATATGAAACTTTGTGTATTCTTATGTTTGGATTAATGTTTGAAATATAGAGTATGTATGTGCGGTTTGCCGTTTTTTTTTATACACAGTCATTTTTACATTGATGTTCTATTTCAGTTTCAAGATGCTTTAGAACCCTGTTATCGACAACTTATAACCACCGTCCGTCCTCTTCTACAACGCGTCCTGGCGTATACGGCCGGAAAACTAACACAAAATTATAACTCGCCAATGGATCATCGTATAATTCAAGACATTTTCTATCAAGGCACAAAGGATTTGTGGGCAGCACAGTGGCAAAGTGGTTAGCACTTCTGTCTCACAGCGCTTGGGTCATGAGTTCAATTCCCGACCATGGGCTTATCTGTGTGGAGTTTGTATGTTCTCCCTGTGTTTGCGTGGGTTTCCTCCTGGTGCTCCGGTTTCCTCCCACACTCCAAAAATAAACTAGTAGGTTAATTGGCTGCTATCAAAAAATGAGTCTAGTCTAGTCTCTCTCTCTCCCTGTGTGTGTGTGTGTGTGTGTGTGTGTGTGTGTGTGTGTATGTTAGGGAATTTAGACTGTAAGCTTCAATGGGGCAGGGACTGATGTGAGTTCTCTGTACAGCGCTGCGGAATCAGCGGCGCTATATAAATAAATGGTGGTGATGATGATGGTATAGCGTTGGATGTTTAGGATAGTAACTGAAAAGATACAGAAATTTAATTTACACAGAAAATCAGGATTCTGGTTTATATGGGTATTTGTCTATCAAATAAAGAAAATAGAGATTTAGCAGTAGATACAAATACATTAAAATCCAATAACCAAATCAATGTAAATAACATGTAAGCCTCCTCCTTGCAACACATATGCAAACCCTACTGATTGTTTCCTTTATTTTGCATTGCAGGTGAGAGACGAGAGGCTTCACAGCTACTGTTCACCATGAGAAATGTGTCCACAAAATTATTAAGTACAGTATAACGGAATAATAAAGATTTTTAAAAGCAGCCTTGTGGGAAAACGAATGAAGATGGAGAAAAAAAATGCTTAGAGCGTAAGATATGGCTCATTAGCAAAATTATAATAGAGGGCAATGAGTGATGGTCTAATTAGACTACAGTTTTCCTCAATAAAAGTCCTGGTAAATGAAGGTATTAATCTTATCAGCATTACAGGAATATAGCATAAAGGTATATACATATATATAGATATGTTTATCCATATATGTAAATACTCCTATTAGCTGTTGTAAGAAATTAATGTTTGTTTGTTTTTTGGGGCGGTTGGGGGTGGTTGCTTTCCTCCATTAGTGATTATATATTGCTTTCAAGTGCCGTGCTCTCTGTTCTTTTAAATATAAGTATCAATCCCGATGTTTGCACCGCATTGATCAAAGACCTCTTTTTCCCCAGCCGCAGTAATCATCTGATTGTTACTGAAATAGTTCAGCATCGTTTGAGAACCCAAATCCCTGACCCTGTGCTTCTCCCGAGCCCCGAGCCTGACCTGTCTACAGCAGGCAGTGATCTTCTCATTTTAATGCCGTAGAATCCATTGTATCTGGAAATTAAGTGAAGACTGTAATCTCTAATAACCAGATTTATTATTACATGCCACGTGTTTCTTATTATGATCTCCCCCATCTAACTGACTTGTCTCCTGTTTGAGAAAACGGAAAATATTTAGTTCAACTGGGGAAATCTTTCCAACATGTTAGCAGGGAAAGGCTTACACAAAAAAATATCAGAATTATTTTTGGATCTTGTGGCAAATATTTACTGGATCCAGGGCCAGATCAACCAATAATCTGATCGTGCAGGGGGGCGCGAGGGCGCCACAATTTCCTTTTCCCCTTTTGCTTTTCTTTTTAATCATGGCGGTCGGGCTGGAATCATTGGGACCACCCCTGGTCTAAAGGGGACGGTCCCGACTGTCACTATCACATGACAGGCAGTCTGGCAGCAAATCACTGTCAGGGTCTTCTAAGCTCTTAGCCACTTACAAGCAACTAGCAGCAATCGGATTTGCTACCAGGCTGTATGTCGTATATAGCGATAACCATGAAGAATGCTGTGGCTGAAAGTCAGAAAGTAAGTGAGCTGTAACGTCTGGGGGGGTTGTTGTACTATTGCAAACAATAGCAATAGACAAAGGAAAGGGTGTATGGTTTAAAGGGCCACTAGCAGCCAGAAGAGGGAACAAACTCTTTAATAAGGGGCCTTCGGTTCCAAAGAGGGGAACGTTTAAATGAGGCATTGTTTTTCTCTGGGGGGGGCAATGAAATGGCTGGGGGATGTAAAATAAATGGTTAAGGGGGGTCGATGAAGTGGTTGTAGGGGGCAGAAGTAATGGCTTAAGGGGGTAGATGAAGGAGGCTGAGGGAGTGATGAAATTGGTGAGGGGGGCATTTAAAAAATCAAGCAGCTTTGGGGGGGCATGATCTCTGTCTCGGTATTGTGTGGCGGTTGCGAGGATCTGTGGTCTCAGTGGTCACTAGAATGCTAGGTTCTAGTCAGATGGAGCTGGTAAATGTATGTATTTGATTATAGCTGCCAACAATTTTAGTATATATCATTCTCTATATATAGCATTTGCAAAACACGACCCCAGCTTTCTAGAAGCCATCTAGACAGGACAGGGAGGACTAGTAAGGACTAGAGAGGACATCTGGTAGCTGCAAGAACAGATAAGAGAGACCGGCATAGTCTGTTTAAATTTATATGCTGGAGAATACTCCTGAATATTAATTTTCAGAAGTTTTCTTATAAGCCTAAGTGGGGGGGGGGGGGGGGTGGTGGTGTGCTACGACTGTACTAGCTTGGGGCGGCCGGAAGCCTTCATCAGGCCCTGACTGGACCAGAAATGTTGAAGGTTTCTTAACTCTAAGGCCTTATATGCATGAACACCAAGAATGCCCTGTTAAGGCACCTGCCATGGATCATGCTGACAGTTTTTCCAATGTTTGGAAACGTGGGGTTTGTTGAACCCTTTGGTGAATGCATGCTCTATTTCAGCCTTGGGCAGCAGGAGGTCCACAGGATGCCAGCTGCCTGCCAAGCCATCACCTGGTGCCCAGCTGCTCCCAATATAATCAGAACCAGGGGTGAACCTACTTCCACATCATGTGACCTCCTCTGTACAGTGCAGAGAGGTCACACGGCAGATGCGTCTTCCAACTATTTGATGTTGCCTATCACTGCTGTATACGCTGCGCACTTGCTAAATTGGGGCGCTCTTTGGACGTGAAGCAACGCTCCGAGCAGCGAGGACCTGTACTTACAGAATGAGTTATCGCCCAAGGTTCAAATTATCTCTCAGAGTGTTCTTAGCATGTCGAAAACAACGCACCATGGATGCCTTATTGTATTGAGTGCCTAAGATTAACTTTCTCTTTAGTACTAGGTGTCATTTATTGAAGGGCTTGTTTGCAATCTGTTTAAAATAGAATAAATTTTTCTACTGTCAGTCAAATATTTTGGGAAATATTTGCTGCAATAATGACACGCGTTACCTCAAACTGTTTTAAAACGTTTCTCCAGTTATAAATTGCAACCACACCTACAAATGTCCCTGAGTTTTGTGGATTCTTAATACATACCTGTCAGATGCTATTAAGTGTCTAGATTTAAAAAAAACAACTGAAAAAAATAGAAAATAGCATCAGCGACTCCTATTTTTACACTCAGCTATAAAGCGAATAGTAAAATAGACAGCGAGTCACAGCTGGAAACATTTTAAGTCAGATAAAATCTGCCAAAATATATTTTGATGCTCATATTATATTGTCATTAAACCTGAATGAACCTGAAGCACAAAATGTAGACATGGGCCGGTGGGATTATAATTTCGGTGGGGGATGTTTGAAAATTGCTTGAAAACAAGTGTATCAAAGCTCCTGTAGAGTTTAGAGTGGGATATTTAAGTAAGACGCCAACATCCATGAAGTTCAACCTTTTCTTATTTGGTAAATACATTCATAATATTCATCATCATCATCATTATTTATTTATATAGTGCCACTGATTCCGCAGCGCTGTACAGAGAACTCATTCACATCAGTCCCTGCTCCATTGGAGCTTACAGTCTAAATTTCCTAACATACACACTCAGACAGAGTCAGAGAGACTAGGGTCAATTTGATAGCAGCCAATTAATCTACTAGTATGTTTTTCGGCGTGTGGGTGGAAACCGGAGCACCCGGAGGAATCCCAAGCAAACACAGGGAGAACATACAAACTCCTCACAGATAAGACCATGGTCGGGAATTGAACTCATGACCCCAGTGCTGTGAGGCAGAAGCGCTAACCACTTAGCCAACCGTGCTGCCCATATTATCACCCTAATCCGGGTCCGGAGAGTAACCAACAGCGATTTCATGAAAATAAACCCAGTTAAGGATGTGTGTTTGCCAACGTTTATAGAAATTTGAGTCTTTTCTCATAATAACATCTACACTGAACCAATGGGGAAGATTAGCCATTGACTGCAAGGTGGAGAAGGCTATTTTGATGAGTTAACATTAGGACGCAGTTAAATGTGTGTCATGATGTCATTAGTTCACTGTGTGCCATGATGATGTCATAAGTTTACTGTGTGCCGTGGTGATGTCATTATGTCACTGTGTGCCTTGGGGATGTCATTATGTCACTGTGTGCCTTGGTGATGTCATTGGGTCACTGTGTCCCATGGTGATGTCATAAGATCACTGTGTGCCGTAGTGATGTCATTAGTTTTCACAAATATTGGTTTGCCCCACAAAATGGTTGTCTCCACTGTGAGTTGGTGATGGCTACACTTTAAAAAATTAGAAAGATCAGTTTTGTGGTTTCATGCACTGTTTTTCCTTTTAATTCTAAGTTCACAACTGTTCTAAGTATGTTGCTGATGTTTAATTATATCTTATTTCCACATACCCCAAATTTGTTGAGTCTCAAATGTCTCTCACTTTGGACACAAGTCACCCTAGCCCATCACTTCTTCATGCTTTAGCTTTTATTTTAATCTATTAAATCTATATATATTTGCATTCATTCTCTGAATCAGTGATGATACATAATTCAGAGCATGTGACCTTTTCTGATTCACAATTAAAACCACTTCTAAGTACTTATTTGCAAGGTAACCTTGATTTTTTCAGAGTCACCTCTGACTTTCCAATTCATTATATATAATGTAAAACTAAAGAAAACAGAAGCGCCACACAGTGTAGACGAATAATTAACACAATCAGCAGATTATAGTGCCATGCTAACTGCTACCAAAATGAAAAATATATTAGGCCAGGGTTTCCCAAACCCAGTCCTCAGGGACCCCTAACAGTGCAGGTTTTCCATATCTCCTTGCTGGAGCACAGGTGTATTCATTACAGACTGACACATTGTAACAGATCCACAGGTGGTCCTAATTGTGTCACATGTGATCCGGAAAACCTGCACTGTTAGGGAGCCGTGAGGACTGGGTTTGGGAAACCCTGTATTAGGCTATTTATATAGCGCCACTAATTCCACAGCGCTGTACAGAGAACTTACTCACATCAGTCCCTGCCCCAATAGAGCTTATAGTTCAAGTTCCCTAACATACACACAGACTAGGGTCAATTTGATAGCAGCCAATTAGCCAACCAGTATCTTTTTGGATTGTGGGAGGAAACCGGAGCACCCGGAGGAAACCCACGCAAACACAGGGAGAACATACAAACTCCACACAGATAAGGCCATGGTTGGTAATCAAACTCATGACCCCAGTGCTGTGAGGCAGAAGTGCTAACCACTGAGCCACCGTGCTGTCCACATATAAAGAATGCAGTCTTTCTTAACACCTTTTCATATTTCCATATCCCAGGAATAGGTCCAAAGAAGGAACTGAAGCTTAAAGATATGCCAGACAGTATTGTATGTTGCTGACCAAGAAACAGTATACCAAAAATCTCAAAGGAACTCAGGCAATTATTTAGAAAATGTAATCAACAATAGCGAAAGACCAAACAAATGCTGATATATTAAATACAAACAATAGAACTTATCTGTGCTCCTCCAAGTCATAGATCTTTCAATAAGGGACACCGCCCTGGCCACGAGCTGGAGATCCTAATGCTGCTTAAGAATGGATGAAATACAGTCCATGGTACCCAACGCATTTCATCTATGGAAACTTTTCCAAGGGGTCATAACAGCACTGGCAGCAAGCATGGTGATATAGTCATATTCATATACGCAGGTCCAATCATAATCTCACATATTTGTATCATTCCAGCATCACTTTCCTTCCACCCGAATGTTCGCATTAATTCCTCCCTCAATCAGGAATTGCGGCCTGCCGTCATATCCGGTATTACGTAAACATAATACTTAACAATATCCATATATGTTTACATATATGATTACATCATGGAGAACTGATGCTCCTCCCACAGTGTCCTGGTGGGATCTGATATAGGTTGAAAACCCGGGACTGCAGTCATTTAAGCTGCTGTGACATGTGTAAGAATCAACCAATCCACACTCCTATTTACTGCATGTGACACCAATAAGTAAGCAAAGGGAGACTTTAATGTATTAAGCAAACTTTTACATCACATGCTTGTCCTTTTTAAAAAAATATTGGAGTACTAATCATAAACAAGGTTCGATAAATCTTTATCTGAGTCCAAATCACATAATAATCAATGTTCTCCTATTTCAGTCAATAGTTGAAGCCACAGCTAAATATTCCCATCTTCACAAATTACTCAGTAAATTCTACCGATGTGACATTATGTTTGAAATATTTGGTGCTTTCATCCAATTAGTGTTGAAACTGGTGACCAGAGCAAAAAGATAACTTACTTACACCTCAAGGGGTGAAGAATTGAATCACTCTGAAACTGACTGATCCAACTTGTGATACACTTTGATGTTCTTATATTATATTGTTGCCTAAGCCCCCCTCCCCCCCAAAATTGACATTCCTCTATGTGTTCAGAATTCTTCAGCAGTGGTAAAGTGCTGGGTAATGACTAAAATTAACCCCAGGCTTTATCTAGTCACCTTTACCTAAAACTTCACTGACGTCTCTCAACTATTTACATTTTTTTTGTCTGTCAACAAAAGTTCGCCTGAGAAAAAAAAAAAAATGAAGTCTTCAAAACCATTATTTAAAATCTATAGAGACTTTTGGGGAGACAGATATAGATTACTTTAAGGCTTTTACATGCTGTTGTGAGTAGTTTGAATTAAAATGTCGCTTTTAAGATTGCAATTGAAATGCAGCAGGGCATCAAAGAGACAGATAGAAAAATGGACTAAGCACCTATAATGGCCACTCTGTGAAATGTTGAGTGTTTGTTATCTGGCTATTGTGTCAAAGTGCGTTATCTACTATAGCAGGAATGACAAAGAGCAGGCCTGTACCACAACCACAAACTCTCTTTTATTTGCTAGAACTGTTTACTTGCGTCCATTACGACGTGAAGCAATCGCCTTTGTATTCTCATCAGGTGATTACCAATTACGGTCAGTAACAGGTTCTGCCGACGAAAACAGATTTAAAATCAATTTTCATTTGCCATTTATACACAAATTGTCTAATGTAATCAAAAATGTGATCACTATTCACGCATCCGTTATTAGTCCTGTATCACAAAATGGTTAACACCAAAACGTGAGAGGAATTGTGTGCTCAGAAAATAAGGTCAGCTGCCAGAAGAGAGCTATTCCACTGACATTAACGGTTCTTGTTTTTTTTTCAAGTTTCAGTACAAAGAATAAACATTTACAAAATCATGGAGTACAAATCAAATATTCCAGGAATAAAACTAAAATAAATCATGTACCTATTATTTCAAGAATATAGTATTTTCTGCATCTAATGTAACTGGTTCTACAAATATTGTGTTTTTGGAGAACTGGTAGTGTTATGTCCATATTGTCGCTACCAATAAATATTGTCCGATGCGATTAATGTGGTTCCAAAACACAAAAGAGATTTAATAGTCAAATATAGCAGATCACAGTAATCATAAAACGTACAACCGATACATATGCTACGCAGCACTGGATCCAGGAACAGTCTGTCAATTCTGATGTCTGTTGGCAAAGAGAGACCATTCCTAAATCAGAGGCTGCTTATATGCTAAGTTTAGAAAAAACACTGATGATGTCACAAAATATACACAGATAACACTAAGAGTGGTCTTCATTGGTTCAGGGTTTACAATGATCCAGTAGAATGCTAGTCATAGGTCAGTTAATTTGATCTTCTCCCAAACGAGGGGGCAATCCACTGCAACTGTTGCATACGTGTCTTCCCGCCGAATAACCAGTTTAAACGAACCCATCAATGGAGTACTTTGAGTATTAATCTCATATTGTTCATAACTGGCGATCACTACTCTCTTGAAACCGGGTTACTGCTGGTAAAATATGGATTAATAGGAGCCCAAACTCCTTATATTTACCTGAACCATAAATACCTTTATTGTAATATTATCCATGTATTTGCATCATTAGCAGTGGCATACTAATCGCAATCGCACGGTAACCTAATATTAATTAATTTAGCTGACTTCATCCAATTATTCGACTTCCACAGAGCGATGACATGACACCTTCTATACGCAAATATATATATTTACAGAGTTTATTAGGAATCCTAAAAAGCATTTAGGCAGCATTTACCTAGGTGTGCCAGAGTGGGGTAATTTTTTTTATTACTGATAAATTAGTGTAGGTGCATTAAGAAGATAATACTGAGATACTTCATAGTGTTGAAACAGTAGGGCGAACTTCATGAAAAACTGGTGTACAAACAGTGGTTGCAATATATCAGATTGTAGCTGTTTTCTCAAGGCCCGATTAAGGGTTCAGGCCGCCCTAGTCTAATGCATACTTGCCATCCTTTATAACGGGAATTTCTGTGAGATCCCGGGAAGGGGGCGTGGGAGGGGGTGGGGTACTGTGAATTGCGTCATTGAGTCTGCCCCCCGCGCCAAAATAATGTTTTGGCGCGGGGCCAAAATGACCCGATTCACCGCGACTCGCGTCATTTTAGGGAGTAAGTTACAGTATGCGGAATACTTGCCTGCTCTCCCTGGAGTTCCGGGAGACCTACCCAAATTTCGGTAGTCTCCCAGACATTCCGGGAAAGTTGGCAAGAATGGTCTAATGCTCTTGTAGCGCCCCCTCACCTTTCACACCAAGCTAATATGGGGTAGGGAAATGCAAACTCATTCTCAAATTTAAAGTCTAGTCCTCCCGCCACCACTGGAGAACGGCTCAAATATGAAACAAGTTTTCAAAACTTTTTCCATCAAGAACCCACTCGTTCATCTCTCTTCTTCGCACGTTTTTGAACCTCGGCGCCACTGTGCTTTTTAAACGGGTCACAAGAATCTTTGCCACTCATTTCGTTTTCATTAAAACTGTATAGCGAGATGGAGGCGTGAACGAGCGCTACTGAAGGTGAAGACGTGAGGGTGGAGGAGGGAGCTTTCACCACTGCACCTGCCGCTATCCTTGTCTCTCCTACTGGCTTATCCTCAAGCGCCCTCCCAAGGATGGCTCATTGTATTGAGCCTTCATCCTGGGAACACGTCAAGATTAAAACCTTGCTACATTTTTCTTTTATTTTTTTTCTTTGGAGAACAAATATTTTTTTATGTTTTAAAATGAATAGCAGTCTATGCCTCTGCCTGGCACAGTTTAGCTCCCCACAAAATGTTGTACCTAAGGCTGCAGCCTAGTTAGCCTATTGGATAATCAAGCCCTGGTTGTTACTTTTTATACCATTTAAACAATCAAAACAAGCATCAAGTTTCTATAGAGTAGAAAAACATTTATTTATTTATCTTTTAAATTACCTTATCACAAATGGAGTCCCCATATGTTTTGTACTCCTCTACTTAATGAGCCAGACAGGTAGTCTGTCATTATGACAATTGCTATTTCTGTCTTATCTGGGTGGAGCAAAAATGCAGTGTGACATCTCTGAAAGGTAAGTTGCCCCTGGGACAGAATACTGTGCATATTTCCTACAACACGTAGATCTACTGAAAGGTGGACGTTTAAGGGGAGCTGATAAAAGCTATAATACAAGTTTCAAAACAGTAGAGTTTTTTTCCCTCTATTTTTCAATTCACATTTTTTACACATTTTTCTATACAATTATTTTTTCCTACCACTGTTCCCCTGTGTCTATAGTTGCATTCATTCTCCTGTTCAAGTGGAAATAATATTCTTCTTGTATAATGTTTAACCATTTTGTGCTACAGCAGCTACACTATACTTTACAGTTTTTGTTGTGTAGTACTTTTTTATTTCACAATCTGCCCAATCAAATGTTATATTGTTGTATTTTTATTTTTCATGAATTGTCTTTCATTTAAAGTGATAGGTAGTGTCTGTGTTTGCAAAATTCCTATGTTGAGGCATTTCAACCCATGAACTATACATTCACTACAATTGCATGTTTGCATGCTATTACATAAGCTTGACTGATGTAAACATATGTTATTACATGCTTAAACTGGGGAGATACTGTGATTCCCTCTAGCAGGGAATCCTCAATGATAACACAATTGTCATTCGTGTTACCCCAGAATTAAATAAAGATACTGACATGGAATCATCTGCATTTATTTATAAGGCACCACAGATTCTACCAAGCCATACATCATCATCAGCAGCAGTCTAAATTCCCTAACATACACACAGACCGAGAGTTACGTCACTCAGGAGACTTCTATCAGTCAGTGTTAGAGCTGGCTTTTTCATGGTGCAGCATCTAACAAACCCCCCAGTCTTCACCAATAACCATCCAAAATCCATCCCTCCTTGCAGGATGGATTTTGCTGCCGGAGGTCCGCAGGTCGCGGCCCTTAGGTTAGCCCACTGGCGTGATAGGTGGTAGATGGTTGGTAAGAGATCAGGCTGAACCAGGGAGAGCAGACTCTGTAGCGGAAGTGTAGTGCAGCAAGGCAAAGCAGGATTAGTTAGCTGAAGTAGTACAGCACACACAGACGAATCCTTAGCCATAATAAGTGGAACAGCGGGTGGGATACACTAAAGAAACATCGCACACAAGAGAGTCGCTGAGTCGGATAAACTGGAGCTCAGACAGCGGAGTGGTCAGTATTGATAGTCGGTTCGAATACACAGGAACACAGGCAGCAGAGTAGTCAGAATGGATAGCAGGGGTAAGATACACAGGAGCGCAGGCAGCATAGTGGATGTCCAGAAGCAGAGGTCTAACAAGCCAAAAGGTCATATACAAGAAAACACCAAAATGCAGCACAAGGGTACACAGGGAGAGCCAGATGCCAAGAAGTAACTTGTTGCTCTGATACAGCTGTACTGTCAAGGTGAGCTTTATATACTCTGCAGGTTGTATATGCTGCCTCCCAGCCATGATCATGTGACCACCCAAACCGCCCAAGTGCTGACCTGTACACAGAGACAGAGGAATCAGCAGCACAGGAGCAGGTAAGTTTCTAACACAGAGTGAGACTCAGGCCAATTTAATAGAAGCCAATTAACCTACTAGTATGATTTTGGAGTGTGGGAGGAAACCCACGTAAACACGGAGAGAAGATACAAATTCCACACAGATAAGGCATGGTCGGGAATTGAACTCATGACCTCAGTGCTGTGCAGTGGCTTAGTGGTTAGCACATCTGTGAGGCAGGCGTGCTAACCACTAAGCCACCGTGTTGCCCATATAAGTCAGCAATGCACAAAAAAATAAAATAATACCAATAAACATTGGAGCAGTAAAACAAATAATAGTAGAAGACAAAACTTAGAACATAAATGAACCTTTAAAAGAGGACAAGGAGTTGAGGACAGCAGACGGGAAGTAGAGAGGATCCTGCTTGTTTGAGTTAACATTCTATAGGAGCGACGAATGATACAGAGACAATGGGGGGGGGGGGAGGGAGTGAGCGGAATGGATGTGTTTTGAGAGAGGGATTGGATGTTGTGGCCAAAACTTTGCAGGAGGGTCAGGGAGCAGTCTCTAAATTCTATCTAAAACAGTTTAATGATTAAAGTTTATGTCACAAAAATAGATAACGAAAGGTCACTCATTACACATGGTCCAAGGCTGACTTTTCTTATACATTAACATCCAAGAAAAATCTGCAAATATACATAGGAATCTCTGACCCTATTCCACAGAAGATCACGTATATAAAATAGTTACACAGGGACACAATATTATTATTTCGTTTTTTCCCCTGCTCACTTCAATAGCCGCACTGTAGTCTACACAGTAATACAATCATTAAAATAATGTTCCCATGTTTTAGGAATCCTGTAATCTTGTATGAATAGAGCTTGTTAAAAGTTACTTGCTACATGGTAGCGATTTGTTGATTAGTTTAAAGCCAGCTTGAAATAAAGTTGAGTAAATTATAACCTACATGATTAATGTGCCTATAAGGATACTTAGCCAAGTGCTAGAAAAACAATGCAAAATACATTTTATAAGAGGTTGTATCGTAGCTTTAGATGTTCTGCGCTAAGATTTTGATATAACTGTGCTCTGAGTTTGTGGCCTATTTCACTGTAGAATAATACTTTAATGGGCTGATTCATTTGGCCGAGAGGTTCCGTAGTAACCTCGCGACTATGTTTATGTGCCCATGAAAACTTTGGTGTTTTTTTTTTGCTCGTACCTCTATAGTCATTACCAAAGCATCAGATGGTAACACACTATGTGATGCTACTGTGGCACTTCGCCACTAACTGAGTCAGCTCCAAAACCTGTGTTAGCCCATTATCATTACGACTGGCTGTGGCCTAGGGCAGTGATGGGCAAACTACGGCCCGCGGGCCAGATCCGGCCCACTTAGAGGTTCTATCCGGCCCGCCAATATTTTAAAAAATGTCATTAAAATATGCATAAAATTATTACGGGCCGACCCTGTGTGTCAGAACCTTAATTTTTGTGCCTTCCCAGCTATTTTCTCCATTACACTTCATCCTCCTTCCTAAAAGGACACTTCGTATGCCAATCACTCAAACACCTGTCCGCCCCCTAATGGCTGAAAGTCATGTGAGAAGAGATGGGCTGGGCCATATACTAAGGCGGATTTCGATTGGCTGCTGTGCTGTCAGTTAGTGGCTCACCAGAAAGACGGATCTGCAACAACTTGCTGAAATAAGTGCTGTGTCTGTACGATCGCTGCACTTATAGAGGTAACACTGCTATATAACACCCTCCCGTCCCATTCAAAAAAATTGTATTATATATTTCAATATTTGAGTTTTTTAATAAATTATATTGGCCTGCCTAAAGTTTTTCTTTTTTATTTGGCCCGCTCCTGAAAAAGTTTGCCCATCACTGGCCTAGGACATATGAAAATAATTTTTTCTAAACATTCTTAAACATAATGCCACCATATATTTTACTGTGGCTCAATATAGTGCCACTCTCGGAACTTCTTCTGAATTCTGGTGTAATTTGGTGATGATGTCACTGAGGTGAGAGCTACGGGGTCTCACAAGAAAAGAAAAGTGATCAGCAGGTTTTAGTAATAGAATTCAACAAGCAAACAGATGCTAATAAAACAGGGGTGGGCAAACCTGTCCTCAAGGGCCATATCCAGTTCATGTTTTTAGGATTTCTTTAATCATGTACAGCTGAGTTAATCTATTTGGCTGGGTCAGTAATTATTCCACCTGTTTCTACAGACAGAAATCCTAAAAACATGAACTGGATATGGCCCTTGAGGACAGGTTTGCCCATCCCTGTATTAAAATGTAAAAATAGTTTTGACTGACCCCTGTGGAAATCTACATTATTAACTATTTTTTATACACTTGGGCTATATGCTACAAATTAAAATAAAAACCTACATATCCCCCCCCCCCAAATAATCAACCCAACCAATGCCCCTCCCTCCCATTGAGGTTGGGAGTTTTACCAATAGAGCAGAATGGAACCTGTCATTTGGGTTTTAATTCCCTATGTAGACAATAAGAAGATGAGAAGAGCTTGCACTTCATAACTACAAGACACTCTTATGCAATCATAAATCTAAAATAAACAGATGCTTGCGCTTAGTCTTAGGGCGGCCCATCTAAAGGGCCACAATCTAGCGAATTTCAATACTGACCCAGATGTCCTTTAACATTTAGAATATGACGCCTATTAACTTGTTAGTCCTGGATGCCATGGGGTATTTGAGTTAGTCCTTCCCAGCCTGATGATTCAATGATAGCAATAGGGACTATCAAAACTCCCCAGTCCAGCTGCTACAATAAATATGCATTATATAATATACCGATCAGCCACAACATTAAAATCACTGACAAGTGAAGTGAATAACATTGATTATCTCCTTACAATGGTATCTGTCAAGGAGTGGGATATATTAGGCAGCAATTGAACAGTCAGTTCATGCAGTTGATGTGTTGGAAGCATGGAAAATGGGCAAGTGTAAGGATTTGAGCCAATTTGACAAAGGCCAAATTATGATGGCTAGACGACTGGGTCAAAAATGCAGGTCTTGTTGGGTGTTCCCAGTATGTAGTGGTTAGTACCTACCAAAAGTGGTCCAAGGAAGGACAACCAGTCATGGGTGCCCAAGGTTCTTAGATGCGCTAGGGAAGCGAAGGTTAACCCGTTTGGTTCAATCCCACAGAAGAGCTACTGTAGCACAAATTGCTGAAAAAGTTAATGCTGGGCGTGATTGAAAGGTATAAGAACCACAGTGCATCGCAGCTTGCTGCATATAGGGCTGCGTAGCCGCAGACCGGTTAGAGTGCCCATCCTGAGCAAAGTGCCTACATTGGGCTCATGAGCACCAGAACTGAACCATGGAGCAATGAAAGAAGGTGGGCTGGTCTGATGAATCATACATCAATCAATCAATCAATCAATCATCCATCCCATCCATCATGTGGATGGCTGAGTGTGTATGCGTCATTTACCTGGAGAAGTGATGGCACCAGGATACAAATATGAGAAAGAAAGCCGACAGAGGCAGTTTGATGCTCTGTGCAGTGTTCTTCTGGGATCTTTGTCTCCTTGCATTCATGTGAATGTTACTTTGACACGTACCACCTACCTAAACATTGTTGCCGTCCAAGTACACCTCTTCATGACAACAGTATTCCCTGATGGCAGTGGCCTCATTCAGCAAGATAACGCACCCTTCCACACTCCAAAAATTGTTCAGGAATGGTTTGAGGAACATGACAAAGAGTTCAAGGTGTTGACTTGACCTCCAAATTCTCCAGATCTAAATCCAATCGAGCATCTGTGGGATGGGCTGAAAAAAACAGTCCATGTCAAGAAGGCCCCACCTTGCATCTTACAGACACCTTCAAAGGTCTTACGGCGTTCATGCCTCAACGGGTCAGAGTTGTATTGGTGCCACAAGGTGGGCCTCCACAATATTAGGTAGGTGGTTTTAATGCTGTGACTGATCAGTACATATATATATATATATATATATATATATATATATATATATATATATATATATATATTATACATTAACGTTATAAGTATGCATTTTATATACTATATATATATCATTATATTAAGAATATACATTAACGTTATAAGAATACATTATATATACTATACATATCATTATATTAAGATGGTTTAGAGTAGCATAATACCATTCAGACAGACAGACTATAGACCTGGACATTTGATACTGGATGTTCTTTGGAAACTATTTGAAATGTCTTCTGGGAATCTCAATTTTTTTCTCTGCTGTCCTGACATGTTATATGAAAGAGTTTTATTATCATTTATTTTCCCTTTCACATATTTTTTTCTTTTTACATATGTTTAACACTTTCTGTCTAGGATTTAAAACATTCATTAAAACGACTAAAACTAAAACATAGTAATCTGTGCACATAACTAGGCAAAAAATAAAAGTTTGTATTCAAAACACCATTAGTCAAAAAAGTCACAGGGGTCCAGCTATTAAATATGAGCAAGAAACTTCTCTAAAGCAAAAGAAGGAAAATTAGATTTTGACAGCTTTCTTTGGTTAGAAGGATAGAAATTGACTTCTTATATCTGCAGTACAGAACAAGGGAAGACCATTATTTGTCCGGGAACGGGATACATTTGAGAACAATTTCTCCAATTGCTTCTTATTAGAGTAAATGATCTAATATACAACTTTGTAAAGTAAGGGGGCATCAAGGTTGACTTTATTTCATTGGCAATATTTTTATTATCCATTTGTAACCCTTACAGTGATGTACTTTAGGATTTCTAACAATGGTACACTATGTGAGTTGGGTACGATTACACGATACTGAAATCCCTGACAGTTAGTGTAACTACTTGACATGTCCGATACTGACATGCCCGAAAACAAAGAAATATACACTTGCCATAATAATGACACCTGAACTATCCGAGGGTTTTCTTACATACCGAACACAACAAATCACGGCACAGCGTTTTGGCGTCATTTCAAACAGCGACTGTCCTATTACTGACCATCTTGGGTACGGGTCCCAGTCCGTAACCCTAACACTAATCTAATCCCTAACCCTAACCCTTTCCCTAACCCGATTCCTAAGCCTAACCCCATTCCTAACCCTAGCCTGATTCCTAACTCTAACACTAACTAGATCCGTAACCCTAACATTTACGTAGATAAGTTAAGCAGCGGGACCCGGTATTGGCGCTTTAAAACCAGTAATAGGACGGTCGCTGTTTGAAATGACGTCAAAACGCCGTGCCGTGATTTGTTGTGTTCGGAATGTAAGAAAACACTGTCGGATACTTGAGGTGTCACTATTATGGTGAGTTTATATTTCTTTGTTGTCGGGCATGTCAGTATTGGACATGTCATGTCGTTACACTATCTGACGGTGTTATCAGTAGCAATAACATGACTATGACCGACGCTATGTCCCATGGCACTCGCTCCCTTACTGTATTGTACTGCTGCCTTTGGCTACACCTTAGAGCGTCCGTAAGTAGGAGGCACTCAGCTCAACTGTAAATAGCACTCTATTTGGCCTTCCAAAGCGCAGCATGTATGGGGACCTTAAATTGTGTTTATTCTATTGATCCAGGAATCTGTACATTATAGGCCTTGTGTAGTGTTGGACGCAATATAATTCAATAATGCAAACGGAAATTGCGTCTCGTAAAAAGACACATGTTATACAGGTATGCTGAGCTGGACACAGCTATGTTGATGGTCATCACTATCAGTTCGTAACTTACACCAGTGATTGAGCAAACGCAAGTTTCCCACCTCTTAACAGGCGCATAAGTCGCACTTTCTCCAACACTCCCTTACATGCGCCCTCCTTCCCACGTTCTGCCTCTTCAATCGTAAAGGGCTCGCAAGCACAAGATGCGACTCGGTCTACATATGGACTCATGCATAACTAGTGCGCAGAAATTAATAAGCGCATTATTCACTGAAAAAACACTGTTTGCGTCCAACATACAGGAGCCCCTATATGTGTGTGTGAACACTGCTCTCTGCTTTTACTCTATAGTTTTATCTAAGAATAAAATAGAATTTTTCTTCCTCGTCTTAGCATATAGATGGGCAAATAAGTGCACGCAGCTCAGCAAAAAAAAAAAAATCACTGGAAATGTTTGTTGGCCCCTCTATACAGCAAGGAAGACTCCTAGAAATGATCAGCAAAATGAAATGAAATTTTTACACAGGTCCACAAAACCAGACACATCTGCACTTAGCAAGCAACAACCGCGCTCTGCCAAACAGCTTAATCTGCGCGTGTACATAGCACCATCTGGCGCAGCAGAGTCATGCACTTTAGAAAAAACTAAGCATGGTAGCACAATTGGAGGCAAGCGGCATCGCCCAAGAGGGGTGTCCACTGCACCTCAGCAGTTTCGGAGCTTGTAAATTGCTTTCTAATGTGCCTCACTTTGGCTGCATTTTGCACCTCAAATGTAGGCTGACAAATTCTGTCACAAAAATCATAGGTTGAGTTGCACATACGTCCAATTTCACTATAGTATAGTTTCTGCATCAGACATACACCTAACATACAAATGTGTAGACCTACACCTAACAATACCGTCAAATTATTGTATGTAATGTTTCTGCAGGATCAAAATTATTTATGCAGCTTTCCAAGCACCATTATTGCTCACTCACATCAGTCCCACCAGGGGCAGGCTGGCCTTGGGGACAAGGGGGCAAATTACCCCCAGGCCGATCCCATAGTGTGCTACCTTGGGTTGGGTCACTGGGCCATCTGCATTTTTTTCCCTTTAAAATGTTCCTAATAGGTTGCTGAGTCCAGTCTTGCCCCTCCCTGGGCTAAAATTTTCCAGCCCTCCCCTGGTCAATGCCGTATTGGATATTGTAATCTAAATGACCTATCAGACACACACAGAGTAGAAAGCATTTTGTCAGAAGCCAATTTACCTACTAATATGTTTTTGGAGTGTGAGAGGAAAACGGGAGTGAACATCCCTATTTATCAAAGCAATCACATTCATTAAATCTTCAGTTGTGATAAACTCCAGAAACAATGACATAATTAAGAATGATATTAGTATCTTTTATACTATGTTAACTAATAACATGTTAGGTTTGTAGTACTTTCTGTAATAATTTCTATAAATCATACTTGTCAGCTTATTGCAGTGGGCGTCCGGGAGCTGCCGGGGGGAGGACGGGGGTGTGTGGGTGGGGCGGCACTCAGAAAAATTGCATCATTTTGGCCCTGGCCCATGACGTAATGGCGCAAACGCGTCATTTTACAGCAAATTGCAATTCTCAGGGAATCGCGGCATTTTGGATTTAATTCTGCCCACTTCACTAGGAAGTGGGCAGATGCAGGAGGCTGCCATACTCTCCCGGCAGTCCGGGAGACCCACCTGGAATCCGGGAGTCTCCCGGACATTCCGGGAGCATTGGCAAGTATGCTATAAATAGGCTTGCATTCTCTTATTTTAATGGACATTGATATCTTTTTTTAATGTTTGAAAATGACATGCAAGGTTAGCATTCTCTACCATTTCAATGTGACATTCTTTTATAGACAATACAAAAAAATAAATGAACACACAGCAGATATAAGCGTGATAGCATCCAGGGAGAGTAAAAAAAGAATTAATTAAAGACAGGTTGCATGTACGGTACACATTTAACGGCTTTACTCGTTTTTAATTTCTTTTGAAATGATGCAAATCAATTCTGCTAAACCGAAAGCACTGTCTCTTTCCCCCCATACTCACGCAGATTTATTTTGTGTCGTTTGCAATACATGGTTTTTTGTTTGTTTTTCTTTTAAGTGCTTAACGTCGACATCTTTTCCCCCCCTTTAAAAATCCACTGAATTATAAATATATCACAAAACCTTTTAATTTTAAACTGGCGGATTATTGTAACTGTTCTTTCAACATAATGATGTCAGGAATGGGAACGCGCCCTAGACTAAGCAGCATGGGATAGTGTTCGTCTGTCAGGATAAAACATCTTTCCATCTAATGGATCACGTTGCTTTGAACGTCTCTGATAAGTTAAAAGAATTCACGAAAGTAGATTTAGTCGACGTATGCCCCCAGTTTGTTCCATGACATTTTATTTTATTTCATTCCGCGTATCTACTAAAAAGCATAAATTTAATGTAGGTGGAAAAGAGCTGGTGAAAAAAAGAGATAGCGGATTATGGGATTATGATACGGCTGCATTTCAGCAAAAGGGGGGCGGTCTGCTGTCAGTAATGTTTCTGCAGGTCAATAAATATTCACACAGCTTTTCCAAGCACCATAAACAAAAGTTTTGGTGTCTAGTTAGTTACAATCTTTGCATAAGTTTTTCCTAATGATAGCCATTTGTAAATATATTACTGTCGGAGTGAATGCAGCCTAATGGGGTTCATGACATTTGCAGTCTCTCTGCATGGGTAATAATACTAACCTAATTTACCCTTGATTTTTTTTCTTCTTCCAATTTGAGTCAACTTTCATGCTCTAAACGCTAAATTTCCACTCTTTATAAACAAACCAGACTGTTGCTGTATTTTTTCCTGCCTATATATTAGCTTGCAAAATTAATTTGCTGCTTATATGACCGGCTGACATTTTTTCCCCCCCTACAACTGGTAATAATTATATGGATTTAAGGATGCCATTTCCTTCCTCGCAAAGTCTGTCTGTTCTGAAATGAGTTGATACGAATACTTTGCTAAATAAATACAGGCTTTTTTTTTTTTTTTGCCCGAAATGGCTATAACCACATGAAACATTTATGTTTGTTGATGTTCCTAAAGACAATTGAAGGAGGAAAAAAAAGTTGATTGGATTTACAATTGACTACTGTTCTGTAAAGGGAATATATGGACATTAGCACAGTTTATGGCAATTTACTGTAACAAAAGAACAGTTTTTCCTGCTCGGTATTGATGTGCGGTGTATCAGTTTGTACAGTGGGAGCTCAGCAACCCCAAAGCTCCTGGTTTATGTTTTCTTACAGTTGTTTAGCTTCTCCTGGAAGTGAGGAGAAAGTACATGTGGGATAAAGTCTAAACTTAGTTCCTCACTAGCACTTATACTGTCTACAGCACTTACAAACAAATTCAAATTCAGAATTGTTTTTAATAATATTTTTTTATTATTGTTGCATTTGTATTATTATTATTATTATTATTATTATTATTACTATTTGTATTAATATTATGATTTTTATTTTGTATTTTATTTATAAAACGCGTATATATTACGCTATGCTGAACATGGAGGGGATAATGCATCAGGGGCAAATATAGAGAGAAAGAGCTGCTGCGCATGCGGTCGCGCATGCGCAGCAGCTCCATTTTGGCGATGCTGTACCGTACAGCAGCCACGGCGCTGTCAAAGATGCGTCTGTGGCAGTGCTGTATTGTAGTACAATACAGCCCCGCCGCGGATGCTTCTGTGACAGGCCACGGCTGCTGTACAGTACAGGGCAATGTTTAGTGCCCGTTCGTTGGCGGAGGGGAGGGGTTTCTGGAGCACCAGAAACCACCCCTGCGTGCGCCCCTGTGCACAATACAAACAAAGGAAATACAGTGATATGAATCAGAAGATACGGATGGTCTACACAGATGAGCTTACAATTTAATAGGTGTTCAGGAGAAGGTGACAGGATAACAATTAAGCGCAGTAAATTTACTATGACGGAGGCTGTAATCTCAACAGAGCTTTGGCCCCATACCTTCCTACTCTCCCAGAATTTCTGAGGGGCTCATGAATTTTAAGAATTCCTCCCGGAGTCCTGGAAGAGTAGGCACCCTACCGGATTCCAGCAGAGGTGGGGCTTTATGATGCAATTTGCCACCCGCTATGCGATGCCGAGACCCTCGGCATTGCATAGCAGGGGGATGGGCCACAGTGACAGAGGGGAGGATATAATAGTTGGCAAGTAGTCTTTATCCCAAACAGAACTGTTACGAACAAGGTAATAGGAAAGCCTCACCTACTGGTATCTGCCCTGCTACGTAAGGAGGCGCGGAGTGTAACCACGCCCCAGGTTTTCACCAGGGAACCCCACAAGGAGTTTTGGACTTAGCCGCTGAGACGTGTTCTCCCATTTAGCTACCAGCGAGGTCTGGTGAACAATTGTAGTCGACAATCTGGGGTCAAAACCGAGCGGGCAACAAGGTACAGAGGAATCAGGCAGAAGAGTAGTCAGGGAGCCAGGGGTCAAAGTCAGGAGATCCAAACAGAAACCAGGGAGAATCCGGAGAGAGTAGTCAGGCAGGCAGGGCTCAAAATCCAGAAAGGCTAGCAAATATATATATATGAAGCAGGAGCCAAGAGACAGACCTGGAAGACTAGATACTCTGGCACCCTAGTGGTGCACTGTATACTATTGGTGGGAGCGGAGGTCGGCAGTCAGCTGGTCTGACCGCCCACAGGAAGTGCCGCATGCGCCCGGACTTCCTCCCTATACCGGAAGTGACGTCCCATTGGTAGGCAACGGGACGACGGCTGGGGAGAGGGCGTACGTCCCAGCACCAGGTAAGAGTGCGGGACGGTGCCTGACAAGGACCTGTGGTCTTGCACTGTGTACTGTAGCCTAAGTTTACATAGATGGCAACAGCCAAACTGGACAACAGCTGATAATGACAGCTCGGTGGTCTACCGGCCAGGAACCAGGATTTTCTTTTCTTGCAGACATTGTTCATGCTGAGAGTTGTATGCAAAGTCCTACAACGTCATGTTCTCCTCCGTGGTTGATGGGCAGCCTCGTGTCATCATATGGTTTTAGGGCATGAAAATGTCCTGGCGTGACTGACTATATATAATCTCCAGTTCCCAATATGGCAGATGTGCCCATCTCATAGTTAAAGCTACACTACCACCTATGGATAATATCTAACTCATGTGATGCTCCTGTAGCCAGCTAAATCAAGATGGTTTTCCCCGGGGTCCTCTTGTAGCTCCAAAAACCAGGGAAGATAGACGGATGTACGAAAGGAGGACCAATAAGAAGCTACTATCTAGAGACTGAGGCTTGTGACGTGTCCCCAGACCACTATTGCCCTTTGATAGACTGAATTCCTGCAACTCCTTAGAAACATCTGTAACAAAGGAAAGAAACTGTGGACTACAGATGTTGCTAAGGAAAGTCAAATGGTCTCATCATATCTGCCAAATAAGTAACAACCTTGGCTTCCGCTTCCAAATTATTTTGAGTACAATTTTTCAAGCATCAGTAGATATTCCAGTAACTTATGGTGCCCAGAATAATTATTTAAATTTGATAATATAATGTTTTATCATTTATGCGAGTAGTTAACTTTCCAGCACAAGGCGGACACATCATCTAATCCTCACTGTAACTTTACTACCGTGAGCAGCTCTAGTAAATGTGAGCAGTGCGAGTACCAATAAAAGACAGATATAAGATCACTCCAAGATGATTCTATAGCTCTCGGAGTCGTCTCATTAAAATACAGGATGGTAAATTTTCCCATGCCTGCAAGGGGAAATAAAACAAACATGAACATATATATTTCTATTTCAGTGTTTGTATATTTATTTATATTTATTGTACATTTTTATAAATTAATTTAAATATATTAATATATGAATACAAAGTGACAGATTATCAAGTAATTGTTTGTTATACATTTTGCCATCTGTTGCATCAATTTTAGAGGTAAGTAAAGTTGTTCTCACACTTAATTATTAGTTAATTAATGTTGTGGGTGGGTAAACTGAAAAGACATAAACTAGGTTGTACATAGATTACATTTTTCAGTAGCAAATTGCAAAAATTCAAATATAAACTATCCAGGTCTAATGCGCAATTAGGTTAGGAGAAAACAATAGATTATTTATTTTTGTTAAAAATGTATACTAGCCTGATTTACCTTTGGGAGCAAACAGAGATCTGACAAATAATTTTAGACCTTTAGTAAGACATCTTCTCAGACAGTATCTTACAAATTTTAAGCAGTAAAACCATTTGGACAGCACAGTGGCTTAGTGGTTAGCACTTCTGCCTCACAGCACTGGGGTCATGAGTTGGATTCCCAACCATGGCCTTATCTGTGTGGAGTTTGTATGTTCCTCCCGTGTTTGCGTGGGTTTCCTCCGGGTGCTCATGTTTCCTCCCACAATACAAAAACATACTAGTAGTTAATTGGCTACAATTAAAATTGACGCTAGTCTGTGTTTCTGTGTGTATGTTAGGGAATTTGGACTGTAAGCTCACATGGAGCAGGGACTGATGAGAATGAGTTCTCTGTACAGCGCTGCAGAGTTAGTGGCACTATATAAATAAATGATGATGATGATGAAAAAAGGGGAGGTGTTTTCTTTTGAGCATGAATCACGGTGGCAGGCTACAAGGAGAATGTTGGTATGTACTATTTCCTTGGTTTGTTTCTTCAGGCTGCCACTAATGACTTATCATTATTCACAGTGGGCCTGATTCATTTAAGGAACTTAGGCAAGAAATTGAGTAAGTTTTCTGGACAAAACCATATTGCAATGCAAGGGGTGCAAATTATTGTTTTGCACATTAGTTAAAAACTGGCTGTTTTTTTCATGTAGCACACAAATACTCAATAACTTATTTGTACACTGAAATTTAAGGTTGATATTTGTGTGCTACATGAAAACACAACTAGTATTTAATTTATGTGCAAAATAATAAACTAATTTATATCCCATACATTGCAACATGGTTTTGTCCAGAAAACTTAAGTAAGAAAACTTACTCAAATTCTTGCCTAAGTTCCTTAATGAATCAGGCCCGGTGTCATGAACTACCATGGCAACCACAGTCACACAGCACATGATGTAGGGAGCAGAGAGGTTTTGTAATGCCCCTCTAAGCTCTGTCTACTCTATGCAAAATCCTTCCCCTTCCTCCTGTGGCCCCTGCCTTCACATGACATGCTGAAAGCTGTGAACATGTGTCAGTGAAACTGGCAGCCATATTTTCCATTCTTTGAGAAATTTTAAAAAGGAGATAATAATTTATAGAAAGACAGCCAATAAAATGATGCATGCATAAAAGCATGTGGATTGCTGTTTTAAATATTCTCAGGCTCTATATCATTTACACGTGTCAGCAAACACATAGGGTCTGATTCACCTTGGAACGCAATGTGACTACAACTTGCATTTAAAAATATCGGACATAATTCGCATGCACGTAGGCCCGTATTCAAAAACAAGCGGATGCCAAGAAGCGTTACCTTTTTAATGTATGCTATTTGCCGCATACAGACATGCAGAACACACTGCAGGATAGGCAAAGGTATATGTACAATATCACGTCCCATCAGAACGCATGCAACAACATTTTTTTATAAAATTAATTTACAACTACTAATACTATAATCATTATTGCACATACTTTTAAAATAATCAAACATTTTACATATATATGTAAAAACAAAGTTTAAATTTTTTTAATATGCAATACTTAAATCAGGATGTTCTTGTACAGTACATAAAATGCATTTTTATAGTTTCTCTTACCAGTATACACATGTCCTGGCATACATACAGTAGTCATCACTATCAGTCGGCACTTACAACTGCCTTGTAGCTGGTGCAAGTGATATGGTTAAAAATTGACACGTACCTGAGAGATGTCCAAAGCTTGAATCGGACGAATATGAATGCACTCGAATTCTGCATGTCCTTACTGTGCATTGCCTAAATGCATACGCCCCTCTCCAATCCCTTTCCGCTCTTCATGTCGTAGGCAGTTGGAAGTGTCATTGGCATTTGGACAAGATTTGGATACAGATGCGTTCACTGGCATAAAATGTGTTCTGGAGTACACTCAGTGCTATGTCACGCAAGATACAGCGCAAAACGAGACTTCAGTCCGAAGATGAATCAGGCCCATAGTTTCGGTGAGTATATTTATACACGTTTACGCCCCAGCAGCCGCTCATGAGCATGCTGATAGCCATGTAGTGACCCTAATACTGCATTCAGACTCAGTTTTGTTTCGGTACAATATCTGAGAATGTTGTGAATATTCTTTAGTCTAATTATTTGTTATCATACAGCCTGCATAATTGTTTTACTACTGATCTAACGTTGTGCTGTGGAAAGGTCACTGCCATTTATAATAAAAACAAGGGGGATTAAAGGTCAGGCTTCAATAAAATGATATCATGTTGCAGACTTTACCAAAAGTCAGAGCATCATTTAATACACATGAATCATCAGTCAACGAATTAACCTCAGGAACAAAGGTTATAACATGTTTTTAAAAAAAGGAAAAATCATTACCACACTTCGTTTCTGATTTACTGTAAGAAGCAATCATATACAAAACACGTTAAATTGTTATAATCGGCTACACATATTGGGTGCAATCATGTTGTGGGTTGAGACGGTATTCAATCTATCAATTTATCAGGAGCTAGTGGCTAAACCAAGCCTGTTGGTAAGTATTATAATACAACATAAATATTATACAAGACCACCCTTATTTGGAGAAGTACCAAAATTATTGATAAAGCCTCATTCATTCATTTTAAGTGTCAGCGCTCATCCTTAAAGCCTATTAAACGCACTTTGAGGCTGATAAAAACTACTATAACAGGGGCAAACGCAGGATTTGTAGAGAGGGGTTTCCACTCGACGACCGCCAGTGAGTGTGACCAGCATGCATGGGGACGTAGCTATAATTGTAGATAGTGCTTGGCAGCTCTCCAACTCTTCCTATCCCCGTCATATACACGGGGGAAGGCACCTCAAGCATACAGGGCCCCATGCTTGGAGGGGTTTTTTCCAGACACTAGGAAACCCCCCCTCGGTTTGCCTATGTATAAATAAATGGACCTGTAAACACACTTTATCTTTGCATCATTTTCTGTGTTGCCTACATCATTTGCACGCGTCAATGCTCGGTAAAGCACAATTAAGTTCTATGGGTACATTCATTAAGGTCATAGTGCTGTAGAAGTTTGTGGTGCCCAATAAATAAATATATTTATTATTATTAATATTATTATTATTATTACTTTTATTATTATTATTATTAATAATAATAATAATAATAATAATAATAATAATAATAACGTTACAGGGAGATGTTAAGAACTTGTTTATAACGCTCAGCTAAATCTCCACCTCTAAGCTCCCCCCCTCCCCAGACCCACGGGGGCTGCTCCATGTAGGCGTTGTTTCCAAGCTCCAATGTTCTTCTAACAGCCTCAGCAGAAATGCAGGTTTGTGTGAGGCTGCATTAGGGGGTGTGTGAGAAGGAATACCAATCAGAATTAGCCATTATTGGATTACCGGCTTCTTATTGGTCCTCCTGCTCACAACCCTCTTCTGCAGCAATTTTAACGTGGTGAATGAAAATGTTCAACTGCTTTAGCAGCAAAGATTCAGTACAAGGTTTTCTCTAAGCTGTTACCTAGCGTTGTTTTTTTGTGCAGATGGGACCCTGAGGCTCAAACAAGACTATCACCAAAAAACATCGATATCTATTAAAAATACATTACAAAATGACTTTTCTAAACTAAATAAAAACAAAAGTTTTGCTTCTTGTTCGTGAAAGAATAAATAATATATGAGACATTAATAAGTAATAATACGATAGTAAAAAAAAATTAATATTATATTGAATTGTCAAAATCATACTAGTGTGTACTAGTATGAACCCTAAAATATTAGGGTTTAGCTTTTCTCTGTATTTTTCCCGACAGTAAATCACATTTCATTCCCACAGTCATCATTATCCTTAATGTTATTTAGATTTTTAAATTTTTATTTATTTTTATATTATTTTAATTATTTTTATTTATGGTATTTGACAATCAAAACCATGTTTAATCAACACCATTTATGGTCTTCTCAATTTAATGAAATAACCCTGTTCATATGACTGAAAGTGTACTGCAGAGTGCTATACTATCCGTGTACTTCAGAAAAACATAACATTTATTTATATTGCTGTTAACTGTTTAGCCTACTTGACAAATGCATGTATACAAAATCAACTACTATTATTATTTATTTATTTATAAGGCAACACAGATTCCATAGCGCCGGAAACAGAAGCAAGTCACAAATAGATGAGATAATACATATAAGTAGCACAGATGAGTGTGAGTAATGCTTTGAGGACTCACACAGAGTGCAGCAACGTACGTGGGAGTTAGACAGTAGACAAACGTGGGACAATAGGTAGAGAGGACCCTGCCTGTGAGAGCTTACATTCTAGAGGGAGGGGTGGTGAGAGACAGTAGGAACAACTGGGAGAAAAGGGGATGGCAAGTGAAGAAAGGAGATGATGGATAGAATGTTTAGGAAGTGGTAGGATAGTCGTGCTTGAAAAGGTGAGTTTTGAGTGAGCGTTTGAAGGACTGAAGGATAATTTCATTTACAAACCAATGACACAATCTAGACATCTCTCCTGGTGTCTCATGACATTGAATGATGCTTTCTTTCAACCAAACCACGCATGGCCCATTGACGTGATGACATTTTTTTCATATATATATCATTTGGAGGATGACATTTTTGTATGAACTGAAAAATTGGACATTGACAAATTATAAGGTGTTTCTATTTTTATGTGGAGTCCAAGAGTTTTCCAGCTGCGCAAAATGCCTTAATTTTAACAGCACCTCTTAGGTCGTGTTATCTACTGTTTACCGGCTATTTCTAATGGGAAGTCATTTGCTTTGTCTAAGTACGTCATCTAAGGGTCCTTACCCACTGGTGTCAAAATACACGCAGTTACTAATGGGAATGGAACCCATTGGTTCTAATCACCCTATGATCACTTGCATTTGCAGGAGGCATCGTAGAGCGTTTTACTGATGCTGCCTGCTCCGTTTACTAATGTTAACGCGGTGGGGAGAATGCATTGCACTCCATTGATCCCACCGACCACGTTCACGTTTAACATGTGGTGTCAGTGGTCTTTTATGCAACCCTAGTGGGAATGGAACATAACGATTCTCCAAAAAGAACACAGTCTGTCTGTCTGTGTCTGTGTGTGAGTGTGTGTCTATATTAGGGAATTTAGACTGTAAGCTCCAATGGGGCAGGGACTGATGTGAATGAGTTCTCTGTACAGCGCTGCGGAATTAGTGGTGTTATATAAATAAATGATGATGATGTAAGGCAATGTACTTAACATTTAAAAAAAAAGAGAGAATCAATTAAAAAGTTTATTGCAGGAAAAATTTAAACAACTGAAGGAGGTGGTCCAGTTATGACAGTAAATATGATGGTTACAAAATTATTCCCTTCTGTAAACTAAGTATATTTATTTATAAGGTATAATGTAACAGTAATCACCTGAGCAAGGAAATCACTTGAGGATTGGGTGGATTGGAGTGTACTCTGGACCAATGATGCATTTATCCAGACTGGTAATATGCAAATTTAACAAATGCAGTTGTGGTCCAGAGTCCCTCTTTTGAGAACATAGAAAGAACAATCAGCACAAGTAAAGCAACAGCTCTAAAAGCAATCGCACTATTCACACTGTGCATAGCCCCTTAAGTCTTTACGTAAAACAATAAACATATAAAACTACAACCATGTTTTGGAAACCCTGCTTTGTAGAATGTATACATGTCCTGCACTTTAAACCTCCAGCCATTATTTTATTACCACTCTTTGTCAGATTTGGATCTATATACGTGCCTTGGGAATATTTACTTTGTATTGCCACATATTTAATCACGCAGATAAAAGTTTCACTTTAAGGAAGAAGAAAGAAAGAGTTAAAGAATACTGTCACTTTAAGACAAAAGCCCCCACTAAAAGTGTGTTTTTATTTGACAAACAACAATCTGTGTTAATGACCAATTCTTTAAAGGGTTATGCAGTTCTGAGAACCTCTGACATGCCACTTAATCAAATATCCTCAGTAGTTTTATTTTGGGTTGTACAAGAGATGAAATGTCATTTAATGAAGGAATGGGACAAATATTGCCCACAAGAACACCTGCCAAAATGGTTATTCACGTTTTAAGAGTATTGTTCCACAACGAAAGGTAAACACTGCTCAGGTGGATAAATCAATATCTGTCAAAAAAAGACAAATGAATTGGTTGTAAGCTGATACCTTATGTGGCTAAAATGTGCATTTTCGTATAGACACACATGGCACATCCATAGGGATCATGCTGCGAGATTGACTTTTTTTCTTTTTTTCATAATGCTCAGAAGATGTTTAACTGGCAGAAGCTTAGATTTGTTGATTAATGACAAAATGCAGAGGTTGTGTCAATTGTAAGGGTATTAAACTGGTTACATTCTTCTGCTGTATAAAAATGTTATTAAATGCATTAACATGGGGGCCATGGTTTAGCTACAAAGATAACTGGATGCCCTTTGTAGGGGTTCCTGTCCTTACCTGCACAGGATCCGCTCACATCTCACATCTCGGGTCAGCACTTCACCTGAGGGCTCAGGAAAGATCGGAGGACCTTCTGCTCCGATGACGGAGTCCAACACCTCGCATACTTATTCTGGGATGACCTTGATGCCTGGTCTTTCCACCGGAGAGTTTTCTTATTGTCATCAAAGTGTACATGTGCCTCATGGCAACCAGCATCGGTCAGGTGCTTGCAGGACTTTCCTGTCGGAACCTTGTCTATCTGCCAGGGTTCTACTCCAGTAGAACAGATCCTTGGTAACCTGCATTACGTCTCAGGTCCACTTAACTCCTCCTCTATAGCACTGAGTGCACCCATACGTGACATAGAACTACTATCCCACATGCAACACAGCCCCCCTTCTATGTTCTACCACATCTATCTACCTTGTAGTGGACACATATTGGCTCATGTTGTGCTTCTGATTCCCTAATAACCTCTATGCAGTTATTATACTGTATATATCATACACTACCTGTGTCTGTAACATATCATCACCTCTGCTATACTCCAGTACTCCCCTGCAGCACTGTATCCGGCTCATCTGGAGAATCTACAAATAATGTATCTCACACGATAGCTGTGAAGACTTATCTTATCGTGGGTTACGCTGCAGTACTACATGATGCTACAAATTTTGACATGTACTAATCCTGGGCGCTAACTCTGCTCACCCTATTGCTGGGATTGATGTGTAATACCGTTGACTTTGTTCTGTCTATATACTGCTCAAGATGGACAAGTTTGTTAATAACTCAATTCCTGCAAAGGCCCAAAGTGCCAAGGAAAAGAGGAAACACGGTGACCATTCCAGCTCTATATCCGGGAAGACTCTGGAAAAAGACTCCCTAGACAATTACAATGTTTCAAAAAGAAATCTTCTTCCTTCTGAGTCTACATCCAAAAATTCAGTGGTGCAATTTTGTTCCATATTCTATGAGAAAATTGTCCAAGGAATGAAAGAGACTATGGAACCACTTATGCATCAGCGCTCATGGTGGCTTTTCAGGAGATAAATTACTAGGGCATATATTTACTAAACTGTGGGTTTGAGAAAATGGAGATGTTGCCTATAGCAACCAATCAGATTCTAGTTATCAATTATTTGGTACATTCCTCAATCTGATAGCTAGAATCTAATTGGTTGCTATAGGCAACATCTCCACTTTTTCAAACCCACAGTTTAGTAAATATACCCCCAGGTCTCCCAAACTGCTAAGCAAGTTCAGGTCATTGAATTGCGCATAGTATAAAATCTGCATGAACTAGAACAGCAGAAATGTGTCATTGACTCTTTACTCAAAACTCAACAACAAATGTTAAATAATTAAATGATTTGGAAAAGTAGAAACAATCTTCACGTTGTGGGTCTCCCGGAACCCATTAAAGACCCAATCTTGAAAACATTCTTGTCCACAAATCAAAGTAATATATTGTGTTTTTAATACTGTTTGACTCACCAAACTTAAATACCTAGGAATATATATCCACGTTAAAATACACCACCTGTACACATTTAATTATCCGCTAATCATATCTAAAATATAGTCACTTTTGGAAAATTGGCCAGCTTGCCTCTGTCTCTTTTGGGTTCCAACACAGTCTAATCTTCCCTAAATAATCCTACTCCCTCCAGATGCTCCTGCTCAGCCTCACTAAATTTGACCTCCATACTTGTACCAGATTATTCTCCTGATTTCTGTGGCATAATTTAAAACCCTGAATCACTAGAAATAAGCTAATTCTTGGTAAAAGTCATGGGGCTATAGGCTTACCCAATATTCTATTATTTACTAAGCCGGCTTTATTCAGGAACGTTTCGGACTCGTTCCTAAACCAAGAACGTATTAAGACTCATGCCGTAGAGAAGAAAATCTTTCACCCCTACTCCCCAGCTGTGCTATTGCATCTCCCAAAAGCTTCAAACCCACCACAGTTTCACCACAATATTCTCTTTCGGGGTACATATAAAGCTTGTACTCAAATTAAAGGAAAGTTCAACAGACACTATAAATATTATAAGTTCATATCAATTTGGGGGAACCTGGAATTCACTTAGAGTTTGGAGAATGCCACATAACTGCCATAAAAGATGTATTTGACCCATATAGCAATATATATATAGTTTTCAACAGCTCCGGGACAAGTGTGATATTCCTAACTCTCGTTTATACATGTTCCTACATATGCGTTGCTGTGCTACTTTTACTACTTATACTACTCATTACCTGTACTGGCTTAATGCCGAACAATACTTTATACCCTATATTTACAGTGATTGTTACTGCTGCCAAACAATTGCTCTTGTGGTAGTGGACATCCTCGTTTCCACCTCCCCACAGCACGTTGAAAACTGACTTACCGGACATACTATACCTAGAAAGGAGGGCCAACCTTCTTGATATTGAAAAAGGGGTGGAAAATTTCCATAAGAAGTAGGGTCTATATTTGGAGTCATTAGATGTAACTGTATGAACTATTGTTACGAAGATGTTCAAGTCAACTGAATGGTATCTACTTCCACAATTTGATTAGAGGTACCTAGTGCCTGCTTTCTATTCAGACTGGATTTCCTGTGCTCCCCTGCCCTCTCCTCCTCCCACAATGTACTAATTTTTCTCTTGGTTTGAATGAAGCAATAAGACACAGTGACATGAATTAGATCAGATTTTGTTTTAATATTGGTTTATTCATTTTTTTTGCTTTATTCCTTTTTATAATTTTTATTTTATTACATATATTATTGCATCTCCTTTTTTTTATTTGATTACATAAGCAGCGTACACAGTTTTGCTTGTCTTATGTTTACTATTTTTTTTACACCACTTTCGTCTTATATATTATAAGGCAACTGGATGGACATTGTATCAAAACTGCTTTATTGTATGACTGTATTCACGCATAATGTACATTTTTATGATTCATGCTTATGTTGTTGGTTTCTTTTATATTTTCTTCAATAAAATGAGTTAAGCAAATTTTTATTATATTCCCAACAGTCATTGGAGTGTTTAAGAACCAGACAGGGTCACAGTTCCTTTATGAAAATATTAGTAGGAACACACATGAAGCAAATGTAATGCTTAAAAACAATTTGTTTTTAGGCTGCTGATATTTCAAGGTAAAGTGCACATAAGTTTAAGGTTTCTTTGAGTATTGTTATTATTGCATGTATTGTTAACTGCTGAAATATAAATTTAGAAGTGGCGGTATAGAAACTGTGAGTGAATAGTATTTTCTAGTTGTACAATCAAAGCAGTATGAAAAGAGTCAGTCAGAATGATATATATATATATATATATATCATACTTACCTACTTTTTAGACCAGCTGTCCGGGAGGAGGCCCATTGAGGGGGCGTGGCCACGCACGATGCACTGTTAGGCTCCGCCCCTGTCAATCTTAGTCAATTCTGGCCAATCGTAGCAGGGGGCGGGGCCACGAGGCCGCAGTTAGCCCCGTCCCCATCATTTACATCAACGGGGAGATGCTGGTTCCGGGATTTTTGCCTGCTCTCTCTGGAGTCCGGGAGAACTCCCAAAAATTCGGGAGTCTCCCGGACATTCCGGGAGAGTAGGCAACTATGATATATATATATATATATATATATATATATATATATATATATATATATATATATTTATATATTAAAATACTTATCTATGAGCACCAGGGTCTGGCTGGGCTGGGGGGCAGGGAGGCCTCCCTGCCCTCTAGGCTGGTTCCAAAGTGGGTTACCTAGGGCTGGATTACTGGGCTACCTGCATTTTTTCCCTTTAAAATGTTCTTAATAGGCTTCTGAGTCGAGTTTCTTCCCGCAGAACTAAAATTTGCCAGCCCGCCCCTGGCTAGCACAAAGCTTTCATTCTGACGCTCTTTAACTTAATTCCAGATGCGGAGGGTTGTAGAGATCTGCAGTGACTCTATGAAGCCCAATACTGAGTTAGATGCCATGGCTGGTCATTTGATCTGCCAGAGGTCATGGATCTAAGGTGATATAACAGTTCGCTGTAAAGGTGACCCAAAAGATAGAGATACTATTTTATTCCAGCTTATTACAACTTTTTCTACAGTGTTCAGCAATATTAAATGAAATATATTAAAGTTACTAGAAATTATCTACATTTAATTTTTCTCTCCTGAATCTATTTAGAAGAACAACTCTCGTGAGCTTAGAGAGGATGTAATCTAGAGGATCTGCCTGTGAAAATGAAGCGAAAAGAGGATCACAGCAGAAATATATTAGACCAGGGCGCTTTTAGTGTATTTCATTCAAATATATCCCGACAATTTCTTTTGCTATCCACATACCGCAAAGAGGATAAATCTGAGATAGAGATACAAGTACTTATATTATTTACATCATTAAATGCCCCTGCAGTCTGGTGTATATTGGAAAAACAGAAATGACACTGAGGGAGAGAATAACTAACCACAGAAGCGCCATTATAGCTGCATTACAAACAGGTAACCTGTAGCTCATCACTTCCATAAAAGAACATGGTTTGCCCATTCTGCAATACATGGCTGTTGGTACGGAACCTTCGATTCTTAGAGGAAGTGATCGTGGGAGAAAATTGTTACAATTAGAACCCAAATGGAAACATTGTTTGCAAACTGTTTCCCCGGGGATTTGTGAGTATTTAAACTTACAATGTTTTATTTATTAATGACTGTATTAATGACTTATTAAAGCCCATTCTAACTAGAGATGAGCGGGCTCGGATATCTGAAATCCGAGCCCACCCGAACGTTGCCGATCCGAGCCAGATCCGAGACAGATCCGGGTATTGGCGCCAATTGCAAAACTGAAACCGAGGCTCTGAGTCATAATCCCGCTGTCCAATCTTGCGATACTCGTATTCTATAAATTCCCCGCTAGCCGCCGCCATCTTCACTCGGGCATTGATCAGGGTAGAGGGAGGTTGTGTTAGGTGGTCCTCTGTCCTGCAATATCTCGTGCTATGCTGTGCTGTGCTTTATTTTTCAAAAAAAAACCTAAACCTTAAATCCGAACCAAAACCTTTCGTCAGGTGTTTTACGAAACAAATCTGAACCCAAAACCTCAAGCAAATCCAAATACAAAACACAAAACACAAGACACCAAAAGTGGCCGGTGCACATCCCTAATTCTAACTAGGATCCCACATATTTCTCATGGCACTGAGGCTTCACACCTATCACCCGTTCCATCTGCTATTTCCATTCTCCATACAGGTGTTGCGTCTCACTCTCTCGCCCCGTGGTGGGTCACAAGAGGGCGTGAGGGTTACATATATGTTTCTTTTTAATGCTGGGAAAGACTTAAATATGGGGTCATTGTGCCTTTAATTTCATATTGTGAAAACACCGGCTGTTCTAGGTGACTATACTGATTCTATTTGAACCTGGAGGGAAATAAACATGGGGGTTTAGGATGAGATACATAAGCACCGAAAAGCACACAGCCTTGAACTGTGAATTTGTGATGCTAACAATGCAACAATTTACTCATGATAATGCAGCATAAAAAATCCAATAAACTTTCCCTTGACAGCAGAGTTAAGGCGTCCGGCCAACAGCCGATTCACGTGCACAGAGCACGCGGCGTCAAGCCTTGTCATGGTTATATGCTGCATTATTACCAATAAATCATTGCACTGATCTAAGATGTGAAGAGTGCCCTGATCCTTCTATCTCCTTTGTTTGTTAAATGGAAGTAGCTTTGACTTTGATGTGACGTTTTTACGGTTTCCACCATGCAAATTTTCCGCAGCATCCGAAGAACCCACAAAAAAACTAGGCGAAGATTGATTTTACAAGTGTGTTTTCAAACACTTTGGAATTTGGCACGGACCATAAAATAGGCCTAGAGGACAAGTAAGACATAAAGAGTCATTGACGATACACAGATCTTGCGGATTGTAAATGAACATTTCTATTTCAGTAGGTCTCTATCAACAATCTCGTCTCTAGTAAACCTACAACATAATTCATTTTAGTAGAAGTTACTACTTAGTCTCCTGCGTAATTTTGAAAAGGAACTAATCAATCTAATTAACCCTAATGATATTAATCATTTATCAATGAACTCTCGCTTGTTTTGTGCTTGAAACATACATTCTATTATATGTTTTACGATGGGATTCTAGAATATGGTGTGCTGTATATGTATTAAGAACATTATTAGTTATCTGTACAACAATGTAACAATTCTGTCACTCTCTTGCACATGCGAGTTCTCTACTGAGAACAATGGATCTTGTTTCACCAGCTATCCAATCAGCTGCAGAATTTATGTGATTGTGATGGACTCATGGATACTTTATTTATTTCTTGAGGTCGTTTCACCTGTGCAGGTGTAGTACTATAGTTCACCTCTGGGCCTGCTTCATCAAGGCACGCATACTTACCGCAACCTGAGCTTGATATAAAAACGTATGTAAATCAGCTATGCGCACTCCCGAATTAATCAAGGAATGGATCTGGGGACATATTCGCTGATGAAATCGGGGGGCGGGTCTGCTGTGCGCTACTACACAATACACCGCAGGATACGTCCAATACCTATGTGGAATATAAATTCGCAAAAGAACGCAGAGAAAAAAACAAATCCAAATGTCACCTGTTAATAATACAGGCATTAATGAAAGAACAGTTTAAAACTAAAAAGAAAAATGTTTTTTTTATAGATTTTTTTCCTTGAAATAAATTTATTAGGATATTCTTAATGTCTTCTGAGCCTAAAATACGTTTTTACCGTTGCTCCTGGTTGTAAACACATGTTATAGCATGCATACAAGACTATTATCACTAGTGATCAGGACTTAGACAAGCCCTGTATCTGGAGCAAGAGATACGGCAGAAAAAAAAGTGACTTTGAGACACCCAAAGCTTGAATCGGACGTGACTGCGTGTGCTTGAGTTTGGCACGTCCTTACCGTACATTGACTACAAGCGAACGCCCCTTCTCCGCCCCGTTCCCTCCCAGAAATCACAGGCCGTAGTAAGTATCTTTTGTGTACTAACATTAATTGAACATTGAGTTGTGTATGGTCCTGGCTTTGGGCACGTACAGATTAATTTTGTGAACTATACACACAAAAATAGCATATACGCTCCTTGATTAATCAGGCCACCTGCCGGGGAACACAGTACAGATGCCACAAAATGTCATTCAGAAGCTGCAACCAAACAAAAAAATAAATAAAGCGTCTCACTAATTGGTACTAATTGATGAGTCAGGTGTATTAAGGCTTCATTATAGACTGATCCGCACCTAATATGCCATTACCTTATTTGAAACAAGTAAATGAGATACACTACATGAAACTCTAATTATGTGACTAGTTATAATGACCAAAACATTTTTTAGACACAATAAACTCACATGTAAAATGGAATGTTAACTTCCTTTTTACAATTTTCTATAAATGTGTATAAGCTATGTGTCACGAACACGCTCCCAGCTGCCGTGACTTTGGGGTGTTCGCTCTATGAGGTCACACACGATTTCAGCCCGCAGTCTCTCTCTCTACCCATCACACAGGTTATAGACCTACGGAATCGTCCCCAAATCCAGTGCTCACACCCCCGGACACTTCAGATTTGCCACCACCTATTGAATAAGGGTAATAGGACCCCAATATACTGTCACACACTGGTACACAAGTCTTCTAGCTATCCACAGACTAGCAAGACCCACACCAGCAAGCACAGGGTTAACGCTTCACACCTCCAGACTGTTACACAAATGTAAATGAAAGCACACACAGCTTGTTAATCAAATGTATCAACAAATCACACACTGGGTTATCTTGGTCAAGCTATTTCTTCTTAACAGGCTAATGGATTCATTAGAGTATCAAGGACGCAACATATTAAATTATAGATTTAATATAAAAAAGTACAGGGCATACAGATATAAAAAAATAATGAATAAATAATTAATAGATTGACATACACAAGTGAAACAGTTTAAAATAAAAGGGTTTACCTTCAGAGTGTCACTTACATGAACTGCATACTCTGTGCCATGGAATATTTGGCAAGAAAAATGGACAGCTTATCTATGTGATTTGATTTCCCAAAAAGTCTGACACCTGCCTTTTCCCAACACATGTTTTTTAAGCAAAATCAAATGGGACGGACTTCACAGAGGCAGGGTAAATGCTAATAGGGGGGCAAGGATGTCCTTTGGGTGTCACTATAGTTTTGCCCACAAATTGTCCCAAAGTCTTGACCTTTGGGTAATTCTTCACAGATATATCCCAGAGACATAACTCCCCTTTCGATAAACTGGTCATAATCTCCTGCACATTTAAATATCAAACATGATGGAATTATGACTACGTGGCATATCTTTTCCAAAGATATGTGATTATAGCTGTTCCCGGATACTGCCAGTACCTGTCATTCACAATCCTGGTGTGATTTCTGCTCCTCAGTATGAAGTCGCACACAGATTTCCCAAAATATGATATTTGAAGACATCTTCTTTGAAGTTCATATTTCTATATACTTGTATAGGCCTTCACATGCTTTCCTTGCTGCAAGATTCTCACCTAAGCATATGGCTCTCTCTCTAATTCACACCTAATGGTTCTAACGTGTTTACACTACCTATTGAAAGGAAGTCAATTAGGACAGGGAATGTAGGATCAAATACAATGGATCCCTGTGATCTGCATATCTTAAGCAGGTCTCCTCACAAAAGGGTTTGCTCAACCAAATTACCTCCTACTGGGCTAATTGTTTCTTTTTTAAAAAGATATGGTCAAACATTTATCTGAGTTGAAAATCAGGTTCACTACTATGTATCAATCCAATATTTTATTTGGGGCCTGGCATTCAATGTTCTATTTCATCATGTCAGATTTATGCTCTCCTCCTGCCAGTATGGTATAACTTAATCGTCAATTTGTTCAAATCAACTGCATCTTTGACTAATTTGTTTGAGCTTATGAAAGTGAACACTGAAAGTCTGGTGCCCAAAAACACTCTTGAATTGTGATGATTATTAGAGATGGAAAGGATAGGGCTATTATCTATTTGTGTGTAATAGTATATAATGCACAAGTAATAATAATATATGTATAAACCCTTGCCAATTGTAAAGGTATAAATATATGTTATAATAGTTCTCATGTCATCACTACATTGTTCATTGGGAACACTTGTGTTTTTCATGTAATAAATGGTATGCAAAAGACCTAACAACACCAGCAAGTTATATAATAAATGTTTTACTTTGCTTCGAGTATAACATCAGTACACAAGAATGACAGATATAAAAATGAAAGGCATAAGAGCTCCCAAATCAGTTTGAGACATCTTGAAGTGATTAGCAGATATTTTGCCAGGGTCAGTGGAAGGCTTCTGAGTGCTTGCTATAGGTAGGACTCGTCCTGTATTTCACACAGGCTTTATCGTTTATTATTTATCTTACTATGCAAAATATCAGTGGTCAGTCAGTAATAATAATTATTCTTTTCTCTAACATGTCAACTCTAAACAAGAGAAACCCAGTGACTAACAAGGAGACAGCAAATCAGACATGATATAGATTAATGTTACTTATCTTAGCATAGAATGTGTAGTTATAAACACACAGGTGCACATATACAACATTAATCTCTTTAACTATTCCAATTCTGTCACATTCCATCCTTTGATTCATGACGGGTGTATGGTCTGCCATGTGTGCTGCTTGTGTATACGTTCCTGTAAGTGCACAAACCTATTTTTTGTGCTTGCGTGATTCCATATTCTGATTCCCAACTAGTGTCGTGTTGCACATTTGAGCTGGTGGTATTTTAGAAGGAGAGTGGGTATTCTCTTAACCTGAAAGTTGGTACCCAATAGGTTTCTATGACAGCTATTGTGGATCCCAATTATTATTGCATGTAAACCACTGGAGACGACTAATTAATGAACTAATTATTAGATTTTCAAATTGTTTTGCACAAGCAGTTCATATTCTTGAAATTATTTTACTTAGTTTTATAATTAACTTATTGCCTCATCTCACATGCCCTTATCGCCCCTCATCTCACATGCCCTTATTGCCCCTCATCTCACATGCCCTTATCGCCCCTCATCTCACATGCCCTTATCGCCCCTCATCTCTCATGCCCTTATTGCCCCGCATCTCTCATGCCCTTATTGCCCCTTATCTCATATGCCCTTATTGCCAGTCACCTCATATGACCTTAATGCCCCTCATCTCTCATGCCACATTTGTTTCTCTCCCCTCTCCCCCAAAATGACAGCTTTACTATCAGCAATGGCTCCTGCTGCTCCTGCATTCTTCGTGTACCTCCTCTGGGCGGCAGGACGTCTCCAACGTGGGCCGTTCTTCTTCCCAGATGAGTCATGTGACATGACTAATCTACCAATGACTTTTAGGCACTTGTGCAGAGAGCCGCAGTCGCGTCTGGGCTCTCTGCACTTAGAAAAAATTTCAATCACCTGTCACTAGGAACAATGGACTGGGCGGGGGCATGACTAACCAGCGTCCTGGCCTACCGGTGGATAACCCGGCTCCCCGGCAGGCCAGTCCGATGCTGTATCTATTTATCTGTCTGTCTGTCTGTCTGTCTATCATACATACATTTTTATCCCATATTTATCTATCTATCTATCTATCTATCTATCTATCTATCTATCTATCTATCTATCTATCTATCTATGATCGCCATGGCTATATTGCTAAATATAGTTACTACAATATGTGAGCATAACAAACATAAATTCATATTCTACTGAAATCAAAGGCCATTTTTCTTACATTTACGAAAGTAGTGATAGTGAAAATGCAAATAAAACAGCCTTTGATACAGTAAAGTCCTTTGATCTGAAACACACCAAAATGTATATTTGTTTTTATAATTTTTTCATAGAGAATAATAGAATTCTTTGAAGCTCTTTGCTCCCAGTAACCATGAGTAAAAAAAGAGTATTTCAAAACACATGCCCAGGTGTAATCCAGCAGGGGGCGCTCTCCTAGAGATATGCCACCTCCAGCATGTTTTGAGATAAGCTTCAAAGTAGAAAATAGCTAAGAGTTAGATTTTTTTTGATTCCGAGGGCATAAAAGCTGATAATTAGTAAGAAAATAGCATTTTCAAAAGTTTTCTTGTGTGTTCCTTGTGCTTTCTTTTTTGCGTTGGAGCTAGAAGACCAAATTAAAAAAACGCAGCTAACTTCTGTGGTACTGACATAGTTGTGGGAGAGATAAAATGGGCTGTAATGTTTATATTGAAGAAGGAAAATGATCTGTGGTTCAGACATGGCAGGAGAGAAGAATGAGCTGTGGTACTGACATGGTGGGAGAGGAGAATGAGCTGTGGTACTGACATGGTGGGAGAGGAGAATGATATGTGGTACTGACATGGTGGGTGAGGAGAATGAGCTGTGGTACTGACATGGTCGGTGAGGAGAATGAGCTGTGGTACTGACATGGTGGGAGAGGAGAATGATCTGTGGTACTGACATGGTGGGTGAGGAGAATGAGCTGTGGTACTGACATGGTGGGAGAGGAGAATGAGCTGTGGTACTGACATGGTGGGTGAGGAGAATGAGCTGTGGTACTGACATGGTGGGAGAGGAGAATGAGCTGTGGTACTGACATGGAGGGAGAGGAGAATCAGTTGTGGTACTTACATGGTGGGAGAGGAGAATGAAGGTGGAAGATACATGAATTATAGTACTGACATGGAATGTTAGTGTAATGGGAATGAATGGAGAGCTCACCCATACATTGTATATTATAATATGTCTAACGCTTACGATTTTATTTTACATTATATTTTACTGTAATATGTTTTATAATAACCAGGTGATGCTAATAATTGTATAAACTCCTGTAAATGATATCTGTATAATCACTGAGTTCTGATGTCACCACCAGTGTTTATTACAAAAACATGTATATTTATAAGAATGGCACAACCCTTTTGTAAATTATAAGGGTATTATAAGCCACCTCAAAGATTCATGGCCTGTTTGAAAGTGGTATTGTGCCTTTATTTGGGCTTTGGTGAGTTATAATATCCAAATAACTTACATTAAGGTATTCATTATCCAATATATACCCTGAATTCTACAACTTGAATATGGAGGGAATAGTTTATTATAAAACTTTCATTTAAAAATAATCAATAGGAAGGTGAATATATATATATATATAAAGGGTAAATAGTAAAAAATGTGTAGAAATATATTGATCTTTTACAAAAGTTTCCAAACGGCATGAAATCTCTCTGATTAATATGAAATCAAATAATAGTTATCAGAATGTCACGGTGCTGGGGCATTAATAGAACAAATGCATTGTAGAACAATGTGTCTGTCATTACCTCAAGCACTTCGGACAGGAAAAGATTCTATTTAATCCTTTTTGATTTCCTTATCCCAGTTGAGCTTTTCCTATATCTGCTAGATGACGGAAAACAATTTGGATAGTGTCCCGTATTGCTCAAAACGCTGTAATACTAGTGGATAAATGCCATTGCTGATAGAAATGTAGTCAGTTCCTTTGGAAAGACATGTACAACCAGATAGAATAGTATCTATAAATGTCCAATCTGTCAACAAGGGGAAGTTGTTATGAGATAGAGATGATTTGTATTGGATGTCATTAGATGGGCTAAATTAACTGTACTTTGGAAAATCTGCCTTTTCCTCCTTCTTAAATACCTTTTTTCAATTTTTTTTTTAGATTATATATTTTATATCCAACTTATCAAAACAAAAATTAAAAGAACTCTCAAACTTTTTAATTAAAATAGTTGTAACTGTTTCTGAAAGGTTTTCAGTGTTTAATAAAGTTTTCTAATTTAAATGTTTGGTGGGCATTTTGACATATTTTATTTAGTTAGTTCATTTCACATGTTAGATATGAAATGTCATATGTTTGATGTATAAATCAAAAAAATTATAAAGCTTATTTAAATCTTTAGAAAGTAACACATAGTTTGATAGAACAATTGGGGAATCTTAAATACTTGTATTATTATTAGCATTTTTTTACATAGGGGCAATGTATTAATATGTAAATGTACATCATTCTTATTTAAACTATTTGCGTTAATTGTATTGCATCTGCTGATCAAGCAGTTTCTAATAATAGTGGTGCCACTGATTTATTATTATTTTATACTGTATTTATATAGCAGATATAATCCTTAGTATGTCCCTCAATGCGCAATCATGTTTTTAGTGTGTTTGAGATGTCCAAAGTTACAACTGTGGTCCTGGACGGTGCAAAACTGAAAAATTAGATTTTGTTTTAGTGAGAGTGATTATTTAAATAATGCACAAGGACTGTGGGTGGGGAGGGGGGGGGGGTGCGTAACATTAATGGTGTTTACTAGTTTTGTAGTGCAAAGTGTTTGCACTGTGCGCAATTGCATGATTTTAATGGCAGCTCAGGGGTGGGAGTAGTCTATATTTCTAATGGTTCACTACAAGCATAAGCAGTTCCGGCACCTTTTTATCTACGGATTTTCCAAGTTTTTAAAGTAACTTTTGAACATTTGATGTTTGGTCCACGTGGACTTGAATCACCCTGTCGAGCGTAGAAGGTTGGCGGAAAAATCATTAAAACGGTGCATGCGGAATGCTTGGGTGTCGAGTACGATACATGCGTGCTTCATCCGCGCTGGTTGTGATGGCGCTGCTCGGCTTGTGGAGTTGCTCAGCTTGTGATTGGTCGTGTGGTCTCGCGATGAGAGCTTACTGCGTGCGACGACTGTCATGTTTCGTTACACAACTGACGTGTGTGGGTGTGTACAGTGATTGACTACGTCATGTGAGTTCCGGCACCTTTTTTTCTTACAAAAAAAGCACTGAGCATAACATAGGCGCAAAAGAGTCACTGACCAGCGCCAACTCCTAAATGTGTTAAAATATTTGAAAATTAAAGAATTGTCCCCACCTTTAAATCTAAAATGTGTCCCTCTCTTCTCAAATTTAACCTGACAATGCTTTCCTTTCTCAATGTTGTATCTACTTCTACCTTTTTTTAAGAGACTTTGCGATAATGGAATTACACATTTGCAGAAATTTCCCACGTTATATAGATTGAAAGCTCTTCGCTGTATATTTGTTTAGATTTTTTTTAAAGTCTGTGCAGCTGTGAGAAATTGTGCAGTATGTGTAAATAGTGAGTGCCTTATAATTACTGTATAATAAAATATATAAATCAATTCATCTTTTTAAGAACAGATCCTGCAACTAGGTTTATTCACAAGAATAAAAAAAAGTAATAAATAATGGATATTGTATCTTAAAACATGTTCCTAATTTGGTATTATGATTTGCAAACATTTATTCCATATCTACTGTCTTTTGAAAGAATAAAACAACATTTGCACTTTTGTTTTAACAAAAAGTTGAGGGATGTCTGTCAAGCTCTACTGAGCTCAGTCTATTGTTTTTTCAAACGCCTGTGATGCATGCCAGATAAAATCTCCAGCACACAAGTAGATAGGTTAGAGAATTTGCACTAAAGGATTTATTATCATCATCATCTATTTATTTATATTATTACAGAGAACTCAATCACATCAGTCCCTGCCCCATTGGAGCTTACAATCTAAATCCCCTAAATTACAAACACACAGACCAAGAGAGACTAAGAGCAATTTTAATAGCAGCCAATTAACCTACTAGTATGTTTTTGGAGTGTGGGAGGAAACCAGAGCACCGGGAGGAAACCCACGCAAACACGGGGAGAACATACAAACTCCACACAGATAAAGCCATGGTCGGGAATCGAACTCATGACCCCAGTGCTGTGAGGTAGAAGTGCTAACCACTGAGCCACCGTATTATCACTAGTGGCAATGTTTTGGGGAGTTTTGCTTTTAAGTGTGAAAGCATATGTTTACGTTTCAGGAAGTGTTTCATGAAACAGCGCAAGCTACCATCAAGCTCACCCCATGTTGGCTCCGTGACTCATGGTTTTAGTCAGGGCTGGTGAGGATGTGTTTAAAGCTGATCTGTCATTTTCAGTAAACCCAACCTTTCCTGGCCTAAACACAGAACACTCTGAATAAACAGACTGAAACAGTGCCATTTTTTTTTTCTTTTCAACATGTTAAAAAGTTTGTACAAACTTGATAAATGGCCAGCGTCATTGTTTCCACTGTTTAATCGTATTTCATAGCCTTTATTTGTTGATGTATATTGCAAATGAAATGTTAGTTTAATTTAGCACAGATCGGGGTTCACAAATCAAGGCCATTGCTGTTTTGCTTTCAGGCACCGTAATGTTTCACTGGTGTTTTACATACTTTTTTTTACATTTACAAAATATTTTCTTTCTATCGCTAAAATGTCTTTACACAGGGATCTTGGGAATGCAGAGGGCGGTATGTGAATATACACCCTGTTATTGTAAACAAAACAATGCGCCTTTGACCCGCCAACCCTCTACAGGCCGTTACAATTAGAAGGAATGAATAGAAAACTCTACACATCATTATCCTATATTAATAACTAAAGGACTTTCCCAGGCTGCTCGGCAGTGATATTATATTACTGCAGTGTATGATACATATTAGGAATTTCACACGTCATCATACAATTCAGCTTAGTTTAATTAGACTAATGAAGTTATAGCCCAGTCTAAACAAATTTATTGAGCAATGCAGAACTTCTGGAACCATCGTTTCCTTTAATCGGAGTCGTCAGGAAATGAAAGGGTAGAAACTGGACGTGTTAGGAATAATCTATAGAATCTCAGAGCGAACCTTCAGGGTGAAGTTCTCATGATTGTAAGATGTTAACTCTCTCGTCTCTAGATTACGGAACTCAGGCTTCAGGCATCGATGCTGGGATGGTCCACGGACATGTAAAAGAGTACATTCTGTGTTTGCGTTCGTTTTCTTGACTTCACGCATCGTCTTGCAATGTCCATGGGCAAATGCAGGATTTGTAGAGGGGGGTTTCCACACCACGCTGCCAGTGAGCGTGACCAGCATGCATGGGGGCGTGACTATAATTTTAGACAGTGCTTGGCTGTTCTCCAACTCTTCCTATCCCCATAATATACACGGGCAATGCTGCGTGCACTACTGTTAGGTGCACGCAGCTCTCCCTTTTCAAGCAGAGCTGTGTGAAGCGGGAGCAGGGTCCGGCCACCTTAATTATACAGTGCCCCAGGCTTGGAGGGGGTTTCCAGGCACTAGGAACCCCCCCCCCCCCCTCCTCGGTTTTCCTATGATGTCCATTTGCAGTTAGTTTTGATATGGGCAGCAATAAACCTAATGATTTGCTCAGCGAGCATTATGTGGGCATGCAGTGAATGAGAATGGGGTTGGATAATGTTTTGTTCTTCAACAGGCAGTGTACTATAATACTTAGTGATGAGGCAAGTTCTGAGGAGCACCTACATGGAGCAAGTTTTGAAAAAGGCAAAATACTAAGCAAAGAACGAACAGACTATGGAAATATGATCGAACGTGGTAACTGGATCACTAGATCAGTACAAGGTAGCTGGCTCTAGTTTACTATATGATTTATATCACTTTTCCCATCCTATTTTTCTTTTGAGTGGAGTTGCAGTAGTCTTAAATGATGGGTAAGAGGTAGGTGGCCCTATAGCGACATGTGGCCCTCCGAGCTGCGGCCATCAGCTCCTTCCTGCTTGATTGTCCAATGGGTTTGTTATAACTTGTAACACTTATTTAAAATGTCTGCTGAGATGTTATTACAGATTGGTGTATCTATCTTTGATTAGATGTACTGCTTTCATCATCATTATCATCATCATCTTCATCATTTATTTATATAGCGCCAACATATTCAGTAGTGCTTTACAATTGATTTCCTTTATTAATGATATTAGCGTAATATGCGGCCCTCTTGAAGGTTGGAGGGCCGCACCATACAACCACTGTAGTGTATCGGGTCACCCATCCCTGCTCTACTGTCCTAAAATCAAATTAAAGCGACATTAACCGGATTGGTGACGGGTAAAAAAAAATTGTTGCAACAGGCTGTTCCATGTCTCATCCTATTATCAAATTTGTCTTTTTGCATAAGTCTGCCAGCATCAAAGAAAATCAGCGATCATTTCAGTTACTGGTAGAATACATTTAATTATTTTATCCATACAGATGGGGATAGTCTAGTGGGGAGCAACGACTGAAATCCAGTCTTAGAGGGCTAGGTGTCGCTGCTCTTGTGCCATTTAAAGAACGCTAACATTAATAATACAAAGTCGGCAAGCCACACTGACATGATATGGTAAATAAAACGGAGAAAAGTCTGAATGTGAATCCTTTCATGTATAGTTTGTGTTTAGCAAATGAGTCTGTGATATAATCCAACCATTGGAGCAGAAATAATAATTAAAGTAATGCATCAGTCTGCTTCATTGATTTATGAATATGTTTAATGACTCTTGTGCAGAAAAGCAGAAGCCATTATGCACTGACTGATTTTGGGAGACAGTCTGTAGTATCGCAGCCCTTTTACTGCAAAACAAAGGGAGAGGAATGTTTTCTCAGCAATGGAAATAGTCATTTTTTATGATGAGGCGGGAAATAACAGTATTTTCAGGTTATACCAAAGAGACATTAAGTACATTTAGCTCTCTGGAGGCTGATCTCATTATTAGGATTCAGTGTTGCAATGCCAAAGCTAAAGTGACATCAAAACTAGTTTAGATCAAATGACAATAAGGAGAGAGACTTCTGCCAAATTAGAGCATCATTAAGTATCATCATCATCATTTATTTATATAGCGCCACTGATTCCGCAGCGCTGTACAGAGAACTCACTCACATCAGTCCCTGCCCCACTGGAGCTTACAGTCTAAATTCCCTAACACACACACACACACAGACAGACAGACTACGGTCAATTTGTTCGCAGCCAATTAACCTACTAGTATGTTTTTGGAGTGTGGGAGGAAACCGGAGCACCCGGAGGAAACCCACGCAAACACGGGGAGAACATACAAACTCCTCACAGATAAGGCCATGGTCGGGAATTGAACTCAAGACCCCAGCACTGTGAGGCAGAAATGCTAACCACTTAGCCACTGTAAGTATGCAAGTAAGATTCTATTGTGTAACATATGATACCCAATTCTAGCCCCAATCATATTATTTGTTATTTGCATTTAAACATTCAGCACTTCTATCAGTCGTTGTGGTCTGAGGCAGTTTGACATCAGCTCAGGGTGAGTTGCCCTAGATAGTGAACAGAGCTTAGGCTGGGTACACACTATATACAATATGCTTAAAGATTTTACTAATGATTTAAAAAAAAAAATGTGTACACACTAAACACATTTTACACGATTTACCTTCAGATCTGTGATCTGTTATAACCATCGGCTGAAAAGACAGTGACTCTGCACACTCCATAGAGATCTATGGACACTGCCGGTGCTGAGTACATACACACTGCAGGATTGGAACGACATTGTTCCATCGTTGATCGACATTTTTAGCCCGGTTTAAAAATCAAATGAAACGATACGATGAGCTTTGGAACAATAATCATTCATTGTTGCAGAGAACACACTAATGAATTTATCGCATTGATTGGCCCAATAATCAGCTGAAAACACTGTAGTGTGTACCCAGCTTTAAACACCCACAAGATTTGTTGATTGCTATGAGGAGTCCATTGTCTTTCTGTAACTGTTTATGGCACTGGATGGAACGAGTATTGTTCCTGGTCCATTCAGAAATGCAGCCAGTTTCGATAATAGGGCTCATTTAAAGTTAAGAGCAAAGATTTTAAAAAAAGGTGCAAATTTGCTCCTGGACATGTTGCAGTGTAAGGACTCCAAGTGCATTTATTTTATTTTTGTGCATGCAGGGAAAGTACTGGCTGCTTTTGCATGTAGCACACAAATACTGGACTGGTTTAGTTTTACGCTGCAATTTAGAGTTGAGCTAGGACATTGCCCTCCATCCCCTCCTGCAGGGCAACATGTTTTTGCCAAGGTGCAAATTTGCTCCATTTTTTTGCTGGTGGCAGGAACTATCAAGTGTAGATTTTGTGGCCGATTTTCTGTTCAAATGTGTAATTTTAAGAGGCAATTTGGGTCAAAAGGTTTTATCACTTTTATCACTTTGATCTTTGCAAAGTGATTATCATTTTGCAAAACACTGAAATTCAGTCTTAAACTTTACCAAGTCATTATATTCATGTATAATAAATACAAAATATAATTTGAACATCCATATGGAACACTTTCCTTTTAAACAACCAACATGATCAGAACAACCAGGGGGTAAATGTATCACACTGAGAGTTTCCGGCGGATTTGAAAAAGTGGAGATGTTGCCTATAGCAACCAATCAGATTCTAGTTATCATTTGTTTCATACATTCTGCAAAATGATAGCTAGAATCTGATTTGTTGCCATCTCCACACACCGGAAACTCTCCGCTTGATATATTTACTGCAAGAGTGGTGGCTGCTTCTAGCCATAACACATTCACATTAATAGGCAGGACAGATGTTTCATGAATAGGCAGGACAGATGTTGCATGAATATACAGGAAAAAGTTCCATGAATAAGCAGGACAGATGTTGCATGAATAGGCAGGACAAATGTTGCATGAATAGGCAGGACAGATGTTGCATGAATATACAGGACAAATGTTGTATAAATAGGCAGGACAGATGTTGCATGAATATACAGGACAAATGTTCCATGAATAAGCAGGACAAATGTTCCATGAATAGGCAGGACAAATGTTGCATGAATATACAGGACAAATGTTGTATGAATAGGCAGGACAGATGTTGCATGAATATACAGGACAAATGTTCCATGAATAAGCAGGACAAATGTTCCATGAATAGGCAGGACAAATGTTGCATGAATAGGTAGGACAGATGTTGCATGAATATACAGGACAAATGTTGTATGAATAGGCAGGACAGATGTTGCATGAATAGGCAGGACAGATGTTGCATGAATATACAGGACAAATGTTCCATGAATAAGCAGGACAAATGTTCCATGAATATACAGGACAAATGTTGTACGAATAGGCAGGACAGATGTTGCATGAATATACAGGGCAAATGTTGAATAAGCAGGACAAATGTTCCATGAATATACAGGACAAATGTTGCATGAATATACAGGACAAATGTTGCATGAATAGGAAGAACAAGTGTTTCATGAATGGGCAGGACAAATTTTACATTGGACATGTCCAATAACTATGACATGGTTAAGGTTGGTTGATTGGGCATCTTACGTGTTTTGTAACCACGCATGTTGATATCACCAATCACTGGCAATATTACAATGTGTGGATTGTTTAAAACATACTTTCTCCATCTGTATTTGGTTATTGATTTTGTGATATCAAAGGAGAATGAAGTCAAGTTTCTCAAGCTCTCCTTGCATTTAACATGCTACATGGGGCCTGTCAAGAATCCTCTGCTAACTTTAATGTCCACTGGAGTCTGAATAACAGAACAAAATATTAAGAGCCTCTGAACCGTATTTTTTACAACTGTGTTTCCTTCACTTTATTTCGGCACATGGCTTCTACAGTTTCTGGTAACGTACAGGCTAAATGCTATCTTGACTCCTGCAAAAGAAGAGACCACTGAGGGATACATGTGTTATACATACTATTGTGTTCCTAATTTCTTCAGACGTGGAAACTTCTACTTATTCATGAGGTGATACATAATGTTCTCTCAACATGTGTTTAAGCTATTGTGTTTATGGATTAGTCTCTGTCAAACATTTATATGCTATGTGTATACACATATAGCTATAATATAAAGTTAAAGCAAAAGTCTAAAATCATCTTGGGAGAAAAGTGTTTTTTCCACAAACCTTTGCCAGGGATAAATAGAAGACTGGGAGATTATGGCACAAACAGAGGAAACGCAGATCTGGCCATTTAAATCTGAAGCTGATAATAAAGGAGCAGGTAATTATTCAGTCTGCTTTTCTCTTCAGAGTATAGTGGGGACTGTATTTGAGTTGATACGTTCCTAGGCATTGAGTCATTATTATTGATCATGCCAATCTATCCAACAACCACCCTCCCAGTACGTTTGCTGGGAAAATAGATAGTTAGCAAAGATCAAGTTGCAAATAAAGAAAATTAAGAGGAAAAAATGTAATCGTAATCAATATAAAACCATTTCTATGTTGCGTCTATACTGTTGTCTTCAGACAAGCTTATAATATTCCTCAGCCACCCTCTTAACCTCGCTACCTTTAGCCTGTTACACAATTTCACACAAGACAACTACCCCCAGACCAACATTGTTGTGTGATAGGATCATTTAGCTTATGAGTCACTTTTACCTTTGCAGTCTGCCTGGGCCAAAATGCAAATTGTAGACTTAACCTCATGTGTCAATCTCCCATTGTCCCATAGATTGTAAGCTTGCGAGCAGGGCCTTCTCACCTCTTTGTCTGTTTTACCCAGTTTGTTTATTAGTTTATTATGTTTGTCCCCAATTGTAAAGCGCTACGGAATATGTTGGAGCTATATAAATAAATGATGATGATGATGATGATGATACTGCACAAGACAAGTTGCATCATTTGCCTACATGGTAAATAGAGCTCTTGGTGTGGTCCTATAGATTTTCTTTGAATTACTTCTTAAAATCTGGTATTTACTGTTTTCATATCCATGCCTCTATATTTTCAATGCAATTAGAGGAAATAGTGTTCAGTATTAACTCTTAAATTCATTCATTTTAAAACTGCTCTTTAGCTGACATTCAGAGGCAAAACACATCCAAAAAGTTAACCTTAATCGGTCACTAAAGCCCCAAACTGACAATTTTATATATAAAGCTTTAAGATAAAACACATTGATCCTGATTCATTAAGGAGAGTAAAGCAAAAAAAAAAAAAAGTAACTTTGCACCTGGGCAAAACCATGTTGCATTGGAGGGGGAGGTAAATTTAAAATGTGGGAACAGATCTATAATTGGGGTAAGGCATGTCCTAGATCAACTTTAAATTACAGTGTACAAAATTAAGCTATCAAGTATTTTTGTGCTAGATGAAAAAACAGTCAGTATATAACTTATGTGCAAGATAATAAACTAATATGCACCCCTTGCATTGTAACATGGTTTGTCCAGGATAAAACATTTTCTTGACTTACTTTGCATAATGAATCAGACCCATTGTTCGGTGTCAAAAAAACTATGTTTAATAGAGTATTACCTACTCAAGTGATGGCTAACCTGCGACACTCTAGGTGTTGTGAAACTACAAGTCCCAGCATGCTTTGCCAGCTATCAGCTAGTTATCTACTGGCAAAGCATGCTGGAACCTGTAGTTTCACAACACCTGGAGTGTCACAGGTTAGCCATTACTGACCTTCTCACTCCATTACACACTTGGCTTAAAAGGAAATTGAGTACTGCAGTGGCTTAGGAGCTCTATATTAGTACATAGAACCCATGGTGATCAAATATCCCCATATAAGTCGTATTCCTTGTGTGACATAAGTCTGTTACTTTCTCGTCTCAATAGTTTGACCACTGTGAAGACCGAGAACATCAATTTGGCAATACACCCGAGACCAGTTACTTAATGATGACTACAATTACTACTATGGTTACGTAATGATTAATACAATGCATTCTAACCCAGCATATTGAAAACAGACACATAATTGAAGGTGCATGTCTTTTTTTTTTGTAACATGGTTGATTGAAATGTTATTTGAATTTTCCAGATCGAATCTCCCGCAGATTGCAAAGTACGACGTGAAAGCCGAAGCAGGAAATCTGGAGGTGAATTAAAAACCAGATGGCTCTATTCACGTGGCACCTCATTGATTTGCCGAGATGTGTGCGGTCATACACTATGGGCATTCTTTAATCATACCGTTAATTAAAAACTTGCTGATGGCTGTATACTAATGAAACAATTACAGGAACTTAGCATATGACAACATTATTTCATAAAGAGAACATATGACACAATTATTTAAAATATGTTCCATGAATGATGTGCCCCTTACACCTGGGATGATGACAAAATTAACTAGGAAATACAGATGTTAACTTGACCCAGGTTTATTTATTTATTTATTTAATTCTTGGAAATTAGGCTATTTTGGGCACTGTGTATCGTTTGATGGGTAAATGTCGCTGGGTTTCCTTTGCGAGATGATTTTTCGAGATTGCAGCAATGCCTATGTTTACAGTAAACCAATCAATGAATCCTTAATTGCTGGTTCCAACAAAGAAAAAAAGTTAAAACATTATTTAAACGAATATTTTAAAGGGCAGCAAATGTAAATATGTTCACTTTGTTAATTTTGTTGAACTAATTTATAGACTGTGAAAAAGACCCCTTAAAATTTAGTTTTATTCTGAGCACAATGTGTCACAGCAATCTGCACCACCTACAACACACTCATCGATATTTGTAGAGTTAAAAATGTGCAGACAAGTTTTACCCATCTCTAGTTCTGAACTTATATATAAGTGGTAAGCTTGTGGTTTACATTTGTAATATTCATGCTTATTTCTTAAATGTGTATAGAAATGTGCACACTATTTTGGAAAAGATAGAAATGCACTGTAAACACTAATGTGTACCACTAGGCTCACATGTATAAAGTGTATAGCTTAGTAGATTTTGTTTGAAAAATTGTGTAGATGTTATTCCTCCCATGAGAATTATTGACAGTGAAGATAATAATAATAATAATAATAATAATAATAATAATAATATAATTTTGGCTGGATTTGACTGCAACAAAGAACCATATGACTAGGCCCTGCCATATACATTCAGTTTAAGTCCTGAGTTTGATTTGGTTGGGTCCTGAGTTTTCCCTGTTTGAGAAAGTTGAAACTTCCAAATCCGTCCAAATGTAATCTGTACTACTAAACTAGATGCCGATGTTGCCTAAAAGGGCAGATAGATGGTTTAAAAAAAAAGGAAAGAGTGAAGCATACCACTGCCACAAATGTATGCTACATAATAAGTGGTACTTTTGGGGTTAAATGGTAAGGTAAATGATAGGTAATGTCGGTGGTGAAGCTACCGCTGTTGCAGGGGGTGCAGTGCCTACTGGGCCCAGGGCTGGTAGGTGAGGGGGTGCTCTAGCAGCTGCACCTGCAGCAACGGTGTAAATTCCATAATCTGTGAGTAAGCGTGGTGAAGCAGAAACAAGTATTCACTGCACAGGCACATACTCAGAGGACCAGAGTGGGGGACGCAAACAATTTTGCTATGGGGCCCGCTGATATAGTCTTACACCCCTGACTAATGTTATGGAGCTGTCTTGTATCAAACTCAGGTCAGAGCATAAGGGAAATGCAGATTAAGGCTCAGCCAGGATCTCCCAACAGGCTTATATCACTACTGAACCAAAGCAGCATTGGACTGGACAGGTGGATTAACAACCAATTTACTCTTACTGAGCTACTAGCACCAGATAGTCATTTATCATGCTTAAAGCCATAGATGAATAACCCGAGGCCGTCAGGCCTAATTCAGTCCACAGGGTCATTTTTGTGGCCTATAGGAAGATTTTCAATTCATTAATGTTGCCATTTTTAGTTCAATTTAACTACTACCCAAAGTCGATAGCTTACTGAGTAACACAGTCTATTGCTAGGGGCAGGAACACATTACTAAGGCAGAGACACATGTATAGGTGTTTGCACAGACATACTCCAACACAAATCCAGGGGGAGCAATAGCTCCTTCCTGCAATTTAGAACTGACTCTGGTCAACTGCAGAAATGAAAGCTGTACACCAAAAATCCAGCTGGTAGGTGATAATATTGTAGTTTATTGTCCTGTGACTGGTGGAGAAGAGATGTGAGGTACTAATCTCCATACTTTCTTCTTCACAGACATGGGTAAGTGACTTGGTGCACATACATGTGACAAGATGGGTCTGACATGAGCCATGTGATGGTTATGTACAGTGGACTACAAAATGGTGATTCTTCCATTTACTGACCTACATCCCCCATCTCTTTGAGTATAAAGGAAGCCAGTAACCTCTGTAGATGCTGCAAAGTCCTAAAATCTTAAGGGGTTACAATAAGGAGTTACTATTAATTACCTGGAATCAGGATGTTCATTAGTCAGTTTAATCTACCATTGTTCTTCCCTGGACTTTAACAGACATTGAGGAAGCATTGCAGCAGGAAGAAGCACACCTGGAGTTGAGCGTGATCCCTGCCCATCTTCAACCTCTAGACTCATCCCAGCCAATCTTGATGTAGCCGACCTGGACATCACCCTGCAGGGTGGGATTATCCACATGGGAGATCTTGACATTTTAATACAGCTTAGCAGGGAGAGTATAGTGTGTTCATGGATCTACTGAGACTGGTGTCAGAGTGACTTCTCTTACCAGCTCAACTGTGGTTCCTGCTCAATCGTCTGCATCTAATTTACATGGATCTGTCTCTCCTGGTGTGCCTACAGGAGTAGAGTCACTGGGGTGCAGGTCTCTACCACACTGGTAGAGAGCATTGGCCAGGTGGCTGGGATCCTCATTACATTGTACAATCAACAACAGTTTGGTCGGCAGTTTCTATCAGCATTTGCGGAGCTGACATGCACATCAAGCATTGTACAAGCAGACAACTAAATAGAGGCAAATTGCTTCTAAAGTGCTTGGCAGACACCCTTACCAGTATAGAATGCCCATTATCTGATATAACCATGCCCCCTATGTGCATGACTATGTCCCCTAGCTGCTCTTATGTTGATAAGTTTGTCATAGCTGGATAACCTCTATGAAATTCAATGTGTTAATTTTTAAGTATGTTAACATTTTATTGCATGCCCTCAAATGAGTAAAATTGTATGCACCCCTTTTCTAGGCCTATATAAACTGCTTTCTGTAATTCACTCACTGCAAAATATTTGTTGCATAGTCCTAGACACTTGACAGGAGTATTCCTGTTCATGCTGATTTAATGATTCTTTACTTGGTCTACCAATGATCTCAGATTAGGGTCCTAATCCAGTCCTGTTTGTCCTTGTGGTTGTCAGGTGCCATCTCCGCACTGACACATGGTACAGGAGACAGACACCTGCACCTTCTTGGCAGCCACATCCCGTTGCATAGCAGCGGGACACTATCTCCGCTCACCTGTCGGCAGTCAGCATGTCTGACCGCCAAAATCTCTCTAACCCAATCATCTTATGGTATATAAAGCACCTTCTGACACATGTCTAGTGCCAGAGTATTGGTTCACTCCTGCTCCAGCGCTTACTGAACTTCTGATCCAGTGTTCTTCGGTTCTGACTCGGCTTCCTGTTACTATTCTCCTGTGTTTCGTTTTGGTACCTCGCTGCCCGGCTGGTTTGACTATTTGGCTTGACCTGACTTCTTTCTGGATCCTCCCTGTGTACTGCACCACTCGGTTGGCTCTAACCTGGATTGCCTGACTATGCCTGTCTACTATTGTCGCTACCCCGGTGACTGTCTTGGAGAACCGCAACCTGCGTACCCTCTGCAGCTAAGCCCAAACTCTTTGCGGGGGTCCCTGGTGAATACCAGGGGTATGTTAGACTCTGCGCCTCCTTGTTCAGTTGTGCCAATACCGGTTAGCGGCCATCTCTGCAATTCCGTGACAGTGGTCTTGAGTTGGTGACACAGATTGTCTAACCCTGAACTGTCAGCCATCTGTACTGACTGTTTTACTGGTCCTAACCCTGAGCTGCCCACCCTGTCTAATAAGTACTCTGCCTCTCCTCGAAATGTAGCACTTTCAGAGCCACCTTACACTCTTGCCATGGATCCCAGTGGAGAGAAGTGAAATCTTCAAAAATGTTCTTTTAAATATTTGCCTCATTCTGCTTTTATGTGGGAAACTTTGCATTTTTATTGGTAGACTGTGACCTTAAATGTTCCCAGTCCTATGAAAATCACATCACACAGCAAAATGGATTGAATATTGTTGACATAACTATAATTTCTGTAAAAATGTGAAGTTACAAAATCTGTAATAGAGTTCCATTGAACGTTGAAGCAAAGCTTGGTTCAGTTACTATTGTTATGGTGCTGTAAGGCAGGTTACCCTCCTATTACCCCTGCTTCCCTTCTGAGGCCTCTCATGAGCTACTGTCTTTCCTGTTTACAGTATATGGAATTACTGGTATTATTTGAAGCACAGCTGCTGTCTTGCCCGCACTGTGATTATGGGGTATATATATCTGGACCTCTTAGATATGTCCTTTGACTATCAGTGGATAAAGTAAGTATGATCCAGGCTACATTCCCAAATTAAATGTTCAGGACATAACTAGTGTAGAAAGAGAGCTCTTACTGGGGCACCTGTCATATCAAGGGTTTCTACGTTTTGTTTTCCAATTCAAGGTTCTAGGTAAGGAACTGCCCCACATTGCCAGATAGGAAAACTTAGATGCCCATCATAGTGGTGCTAAGAGTATACTGTATACTGTAAGCCGAGAGGGAGTTACGATTATTGATAGCTGGGTAATTCCACCACCTTAATGTCTCCTTAGATAGATAAGATAATGGCAGGTGTCAGCTCTAGGCTGATAGTTTTCATTTAGTTAATAAAATGTCAAATGAAATGCCACTAAACCTCCACTAGTGGTGCTAACAGCCATACATAACTCCTAAAGCCTGGTAAATAGTATCTATGGGCAGGTTTGGAGTACGAGATTAACTCACAAGCTGGGGTACCAAGGTGGCATGGTTTCACGGTACTTGCACTGAGTGTTTCTCATTGTCTCAGTGTTCTTTAATCCCTAACATTATTTTATTTTTAATAATGTTTACTTACAGAATACATCAACGCCTATGGTAGTATTGTAAAGACAAAGAAAGACTCACTAGAGTGTTATACAGAAAAGAGAGTGTGACACATCTTGTAGAATGGAATAAGTTCCTTACTAATGAAAGTAAGAACATTGATATAGGATTCATTTGTGGATATTTTGTAAAAAAGGAACAAATGTTTAAGTGTTTTTGTGCATGAATGAGGATTTCCATGGAATGGCCTCTTTCCTTGCTTCCTGCGATATGTCATGTGTGCGTGATAGATGTATTTCACGAGAACAGAGGTCAGTCGGTGGAAGGTTAAATTATTAGGGAATAGAGGAAAAAGCTGGCATTAGTGCTCTACATGTTGACTGACATCACTTGGGACCCAAAGGCCATCACATCCAATACATACAGCATGTTCTTGAAACAACTGTTTATGCTAAATATGAATGCCCCTTAAGAGGATCTCTGGGAACCAACGTGTGAAACCAATTAAAGAGCTTATGGTGTTGGCTGATTCAAACACAGGTTACTTATGGCTTCTTCGCTATCAAAACAACAGGACGTATTGGGGACAACTATTGATTTGGAATACTATGCCCAGGCCTTCCAAGTATCCAGGTTTTCACAGTAAGGTCCTGTTTATGCCCATAAATAGCTAAAAAATTATTAATAGAATTAAGACTTTTGAGAAATCTAGATTAATATGATAATTTGTAAAATAGACTTTGAGCCCTAAGTAGAGTTAGGAGTAACTCTATCTAGAGGGTTGCTCATTGGCTACCTTGCTGCTCTGTGGGCAGGGGCAGGCTGGGCTGGGGGGCAGGGAGGCATATGTCCCCTGGGCCGTTCCCATAGTGGGCTACCTTGGGCTGGGTCACTGGGCTACTTGCATGTTTTTTCTTTAAAATGTTCCTAATAGGCTGTTGAGTCGAGTCTTGCCCCCTAGGCTAAAATTTGACAGCCCTCCCTTGTCTGCGGGGGTGGGGGAGAGTTAATTGTGCAATTAGATATAAGGTGGCAAGGAGGTATTTCTTAGCGCAACTTTAAATCGAAATTTAATTTGCACCCCTGCTTTACAACATGGCTTGCCTTTACCTGAGTTTGCTCCTAAATGAAGTTCTTTATCTGTGCATAGAGTATTTAGCACACAAAAAGAAGCAGTGATGGGAATAGACTTCATGTCATGTCTTCGACCTGGAATCTTACTATATGGACCATTAGTTATTCTATGTTCTAATGAGTTTTAGTACATTATCTCACTTGCTATGTTTAAAACTATTCCATTCATTCACTCAGTCACTCAATTTATTTCATCTGCATCTGAAAAATTGGATTCAGTATAACCTAATATTAAGGTGATAACCGAAGGTGATCAAATCCAATGGTTCAAAACACGCTCACATGGACGTTATAGCCAAACTGTGACCTAGTCAGTCATACAGGGAGCGGAATGACCAGTCCGCAAAGGGCGTGATGATGTCTGTTACCTGATAAATGAACAACATGTGTGAATTCAGGTTCCTTGGCTAAGTAATACAGATATTTGCAAAAGTTAATGTTTAGGAATAAATTAAAGTAAAGGGCAAGCAGAATTTTGTTTAATAAACTTCATACTGCAGATTCACGCACAAACCTCCCAACAGTCATTGTCAAAATCTCTTCACTACCACCACCACTGGTACCAGGACATAGTATGTTGCGATTAGTCGGTGCTAAATCTGATCTAATTTTGACTACTCCTCCTCAGGGCTCACGATAACGTGCAATACAATGCAGGTCAAAGGGTTCCCCACACGAAGTAACCAAGAACCAGGTTGTCTCGAAGGGGGCAGTGACATTCGGCCAATCAGCGATAGCACCTAACTGTGCCTACTCTATAACCAGGAAAATTAAATGGTTAACACAGCAAAATACATGTAGGGAGCGTGGAAGGGGATTTCTGTTATGGAAGAGATCCAGTATCCTTTGCTATGGACACACAGACCAACCACGCCCCCAGGATTTTATTGGCTGAAGAGATACAGCAACTTAATCCTCAATAGGTATGTGTTTGACTCCTGAACATGCAGATAAATTTAAGGCTGTTAGACTTTATGTGCCCCACTTTTCATAAATTTAGTGCTTAACAGAAGTAGCTTGAACATTTTCTTGTTACTGTTTATGTGCTGTGTGTTGGCGATTTACTATCAATAGACCTCATATATGAAGCACATTGTACAACCGCCAAAAATAATTTTGCACTAGAGCACTTATGTGGTCTGTGGAGGGCGGTGCTTCCGGTCTTGGAGGCACCTTTGCAAACTACAAGTCTGGCAAGGTTTGCATGGTGATGGAAAATTCGGAAGCGGTACATAGTGGAAATGCCATCTTAGTCCAACCTCCTACCACTCTGTTCATAAAATTTAATTCTTCCATTTTCTTTCCTGAAATACTACTTGATTTAGCATTATTTGTGGCTTAAATTAATCATGAAAGTAAGGGGAAATTGGCACTTCATTTTTCACATTAAATTTTTGTGCTGTTTACAGATTTATTTTACGTTGGGCAAATGCAAATGTGCTCTGTTTATGTGCAACTGTAGGGTGTAACATGCGACCCATTAAGAGCATAGGAAGAGAAACAATCTTCGCCAACTCTGAGCTACAGCAAGAGTCTATGAACGATGTCGCACAAACTGTTATATACCCCACTCTTCATTAGTCCCAACAAATTGCAAAAGAAAGAACAATGTATTTAGTGTGAGTTTTAGGATGGCATGTACAAGTCAATTTAGTACATCAATATTATACGTTTAAAACCCTTTGAATGCCTTTATTCCTTGCATTGCATATTCATACCTACAGAATGAACTGGTAAAATATATTTGCTTAAGGTTTTCTGCTTGAAACTCATTTGCACAGCATCCAATTCTAGTGCTACTCATATTTAGCTCAGTGATATATTGTTTCCTATAAAAAAAACAATGAGAGTATAATTGTATAACAACATCAGGCATCTAATATAATATTGTTATTATTAGAGGAAGATAATTTAGTGGTGGATGTAACACAATATAATAATACAGGAAATTTAAGTATGCCCATAGTTAATTAAACAATTTTATTGTGCTTTATTATATTAGGACTAATTAATATACATGAAATATAGATATTAAGTCAAACTGGACTCTCTGCTATATGTCTGGAAGGGAGGGATACGGTACCATTATTTGATTTCCCCTGTCTTGTTGTTCCTTATCTCTTTTGCTAGCCTGGTTAGATGACTCGCTCTCAGAAATGTTCTTTCAATGCTCCTTAACTCCTTGGCGCCAGGCTACAGAATTCAGCAATGCTAAATGCATTAGCACTTAACACTACGTGATCCCAGCCACTGGCCAAAAGGATTGGAGTTATTTTAGGACAATATGTATTGAATAATAAGAAAAATAATTCTGCATTATACTGCAAGTATACACATGATAGTATCATAAATAATTTTTCCCGAAAGCAAAATAATATGAGGCACTGACTAGAATGTCTGTCTGGACAACACTTATGCCTTTGGCTACTTCGCTGCAACACAATGCAACTATCAAGTGCTGATTTTATCGATGAGCAGAGACAGGAGTAACGGTCAGTCACCATGAGACATAGAGTACCAGGGTTATCAGTTATTGTGCTGTTAAATGTGCATTCTATTGAACAATGACTTGCTTCCAGGTGCCCTTTATACGGGAAATTACATTTCTAAGCACATTTCCGCCAGGGGGTGCATAGTGGGCACCCAGCTTCCTGGCGACGGCGGCGGCTGAGACGGCGTCCTTCCCAAACCTTGTGCGAACTGTCTTAAAGATTTTATGTGAGTTGTGTGCTATTTTAAAAGCAAATATTGTCATTTGTAAGCATTATTAGAGACAACAAGAAGATAAATACTTTGTATTTTTGTATAACGTCTATCTTTGCATCGGCCTTACAATTAAATTATCTTATTTTTGCTGCCTCACAAAAGTAATCATTATTATTATTATTATTATTATTATTGTTGTTGTTTATTTAAAAAGCACCAACTTAATGCGTAGAACTGTACATTGAGGGACTCAAGATACAAATAAATAGCATACAGTAACATAATATAGAAAGTAAAGATGGTCGTGTCCAAATGAGCTCACCATCTGACAGGTGTGGGGAACCATTGGTAGGGGAATATTGTAGTTGGTGCTGTGGAAAATCTTTGGAAGACTTTGGAAGGTGGAAACATGGACCAGTCACTGTAGAAATGTTGAAACATTTAGCTGTTGACAATCATGACCGTCCTTCACCATGTTTCTCAACTCAACCTCCTTCATCCTCAGGACCTGGGAAAGACTCTCTCTCTTGTCCTTTACAGACTCTCCGGTGGTCATCCACCAGCTCGGAGTAGATGTGTGCCGATATTTTTCTTCGACATTATTATTATTATTATTAATAATCTTTAATTATAGGGCGCCACATGAGGTCCGCAGCACAGTACAGAGGGAAAAAACAAGACAGTACATGGTATAACTATACAATACAGTAAATAAATAACACTACAACTCTCAACACAGCTACTGGAGAAAAGGGGTATATCCAGCACAGGATAATTAATACCTGTACCCATTAGCATGGGCACAACTAACAGGCTCAGAGCCATGGAAAGAGGTGCAAAGACAATGGAGGAGTGGAGGACAATGGGCAGAGAGCCCAAGGAGGAGGGGGTACAGTGTAGCTGGTGGGCAAAAGTTATAAATAATGAGAACAGGAGGGAAGAGGGCCCTGCTCACTAGAGCTTACAATCTAAAGGGAAAGTCTCCATCCCTTTATCTCATTTCATTAATCACACTCTGGGCACCACAGTGACTACTTCATACTGTGCTATGAACACCAGTACTCTGCCCAACTCTTCTCCTCCACCCATGCAAACTACTGATCCTTCTCAAACTGCGCCATTGGCCTCTGCAAGCCTATGCACTTTAGAAGAAGTCTACTTGCACCAAACGAGGAACATTGAATGCTGATTTTGTGCTTTATAAATGACCTCCAGCAACTCTACTACCCTACATGTTTCAACAGTGGTGGAATTATTGTGATTGCACTGGGTGCAGCCGTGAGGGGTAAGGCGGTCCCGGCAATGTTGGTGCAACTCCCTCCAAGTCCCACCTAGGAGGACCCCTGCACCCCTGAGTCCTCCACACAAAAGCTAACTCTCTGTTCTGTAAAGGGAGGTGCATGCACAGTGCTCAGAAAAGACCCCATCTATGCTTTTTTGGGGGACCTTGTAGCTGCATGACAGGGCCTCTACTCAAACTTTGCTACAGGCCCCAGCAATCTAGACTTCCGCCCCTGTGTTTTAACTTGCACAGCAAACATCCTACGCCACCTATTTTTAATTAAGCAGCAAGAACACCTCCCTAAGGACAATGAAATATTATTTTCCTTTATTTACAAGGCACCACAAGGGTTCCACAGCACCGTATATAGGGGAGTATGCGGCGAACCCTCACCCCAAGCCCATGTTCACATTTGTCAAGGTCATAATTGATCCAGTGGGTTTGAGTTGGAACCCACTAGTCCCCTGAAAGCCCTGGGCCAATAGCTAGTACTCCAAATACCCACATTATAATCCTACACTGATCTTATTTCAAAATGCTGATCACACAATAGGGGCTTTGGATAACATCCTGACAAATATTAGTTCTTTCCAAATAAAGCATTTTAACTAAGGGGGACAATTACAAGTGAATAGAACAAAATAAAAGGTATAGAACATATTGACGCTCATATAAGATCTAATAATTTCTAGTTTCATATCCTTTCTTGGCATTGTAATAATTCACGATATTTTTTTTGAAGTTGGCAGCTGTACAAAATGCTGGTAAAACATCATATATTATCAATAAAACAAGTATTTCATCACAGATCTTAGTGCGTCTTTACAATGTGAAACTCAAAACCAGATGTCACAGAAAAGTTTTAAGCAGATTGATGGACACTGTGTGTGTGTGTTTCCCTGCTGATTCCCGGGAATGTGGCTTACATCTCACTACTGCTAATAAAAGCATTGTGGCCCCAGAGTCTTTGTAATATAACCAGAGTGTTAGTCCTTTATAGTGCCAAGTTAACCGGAGAGCCACTAAACCTAGTCGTCATTTGAACTCTGCACACAGCATTTGCGATCCCTTGTGGCGGTAGTGCCATAGTTTTGACAAGAAAAGATTAATGTTGGGATGGGAGAAATCTCTAAGGCAAAGTTTGAATGACAGAGGAAGAAAATTCGAAAAGACCAAACACATGTTTATTATTATTTTTTTCTAACATTTCCTTCCAGATTTAGTAAACAAACAAAGTGAAATGACTTAGTTGAACTTTCAGTAGATTATTATCAGAGTCAAAGTTCTTGTGAGGTGCGTAACCGTTGCCAGAATTGGCTATAACTTTCTACATTTACTGTATTATTTTTTTGGGATTTTTTTAACATACATACTGCAGTTGTAACATTATATTTAAGCAGCTGAAATTGCATTGCAGCTCACTACATGCCCTGAACCGGTTACTAAAGAGCGATGGAGGATGATTTGCTGCCAACGATCATTGCAGCCTTTGTCATTCATCATCATCATCATCATAGGCATCATCATCATTGTCATTTATTTCCGGTTCTGCAGGGACGAACATGCGTACAGTGTTATAAGCATACCGTGTAAAACAGGAGTGTAAAACAAAGATTACACAAAGATGATGTAAGATAGATCATAAAAAAACATAACAAAGGACAAGTACAACCGATTGAGATAAGTAGGTGAGACATGAGTCAGAAGGAAGAGAGGGCCCTGCCCATGGGAGCTTACGCTCTAAAGGGATCACAGTGGCTCAGTGGTTAGCACATCTGCCTCACAGCACTGGGGTCATGGGTTTGATTCCTGACCATGGCCTTATCTGTGTGGGGTTTGTATGTTCTCCCCGTGTCTGCATGGGTTTCCTCCGGGTGCTCTGGTTTCCTCCCACACTGCATAAACATACTAGTAGTGTAATTGACTGCTATTAAATTGCCCTTAGTCTCTCTCAGTCTATGTGTGTGTATGTTAGTGAATTTAGACTGTAAGCTCCAATGGGGCAGGGACTGAAGTGAGTTCTCTGTAGAGTGCTGTGGAATTAGTGGTGCTATATAAATAGATAGATGATGATGATGAAGGGAGGGGGGCAAAAAGATTAAGTGTAGTCTCAGGTGGTGGTAGAATAGGAGGTGAAGAGGTTGATTTTAAGGGAGTTTTTGCAAGACTGGAGGTTTTGGGATAGTTTGGGGAGTTCTAGAGGAGTGGAAGGAGGAGGGAATAATCTACAAGGAGGAAATAATCTAAAAGGGACCTGTGGGCTCCTCCCCCGGCTGCTACATGTTCCTTGTAGAATATTTCCTTCATTACAGGTTGTTTCCTTTATTTTATATTATCTAGTTTTTGTAAAAAGGAAAATATAAACATTATACAGCCTGATCCCCATAAAATATATTATGTTCAGACATTTTTCTTATGTTTCGGAGGTAAAATTATAGATGCCAATTAATGGTTTACTTCCTGCTACTCATTTCAATATGTAAATTAGGGTTTGTATTCTGTTTCCTTTGTAAAAACATTTGGTATTTGGCCAAATGCATCCTAATATGTCTTCTTATCAAGACAGTGGCAAAAGCCAAAATGTCAACAAAAATGAAATAAACATTATTTATTAACCTTCATTTACATAGCACCAACATATTACACGGTGCTCTACATGAAAATTTGTCATTCACACCAATCCCTGGTCCAATATAGTTTACATTCTAAATTCTCTCCAACACAAACACCAACATTGACCTTCCAGAAGGGGTGTTACCAGAGGTGGGATTCAGTCGGTTCACCAGAACCGATACCTAATTTTAAGGTGAGTTTGGTGAGCCGGGTGCTTCAGAGTCTACCCTCTCCGTTGGTGGGGGGAGCAAAGTACTTTAAAAAAAAAATACTCACCTGCTCACGGCGTCGGCACTCCTCCTCCCAGAGACCACAGACAGGAACCTGTTGTGGGCAAGGGCTTGTGGCATATCTGAAAAGAGAACAATTATGGAGGAGTATATGTAACTAAGGGTGGAAGATTCATAAATGCTTACACACTATACTCAGGGCCGGATTAAGGGAATGGAGGCCCCTGGGCTAAGGGGGCCTCCATTCTCTCGTGAGGGCCCCCCCGTGATCCGAGCTGTCTGCGCCCCCCCTCCCCCCCGTGATCCGAGCTGCCCGTGCCCTCCCCCCTCCATAACTTACCTCCTTCTCCGGCGCGCTGTATGCTCTTTACTGAGGAGATCTCGTGAGAGTGAGACTCACGAGATCTCCTCAGTAAGGAGACTACAGCGCGCCGGAGAAGGACCGCAGTGAAAGTGCTCAGCAGCACTGATCGCTGTAGCCCAGTTAGCCCTATGGTTAATCCGGCCCTGACTATACTTCACGCACCCAGCAGAGTCTCAACTCTCTGTCTTCTGCTGGTCTAATGGTCAAGACGACAAGTATAAATGTAATTGACACTTAATGCAGAATGTTGATTGAAGCTGATTGGTCAGCTGACACATTCAACCAATCAGTTGCAATCTACAGGCGGCACAGTGTTGACTATAGATGCATTTGTTACATATAACACTGTCTGCTACACTAGAAATCAGAGCTATTCAGAACACCCCAAATGGTGGGGACTCCGGGTATGGCAAGCCATGTTTTTGCTAGTTGGAAAAAGAGCAATGTTCTTATGCAAAATGTATCCTGGCTAAACATCTCCCTTAATAACTTCTAATGACGCAACACACCTCATTCAATGCTCTATCATACAAAGCTCTGTGATTATCGTCACCATAAAGATGTTTATTACATCACAGTTTACACATCTGGTTGCTACATAGTGACACTGTTCCAATAAGGCAGCCAATACAACAAAGGTTAATATTAATCTAGACTTGTGCCAATGGGGACATAAAAATCGCCACTGTTCCACCTGCTACCGACAGCACGAAACATACCCCATTAATTATGTTTTCCTTGCAAGTCATTCTTTTTAAGCCCTTGAAGAATAAGTACTGTGTATTGCAAATGAGACAGTAATTTATGAGAATGAAAGGCAGCAATGAAGTTTAGTTGGAAGGAGGTAGGCTTGAGACGCAATGGAGACGCTGATTAGCTGCCAGATTTTATTTCCCACCCACGTCTTGTTGACAATAATATTATCAATTACTCAGAGGTAACACATGGAGACGGAGGTCTGGCGAGCTTGTTCAGCGTAGCCAAATATCTTCATCACATTGACTTTCCAGTTTAAAAACAAACAGAGAAATTGATTGAAATGGATGGTGGATACGAACCAAATGGTTCATCTCCATTATACGTTTCATATCTGTCTGATGAATAATTTCCTTTGATAATTGTATTTATGCTTTAATGATGCTCACTTGTACATTTGTATCCCACATCATTTTAACTCTTTTATGTCAAATATTCAGCATACTGGGATTAGAGAAGCATTAAACTTTATCTTTGCATCTCATACCGCAGTGATTAAACTGGTTCCTAGTTGATAGCCTGAATATTGTCTCAGCCCAAAGATGTCTGAATTCTCAATGAGAAGGCAACACCCACACTGTAAAGAATGCCAGGACCAAAAAGAGTTCACTTGCTTAAGGAAAGTCAAAACAAGTACTGAAAATCCCTAGCGCAACAGGAACTAAAAACAGGGAAGTCATCCTCTATTTGTTATATGTGGGGCTTATATTTTTATTAAGAAGTGACTGTCCAAATTGAAGAGTCTATTTATGTAGTCCCACAAACTTATTTGATAGCAATAGCAAAACTTGTTTTACAATTATTTTTATGTTGTGGAATTCCAGCTCAGATTTTTAGTGGTGCTATATAAATGAATGATGATGATGATGATGATGATTTGCCCTACCCCCTTCCTATCAGCCATTTACAATCTGTGTGGGAGAAGTAGATAGCAAGAGTGAGTAAAAGATAGAGAGGAGGCATGTAAAGTGGATACGTTTTGTTTGAATAATAGTGCAGATTCAACAAACATGAAAGGCATACTTTCTAAAGCTAGCCTTTTAACTAGGTGTACATCTAGGGGGAGTGCTCTAAGATGTGTTCTGCTGTACTTTTTCAATATGTCTAGTACTTAAAGAAGTGAGGGTTGGTGGTCATAGCTTATTTGCAATTTTCCTGTGGAAATGGTAAAAACATTAAGTGATGTTGGTGGAAAACTTGAAGCTTGCACTTTACAGTTGTCATCAGGTGCAGCTATAGTCCAAAAATAAATTAATATTTATATCATCCTCACCCTCATCATCACCAGCAAGTACAACAATGCTAGATGTAAAATTTAAATTTTATTTTTTGTATCTGCAGTATGGTTTGTCAAGTCTTGCATGTTTCTCCCAAATGAGATTATGTGTTGAATCAGGGACGATATACTAAGCTTGGTTCAACTGCATTCTATGTAAACTATATGACAGACAATACAGTAAACTTCTTATACTGGGGTGGCCAGCCAGTCAAAAACTAAGAGCAAAAATATATCTGTAGATACAGCAAAGAACCATACCCCTCAGACCTCTTTACATGTCCATCAGACCTCCCTATATGTCCCTTACATGCCCATCAGAATATCTCACATGCCAACAGAACTCCCCACATGCCCTTTACATGTCCATCAGACCTCCCCATATGCCATAAGAACTCCCCATATGCCCCTTACATGCCCATCAGAACTCCCAATGTGCCATTGCACTTCCCCACATGCCCTTTACATGGCATCAAACCTCCTCACATGCCCCTTACATGCCCATCTAACCTCCACACATGCCACTTACATGTCTATCAGACCTCTCAACATGCCATCAGTTCTCCCCACATAAAAATCACAACTACCCACATGCCTACCAGAGAACCCCACATGCTCCTTAAATGCCCATCAGACCTCCCCAAGTGCCCCTTTTATGCCCATCAAGTCTGGAGTAATTACATGCCTGTAAGACCTCCTCACATGCCCATCAGACCCCACACATACCTCTCACACCTCTCCCACTTGGAGCCTGCAGAGTCTGCAGCACAGAGGAAGCCAGGAGAGCACACTGCACTCCCTCCTCCTCCGCCTCTGATTATTTGTGCTACATAACCTCGGTCACGTGATGTGGAAGTCAGCAGCTTCCGGTGTGTGTTATTATCTGCTTTATAACAAAGTAGAGAATAAATCAGACTGGGAGCAGTCGGCTGGGGGACAAACCTTTATCTTAATAAATATATTCTCCAGGGAGTCTAAATTATTTGATTCCTTTGGATCAAGTCGAATTAAATTGTGAATCATTGAAACCTTTCAAAATCAATTTGCACATCTCTACTCACAGACCCCCGGTGAGCTGCATTGATTCTCTTCCCACAGGCTCTATCTGCAATAGTCCAAACTCCTGTGTAGAAGCTGCATAGCTCTGTCCCTTTATCTCGCCTCCACATTAAATCCCCCATACATTTAGCACTGACGTTTTAATGCTTGCTTAAATCAACTTAGTTTTTCTTATTAAACACCAGGAAAATATGCATTACAATATAAAAAGGAATGACCATATACTGTAGCATGTTTCACATGACAAATAAAAATAAACACTGTACAAATCAGATTCAGCTGTTCATCATAAATAACCATAATCTCCAACAAATGCAGCACATCACCATGTTTAACAATAAAACCTCACCTCTCCCCCAGATGCCATGAAATAGTCCCTTAGTGCCCCCACAGTACTATGTCATGAGTATTAACAACTCTCCCAGACTGCAATGCCCCATGGTTCTCATTTGTAGACAACACACCAGTACAGAGCAGCATTGCCATTGGCTAGAGCCTAAGTCTGCTCTTCCTAGTGAATTCCAATTGGCTGATATTTACTGTGAAGAGACTGTAACCAATACCAGCACTGATCAAGTCTAGGGGTGTCAGTCAATGTGAAATTAATTCCCAGTGAATACGCTCACCATTACTCTCAACAGGTAATAGTGATGCTGTTCTATGGTGGATGCGTCTAGTGGGACCACATGAGTTATACAAAATGGCAAATACAGGCACAGCATTATTTCAATCATGAATTTGCCACTTTGTACTGCATTACACTGTGGCTGCCTGTTGCTAATGACCCCGTTTGTTTCTGTTCTTGAAAACACAAAAACAAAAACTAATTAGAAGAGGAAGTAGGGATAGAGGATAATGCCAATTGAATAGACGTTCAAAATCCAATATCTGAACTTAAATTCTGTTTGGATTAACCAAACTAAATTTGGAATGGAGAGAAGCATTACAAATAACTAGTGATATCCCCCAGAATCTCCAGGGATTAAGGGAGTCTGCTGTGTACTGCAAAGGGCTTTATCAGGCGTCTGTGAGTTTGAGAAGCGATTCTTTCTGTCCTTTATTTTCATACTTCATCTTAAAAGCCACTTTTTTGGGTTTCACTTAGCCAGTAAAGTGCAGGAGAGGGGAAGAAAGTACTAAGCCAAAATGATAGCACCGTAACATAACATAGTGTTTGAAAATTACAGAAGTTTACCAGCAGATTACATTAATTAAAAAGTGTTACCCACAAATGTATTGTTAAAAAAAAATCCTGCCTCTTCTTTTACAGGGGTTGTCTGCTTCTGGTGGTTCTAACGTTGATCCCGTCGCAGCCTATTTTCCTGGTCTATTAAGCAGCAGAATTATTTGCTTTCAACTGTATATACAGCCAGATTTCAATGAAGGATTCTGTTTAGAGATGTCAGCTAAGAGGTGTCCTGGACATCATCATAATAACATTTCAGATACCTTCATGCCAGCATTTAGTACCACCTTATATTTCTCCGTCTATATACACTGTCAGCAGCAATTTATATGTATTTATTTAAACTCATTCAGCAACCTTAAAACACAGCGCCAGATCCTAGATGCCAAACCAGAGACTGTCTAATATTTTCTCTTTTTGTTATAATTCACTTATGTTCCTGCTTTGTGTATTTACCCGTCTATTCTGGCTGAATAGTATCTGGCAGCTGAATTGTAGTATAAAAGATGTTTCCTCTTCATATAAACGTTAAACTTGAATCCTAAGCACAAAAAAAAAAGAGAAATCATTGCACATTTTAATGGTGCAAAGCATTCTGGGTGTTCCACTTGTAATGTTCAATTGGATCACTTAACAAGATATGAAAGCCGGTCAACAATATCAAGTCTCTGTACGTAGAAGCACGACTTGTTTTAGGCGTAATTGATTTACTGTGTATCAGTGTAACTGGGCTGAAAGGTTCTAAAATTGAAGCAGCCCTTTATTTGTTGAAGCAAAGGAGCATGTCTATAAGTCTGCAACTGAAAACTACATTTTTTTGGAGGTTTCTTAATAGAAATGTTAACATGGATCCTTAAAGTGGTACTACATCCCAAAACGACTGATTTTTTAAAGTCCATGTATGAAGCATATATTCATACTTTTGAAAATTATAATTCTGGTGATGATTTCATAATTATTTTTCCTGAATGAAAAGGGTCAGACCATTAATTATTATTATTATTATTATTATTATTATTATTATTATTATCATCATTTATTTATATATTGTATTATGATCATGTCCAGTGGTCAGGTCATGTTGGGGGTGTAGTGTCCTATGTCTGTATACAGTGTAATAGAATTGTATTATGATCATCTCCAGTGGTCAGGTCATGTTGGGGGTGTAGTGTCTATTGTCTGTATAGAGTGTAATAGAATTGTATTATGATCATGTCTAGTGGTCAGGTCATGTTGGAGGTGTAGTGTCCTATGTCTGTATACAGTATAATAGATTTGTATTATGATCATGTCCAGTGGTCAGGTCATGTTGGAGGTGTAGTGTCCTATGTCTGTATACAGTATAATAGAATTGTATTATGATCATGTCCACTGGTCAGGTCTTGTTGGGGGTATAGTGTCCTATGTCTGTATAGAGTGTCTTGTCATGTGTGAGTGCACGCAGTGTGATGTCCAGCAGTGTGTCCCTAGAATTTATCAACTGTTTGTAACTGTGTACAGTCATGGGTAAAAGTTTTGAGAATGACACGAATATTGATTTCCACAGTGTTTGCTGCTTCGGTGTTTTTAGACCTTTTTGTCAGATGTTGCTATGGTATACTGAAGTAAAATTACAAGCATAGTGTCAAAGGCTTTTATTGACAATTAAATTAAGTTTATGCAAAGAGTCAATATTTGCATTGTTGACCCTTCTTTTTGAAGACCTCTGCAATTCGCCCTGGCATGCTGTCAATCAACTTCTGGGCCACATACTGACTGATGGCCGCACATTCTTGCCTAATCAATGCTTGGAATTTGACAGAATATGTGTGTTTTTGTTTGTCCACCCCTCTCTTAAGGATTGATCACAAGTTCTCAATGGGATTAAGGTCTGGGGAGTTTCCTGGCCAAAATGTTGATGTTTTGATCCCCAAGCCACTTAGTTATCACTTTTGCCTTATGGCAAGGTGCTGGAAAAGGCATTCTTCGTCAACAAACTGTTCTTGGTTGGGGGAAGTTGCTCTTGGAGGATGTTCTGGTACCATCATTTATTCATGGCTGTTTTAGCCATGTTCTCCCCGTGTTCGCGTGGGTTTGTTCCGGGTGCTCCGGTTTCCTCCCACAATCCAAAAACATAATGTTATGTTAATTTGCTGCTATCAATTTGTTCCTAGTCTCTCTCTCAATCTGTGTATGTTAGGGAATTTAGACTGTAAGCTCCAATGGGGCAAGGAGTGGAGTTCTCTGTACAGCACTACGGAATTAATGGCGCTATATAAATAAATCATGATGATGATGACTGTATATAGGTTGTAGAGGGGTTCTTACTCTTGACTAGTAATTAATAAAACCATAGCCAGATGCAGCATAAACTTTGAGCTTTGTGTTGGAACAAGCTGTTTCCCAGAGGAGCGGAATTCTGACGATACAATTTTCGAGTTACAGTTTTAAGTCCATTCCGCTAAACCCCATTCCGCATTTATAAATGATCATTTTGGGAACGAATAGGGGTATAGCAGCCATTGATTTGTTCTTCTGTGTAAGTACGATTGGAGCAGTATTGGGACCATTTAAACAAAACTCATCCGGCAAAACATGCGAAATGTCACGGCCAAATGCAGAACAAGGTGAACATTTCCCAGATTAGTGTGGAATATGCTGCTTGTTTCTACTATTGACCCTTCTCAGCAGGATATTAAGAGGATATTAAGCAGTAGAGCACATGATTAATATCTGTGATATAGTTAATATGTCTTGTTTCTGAACAAACTAGATTAAGGTAGAAAAACAAATCTCTATATTTTCTGCCAGGATTTCATGCCTACCATAATACCAAATCCTAATTCTATCTGAAATGCAATGTGAAAAGTTCCATAGCAGTAAACATTCCTTTGTTAAAGTAAATAAGTTTACTTTCTCATGTGTGTTTCCAATGTGTTGCAGAAAGTGTACTTTGGAATGTTACTCTGAACGCAATTGCCAAAAAGCCCAGTCTGGCATTCGTCTTCATATGTGGCTGTGCGCTGATAAACAGTCTAACAAAGGTTGGACACCAGTCTTCAAACACTGTTTGCTTGTCAATTTTGCAATGTTAAGTCATCAAAACACTTGGGTCCATATTAACTAAGCAGTGCTGTGCCCCACGGCATGCCCAGATACCAAGATACATCCTACAAGATTTAATTAGGTCATATCTGAAGCTACAGGGTTTTGTGCTGCTGTGGGATGTCTTACGGCACAATAGTGCATTATATATGCAACTAACAGTAATATCCACAAGGCACTGTTAACCCCTAAGACCTGACATTTAGAACGGCTTTAACACATCTCTGTACTACTCAAGAAGTGCAAAAAGTCAGAAGAGTGACTTCATTTTTTATAAAGATTTTTTTTTTCTATAAATCTATATAGTAAAGTATATGGGATAGAATGTATACTGTATTGTATATGGAATGGAATATATACTGTAGTGTATATGGAATGTATATAGTAATGTATATGGAATGGAATATATACTGTAGTGTATATGGAATGGAATGTATATAGTAGTGTATATGGAATGGAATGTATATAGTAGTGTATATAAAATGGAATGTATATAGTAGTATATATGAAATGGAATGTATATAGTAGTGTATATGATATAGAATGTATACTGTAGTGCAGGCTTGGCTAACCTGTGGCACTCCAGGTGTTGTGAAACTACAAGTCCCAGCATACCCTTCCAGCAATAAGCTGCTGTATATTGGCAAAGCATGCTGGGGCTTGTAGTTTCACAACACCTGGAGTGGTACAGGTTAGCCAAGCCTGCTGTAGTGTATATAGAATGGAAGTGTATAGTAGTGTATATGGAATTGATGTATACTGTATTGTTTATGATATAGAATGTATACTGTAGTGTATAGAATGGAATGTATACTGTAGTGTAAATGGAATGGAATATATACTGTAGTGTATATGGAATAGAATGTATATAGTAGTGTATAGCATGAAGTATATACTGTAGTGTAAAGAATGGAATGTATACTGTAGTGTATATGGAATAGAATGTATATAGTAAGGTATATAATATTGACTTTTGTAATACATGTTCTCGTGTTTCATCTATAATTGAGGCTAAATTGAGCATTACTTCATTATCTCTTTTTTATAAATTGCTATTTATTTAATCATTCACATCAGTCCCTGCACACTGAGGCTTACAATCTATAAACTGTACCATACACACGCACGCACACTCGTATCCATTTTGTCACTATCCAATCAACCTACCAGTATGTTTTTTGGAACATGGAAGGGAAATGGGCCAAACCCAGGCAAACTGGTGGAGAACATATAAACTCCATGCCGTGGTCAGCATTGATCCCATTGCCTCTTCACCGTAAGGCAGCAAAGCTAACCACTGTGCCATTGTGCCAATAAAAAGTTCAATGTTTATCTGATTGAAAGCGGTGGCGTAGCAAGTTGGGATTTGATGTAAGAAAAAAATTTTCATTGATGTTCCTGACATTTAAACCACACTTGCCAGTTTTCACAGAATTTCTGTGAGACTCCCGAATTCCGGGTAGGTCTCCCGGACCCCGGGAGAGCAGGCTATTCTCACACATCCTGCCCACTTCCTAGTAAAGTGGGCAAGATGGGAGCCTTCCTGACGCGATTCACTGCAAAGTTTGGTCCGGCCTCCACGGCACAATGGCACTTTCGCATCATTGCATCGCAGGGCCAAAATAAGGCACCCTGTCTCCCTCTGTCCACAAATCCCACCACCCCTCCTGGATCTCCTGGAGACGAACATTGAACAGTTGGTAAGTATGATCTAAATGCACATTTAGTTTACACTCAGCTCCTGAGAGAGGGGGTAGGTGTGTACCTTGTAGTATGCTGAGGACCATCATAATGCACTACTGCAAAATCAAAGCGCTTTAAGTGTGCATCAGATACGGTTCATAAATAACTTTCTATGTATGGTCAATGCATCTGTTTGTGGATCCAAATATGTTATTACTGTCCCTACTGTTTGCAAAGTCATTTGCAATATTGCACCAACAGTTCTATTACTTGGCAAAATAATTCAAAAGTCTTGTGTTACTGTTTCCAACAAAAAATATTTTAAAAGGCATTTTAAATAGAAAGTTGTTTCGTATATGTAAATTTGTTTGGTTTGTTTTTCTTTCTTTCTTTTTTAGTCTATTATTTTGTTAAAAGACATTTCATGGGCAATTTTGCTCACAAAAAGAAAGCATTTGCAATGGCGGTTTATTTTTTTCTTGACCTTTAAAAACTGTTCCGCCAGGAAATTCTCTTTCACAAAACTTTTCATTTTCCGTTATTGGTAGAATGTGTCAATTTGTGTTATTTCATAAAGCACAGAGGATCACATAATGTCCCAGCGTTGTATATACTGGAATAGAGTCATGCATACGAACGTCGATAAGAGATTAACACAATTTAATTACAGTTGAACAAAACATGAGTTATTAACAGCTTAATAAGATTTAAAGGCACTTGCACTGTAACACATTTATGTTAGTAAATTGGCACAAAAAGACTCTTAGTTTTGGACTCCATATTTTTTTATATTTTATTTAAAAACAGCCTCTCCTGCTAGTGTAGGAGAAAGCCTTGTTGGGTCCTAATGTTCACTGAAATACTGTCTCAGGTTTTCTTCCTGTGGCAGCTACTAATCTCAGCACACAAATAATATAATATATTAATGGTCTTCTAAGAATTGCAAAAAATGTAGTTTAAACAGAGTTTCTTTAGTCAGCGGCGGAACTACCATTGGTGCAGCAAGTGGGGTGCACCATGGAGATAATGGGGCCTGCTGCGAGCTGTGGGCCCTGCTTCTCTCCTTTTTGCTGTCTTGCAACGGAGCCCACAGTTCGCTAGTTCCGCTTATAGTGCTATAGACGGTTTGCATAGACCAGTATTATTATTACACTCTGGAAAGCTCTGCAGTTTGAGAGTGATTTTATAGAGAATACGTTGCTTAAGGCTTCACACAGGAAGATATAGAATTTTAGCGGAGAAGGCGCTTTCAATAAAAAGAATAATGCTGCACCTCTTAAAACATATACAAATAGTGACCAAACAGAGGGCGCAAATCCAATGTAATGCAAACAAACAAAAACAATAGTGTTAACATCAAGAAATGTGCGGAGTCAGGAATTACAGCGTAACAGCCATAAAGACATAAAAATTTAAAACTTGACAGTCTGACAGCAACAGTCACAACATAATGAGAAATGTTTATAGCCCTTCTGAGAATACAGTGGGCTTTGGTATGTTGATAAGAAGCCACAGAGTGAGGCTCAGATAAAAAAAACTTGGTTCTTACCCTAACAAATCCCTACTCGGTGGTCCCGGGTCTCCTTTGGGGATAGTAAACTCCAGACCTCAATCCACTCTGCTGTGATTCGCGTCCTATTGCGTATGGAAAGCGGAAGGGGTCAGTGGAACGCAAACGTATGGTGGCTGTGGTGTGTCAAATTTACAACGCGTTTCACCCATTCATTCAGACAAAGTCACACAGGAAGAGAATCAGAGGTGGAAGTGGGATAGTACATGATGGCTTGTCATATCGCCACTTCTCGCACTGCCTTCATTGTAAAACTATCAAATTGAATGCACATATGTTTTCCATACCGCCGCTTCCACATTTACACTTCGACCACTGAATAAAATAATAAACACCCAAAATGCAGTCCAGTCCTGTTGGCTACTGCACTACACAACCAACAACTTCACGTGCGAAAACCATGTGATCAGGTGCATTCCTCTCAACATTTACACAGGCTAAATAGAGTCATATCTGCCAAGTCCCACCCTCTTATCTTTATCGAGAACCGCAAATAAGGCCATCAATGCAAAAACGATGCAACTGGGGCAGTATGAGAGGAATGTTGGTGATGTCTAATGTTTATAGTGATAGCACTGAAGCAGTACATCCCCTTTATTAAATAAAACTTCAAAGGACAAAAAACCTAACACGTAACCATAAAATCACTACATTGCAAGAGACCTGTTAATTGTAGCAGGTATTTTCGGCACAAGCAGCTGTAGGTCAGATTAAACAGGATTCAGAGTGGATGTATTACTTGTATTTGCTGGTACATGATCTTCTCCACATCAGCTGGAAGTCAGAAACAATTTCCATTGGTATGATCGTGGCCTTGATGTAGTCCTAGAGTAAATGGTGGTTGCGATCCATTGGTAGTGAGCTTTCTTCCTATCCCTCCTGAATGCTTGATTGGTAGGTCTTTGACACACAAAAAATTCCCCCAGCACACTCCTATAGCCAGCAAAAGACCTGCTATTTCTACTGTAGATAAAAATGTGAAAGTTTTGAGAGCTAACTTACCAAAGAGGTACCCCAGAAGTCTCCAAACAGCAATTCAGCGCCAGTACTTCTCCTCAACTACTGACACCAACATGCCTCTCAGACAAACACAGAAGTGGAACTTGCTCAATCTATTTATAGGCTCATAGCAAGTGCTTGAAAGAGTGGGGTTATTCTAAAAGGAACAAACACAGAGATCCCCCAGCACACTGCTATAGCCAGCAAAAGACCTATCATTACTACTGTTGATAAAAATCCAAAAGTCTTAAATGCACAGATTTGCAAATGTATGTTGGAGCAGTAGTAACATTTGTATAGGAGATTGGTGTATTCCATATGTATAGTAGTGCTAACTTTGAATAATCAGCAGTGCCAGATGGTCTTGCAAAAAGACTTTTCCAAGTCTAATTCATCCTTTCAGCTTGACATGTGACTAATAGTACAAAGGGCCACCGTGAACTAGTGGAATCCTCCATTGGGATGCAAAAGTATGTGTCTCTCTACAGGATAAAGGAATTGTGTTGGAAACCATTTCCCTGTGAGATTTGTATTGATCATATCAGATGTTTTACCTGATAGGTTCTGGAATTATGAATATTTAGGAAAATAATCCACAAAAAACAAAAAGCCTTAAAATCAAGAATGGCAGTTGATATCTTGTGTCAAGGAAATCGGGTATCTCATGTAACAGTAAAGTTTATTTTTTGTTGGTTCCTTTGTTTTCCTGACAAACCACAGTTTTTTTCCTTTTCTATAATGTCCTTGGACATGCCAGTGGAACACATAATCAATGGAGCTCATGCTTTGGAGAGCTGAATGACTTGGTGAACAGTATGATGTCATTTTAACATATCAGGCCTGGAAAATTTTGATACCACAACTCGACCAGATGGTATAATCAGGTTGCTATCTATTGATAGTCACTGACACAGTGACCAAATTTCACTATGTTAGGAGGCACTTGCTCTTTCCGCACATACTATCCCTTCTCATGTGTCTTACTAACTGCTGTTATCATCATCAATTATTTATAAAAAGTCACCAATTACTCAGGGCTGTACAGAGAATATTTGTTAGTCCCTGCCCCATTGGAGCTTACAGTCTACGTTTCCTAACACACACACACACACACACACACACACACACACATACACTAAGGTTAAGGGAGGAAACCGGAGCACCCTGAGGAAACCCATGCAAACACAGGGAGAACATACAAACTCCACCATGACCCCAGTGCTGTGAGGCAGAGTTGCTAACCACTGAGCCACCGTGCTGGCCAAAAAGAATTTCATCTTTCTGTTTTTCCTCGTTTAATGATTGTAGCAGCGATTCAGGGTTCATTCTTGTGGCTTATATCGAGTAGAACACTTTCTCATAATAAAAGGTTCTTCTCCATTGTTCATATTTTAGTATCATATGCTCTAAAAAGTGTATCAACAATAACCATCAATTGGTCTGGAGAATATGAAATAGACAATTCGTATTACGGCAACTGAAGCAACATTCTTTGCAGTCTTCCAGGAGCCTGACGTATGGTCCTTGATATAACAGTGTGCAGAGGTTTATCGTCTCACTGTACTGTCCTAGTTCTATAGCTGTATTGATGGGATTTCTTTGATGCAAACATGATTACCAGCTTTTCTTTTTTCAATTTGTGCATAGTTTTGTTCTGCACATGACAATGTTCTGGGCACATAAAGGCCTGGATTCCTCTCTTGCATAAGACATGCTCCAAGGTCATCTTTTCACGCATCGGATTGTATTTCCATTTGTTTGGATGGGTCAAAGTAACAGAGGGTACTGATCAGCAGATTTAATGTTTTGTCCTTCTCCGGTCCCCATTGCCGCACTGATCTCAAAGGTGTAGTCATAGCCAGGGAGCATAGGAGACCTTTCCTAATGTCTGGTAGAAGCATGAATTGCTGTAGTGTTGCTATTATCTCTGAAGTTATGATGTGACCCGCATTTCACTTCTTTCACCAAGGGGTAAATGTATCAAGCTGAGAGTTTTCCGGCGGGATTTAAAAACCAATCAGATTCTAGCTATCATTTATTTAGTGCATTCTACAAAATGACAGCTAGAATCTGATTGGTTGCTATAGGCAACATCTCCACTTTTCAAACCTGCCGGAAAACTCTCAGCTTGATACATTTACCCCCAAGTCTTGGATTTTATCCTTGTGGAACTCATGCTGCCGTTGGGTTGAAGCAGCTATAATCATATATTCAGCTATTATGTTGATGCCTTTAACGTCTGCTGAAACTCCTCACCATCAGACTTAATTCCAAATGATAGCCAACTGAATTTGCGGTATCCCCAATGTATATTATGATAAATGAAGACCAGCGTTGGAATAAAAGCACTTTAACGCTAGGCTTGTAGGCTTACATTGCACTTACCTTCAGGGGTTAACCCTTTCTCTGAATTATTTTGAAATTATATCCAATAGGCTGCCACTGGGAGTGACACAACAAGTCTTTATAGCATCCATGTCACTCACCGGACTGTGAGTGCTTCTTCCCGGACATTTAGGAACCGTGGCCGTCCTCCATCCTGAGGGTCTGCGCATGCGCAGCCCTTTCCTATACTTCAGTGTATGTCCCTTTAACTCAATTGGCAGATCAGGCAACACTCCCTATATTAAGCACCTGTGGTCAACACCACGTTGCCTGATCTTGGAGTCTCATTCCCCATGAGTCTCTGAAGGTGTTCCTATGTTTCCTCGTGTATTCAGCGCTGCTGATTCCTGTGGTTTCCAAACCACTTCTACCTCTGTGGTTTCCAAACCACTTCTACTACTGTGGTTCCCATACCACTTCTACCATCAATTGTATCATCGTGACTGTTGGCTGATTCCTATCCGCTGCCTCCGTGCACTACAGTCTTCTATACCACTTCAACGCTATCATATTCCATTGTGACTGTTTGCTGATTCCTATCCGCTGCCTCCGTGCACTACAGTCTTCTATTCCACTTCAACGCTATCATATTCCATTGTGACTGTTTGCTGATTCCTATCCGCTGCCTCCGTGCACTACAGCTTTCTCTCCACATCCACTCACCTGTTCATCATCAAGTCTGTGAGCTGATTCCTATCCGCTGCCTCCGTGCACTACAGTCTCCAGCTTGCAACTCGCCTGTGTTCATCATCGTGACTGTTAGCTGATTCCTATCCGCTGCCTCCGGGCACTACAGTCTCCTGCTTGCAACTCGCCTGTGTTCAACATCGTGACTGTTAGCCGATTCCTATCCGCTGCTCCTGTGCACCTCAGCCTCATCTCATCTCTCCGTACTTCCTCGAGACTGCCGCTTTCATTACCATCTGCTGCACTTCGTGATCTACAGCTCCTGCCCTGCGCTGCACTCCTGTTTCCCATCGCTGTTGGTTCCTGTGGTTGCTACTGGTTACCTCCGTGTGCCGCTGAGTCCTGCTGCTGTGGTCAGCGCTATCGTCCATCTCCTGCTGATCCACTCTCCACGCCTTCACGTGTTCCACTGGCCTCTACCCTCCTGTCAGCATTGGATTTGTATCTCTTCTACTACCCTCTGCTGGATCATCTCCATTCTCCTGGGTTTCCTATGAGTCCAGTTCCACGTGTTGCTGCCTCCTGTGGATTCGTGTCCCTGTCGGTCTACTCACCTGTGCGCTGCACCTGCTAGACCGCTGCTTCTCCTATCCAGGGACTTCCTATCCAGTCGGCCTCCAGCCGCTCAGGTACCGCTGCAATCCCATCTGACTGCTACTGCTGAACCACGGTATGCATACTTCTCATTGACTGTGCTGTGTATTGCATATCTTGCTGGACTGTGTTTGGTTCTCTCTGGAGTCTGCTATCCGCTGAGTCTATTGCCATCATTGACTGTGTTATCATTGTGCTGGACTACTTCAAGAGACTTTCTAGATTGCAGACCTGATCAGTCATTTACATATATATATACCTATATTGTGCATATTACTGTGGATCGTGTATAAGGTGCCTGTGTATATCCTGTGTTGCAGTCTTCCCCCGTGCACCTCCTCACATATATATGCAGTGGTACAACTTGCTGATGTCAGACCACTGATCCCTGTTTCCGGTATCACCTGTTCCATTATCCTCTCACATAGCAGTGGTACAACTTGCTACCGCAGACCACTGACTACCTGGATACCTCCACTTGGATTCCATTCCTTCACTCAGACAGCGGTACAACTTGCTACCCGCAGACCGCTGACGCTCATCACCTCCTTGTTTCTGTTGGACATTCCTCCTCACTATAGCAGTGGTACAACTTGCTATCGCAGACCACTGACTACCTTCACGTGTCCTTGTCCATACAGTTCCTTGTGTATCATTACCTCATTATTACCTGTGTTGCTAGTCATAGACTTTCCTGAGCATCTCATCGGCCATCATTTCATGTTCCGTGATCACCCAGCTACCAGAGTACCCTATTACCATCTACATTGCTCTGGTAAGCCTACCATCTGGTGATCCCTGGGTAAAGACTCCTAGTGCCCGTGACAGTAAGATCAGGCCATGACAGACCCAGATGTGGAACCTACCGCCAAAGAGATGCTGCAACATCTGGTTAGCCGTGTGGAGCAACAGGATGCCCGCCAACAGCTGTTACTTCAGTGTTATCAGTCATTAACCTCCCAAGGAACATCTGGACAGACTGTGACAGCTACTACTGAAGCTCCTGTGCTTTCCTACGTTTCCCCATTGCCATCCCAGGTGTCTATAGCTTCCACGCTTCACCTGCCTACTCCGTCAAAGTACGATGGAGACCCCAAAACTTGTAGGGGTTTCCTTAACCAATGTTCAGTCCATTTTGAGCTCCAACCTCAAAATTTTTCTACCCATCGTTCCAGAGTGGCCTATCTTATCTCTTTGTTTTCAGGACAAGCCCTGGCTTGGGCCTCCCCTCTGTGGGAGAGGAACGATCCAATATTACAAGATAGTGCCAAATTCATTTCTACATTCCGAAGTGTGTTCGATGAACCAGGTCGTGTGACCTCCGCTGCTTCCAGCATCCTCCGTCTGCGACAAGGATCTCATACTGTAGGCCAGTACGTCATTCAATTTAGGATCTTAGCCTCTGAACTTCAGTGGAACACTGAAGCCCTAGTTGCCGCCTTCTGGCAGGGGCTTTCCGATAAAATTAAAGATGCACTGACTACCCAAGAGCTTCCTTCGTCACTTGAAGATTTGATCTCTCTATGCCATCGTGTTGATATGAGATTTCGTGAAAGAGAGGCTGAGAAAACGACTTCTGCTAAAGCACCTTTTCGCTCTAACCCTCAATTTCGTCCAGTGTCACCCGCTGTGATTCCCATGGAGATAGGACGTTCCAAGTTATCTTCTGAGGAGAGGAAACGAAGAGTCAAGAATAGACTCTGTATCTATTGTGCTGATTCCACTCATGTCCTCAGCTCCTGCCCTAAGAGATCGGGAAATGCCAGGCCCTAACTAGTTCTGGAGAGGTGAAGTTAGGGTCCCTGGAGTCCTCTCCATCGTCTATGAAATCTAAAGTCTGCGCTTTTGATGTGACTATTTCCTTTGCTACCAAAACCTTTGAGTCACAGGCATTGATTGATTCCGGAGCAGCAGGAAATTTTATTTCCAAATCGTTAGTTAATCAATGGTCTCTACCAATGATTACCTTAAAAACTCCCATTACTGTGACGGCTATCGATGGATCACGTCTCATCAACGGTCTCATCACCCAGAGTACGTCTCCAGTAACCCTTCAGATTGGTGCTCTGCATCATGAAGAGATATCGTTTTTAATTCTTCCTGTTACGACAAGTCCGATTGTCCTAGGCCTTCCATGGCTTCAGTGTCACTCTCCCCAGATTGACTGGCGCACCCCTCAAGTCACGTCTTGGGGGCCTGAATGTCACCATCACTGCCTTTCCCAAGTCATTCCTCTCAAGGTACAGCAAGCTTCCATCTCAGCTATTTCACCGGGACTCCCTCCTCAATATGCTTCATTTACCGATGTTTTTGATAAAGCTCAGTCTGAACGTCTTCCTCCTCATCGTTCTTGGGATTGTCCGATTGATCTTCTTCCTGGCAAGACTCCTCCCAGGGGCCGGGTCTATCCACTCTCGTTACCTGAAACTCAAGCTACATCTGAATATATACGGGAGAACCTCCAGCGTGGGTTCATTCGACCTTCCACCTCGCCCGCTGGAGCTGGGTTCTTCTTTGTCAAAAAGAAGGATGGATCATTACGCCCTTGTATAGATTTTCGTGGACTCAATGCCATTACTATCAAGAATCGGTATCCTATTCCGTTGATCACTGAGCTATTTGACCGCATCAAGGGAGCCCGTATTTTTACTAAGTTGGATCTTCGTGGTGCCTACAATTTAATCAGAATCCGTTCCGGTGACGAATGGAAGACGGCGTTTAACACCAGAGACGGGCATTACGAATATCTGGTAATGCCTTTCGGGCTATGTAATGCCCCCGCTGTCTTTCAGGGCTTCATCAATGAGATTTTTCGGGACTTATTATATGTATGTGTCGTCGTCTACCTGGACGACATATTGATTTTTTCACAGGACCTGCCTTCTCACCACCAACATGTGGCAGAAGTCCTCTCCAGGCTACGGAAAAATTCATTGTTCTGTAAATTAGAAAAATGTTCATTCGAATTACCCCAGATTCCATTCTTGGGGTATATTGTTTCCGGAGTTGGTCTGAAGATGGATCCTGACAAAGTAAATGCTGTACTACATTGGCCCCAGCCAACTACTCTTCGTGCCATCCAGCGTTTTTTAGGTTTTGCCAATTACTATAGACGCTTCATTCAAGACTTTTCTTCCATTGCATCTCCTATTGTGGCCCTGACTCGAAAAGGGGCTAATCCTAAGCAATGGTCTACTGAGGCTATTCAAGCCTTTCAAACATTAAAAGAGTCCTTCTCTTCGGCTCCAATCCTTCGTCAGCCTGATGTGACACTCCCCTTTTTCCTAGAAGTAGATGCCTCTAATGTGGGCTTAGGAGCTATTCTCTCCCAACGCTCGGAACAGCAAAAATTCCACCCTTGTGCCTTCTATTCTCGGGGTCTCCTACCCGCAGAGAAGAATTATACCATCGGAGACAAGGAATTACTGGCTATCAAAGCCGCATTAGAGGAATGGAGATACTTGTTGGAGGGAGCTCGCCATCCGGTGACGATCTTCACGGATCATAAGAACTTGTCATATCTCCAGTCTGCCCAATGCTTGAACCCTCGTCAAGCAAGATGGTCTCTTTTCTTTTCCCGTTTTGAATTAATAATTACCTTCAAACCAGCTGCCAAGAACAAAAAAGCTGATGCCTTATCTAGAGCCTTTGCTACGTCCTCTGATATAGAAGAGGTTTCCAACCATACCATTCTAGACCCCAAATGTATCTCACTGGCTGCTTCATCCACCAAAACGCTACCATTTGGGAAGACCCTCGTGCCTTCTACTCTAAGGAGGAAAATCCTTTCGTGGTTCCATGCCTCTCGTTTTTCTGGACACGCCGGTGAACACAAGACTTTTGAGATCCTCTCTCGAAGTTACTGGTGGCCTTCAATGAGGAGAGACGTCAAAGAGTTCATTGCTTCCTGTGAATTATGTTCGCAATTCAAATCCTCCCGCAGAACCCCAGCAGGGTTGCTGCGACCACTACCCATTCCGTCCAAACCATGGACCCATATTAGTATGGATTTCGTTACTGACTTACCACCTAGTAAGAACCATAACACTATTTGGGTGGTAGTGGACAGATTTTCGAAGATGGCTCATTTCATCCCTCTGTCTGGTTTGCCTTCCTCGTCTATCCTGGCTGAACATTTCATTAAAGAGATCTTCCGTATCCATGGATGTCCATCTGAGATTGTGTCTGATAGAGGAGTACAATTCGTGTCCAGATTCTGGCGAGCCCTTTGTAAAACCTTGGGCATACGATTAGCACTCTCATCTTCTTACCATCCACAATCCAATGGACAAACCGAACGTGTCAATCAAGATTTTGAGACTTTTATAAGGATATTTTCATCAGCCAATCAAGACAACTGGGTAGAGTTACTCCCTTGGGCTGAGTTCGCCCATAACAACATGTACCATGAGTCATCATCCAAAACTCCATTCTTTGTGGTCTACGGTCACCATCCGTCTTTTCCGGAATTTCCTGCCCTCCCGCCCACCCAAGTTCCTGCGGTGGAGACTGTTTGTCAGACCTTTAAAAATATCTGGTCTCAGGTTAGAACCTGTTTAAAGAAGACATCTGTCAAATATAAATCTTTCGCTGATAAGAAGAGGCGGGCTATTCCACCACTAAAAATTGGAGATCGTGTCTGGTTATCCACAAAAAATATTCGTTTGAAGGTTCCATCCATGAAATTCGCCCCTCGTTTTATTGGTCCATATAGGATCATTCAAGTTATCAATCCAGTATGTGTGAAACTCCTTCTTCCTAAGAGTCTTCGGATTTCTAATGCCTTCCATGTATCTTTGCTCAAACCTCTTATTATCAACCGTTTTTCAACTCCTCCCTCAGCTCCGCAGCCAGTTCAAGTTCATCAGGAGGAGGATTTCGAAATTACTGAGGTACTAGACGCAAAAATTTCGCGAGGAGTCCTCCGTTTCCTCGTTCATTGGAAGGGCTTTGGTCCTGAGGAGCGCTCTTGGATCAAAGCTGAAGATCTTAATGCTCCTGCCCTTTTGAAGAAGTTTTATTCCAAAAATCCGGACAAGCCCGGTTCCAGGCGTTCTGTGCCCACCTTTAAAAGGGGGGGTACTGTCACTCACCGGACTGTGAGTGCTTCTTCCCGGACATTTAGGAACCGTGGCCGTCCTCCATCCTGAGGGTCTGCGCATGCGCAGCCCTTTCCTATACTTCAGTGTATGTCCCTTTAACTCAATTGGCAGATCAGGCAACACTCCCTATATTAAGCACCTGTGGTCAACACCACGTTGCCTGATCTTGGAGTCTCATTCCCCATGAGTCTCTGAAGGTGTTCCTATGTTTCCTCGTGTATTCAGCGCTGCTGATTCCTGTGGTTTCCAAACCACTTCTACCTCTGTGGTTTCCAAACCACTTCTACTACTGTGGTTCCCATACCACTTCTACCATCAATTGTATCATCGTGACTGTTGGCTGATTCCTATCCGCTGCCTCCGTGCACTACAGTCTTCTATACCACTTCAACGCTATCATATTCCATTGTGACTGTTTGCTGATTCCTATCCGCTGCCTCCGTGCACTACAGTCTTCTATTCCACTTCAACGCTATCATATTCCATTGTGACTGTTTGCTGATTCCTATCCGCTGCCTCCGTGCACTACAGCTTTCTCTCCACATCCACTCACCTGTTCATCATCAAGTCTGTGAGCTGATTCCTATCCGCTGCCTCCGTGCACTACAGTCTCCAGCTTGCAACTCGCCTGTGTTCATCATCGTGACTGTTAGCTGATTCCTATCCGCTGCCTCCGGGCACTACAGTCTCCTGCTTGCAACTCGCCTGTGTTCAACATCGTGACTGTTAGCCGATTCCTATCCGCTGCTCCTGTGCACCTCAGCCTCATCTCATCTCTCCGTACTTCCTCGAGACTGCCGCTTTCATTACCATCTGCTGCACTTCGTGATCTACAGCTCCTGCCCTGCGCTGCACTCCTGTTTCCCATCGCTGTTGGTTCCTGTGGTTGCTACTGGTTACCTCCGTGTGCCGCTGAGTCCTGCTGCTGTGGTCAGCGCTATCGTCCATCTCCTGCTGATCCACTCTCCACGCCTTCACGTGTTCCACTGGCCTCTACCCTCCTGTCAGCATTGGATTTGTATCTCTTCTACTACCCTCTGCTGGATCATCTCCATTCTCCTGGGTTTCCTATGAGTCCAGTTCCACGTGTTGCTGCCTCCTGTGGATTCGTGTCCCTGTCGGTCTACTCACCTGTGCGCTGCACCTGCTAGACCGCTGCTTCTCCTATCCAGGGACTTCCTATCCAGTCGGCCTCCAGCCGCTCAGGTACCGCTGCAATCCCATCTGACTGCTACTGCTGAACCACGGTATGCATACTTCTCATTGACTGTGCTGTGTATTGCATATCTTGCTGGACTGTGTTTGGTTCTCTCTGGAGTCTGCTATCCGCTGAGTCTATTGCCATCATTGACTGTGTTATCATTGTGCTGGACTACTTCAAGAGACTTTCTAGATTGCAGACCTGATCAGTCATTTACATATATATATACCTATATTGTGCATATTACTGTGGATCGTGTATAAGGTGCCTGTGTATATCCTGTGTTGCAGTCTTCCCCCGTGCACCTCCTCACATATATATGCAGTGGTACAACTTGCTGATGTCAGACCACTGATCCCTGTTTCCGGTATCACCTGTTCCATTATCCTCTCACATAGCAGTGGTACAACTTGCTACCGCAGACCACTGACTACCTGGATACCTCCACTTGGATTCCATTCCTTCACTCAGACAGCGGTACAACTTGCTACCCGCAGACCGCTGACGCTCATCACCTCCTTGTTTCTGTTGGACATTCCTCCTCACTATAGCAGTGGTACAACTTGCTATCGCAGACCACTGACTACCTTCACGTGTCCTTGTCCATACAGTTCCTTGTGTATCATTACCTCATTATTACCTGTGTTGCTAGTCATAGACTTTCCTGAGCATCTCATCGGCCATCATTTCATGTTCCGTGATCACCCAGCTACCAGAGTACCCTATTACCATCTACATTGCTCTGGTAAGCCTACCATCTGGTGATCCCTGGGTAAAGACTCCTAGTGCCCGTGACAATCCAGGAACAGGAAGTTCTCCCTCTTTTACTTCAGGAAATCCCTCCATCTCGTCCTGTCTGTTAATTATGTGGTGTGTATTGTTTTTCTTAATTTCTTTTTCCCTACGTAGATAAGGCACAGTCACCAGGGAAAGCAATGCAGTCAGCGGCTAATACATGGCGCAAGAGCTTCTGTTTGGCCGCAGGATTCTTCCCTCTTCAATCTATATCTCTTTTAGGCTCCTTTCTGAGAAGGTCCTGGGTATCGTTTCAGTGACCGTGCCCTTTGAGGTCAGAAGGGCTGTAGTCTCTCTGACGCCGTAAGTTAGCGCCTGAGATTCTGGGCTGGTTGCCGGTCCCTATGTTTGGTTGTAAGGTAGTAGCTGGTTAGATTAACTTGCTTTGCTTTCTTCACCACCATCATTTATACAATTAAAACTGTGACCTTAGTGAGCCAAAGTAGAAATCTGTGTCTGTGTCTTATATTATGTAGAGTAGTTATCTTTATTTTAAGGTTTAGAAGGTGAATGAGAAGAGGGAGAATATCGGCCGTTTAAAGGTACACAGCAGTGATGACTGTTCATCAAGAGCTAGATTTACTAAGCTGCAGGTTTGAAAAAGTGGGGATGCTGCCTATAGCAACCAATCAGATTCTAGCTTTCATTTATTTAGTACCTTCTACAAAATGACAGCTAGAATCTGATTGGTTGCTATAGGAAACATCCCCACTTTTTCAAACCCGCAGCTTAGTAAATCTAGCCCCAAGTCTAAATTGCCAGCACCCCTTTTCATTCATAATGAGGAAAATAAAATTGCCACTTAATTGGGATTGTACACCCTACAGAGATGTGAACGCTGCCACTTTATCCCTTTAAGACCTTTGGGATCCAGAGAGACTATGAGATGTCCATTATACTAATTCATTCATCACAAGACAATTTCCTGGGTACAGTTACATTGACAGGGCTCACAACTTCTTTCTCTTTAAGTACTAAATGTGATTACTTTAATTTATCCTATGCGCATATGGAATTTTCTCGCAGACATGTATAACTGTGGGGTCCACATAAATATGATGGATTTTTGTTTGCTGGTTGAGTGTACAGAATTTATTTGTCAGTAAAACACCAATAAACAGACAGTCTGTTTTCTTTGTTTGTTCCTTATTCTGTTTCATCGTAATTAGTTTGGATCTGCAACACTTTCATTTTTGTATTTATCCATGACATGTTGCTTTGTCAGCTGAACACTGATTCGGCTTGTCCATTTGTCTGCCCTGCAATTGCTTATTTAGGCATATCTTACTTTAGATGTCCTATACAGAGCCTGATTATCCAACAGGCTCACTGGGCTGCAGCCTAGGGCGTGATGCCTTGGGGGACCCCTGAGATTTTTGGGGTACAATATTGTGATAAGGATAAGTGTAAACTGAAATTAATTTTAAATATCAGAGAATAATTGTTCCCCAATGTGAAAAGAAAACATGAAAAATAAATGTAGTAAGTTTTTAATCTTGATGTATTCCTATGGTAAAGGCTGAAGACAAGGAGTCGACTTTGAACAGTATGTACAGTAGCACAATGAAATTATGAGATATGGGTTCATCTTTTGAGCTCTCTGTCTTTGCAATAATTAGATGACTCTTAAAGATGTTTATACATATTAAGAAAAATAACTCTAACAGATATCAAAAATATATATTTTATGTTTAGATGGCCTTTAATATTTTTTTTTCCTGAATTTTATAGTTAAAAAATCTGTGCAGTTTTGTTCCTTATTATATTTACTTTAAAATCAACTGAACCAGCATTAAAATAATTACACTAAATATTCTGGATAAACCTTGCTTACATTGAAGTGTAAAAAAAAAAAAAAAAGCCATAAAATCCATTCATGCAGAAATGTCCAAATGTTCACGCTATCTGATGTAATGAATTAGAAGTACATCTTGTACAAAACTAGCGTACATCACAAGGAATAATTCAGAGTTTGAGTTTATTACGCACACACGTCCATCTCAGCTAGAAATCTTTCATGTAGTCATAATTCGACAAAATGTCAAAATTATAAATGTATTTTTCTGAGAAGTCTGTTAAGAAAATACTTTTCTCTATGGATATTTGCCATATTTCCGTAATATCCAGCACCTGCCTAACCTCCTTTAAGGTAAGGGCTACTAACAGTAAAACACAAGTTGAGGCTGAATTTAAAGGGAAACAACCTTTAAAGTATATTTTGACCCCCATAAAAAGTGTGTTATTATTAAAGGATTAACTGTGCCCCCATCCTTGCTTATCTAGCCTTTCATGGCTGGAGGCGATGTACAAGACTTATAGTTCTTGGGGGGAGCATACTTGCCTCCGTTATGGACCTACCCCCATTAGGGGAGTTCCAAGGGACAGGTGCAGGGGGAGTGATGTTGCAATTTGCATAATCATGCAAATGAATACAATTCACATGCTAATCAATACCATTCGCATCATCGGCGAGACCATGAAAAATGTGAAGCTAGATCTGGGAGGTCGGCTCACACTCCCGGGAGTCTGTGTGGACTCCCCAAAATTCTGGTGTCTCCCTGACATTCTTGGAAAGTAAAAAGCATTTGGGTGAAGGAGGAAATAATAAGTGTTCAATGGGAGTCACCCTTTAAACTTATCCTGCATGTTATTTTAGCACTTGGTAACTCTACACTCTATCCTAAGAAGGTCCTAAAATAGAAATCCTCTGAAATTGGAGTTTCTACCCTGAGCAAGCATCATCCATCATCATCATCTATTTATATCGTACCACCACACAGATAAGACCATGGTTGAGAATCGAACTCATGACCCCAGAGCTGTGAGGCAGAAGCGCTGTTTACTAAGCCACCGTGCTAGAAATCACTTCCCCCGGGAGTCACAGAAATCTGCTTTCAGCTGCTGAGTTGGTGCCTCCTTACTTGTGTGCAAGAGGGTCTAAAAAAAACGAGTAATTTAAAAAAAACGAGATTGTGTGACGATCTTCAGTGGGACGTTACCTTAATATCTCTCTCTATGCAGAAGCAGTGGTTATTACAGAAAACAGTGCGCAGGGCAGATAAAGTATTTGGTATTTAACTTTTGTTAGTTGCTGCTCAATTATGTTGAGATCTGTCCAATGAGGGCCCTGATTCTCCCTAATCGTAGTGCACTATTCACTGCAGTAATTCTGTTTATAGTGAAGGAAGAGGTCACAGCTCTAATGAACTTAACTGTTGTTACTGTTACCAGACTTGTACAGACACCTGCAGCAGTCACCTTCCTTCACACATATCAGGACTTGGAGCCTGATTTAGAGAGGAACGCAAGCGATCAAACAAGTTGTGCGCAAGTGTATGCGTATGTACTCTGTATTCAGAGTAGAAGATGCATCCAGGTCTGAATAAGCAGTTGATGCATCTCCTCGAAAACAGATACACCCCTCAGACACGTATGTCCAACTTGTGAACGCGTACAATTTTTTTTTTTTATGTTGCAAATGCTATGAAGCATTATTTAGACTTGCATAACCTAGCTATTACAGCAGGAACACCCCCCCCCCCCCCCTCTCCAATTGTTTTTTAAAAGTTTTCCTACAATAGGATCCGCAAATCCTAATCTGTGGCCAAGGGCATATTTAGTTAAGCACGCAGTGCCTCCCGAATGGATCCAAAAGTACTTTGCGTTACTGCACCATCACAGATTTCCCTTCGTCCCCATAGGTTTGTGGAGGGAAATCCACGAGGCTACACTACTGTAATAACCAAAATAAAAGGGCAGCGGCGCGTAGCCGCGATGTCCCCAGCTGATTGAGTATGCCCCCCTAAAGTCTTAATAAGCAAATCATTTGCAGACCTTCAATAAAAAGCTATATGCTAGCTATAGTTTGTCATCATCACCGACTACTTATATCTGTCCGTGACCAGCTGCAAATAAGAACGCTTTTTCAGCCATATCTGCGACTACGTCCCGATCTAAATCTGTTCGCAAATACTTGAAGACGCCCTTTAAATTACATACAAGTTCTGTTTTTTCATAAAAATGAGAGGATCTCTGGCTCAGTCAGTTCAGCATATTAGTATACAATTTCTGCGGGCTCTGTTGAGTTTCTTAAGAATCAGACACCCTCCTTTACGGTAGCCCTTCCAGTGGGTTAGAGAAGGTTGCCCACCCTCTTCCCATATATGCTCTTTAATGTATAGGGCATACTACAATGTGTGGATGAACTAACTTTATTTTAGAACATTCATTTAAAAACAATAATCTGTTCAATAAGTAAATAAATCCCCACGTTGACTCCTGATTGGAAGGTCCACTGTGGTAGGCCAGGGGCACTTTGCCAGTTATGCAAATTCCCACTGATACCTTCTAACCCCTCTTATATTCTCACAAGACCAGTGCCAACCATGCTACAATCATATAGCACCTACTTCTCTACATATACGCCAGGTTAATCAGCCCATTAATTGTTAAGGCCACTAAGCTAAATTAGATTTCAGATAAAAATAATGTTTCTGAACACACGGTCAGGCAAATCTGACTACAAATCTTTATCTCAGTTGGCATTAGAAATACATTTTTTTAATATATGTCACATGTTATCTCCAGAGCTTAACCTTGTTACAAGAAAGACCAATCATTTCTAGGCAACAGAGGGAACTGTAGTGAGTGTGATTGTTAATTAGTCCAATCAAACAATCTGCAGTTATGAAGATAGGTTAATTCCGCATTAAATAGGCTGAATCCAACAGAGCTTCCATCATACAGCATTAAAGAGAAAAGGAACAATGTTCAAGTCCTTGGGCAAAGTTTTAAAAAGTAAAAATGTAGGTCACAAACACTCTAAGCAGGAAGTTGCTGAAACATTGGGAGCAGGAAATTTGGGAGCAGAGTTCCGTAGCCATCTCTCCAAGTGCTCCCATGTTTTAAAGATTTCCCTGTTTCAAGATAATTATTTAATCAGTTAAAAAGGATTTCCCTATATTTATGAGGATAACATTGCTTGACGAGACGGAGAGTTCCGGAGATGTTGAATCATAAAATCTGTATTCTTCAGGCATTGCCAATGCACAGGTGCTGAGGAAAGGGCAGTAGAGAGTACCAAGTGTTATCCTGATCTGTCTGGTAGATGTCATAAGTTACACAGAATAATTCAGATTTTGGGAAGAGGTGAGCAATGTTCTTTTGGGAATATTAGGAGGCTCAGGGCCCCATGCACTAAGTATCAGGGGAGCCCAAAATTAATAAACAATAAGAAAGCTCAAAGTACAAGTGCACAGAGCATTTCTATTTGCAATAATGCATTTATTCATCGGCACAGCACATTCGTAGGTGTGCCCATGTTTCGGTTTTTGGAACTACCCTCAAAAACTCAATCTGCACCCACTTTTGTGGTATTTTGGGTGCTCCTGGAAATGCGTACGGTGAAAAGAATGGACACGTTACTTCCTATCACTTTAAACTATCACTTCATTCCAGATTCCATTATACTTCTTAAACACTGCTTGTTTTAACCACAATTATTTCTTTATTTAATTACCTTTATTGAAAAACAAAAGTGTGGGGTATCTGGTCTGTCTTTATTACATGTGTCATTTGGTGTTTTCACTGTTTTTATTACATTGGAGAAAACATAATTTATTTATATAGCGCCACTGATTCCGCAGCGCTGTACAGAGAACTCATTCACATCAGTCCCTGCCCCATTGGGGCTTACAGTCTAAATTCCCTAATATAGACACATACACAGACTAGGGTCAATTTGTTAGCAGCCAATTTACCTACCAGTATGTTTTGGAGTGTGGGAGGAAACCGGAGCACCCAGAGAAAACCCACACGAACACAGGGAGAACATACAAACTCCACACAGATAAGGCCATGGTTGGGAATCAAACTCATGACCCCAGTACTGTAAGGCAGAAGTGCTAACCACTGAGCCATGCCTAGAAACGCTCTTTCCCTCAGACTGGGACAAAAGCAGTTTCCTTGAAAGTATAAGACGACTCCAGATCACTGGCATCTCCTAAACTTCATGGGGAGAGATGCCGGTGCAGTTCCTCCCAAACTGGAATTATGCCCTTATATGTGTCTTGTCAACCCCTTCGGAAGTTATCTAAACAATCTTGTCCTGCAAAACAAAACCCCATTTATGTATGTGGGTGCATATGTAAGTACATTCATCCAGCTAGACCTTCCCATCACAAGATACTAAATGTATCACCCCCTCATAGATGCTGCCATCTTGTTCCACAATTCCATGTGCTTCCATATAAAACAGGATGCATATGCGCAACAATGTGCACGCGGCAGCGTAAAACAAAGAGTTTGTGCTGCTCTTTTTTCCTCTTTTAGAAAATGACTTTTAGTTAATGTTGTACTTTTAACAAATTCATCCGTAACCCCTGGTGTGGCGATGCTTCGCACACAGCTTTAGACCTGGTTTATCTTAGGCTAGCTCTATATTCTTTTCTCCACTCTCAGGCTCTGTGGGGTTTAACGTGTAAAGCGTGCCGTCACATGTAAGTTTAATAACCAGTTCAGTAGTTGAGGCGATACAGAGGTGTAGTAGAGCAGTACAAAACACAGATATAAAAAGAATGGGCGCAAGACCATGCCTTGATGAAATGTTTTATTTGCTCCTCCAGCTCTGTGCCCCTCTCTCTGAGCAGGTGGGTGACAGTCCACAGGTACCTGGGATCTTGTTCCCAATTGTAAAGTGCTATGGAATCTGCTGGCGCTATATAAATAAATGTTGTTGTTGATGATGATAATGATCTTGTTATTTCATTTGGGTTACCTATCACTGCACTCTCTTGTATAGAGATAACTTACAAGGACAGTGTCGGGCTTGGAGCTCTATCACATCCAACATGCCCACTGGTACTCTTGGTCTATTCTCATCATCATCATCAACATATATTTATATAGCGCCAGCAAAGTCCATAGCACTTTACAATTGGGAACAAATATTAATAAAACAATACTGGACAATACATACAGACAGAGAGGTAAGAGGGCCCTGCTCGCAAGCTTACAATCTATTCTCCATTTCATATAGCGCTCACTGAGACACAGAGCCTCCCTCTTGGCTCTCAGGCTGACATGTCTCTGGATACAGCTCAGCACTCACAGATTACATTAGTACCCTGGCTCTCAGGCTGCCATGTCTCTGGACACAGCTAAGCAATCACAGATTACATTAGTACTCTCTCTCTCTTTCTACTTAACAACTAGAAAGGTCACAGCTTTATCTTGAATGTGATACTCAACTCAGGTCCTGGACATCAGTACTGCACTGGAATAGAACAGTGAACTAGAGAGAACTTAAACCCATAATAACGCCATCTCTCGGGATTTGGAACAGGTATTTAAATCTTCTGAATGCGCCGAAAATCTCTGGACACATCCCAGGACGACGCTGTCAACTGAGTCAACGTCGGGGCCCCAATCTGCTAATCCGGGGTCAGTCAAGGGGACAGCAAATATTCATGCACAATTTTAAAGAGAACGGGACATTTACAAAGCCTAATTGATATGCTGCTCTTTATAGAGAGGAATATTTATAATGGTCATGTATACATGGGATTTAATTCCCAGCGACATACACAACTCAAACATAAAGGGATTGAGCTATGGTGCAATGTTTAGGTCGGATCAAACATTTTCAAGTTTTACGTCTACATTGTATAGTATTTTTTAACAGTTTTCCATGCAATTTCTAATTCAAACTCAAATGCAAATTGAAAAAATTACACATATTATATATAGAAAAAATTACACATACTATATAAAAAGCAGCCAGGCAACATTTTCTATTTATTGTAACGTTTCTAAGAACATAAGAACACAGAACACAAACAGCGAACTATATAAACGGCGAACCTCTAGCTTCAAATTTGGCTTTTCAAACTCAAACACAAAAGCGTTGGCTCTTCAAATTAAAAGAAAAACTTAAAATAGCTTATTTTTAGACGATCAAGAACACGATCCACGACTTTGAATTGGCTCAAATTCTCGATCTTGCTGCAAAAAAGTGTGAGGCCCTTGAATTAGTTCAAATGAATAAAGCATCTCTGTTCGGTAGTGCACGTTCCCACATGCCTAGATTAGCTCCAGATGGAGAGCTGCACGGCGTACGTGACGTCAGCCAGCATGGATTGCAATGATAGTGCTTCTGTCAGCTCTCTTCATTGTCATTGAAGACAGGCGAGCTGGCCATATACTGAATCGTAATGCAAGGTAAGCATTACATTACATTATATACTACAGTGACACAAAGGAAGCTCATAAATAAATGAACACAATAACCACCAATGGGCTAATTGTAAATACACATAGTTCACTGAGGTAAAAGATTTTGTACATCGTGACATTAATATTTTTTTATTTTTTTTAATGAAAATTAATAGTTGTTGCAAATTATTTTCATATAAAAAAATATATACATTCTTTTAAATTTGAGGATATATGTCCCTTAATAACATGGTGCACTGTACCCTCCACAGTCGTGTGCTTTCATTTCATAATCTGCAGTAGAACAATGACAGGATCTGATTGGCTGATATTGGCTGAACAATGACAGGATCTGATTGGCTGATATTGGCTGAACAATGACAGGAACTGATTGGCTGATATTGGCTAAACAATGACAGGATCTGATTGGCTGATATATATGTGTTACAGCACATTCATGTTTATTGCACCATTTTAATTTTATTAAATAAACCCTTATGTGTGACTACAGTTCCCATAAGTGACTTGTTCAAGGACGGTGCCAGGAGGTGACCTGACAGGGATATATATGAAAAGAGAACAACTGAAAGGAGTGAGGTAACATAGTGTGGTTGTACAGTGTCCAGGTGAAAGATTATCTTTATACACGATGTGTAATAAGACCAGGGGGTATATATATCAAGCTGCCATTTTCTGGCTAGTTTCAAAAGTGGAGATGTTGCCTATAGCAACCAATCAGATTCTAGTTATCATTTATTTAGTACATTCTACAAAATGGCAGTTAGAATCTGATTGGTTGCTATGGGCAACATCTCCACTATACACACTAGCCAGAAAATTGCAGCTCGATAAATTTACCCCCCAGGACTTAAGCGAAAGTCATCTTCAGTACTCACAGATCTGAGGGAGTACTACCTGCAGTTTATTAACATAAGTAATCAATACATTCAAATCCCAAATTACTGCTTTATTATTATTGTTTATTTATAAAGCACCAGTCATATTATGCAGCGCTGTTCAGATAGCACAAAAACATTGACGTGAGTCCCTGTCCCACTGGAGCTTAGAGCCCAAATACACATACACACAGATAAGGCCCTGGTTGGAATCACACCCATGACCACAGTGCTGTGAGGGATCAATGCTAACCACTGTGCCACCGTGCTGCTTTAGACTCGATTCATGACTCAGTGATCTCATTGTTTCCTAGAGAGTTGATGGGCTCCATAAGCGTTTAGCCTACAAAATGGCTGTCTGCACTGTGTGCAGGTGACAAGTACAGTTTAAATAATATATTAACCAAAGTCAGCATAGGTAGCGATGGACCACCTATTAATCCCCAATAAATGAAGCAACCAAGCTTCCGTCCTCTGGTGCATCCATTCTTTGTGTTTAACGCTGCACCGCTACCAATAGCGTGAAGACAAAGGGGCGGGGTTATTGCCGGGTGTTCCGGTGCAACTACACCGCATCGGGGAGGGTCGCCGGATCGTACCATTTATGTCAAATAAACATGCTTCATCTATTCAGACACTGACTGTGCATGTAACCAGGAAATCCAGGAATCAGACTTGATTATGTGCTTTCTTTGTGCACCCTAAGTGACATCTCCCTTTCAATCGTGATTTACTAAATCAGGAGATATTCTCTTTATAATACATCATCTCTTCTTTTGTTCAGTGAAATGTTTTGTAGTATGCTTTCAGGGCTTATTGGCCATCAATAAAAATTGGTTTATTAAATTATGAGCCCTTGACTAAATCCCACTTTGAGCATTTATCACAGAGATGGCTGGATTGTCATCCTAAAGATGGCAGCACACGGTGACAAATTACCAGCTGCTGATGTGCGGAATGGAGAGATGTAGCTTAAGCAGCGTGTGCTGCAGACAGAGGCACAGAGAAAATGTCTGATAGCTTTCCACGTTGAAATCCCACTGCTTTACCTCAGTGTAGCAAATACTGGAGATCATTTTGCAAAGGCCGGGTGGATTGAACTTGCAAGTCTAAAATTTTTGCCCCTGCCTCAGAGTATACTAAGCTTCTGTATTTCATTACTCTTGCTCTGACTTAAGTTCTTCAAGTAAAGCTGAATAGAAAAATACAAGTTGGTTTATATTAAACACAAAAAACATGTAAGGGCTTAGGAAATGCAGAATATTTTCGGTAACCTTAGACACAGGGAGAAAATATTTAAAATGCATCCGACACATAACACCCTGGAACCAATAATCAACGATCATTAAAATGCTGCCAATCTATTACTATGAGCCTGTAAATATTTGGTCATGAAATCCTTGTACCTAGAGCTGACATTCTCCCACTTCTCACTTAATAATAGAGAAAGGCTCTCTATATGTTGCTGAATTTGCTGGGTGAGGGAGAAGGAGTGAACATGTCTAAAAGCCAAAATGACAAGATTCACAAAGCCCCTCCGCCACAGGCCCTACATCCCCTTGGATCTCCCGGAGGCCAACTTGGAAAGGTTGTCAAGTACGAGTTAACCTACCGGTATGAATTAAACTGTAGGAGGAAACCAGAGCACCTGGAGCAAACCCACACAAACATCCAATTATAACCCTTTCACAATGCCAACCTGGCCATTTCCCGGGTATATGAACCCAGGTTATTGCTGGGTGACAGAGCTTCCCACCCCCTGCAAATTCCCGAGTCGATCGGGTTGCAAAAAAAAAAAAATTATGTTTTTAAAGCGGCAATAGCGGACCCTACACCTGTATAATGTAATCCAGCTGTGGGGGCCTCTATTGCCGCTTTAAAAGCATAATTTTCACCCTGGCTGTTAGAAGTGACATAATTTCTTCCTGTAGCTCCCGGACATTCAGCGTGAGGAAATACTACCTGTCTATTAAATGGTAAGTGGACATTGTTCATTATTTTTTTTTTTTTTAACTTTTTAACACTTATCGGTGATACCTGGGTTGAAAAACCCAGGTCTCACCGTTCAGACTGGCTTCTATCCGGGTCGGATCCGGGAATAACCCTACAAAAGATCTGGGTCTAATTCCCGGGTCATCCGATCTCGATAGATGGAGGGAACCCGTTCACACTGAGCCTAGACCCAAGTTTTTGAGTCAGTGTGAACGGGGTAACAGACAGGTCTTTGGTTGGAATCGAACCCATTACTCCAATGATGTAAGCCCCATTAATGCTTACCACTGTGCCACCACAACGCCCATGCATTTAAATATCATATATCTGGGGACTTTTCTGAAGACAAAGCTATACAAATAGAATTGGATAAAAGCATATGTAATCTTTAGCAACCAATCAGACTAAATTTTTTTTAGTACAGGTTAGAAAATGAAAGCAAAATCTTATTGCATGCCATTGGTTATAGTACTTTTTTTTTCTGTGTATCTGCTTCATACATTTCTCCAATAATTTATTTAAACATATTTACCGTTGTCCAGGGTGAGAGCCCCCCGGGAAAATGATCCCTGTCCTGATTCTCCTCCAACGTCTGAGCGCGCTGGGATAAAACATGCATTTATAAAGCCGGCTGCAGTTTTAATCCAGTCAAAATGTGCAAATTACAGCAAAGTTCAATAAAATGCCTAAAATAGCATCGGATACACAAGGGTGAGAGCAAACAATAAAATCACAACACAATAACAATATACTATAACAACAAAAAAAGAGAGATAATTACATTTGTATAATGCATGGACATATTTCATTGTGATAAGATTGTTCTCAAATGATTTTCGTCAAGAATACACGGAATGTTACTATTATCGTTGGTAATTTGCGGGAGAATAATACATGAGCTATGTGACTCGCGTGTGCAAAGATGTTGACGGTTTTCTCTTTCTGTAGAGACGTAGCTGCAGAATTTCAAATAGTTGGAGAAATATTAATGCAAGCTGGCGGTGGGAATGAGCTTTCTAATACGGCAGCACTTTTCCAGTATACTGATATTATGTATGCCCCAAATGATAGCAGAGATTCTAAATCTAGAACCATCTGGTGTGTAGGTTTTAATGTTGCCAGCTGAGGCAAACTGAGATGCAAATTCACCTAAACGTCAACGTTTGTGTTGTCTGAGTAGCTGCACGGCTATGTCATGAGACTTGGCATGTATCCTGGAATTCTCCTTTGCATCCGTGCTTGTGTATGCAGTGTGGCTGATCTCAGATTAGTCATTCATTTAAAGGGGCACTGAAATGACATTTGAGCTGTTTACATATATAAATAATGTCTGTTTTCTACAGAAAATAGCATGTTTTTTTTTTTTTATGCCTGGTTCAGAATGCTATAGCCACAACGCAGTGACATGTCGTAGGTCAGTATTATTTATGCCGGGATACTGTTAAGTCGCCCCTGAGTTATAACCGCTGCATCAGCCTGTCGTTCATGCCTGGCTCTCCCTTGCAAAGAGGAGGCGGGAATCTGCTGTTATCAAGAGCATATGCACTCACGTATTTAATAAAAAAAAATATTGGGTAAATATACCCTTTGAAATGCTGATATAGGACCACATTTAGAGTCGGACGCAGAGTCAGTTTTAGGCGCATCTAACCAAAAAACACTACCACGCATGCGCAGAAAGCCCCAAATCCGCCCGCATCTTGGACGCAATCAACACTTGCGACAGCTTGCGACTCACTACGAGAGAATGGGAGGAACGCGGAATTGTGAGGGCGTGACCGTGTAAATACATCCTAGTTGCAGTGAGGCGCAGACGCAACACACGTCAAAATAGGGCTTAAGCTGTGCGGCAGGAATTAGGTGGCGCAAGCGGTTAGCTAGCTGCAGGAACTGCTCGCAGCTTGATAAGGTATTAAGAGTGGGATGCAAATGGGGTTGCTTGCCACTCGTAATACCCTACCAAGCTGCGGCACACTCCCACTCCTACACTTCTTAAACGGACTTTGCGTCCGACTCTAAATGAGGTCCATAGTGTATATACTAGTTCTTTTTAAGGATGACTAGAGGAGTGAACTACTTTATACCTTTGTACTGTGAAGGACACGTTTGTAGAGTTTGACCTTGAAAAGTGAGACTATACAAATATCACAAGGCCACGCGGTTATATTTAGAAAGATGTCTTGTAAACGGAGCAATCCAAACCAATCAATTTTCTTTTGTCCTATAGAAATTAATTTATATTCTGACGAATTTGTAACTTCGTCAATGAACCAGACTTACTGCCTTATGTCAATCAAACACATTTTGCAAGCTAATGACTAATGTTAACTTTAGTTGTCTAAAGTTTGCCTTATGTAGACATTTTTGGATAGTATTTTCAATTAAGAGTTTTGGGGTAATTGTTAGGGTGAGTTTAATTAAAGTGAACTGCACCAGGTTAAGTGTTTTGTTCCTTTCACATTTTTTTTGTAGAACTACAGATATACCAATTAAGAGCAATAATTTGTAGCACTGGTTGATTCTCAGCCACGACTTATCATCATCATCATCATCATCATTTATTTATATAGCGCCACTGATTCCGCAGCGCTGTAGAGAGAACTCATTCATATCAATCCCTGCCCCATTGGAGCTTACAGTCTAAATTCCCTAATATAGACACACACACAGACAGACAGAGAGGGAGACAGACAGACCAGACAGACAGACAGAGAGGGGGAGACTAGGGTCAATTTTGATAGCAGTATGTTTTTGGACTTATACATTTCAATGCCTGAAAAGTTACATTTTCTGGTTTTATTAAAATTGATTATATTCTAAATGTACCATCATTTGTTGGTTTGGGAGACCCAACAAACGTGCTAACTTTGGTCATGTTTGGGCAAAGCTTTGACCTAATATAACCAATAGGTTTTCAGGTAACAATCACGTGGTCCCTCATATCACCACTTGGAATGTTAGTGCAGAGAAGAAACAGAGAAGTAGTACGGGTATTACACAGTTATATTTAATGACACAGAGAGAATAATGAGCTATTACTTTATTCAGCAATCTATGCAGCCAAACTCAGGCCACCAATAGATGGTGTCACAATGTTTGATGGCCAAGCAAGAAATTGATTAATTGCTGGTTAAAGGTTTGACAGTTTTGCAGTGATCAATGCACCATTATTCTGAGCATCTCATATCATCCCTTTATAAAGTCTCACCTTTATAAGACTGGTAGTTAGAATAAGTCAGATATACAGCACTATCATATTCTTCTCCAGTTCCAATGTTCCCAATCTCACTCTCACTACATGTGTAATAAATAGTTTATAGACTATGGAAAAGGAAATGATATCACAGATCACACTTTGCAGTCAAAACTACATAGACTCCAGCATAGGAGTCAACTTTTTTAAATGATTGGGGTGCTCATGCCCCCCCAACATCACCACCACAATAATGCTCAAAAATGTCACGCACAGAAATGGTTAATGGCTGCGGCAGAACAAATATTCGGGGGGTTCTCAAGTACCCACAGGGCTGTCTCCTATGGACTCCCAAAGCAAGCGGTGGATTTTTACTGGGAGGTCCCACCGCCACATTTTTCCTTCACTGATTTGCATAATATTTATATATTTGTGTATAGTACATAACCAGCAGGCATGCTTTATATACAATATAACACATGCAATATATTTATATCTCAGGCACTGGAAACACCAATCACACTGCTCTGTACAGAGTAGCCGAGTGACTCTGCTGTGCTATAAATGTCTGTGCAACACTTTATCTCATATTTTAAACAGTCAAGGCAGGATTTCTGATCCAGAGCGGGGTTTCCAGGTAATCGTAACGCCTCTACTTCAAATTTTCACCCCAATAGTCAGGCATTGGTTAATAGTCTGAAATATTCCATGATATGAAATGTACCAAATTCATTCATCTGTAGTTAACACAAATCCTAAAGTAAAGGAATCATTGGCAAAGAGCTAAACACAATAATGATGCCACAGTAATTATAAAGGGGCATGATGTAAGCAAACAGCGCAGTCCGTTAGTACCAACATTAAGGAAATCTAACCCCACCACTTGACTTCCCCTATCAGCTTTAGGAAAATATACTTATTTGAAAAGGCCACGTTGTAAGCATTTCTAAATATTGCTTCATTTAAGGCTCAGGATTATACAAATTGTGTCACTTTCAGATTATGATTGACAGTCCTAGCTCACTCTTCTTCAATGCACCTTTCCTTTGAAGCTCATTATTGTGAACAGGAAGTGTACAGGGTTTACACATAAAGCTTCACATGATCCTTCAGATAATAGAATTTTATTGATTTTTGCAACTCCTTAAGACATGACTAACGGGACTGTAGCCGCAAAATTATGTCTAGTACAGCAGAACTACATTTTAGGTTTTCCCTCCGTCTGGGATCCACGAATTGCATCTATTGGGAAGTTCAGTGATGTCACATCACGCCATAGATGATGTCACACATATCGTTTGCCAATAGGTTATGTCCAAGATTTTGCAAGACTACTAATACTTAGTTAACTTGGCAGGAGAGCTCCTGGGATAAATGAAAGGGATTAGAGAGAGTGCATGGCTGGATACTGAATTCTGAGCTCTGCAAGATTACTAACTGGTATCATTATGAAAGCTAGATACAGTCCTATCATCATCATCATCATCTATTTATATAGCGCGACTAATTCCACAGTGCTGTATAGAGAACTCATTCACATCAGTCCCTGCACCATTGGAGCTTACAGTCTAAATTCCCTAACACACACAGACAGACAGACAGAGAGAGACTAAGAGCAATTTAATAGCAGCCAATTAACCTACCAGTATGTTTTTGGAGTGTGGGAGGAAACTGGAGCACCTGGAGGAAACCCACGGAAACTCCACACAGATAAGGCCATGATCGGGAATCGAACTCCTAACCCCAGTGCTGTGAGGCAGAAGTGCTAACTACTGAGCCACCGTGCTGCCCACCATTCTTTTATACATTCATATCTTAATATTTACATTAGACAAATACATAGAGAAGATAGATAATATAGGGTTACAGTCTCTTTAAACGTGTAAATTCTGTATCATTGATATTTTATGGGCAGGCAAAAGAAAAGAGATTAGTAATAATCTTAACTAGGCCCCAGATTTAGTTGTGTAGTCCTGTAATTGTAATAAAATTTCTTAATCCTCTTTAGCAGAGAGGCAAACATAGTTTGTAATCTACTTTCCCCAAGATCTTTCCTCACTTAGAAATGAAACGGGCAGATTATTACATTATTACAAGCTTTCCTTTGCTGAAAGATAGATCAAATAAACTTTGAAAATGTTAGACTTTGTATGTTACATTTGGCTCAAAATCACTATATAGTATCAAAAGCAGCATCATCTGGCTAAACCCTTATAATAACTAGTCTTTTCTGGGCATCTTCAGTGGATATGATAATATGGTAATATTAATTTCTGTTTCACTAACATACGCAACTCATTTAAAGGATATCAAAGTGCAAATAAAAATGATAATGTTTCATTAATTTTCACTGTAGCTTATGTTAAACTGGAAAATGTAACCAATTATTTCTCCCCCTGCAAGACAAATATCACAAAAATACATTGAGACACACAAAATCGAATACCGTACAAGATAGCTGCAAAGATGGATACATCCTCTCAAATTTGACATGATATTTCTGGCCACGTCCCTGTGCTCAGCATATTTCCATCTTTGTGAATTTTTTTTTAGTAATTAGAATTTTCAGCTGTGCAAACCAGTTTGCACTACAAGTGGAGCATTTGCACACATTTTATTCTGCATTCAGACTTTCAGTTCCATTAATTATAAAGACAAACTGCCAATGCAACTTCAGCTGTCACTGATAGACTTACAAACTTGCAAAAGAACCAAGAGCTGCTTAATGCACAACTCCAAGGAGCTCAGGCATGTTATGAAAAGGATTCTATAAACAGGCTCAAGACGTCCCTGTTTACCAAGGTATTCGACTAATGAAATATTCAACACTTCTCTTCCTAAAATGTTATTTGTAAAATAGGTTTATTAAATATCAAGTGCTTTGTGTCCCAAGAAGAAAAAACACTATATAAATAGTGTTCTTGTTATATATTTTTAAGAACAGCTTGGTAAATTCTACAAACCCATCTTCTCATGCCACTAACAACTGCCACCTGCTGGTGTTCTGACTTATTTCCTCTCCTGATGTGCCAATCCTCAACATCTACTCCTCCGAAGCTCAAACAACTTCTGTAGAGCTATCTCATGAAGTATGTTCCACCAGCCACAGCGAGAAGTCCTACTTCTCTCCTGTTACATATCACTTCTAGGCATTCTAGAACAAGAGAAGAAGAAGGTAGATGTGAGAGACAGTAGAATGAAATGGAGCACGGGCTCTCTCGGCCAGTGGGAACAATGAATTCCCTGTGGTGGTACTTCAGGACAAGAGAAGAAGAAGAAGAAGGTAGAGATGTGGGACAGTACAAGAAAAGGTAACAATAATTCTGGAAACCCATTGGGCAAAGGATCCCCTGTGGTGGTTGCTCAGGAAAAGAGAAGAAGATGAAACTAGAGATGTGGGACAGTAGAAGAAAATGGAGCATAAATTCTGGAAGCTGGTTTTGGGCAATGGCTTCACTGTGGTGGTTATTCAGGACAAGAGAAGAAGAAGAAGGTAGAGATACGGGATAGTAGAAGAAAAGGGAGCAATAGTTCTGGAACTGGTGGGAACAAAGGATTCCCTCTGGTGGTTGTTCTTGGCAAGAGAAGAAGAAGAAGGTAGAGGTACAGGATAGTAGAAGAAAAGGAAGCAATAGTTCTGGAAGCTGGTGGGAACAAAGGATTCCCTCTAGTGGTTGTTCTTAGCAAGAAAAGAAGAAGAAGGTAGAGATGTGGTACAGTACAAGAAAAGGGAGCAATAGTTCTGGAAACGCATGGGGCAAAGGATTCCCTGTGTTGGTTATTTATGGCAAGAGAAGAAGAAGGTAGAGATACAGGATAGTAGTATAAAATCGAGCATTAGCTCTGGAAGCTGGTGGGAACAAAGGATTTTCTCTGGTGGTTGTTCTTGGCAAGAGATGAAGAAGAAGGTAGAGATGTGGAACACTACAAGAAAAGGGAGCAATAGTTCTGAAAACCCAAGGGGCAAAAGGATTCCCTGTGTTGGTTGTTTAGGGCAAGAGAAAAAGAAGAAGGAACATAGGTGAGACAGTACAAGAAAAGGGAGCAATAGTTCTGGAAACTGGTGGGGGCATTGGCTTCCTTGTGGTGGTTGCTCAGGACAAGAGAAGAAGAAGAAGGTACATAGGTGGGACAGTACAAGAAAAAGGGAGTAATAGTTCTGGAAACTGGTGGGGGCATTATCTTCCCTGTGGTGGTTGTTCGGGGCGAGAGAAGAAGAAGAAGAAGAAGGTAGAGATGTGGGACAGTACAAGAAAATGTAGCATTACTTCTGAAAGAAGGTAGAGATACTGGATAGTAGAAGAAAAGGGAGCAATAGTTCTGGAAGCTGGTGGGAACAAAGGATTCCCTCTGGCATTGACTTCTCTGTGGTGGTTGCTCGGGACAGAAGTAGACAGTGTTATAGCACAGGGGTAAACAGTGCAACAGTACGGTGCTGAGAACACAGAGCGAACATTAATTGAAGAATATAGTCCAGAGGAGGATACTTAAATAAGGTGTGGACTAGAAGGAAGGTGTCACTAATAATAATAATGTTTAGAGAATAAACTACAGGATAACACTGTTCCAGAGTTTATAGAGCGAGAGTTCATGATTTCTAATACTTCACATATTGGAGGTATTTAGTTTCATGCAGTAATACATGGACCTTGTTATATATTAATGCCAAATAATAGGTTTATTTGCTCTGTAATATAGTCTTTCACTAGTTAATCACGACTTCTCTGCTCTTGCTTTTTTTTATTACAGCTGGCTGCAGTATTCACAAGTGAAATGATATCATCATCTGTGGTAATTTTTCCTACAAACACTACATGAAAAGATGATGAAGAGGTCGTGGTATTTAAATTCCCTATAATAATGGCTACAATTTTCTTCTAGTGAAACATTTTGCCCTATTTAGTCTATCCCTGTAAGATTAATTTGCTTTCAAGTAAATGAGATTGGGGCTTTTTGTATCTATTTCCACTTTGACAGATTAAATCATCTTTATAATGCAAATGGTAAAATAGTTATGTTGTTTTGTCCTTGAATGGTCGCCATGACAACCCAGTCGATACATGTCAATCATATATTATTTAAGGATTCCCAAATGTCCACCAGAATCGCAGCCTCAATGAATGTGAAATCTCTGACTTCTAAATTAGATTTTTCTTTGTTCATCATTTTTGCCTGAATAAATATTAAAAGACTAAAAAAGCAATTAAAATTAAAAAAAAAGAGAGGTTGCATTTTTAAAGGATTGAATGGTCTTATCTATTATATGGCAGGGTCTGACAATGGGTGGCTCTTTAATTGATGTTGAACGTAACTCTCAACAAATTATCGAAAGATTGTGAGAGTTGTAGTTGACAAAAAGCCAGAAAACATATTTTCTTAAAAATAATTTTTTTGTGCTTTTCAGAAAATTAATCTTCTAGAATTACTTCTGGAGATGACATTTATTCCATTTTCTGCAAATTGATTCGTGAATCATTTCTTAACAGTTTAAACAAAATGCAAATTATTTTTAAAATATATTTAAAAGTACAAAAAAGTCATAGAGATAGATGTGTCAAACCTTCGAAAAAGGAAAAGTGAAGATGTTGCCCATAGCAACCAATCAGAATCTAGTTATCATGTTCTAGAATGTACAGCATAAATCACAGCTAGAATCTGATTGGATGCTATGGGCAACACCTCCATGTTTCCATTTTAGAAGGTTTGATGAATTTATCCCACAGAGATTGTTGCTAAAATCATTTAAAAAAGTAATTGTGTCCCTTTTTTTGTCAGAAGAACTGAGCTTTTTTTTTTTTTTTTATAACACTGGAATCTATAGCATGGATTTGGACAAAGGTTAACCAGAAGATAAAATATTTGGTGCTAAATTTAAGGATTAGCTTCCACACTTTTTATTTGGGTTATTAGCAACATGTTTGCATAGGTCTGCAAAGCATTTAATTTTACGTATATATCCAAGACTACACAGTGACTATACAATGAGGGCGTCATTTAGAGTAGGGACCAAAGCCAGAAAATTTGCAAATTTGCTCCTGGACAAACCATGTTGCAATTCAAGGGGTGCAAATGCATTTAATTATATTTTTATATACAGAGATAAATACTGACTGCATTTGCATGTAGCATACAAATACTGGGCATTTTTACACTGTAGATATTTTTACACTGTAATTTAGAGTTGAGCCAGGAATTTCCCCTCCCACACAGTTTAAATTTGTCCCCGCCAGCAATTTAACATGATTTGCCAATTTGCAAATTTTCTTGTTTTTTTTTGTGATTTGCGCCCCACTATTAATGCCAATGTATAATAAAGTATCTGCTACTGAGTGCTTGTGGTATATTTGGTGACTCTAGGTGTACCATCAGTCCCCATGTTTACCCAATAGAAAGCCCAAGTTGGCCCTGGCCATGGGCATTAATATACTGTACCTGTGTAAGTACTAATCCCATAATAATAACGGTAGATGTTCACACAACAACAGCAGTGAATAAAGGAATGTTGGGCAATTAATTCTGTTTCAGAGGGGCTTTACTTTAAATACAGCATAATGCTAAGTCTCAGCCAGACGTTGACAGTTTTATTTGTCTATAAATTTATCAAAGGGGTGGTGAGATAACTGGTTCTTCTCGAGAGGACCCCACAACCTTGTGGAGCACACCAAAAGATGAGTCATCAAGATGGCCATATGAATTTCCCCAACATCGAGACCAGAATGAGGTCCAAGGAGAACTCACAGTCTGGAACCTTGATTTAAAGAGTAAGACATAGAATCCTTCACTTTGACAGGTGGTCAATATAATGCTGTTCCTCACTAGTTAGGTTCTAGATAACGTTGTCGGACCCTCCACACAAGATTAGTAAGTCTCCATAAAATTTCTTCCTCTAAAGAATATAGGCAAGAGCACTTCAGCAAGAGGACCATAATACGCACACACTTGGCGAGTAACCTCAACTTAGAACTTGAACTACAGTTTAATTCAATCATCATCATCACCATTACACACAGACTAGGGTCAATTTGTTAGCAGCCAATTAACCTTCCAGTATGTTTTTGGAGTACGGGAGGAAACCGAAGCACCCGGAGGAAAACCACGCAAACATGGGGAAAACATACAAACTCCTCACAGATAAGGCCATGGTCGGGAATTGAACTCATGACCCCATTGCTGTGAGGCAGAAGTAATTCAATGGAAGAGAATCTTAGTTTGAGTGTTCATAAGTCTGTGCCAAGGATCTCACGGCTGCTTGTTAAAATTATATTGTGACCTCGGCTGTCCAAATAAAAAATTGTATCTTCCAAAGCTTTTATGTGACCAAAACCGTTATTAACTTAAACTCTACAGTATAACATTTGTTTAATAAGACCCTGCTTGCAAACATATCTTTACCTAGTAGATTCAGTCCAAACCTGGAATAATAGGGCCTTCTATTTGACTAAAGCCAGCGAGATATAAATTTTACTCTCACTTGAAATGTATCTAGGTGTTGTATAAAAATGAAATATTTCTAAAAAGCAAAGCAAAGACGTCTTCAGTGAAACTTTCCATTATACTTGTGTTTAGAGCTACTGTGCAACTTTTAAACGCAGCATAAATATAGAACTTAGACTTTTACATTTCTATTTGTTTGCTCTTAATAAATTATTTCCAAAGTAACGGGGATCTGATACCTTATATTTTATACATCAAATTCATAGTCTGTAGGTATTCTTTATTTATGAAGGGCAGAGTGTTATAAATTGAACAAAAACATATACTTTCTTTTTTTTTTTTCCATTAAACCTAGTTAAAAAAAAGGACAAAATGCCCCCGCAGCTAGCCCCGAAGAAAAAACAACTTTGAATTGCCTGTGCTGATAGTCTCAATAATCTCCCATCCCTAATAGCAGCAGATATCTTCTGAAGTCAGGGTTATGAATGATCAACTAGACTAAATGGTAAATCATGGAATATCATTTTTCCAAAGCACCGCGGTGTATTGCCCTGTTCAAATTACTAGCATATGTCACCTCACATACAAACAGTTGAGCTTAAAAAATTGCCAAGCCGAAATCCGACTGGAGCATTAGGCATGAACCATATATTAGCAGATGGATACATTCTGCCGTTACCACAGGGCCAATACCTTTGGCATTATAAGGATAATGGATAGTCGATTATAATAGACACATACCATAATAAGCAATATTCTTATTCAAGATAGGGTGTAAGTATAACTCTCCAGCAAAGCTTGATGGGTTTTTTTTATACTTATTTTAGGGGTTTCTTTTTTTTCCCTGTTTCTCATTATTGAAGTTTGGGATAAACACAGGAGGTCTTAGCTGGGGAGGTAATCTGTCTTAAATTTTAAAGATCTTTCATCATTCTATACAGAACTGATATTGTACGTTTTGTATGTCTGTCACTCGGGCTCTCAATTCTAATAGGCAGCCAAATCGAAATTTGATTCTTAGTGCAACTAAAAAATATGTAATGAATATTTATACGATGAATAGGCTGCTTTAGATTTATACTTTACACACATATATATATATATATATATATATATATATATATGTGTGTGTGTGTATATGCATATACACACACACACACACAGACACACACACACAGGACCTGATTCATCAAGGAAGGTAAAGCCCACAAGATGGATAACTTTGCACCTTGGCAAAAGTAAGTTGCATTGGAGTGGGAGCTAGACCCAATATAATCTCAAAATTGTCTCCTAAACATATAGAGTCATTAAGGAGAGTAAAGCATAAAAAAGGAGTAACTTTGCACCTGGGCAAAACCATGTTGCAGTGGAGGGGGAGGTAAATTTAAAATGTGAGCACAGATTTATAGTTGGGGTAGGGCATGTCCTAGATGAACTTTAAATTTCAGTGAACAAGTAAAGCTATCAAGAAATTGTGTGCTACATGAAAAAACAGCCAGTATTTATCTTATGTGCAAAATAATAAACTAATTTGCACCCCTTGCATTGTAGCATGGTTTTGTCCAGGTGAAGACTTGCTCATTTTTTTGCCTTACTTTTTATGAATCAGACCCACACAGTACATGTGTTTTTTTTTCAGGTTGAGAGATTGGTCATGCACCAAATATAAAAATAAAAGGACTTACCTGGAAATGTTACTTGGCAGCAGTAGATTCTGAGGGATAGATGTATCAAACATTCTAAAAAGGAAAAATGGAGGTGTTGCCTATAGCAACCAATCAGATTCCAGCTATCATTTTCTAGAAAGTACTAAATAAATGACAGCTAGAATATGATTGGTTGCTATGGGCAACAACTCAGCTTTTGCTTTTTAGAAGCTATGATACATTTCCCCTTAAGGGTCATTTTGTCCCATATACCTGGATCCCTTCACAGGATAAATAAAACCAAAAACGCAGATGAGGGCATTCCAATGCAAATAGAGGAAAACGTGAGATAAATCATATACACATATGTTACAGAAAGAGAGAAATGAGTGAAGACTCTGCAGCCATTTTAACAGTTTCATTGTTCTAAAATTGTTCACTCAAATCTGGTTTTCAGTTGAATATTCGTCTGTACAAATAACATGTTTACACCCATGTTTCGCACATTGTTATACGCGCTTGCACCTACAGCATAGGCATCTGATGTACGTCAGGCAGACATACACACATACACACAGACATACACATATACACACAGACATACACACATACACACAGACATACACACATACACACAGACATACACACATACACACAGACATACACACATGCACACAGACATACACACATGCACACAGACATACACACATACACACAGACATACACACATACACACAGACATACACACATACACAGCAGGTCATAAGCTCCAAGAAAAGTTTGTTAACAATAGTTTTGATAGTGTAAAACACATTGGGCCTGATTCATTAAGGAAAGTTAAGCAAAAGTAAGCAAGTAAGTCGAAACCATGTTACATTGGAGGGGGGAGGTAAACTTAAACTGTGATGGCAGATTTATGGTTGGGGTAGGACATGTTCTAGATCAATTTTAAATTTCAGTGTACAAATAGCCAATCAAGTATTTCTGTGATACATGAAAAAACTTATATTTTCTTTATGTACAAAATAATAAACTCATTTGCACCCCTTGCATTGTAACATGGTTTTGTCCAGAATACTTGAGTAAGAAAAATTACTAAATTTTTTGCTTAACTTTCCTTAATGAATCAGGCCCATTGGCTATAAGGCTTGATATAATACAGCAGACATAATACTACTCATGTACGAATGAAAGTAGTAAAAAAAGATATTTTTAAAATACTCCCTCAAAAGCACATATTATATGCACAACAAAGAAAACACCTACCAGCTTCAGAGGTAAATTGACAATCAGAAGTTAGGTAGCTCAGGCTAGTGACTGTCACCAGCATCAGAGCATATTCCCACTGGCCCTCTAGCAGGTAAAATAGATACGGCACCTGATAGGTGTATATGCCATACTTGCCAACTCCCGAATTCTGGGTGGGTCTCCCAGACTCCCGGGAGAGTATGGCAGTCTCCCGCATCTGTCCACTTCCTAGTGAAGTGGGCAGAATTAAATCCAAAATGCCGCGATTCACTGGGAATAACGGCATTTGGCCAAAAAGACGTGATTTTTGGAGCCCCGTCCCCTGCATGCCCATCTGCCCCCGACAGCTCCCGGATCATACTTGCCATAAGTTGGCAAGTATGGTATATGCGTCTCTGTGCTGGCCCGCCTTAGCCGCACTTGAGGGAACGCCCTTACTGCACTCAGCCAACGTTAGACTGCTCCATCCCTCGCCCGCCACAAGGAGGCACAAGTGTTAAAAGCGCCCATATGAATGCGCTCCCTTGGTGGGCATGCGCATTGCAAATTTTCATAATTTAAACTACACAAACGGGCTTCAGCATCGGCCCTTAATGCAGCCAAAATTATGCAAATGTTCTAAATAAATGAACGGCAATGTTGGATGATGTTTAATTAACCAAAGAAAGTTTTGTGATGATTGTCCCTTTAAACAGATTAAGGCAGTAAAAAGATAGACTCTGCAGACTGTTTTTAATTTTCTGTGGCTGTAATAGACTTGTTACTTGTGCTTACAACTCTCTCTTGCTGGGTAAAGACTTATTACCTGTACAGACAGCTGCGGTTTAAGACCCTATAGGATTCACTTCAAATTAAACTCATCTTATTTCGTTTCCACCTGTTCCCGTGACTGTGTGCATAAACCGAGCAGCATTTAGTCAGGGAGCTCTGTGTTCATTGTCTCTAGTTGCTAAAAACATTTAAATTGGGAAGTCGGAAGCTAAACCAAAGCAGAGAGCCCGCAGGCAACTATCTCTTACGCCGAGTAGATTTTTTCCAGAGATACTGTCTATGAGAAATATTGCAGATGTAAAACCTTCATGTTCCTCTTGACTAATGCACAATTCATAGAAATAAAGTCAATAAAAGCTATACTAAAAAAGGTGAACTATGGTAACCTATTGCAGCCAATCAGATATTTGCTCTCATTTAGCTATTTAGCTCACGACTGATCAAAGCTCATTTCTGATTGGTTGCTTTGGATTACACCATTGTGCAGTTATGTTAGTATATAACCATCATACTCATTATTACATCTCTACAATTGCCTCTTAAAACCAGCAGCGTCTTCACACATTAGGATAATGTCACATAAGACGTTTCTGAACGCTGGCATTTTTCCATTAAACACAGCAAGGTATTTCAAAGCTGTTCAGAAGTTTGCATCATTTATATTATAGTCAATGGGTAGGGGGATGAGTACATGTCAAATGACAGCACTGAGTGTGGGCTGAAACAGTATTCAAAAAAATGCAGCCTACGCCTATCAGCTCACTGGGAACCTCGTACCTCAGTGATGTCACTCGTTCCTACGTGATTGGTAGACTGCATTTCTTTTGACACCAATGTCCAATGACATTATTCATTCCTTGTGAATTGATTGGCTGTATTCGCAGTGACCTCACTGATTCCTAATGAATTGATTGGCTGTATTCGCAGTGACCTCACTGATTCCTAATGAATTGATTGGCTGTATTCTCAGTGACCTCACTGATTCCTAATGATTTCATTAGCTGTATTCTAAGTGATCTCACTGGTACCTTACGGGCAGCATTATGGTAGAAAAGAGTTGTACATTATTGGAATTCCGTTCTCTCACATACATTTGTTAACAAGAACTCCGTTTTAGGGTTTTCCCTGAAGATACCTACAAGGGCCTGATTTATTAAGGATCTTAACTTCAGAAACTTCTTATTTCAGTCTCCTGGACAAAACCATGTAGCAATGCAAGGGGTGCAAATTAGTATTCTGTTTTGCACATAAGTTAAATACTGACTGTTTTTTCATGTAGCACACAAATATCAACTTTAAATTTCAGTGTACAAATAAGCTATCAAGTATTTGTGTGCTACATGAAAAAACAGTCAGTATTTAACTTATGTGCAAAACAGAATACTAATTTGCACCCCTTGCATTGTAACATGGTTTTGTCCAGGAGACTGAAATAAGAAGTTTCTCAAGTTAAGATCCTTAATAAACCAGGCTCTAGGTCACTTCCACACCCTCTGCTTGTCATATTATTCTCAAAGGGGCTGTACCCATTTAATCTAAAATATATATACTGTGTAGATGTAAGTAGATGAGCAGCATTTTTAAAAGCTTCACAGATATTTCAAAATTCTTTAGTGGGATTTGGCATGTTTTTTTGGCAGTATTTGTTCCACTGTCATTGTCCCAGCTTTATGTATTCACTATGAAGTCTACCAAATGGCAAAACAAGAGCAGAACTAGAATATTGTACCAGTGAAACGTTGCTCCTCGCTCTGTCAAATGGTCTCTTCTGCCATTAAATTTAATTTTCGTGAAATTTTGTAGCAACTTGGCTCAGTTCTATATATACACTTTGGCTGGCTTATTTAATCAGGGAACGGAAAAGCTGCAAGTAGTCATAGCTAGCACAAGTATATATTCACTAGATTTGCCAAATCATTCTCTGTGGAACCACCCTGCTGATATCCTCAATAGAGGTACCCAAGCAAAAAGCAGGGCATAAGGCGGCTCCATAAAGTCTAGAATAGAGTTCTTAAATCGTGCCTCAAAACATTTAAAAAAGCTTAATTGTGTCAAAATATGCCCCTCCACCCCTCCAACCAAACAATACTCCACAGAGAACTGCCCAAACTCCACTCCAAATTGTCCAAACACCCCCCAGTTGCTCAGTGCCACTTTTCAGTTTCAATAAGCTCCACCCTTTTGGTGTCCACGAATCAGGACAGTCCCAATATATACTGGACTGTTGTAGGTTTGCTGAAGACTTGCTAGTATGCTCGAGTATCCCACCTCTGGGAGACATGGATTATGTTGGTCATAGGCCATACTTACCAACTATGGAAACCTTTTCTCTGGGAGTGGCAAAATTAACAGCATTGCATAGTGGGGGGGCTTATGGACGCAAAATCGCTTCATCAAGCTCCGCCTCCACCATGGAAATTTGGGAGCCTCCCAGAAATTCAGCGAGAGTAGGCAAGTATGTTATATGTTAAAAAGTAACAGTTACCCTCACATAGCAGAGGCAGCCATTTTCTGGGTTGAAGCAAAATTCATGGGAATGCAGCCTGACCCAGGGACTTCACAGGGTCAGTCCATGACCATGGCTTATGAGGCATAAGCTATTTTTATGAAGCAGTGGATTGCAGTGAATTAATTCTCACACCCCAGGGGCGGAGCCAAAATGGCGCAATTCTCCACGAATCGCACCATAAAGTCTCCCAACCTGTCTACTTCACTAAGAAGTGAGCAGGATGCGAGAGAATGGCCATTTACCCGGGAAGACCTACATGGAATTCGGAAGTGGGCAAGTATTGAATTAATAGGTTCCATCTGAATGAAAATAGGTTAAGGGAACAAAATGGCTGCCTGGGCTGTGAAAAGGTGATGGGCCTTTAAGCGCATTTCATTAGAAATAAAGATTTTTTTGAGGAGTTCAACCAATATAAAAGATGTTTATTTAAAGGTCAGCGCTGAGGTGGATAGATTGGACTTTTCTTTTACAAACTGCTTTTATTTGCAGTGGCAATTAATTTAATTTGTTTTACTCCCACAATTGCTTTTCAATCCTTCTCCTTTTTGATTTCATTAGAAAAAGGATTATCGGTTAAATTCTCTTCCCACAAAATGTGCCCGTAAGCCAAAGCGCAAATAATAAATAACATCATACTGTAGGAGTGATTTGGAAATGGAAAATGATTATGGTTCTTAGGGGGAAGACTGAAATACACACAACAATATTTGTCATTTCAATGGGAGGGAGAGAGAGAGCATTCAGTTAAAAATGTGATCAGTATACATGGAGATCAGGATTTCTTTCTGTAAAATTATAATTTTCTGTACAGGTTTTTAATTAGTTCATGGTACTGGGCAAGACATAAAGCTTTATTGCCTGAAATAAAGGCAGACTGGACACGTTTACTTGTTTTCCGTAAGGACAGTTTCTGTCTTCCGTGCAATGGCATTTTAATGATGATGTCATCAGTCGTCGCCAAGAACAGTGGTAGCACTCAAAGGTCAGCCGCCTCTGCTTTGTGTGAACATTGGCTCATTTTGGGCAAAAATCGTTTAGTATAAATAAATTGTTGAAGGCTGTGTATAATTATAAGTCTGGCTCTATGATTTTCCAGAAAATTTTAAATGAAAGAAGTATAAGTTGTGAATAATTTCCGTATATATATTTTTAAAAGCTTTATGATTTTCTGAAGCTTTCTCTAAGGCCATGTACACACAGTCCTTCATTTCAAGTGTTTACAACCCATTCTTAAAAAATATTAAACATACTTTGACGCTGATAGCATGAACCTGTATGCACACGCTTCCTGGCATGAATTAGCGTCTTTTCGCATCATTTTTGCTGTTGCCGGCAGAGACAACGCTTGATAAAATACAAGCAAATTCTGTGAGGGCGATCATTCAGTACATAGTATACTCTACTGCAGGCAAGCTTTGACGCACATTAATAAACACTTAATTACCGTTGCTTTTCAACGCATGCGTGTACGAGTTCAGTGTACTTCAGATTTTTCTGCTATGTATGTCTTTGTCTTGGGTCCAGCTTAGTAATATATTTTACGAGTGAACCACGTGGATTCAATGAAGTTCATTCATACACCACGTGGAGTCTATGCGCAGGAAGCCAATCAGAGCGGCATTTGCAAGGAGCAGGTTGGGCGTTGTCTATCAGGATGTATTTCTTTTTTTTTATATATCCACTGGATTACAGGAAAAAGAAGGAACAGAAGGATTTAGGCGTGCAATAAAGTTTTTATTTCAAATAAAATATTTTTAATACAGTGTGTGTTTTTTTTCCTTTTGCAATAAAGCACTACAAGCCCCAGCAGGCCCTGGGTGCCATGCTGGCATTTGTATTTCTATAAGCACCAGTATGGTCTTGCAGCCATGGGTATGCTGGCATTTGTATTTCTTGTAACTACTTGTAGCTCTATAAGTACCAGCATATCCAAGCAGTTAATGCCTGCCAGGGCTTATTGGGCATACGTACAGGTCATAGGAAAATACTATTTCTTATTATATTTACATTATTACCCCAATACCCACTACCCTAGGGTGTAGGGAGGAGACCCATTGCATAGGGAAATTATTTTTTCCTGGGCCTGATTCCCCTAGGGAATTCTGCTCCATGCTTAACATGCTGGGGCTGAACCCCAATATGACAGAGGGACCCCACATTTAAAACACCAGCCATCACCATCAGTAATGGCGACTGGCGCATACACTAAAACCGTATTTGCATCTTGGTGTGACGCTCTCCACATATCTCAGGACATGTGTGACTCTCAAAAACAGGTAAATGCACAATTTTACGAACCCAAATTTTATATTTACGCTCTGCCCGCAAATCTAAGTGAGGTCCAATCTGTGAAGTGCAACTGCAGAATCTGAAAAACTAAACTGGCCAACACCCTCTATATCCCCCATTCACCTAGGTAGGGGGTAGGAACCAAGAGGAACAGGAATTTCCTGGAGGGTATGAAGTTTTAACCTGCGGATGAACAGATCCATTTGTGGACTTATGAATATCCTGATCAAATGTGGTGAACTGGTCACAGAAGATTCTAATGTGATACAGAAAATTAGTGTTGCTCAATCCAGTTCTAAGTAGCAGCAGGTGTTAAAAAGGAAGGATTTATCTAGAAAAGAGACACACCAAAATCTCACAGCACACTGCTGTCAGCCAGTGCAAACTGCTCAATAAAACTACCTTGTATTTATAAAAAAAAAATACAGAAGTCTCAGTTACGCACATTATCTAATATATGATAAGCCCCCAGCAAATTCACAGTGCTTCTGCTAATAGGACGATTCCTAAGTCTAAACGATCAGAGTCCCTATATTGGGTCACTTATTCATGAGTTTTGAAATTGAGAGCTCATTTCTCAGGAGGTACAACAAAAGTCTCCAAATAAGGCACCACAAGGACCAGCATTCCCTATCAGCTACTGATCCCATGAATGTCACCAGCCACTTCTGTTACTAGGGTGGTCCTAACTCTAAACCAGAGATGCCCAAACTCAGTCCTCAAGAGCTACAGGTCATCTTTTCAGGATTTCTGTCTGTAGAAGCAGGTGGCGTAATTACTGACCCATCCAACTCACCTGTGCATGAATAAAGAAATCCTGAAAACATGAACTGTTGGTAGATCTTGAGGACTGAGTGTCACACCTAAGGATCTGTCTGTACCCAGACTGGGTTGTGTCTCTGGAGCTGAACTGTTGACTACATGGACAAAGCTGGGAAGCCTGATACTGGTGCAGATGGTGGTTACACTAGCAGAGGAGAGCAAACAGGAACTGGATTGCTGGACCAGACTGGAACCGGAATGCTGGAACCGAACTGGAACCGGAATGCTGGAAGAGGATTGTTGTAACCGGAATTTTGGATGGAACCAGAGTGCTGGAATCAGACTGGAGCCAAAATGCAGACTGCACTCCCAGAGCTGAATTAACAGCAAGACTGTAGCAAAATAGCAAACTGCTGGGAATCAGGTTGGCATCTGAAATACAAAGTTGCACTGGCAACAGGTAAGGGCTCCAAAAGTCCTTTTAAAGTTGTTGCTGATTCCTGATTGGAGACTGCAGTCAGCTGAGCAGAAGCAGCACTCTGAGTTGCTGTGATGGATCAGGTGACTATATTCAAGATGGCAGCTCCTATGAACTGGTTTTGGAGGGAATCTGAAATGGAGGCTGTTATCACCTGATTGGCTGAGAGGAATCATGTGACTGAATCCAAGATGGCCGCACCCATAGTTTGATTCTGGAGGGATCTCTGTAGTGGAGACAGACTGGACAGCATCCCAAAGAGAGGTCTGAAACCAGCAGAGCCTGAGGACCACAGGGACAACTTGTAAAGCCAGCGAAGAGGTAAGTGACAGACCCCGTGTGCCTGGTGTGTGACACTGAGTTTGGACACCTCTGCTCTAAATGACTAGAGCCCCTACAGATGTGCTTGAATAAATAATTTCGGTTCCACAATGCTATAGAACAGTGTTGTCTAACCTGTGACACTCCAGGTGTTGTGAAACTACAAGTCCCAGCATGCTTTGCCAATATATAGCAGTTTATTGCTGAAAGGGTATGCTGGAACTTGTAGTTTCACAACACCTGGAGTGTCACAGGTTAGCCAACACTGCTATAGAATATACTGACTCTACATAAACAAATAAAAATAATAAAATGCAGCAAAAGTGATTAGGACACAAATTTAGCTTTTTTTTGCTCTTGGCTGCTTCGTCCCCACAAAATAGGGACTCGGAACTTAGGGTGGTGCAGAAGGGCTGGCAAGGTGCCCCTGTAAGCGGCGGCGGATCCTGCCTTGCTTACCAGGTTACCAGTGTTCAACCAGCACTGATCTAAACTTTACAGACTTCCATTGCCCCAACCTATGCTACATAACATTATTGTTTTTTTGGGTTTTTTTTAAAAGTATTCTACAAGTTTTTTCAGATGATAAATATTTTATATTAACAGGCATATATATATAAAATAACAATATTATGTCATAATGAAATGGAGTGCAAGTGGGAAAAAATGTGCTTAAGTGAATATAATTAGGCCATCTATAGGCACAGATGTCGACATCTTATCCAGGATATGTTTGATAGCTTGCGTATTTACCTCACCTTTTGACTGAAATAATCTGAACTCAATTAATCAACTGCTACAGAACAAGTCTTTTACATCAGTTAATTAACTAAACGGAAGTTAATTAATTAAAAAAGAAGAAGTAAATAAAAAAAGCAGGCTGATCTTCCAAATGGAATCAGTGGTTTCTGCCGGGGTGCGGCTGATCACACAGTTTAATAATCATATAACCCTTCTCACATTACAGTTTTAACTGCTCTTAGAATAACAAATTTTACCTTGGTAGGTAGTGTAGTAAGTGCACTTCATTAAGGTCTATATCGGTGGTTGAAGTGGAAATTTAGAAGTGGCGGTCTGGAAAATGTAATGGGAATGTAAGTGAATGGAATTTGATGAAGGGCAGTAAGAGAAGTGGCGGTATGGCATACCGCCGTATACACCCCCACTTCCACCATTGGTCTATATCTAATAACTATGTTGACTATATATATAGATAGATAGATAGATATAGATGTATAGAGAAAGAGATATAGATATATAGAGATAGAGATAGATAGATGTACTTGCTCAGTGACCCTTGAAGGTTTTTTTTTGCAGGTTTTTTTTTTTTTCAGGAATATTTATTCTAATTAAGAGCCCTGCCTATGGGGCCCCCTTGTCCGTGGGGCCCCCGGGCACCTGCCCATCGTGCCCAATGGAAAAGATGGCCCTGCCTGGGAAACAGTTTTCCAAATGTCATATATCTCTGCTAGGAAAAATCTGCTTAATATACAATCAGATCAGCATAACTTAGCACAATTAGAGGTCTATTTATGACTCATCTTTTGCATCTGAGTCACGTTAATTATCACTTCTTATAGAAATAATTTAATTTACTATTTATTAAAATTCTTCAAAGTAAATAAGAAACTGTGACTTATGCGTACCAGACACTATATTTTATGGGCCCTTGCTTTATCTGGGGGGCCCTTTATACCAGATACAAATCTGTGTGGCAGGTCTTCTTTCGTTAAATACAGGCTTTACATTTTGGGAACCCAGGTCCACTTTTTCTGTGTCACCCCACATACCCCCTCTGCACTTGGTCATAATTAGCCCTAGTGTAGCAAATAGCTAAACAATTATAATAAACACATACAATATAACTGCGCCCCTCTAATACTTAATACTTTGCTCTATGTGCCTTTCAGCAAATCTAGGTCTTTTAGAACAGTCTTCAGCAAAAACAAATTCCTTAACAAGATCCAAACAGCACAGGGGCAGGGGGCCGGCAGGATGGCTCACCCCCCCCCCCACCCCCCAAACCCCCAATAAAAAAAAAAAGAAGTGGTCCATAGCAAAAGTTTAAACTCCCCCCCGCCCACTCATCACCCTCAAAAAGTGAATGACCTTCATCCCTAGAGCCATAGCTAATAAAACCACCATTACCCAATTTATTATTTCACATTCTTAAAACCATATGCAACATCTTTGTTCTTTTCCTCCACCCTATCTATAAGTTACTGATGTCTCTTTTTTTTTCTATCCCAATTTATCATGGACAGCAATGATATCCATATGGTCCAGGATCAGTTCCCCTAGGAAAGGCATGACATACTGGTGTTTTGGGAGCCACATGAAGACCTCTCACTCTTTCCTTGCGACCCTCTACCACTTTCGAAAATTTAAATTTTAAGAATTTCAATTAAATAATGAAGCTCATTATAGCGTTAAAGGATAAATGTCGTCACATGACCAATCCTGAGCTGTCTACCCTCACATGTCAGATGGGTGTGTGCAATTATTTATAACCATCAGCTGTCTGGATATCCCTTTAAACTGTTCTAAATGGCATTGTCAACATTCGTTCTTATCTTCTTTTCAGCTGAACTAGTAGTTCTGATAACATCACTTAAAAATGCACTCAGTAAAACTCTGAGAAATAAGATGTTTAACTCCTAAATAAGTGAGGTTTGCCCCCAGGATTTTGTGACCCTCCCTTCGTCGATGACCTCTACAAGTTTTCTCAGTTATTAAGAACTCTACCATGGTCAACTCTCCTCAAATCTGATGAAGAAAAAGATTTTCTTACGAACAATTACTAAATTAAAATCTGTAGGAAAGAATCACAACCTTCCTTGCAGTGGAGTGGACATCTCCGGACCTGTCGGGTCCAAATTGGGATAAGGAAAGGGGGGTGGAATGTCTTTTGCTATCGTTCCACTAATGGAATTGCTTCTTAAGGGGTTGGTAATGAAAATAACAACATGTCGGGAGAGCAATTCTACTTTGTCAGGATGGGGTGGGGGTCTTTCTTGACGAAAAGATGCTTCCTATTACCTGACTGCACATTAATTAAATAAATGTAGGGGCAACACTCCTTTACAATGGGAAGTGTTGCATAAATCTATGGGGTGCAAGGAAAAATGAGTGGAGACCACTACCGTTGCTGGCAATGTGCGCTGCACGATGTCCGCATGCTACATCGCCAACAATTGAATTCACCCCATGGGCAGGTACAGAGGCTTAATGATGCGATTCACGCCATCATGGCTCCTACCCCTGTTGATGCATCAGGGGTGGGGCTATGATGAAGCAATCTAGTCATCAGGTCACGCCCGGTGAGGACTGATGACGGGTGTCATCCAGGCCCTATCCTGCCCTCTTCGCAAGATAAGAGGTTGGATATGAGAGGGTTCCCCAAAATTCAGCAGTCTCCCAGACTAGTATGATTTTAAATATTATTCTTTTTTATTATGTAGGATTATACTTTTATGTGTTTATGTTTGTGTTTAGATATTTTATCTGCTTCTGACTTCCACTTGAAGTCTTTATATAACTATAGATTTTTTTATGGCCAAAAATTGTCGACAAAAAATATTAAAACACTCTACAATTATTGGGCACTAGCTCCTCACATCAGAAACGGTTTTAAAAGCTTCTACTTGGGCATAGTTTATAAAGTGTGTTAATGTTTTCCTTTTCGATTTTCAGATCACAGTCTCGACAGATAATAGGGCTTCTCTAGAGCTAAAATTGCAGTGAGAAGCAAAATAGTCCTTTTCCCTTCAATTATAGTTTCAAGTGATAAAACACTAATGACATATGATATGATGCCTTTTTCAGTACTATGGAATTGGAAAACAGAATAGCCCATAAGCGAAAACATCTATTTCCTTCTGACTCTGCCAGCATCCCCAGAGACTATTTGCATTACAACCAACTAATATTTTCCAGCCATTGTTTGTCCAGTTAGAAGGAGAAAGCCATATAAATCAATTAATTTAACATATGCAGAAACATAATTGTTGTTATTTTGCAATTCTGAGCTCCGCAGCAGCAGTAATTCCCAGACGCTGGTAATATATCATATTGGCAAATTTTGTTCTTTATTCATAAAAAATCATATTTGGGAAAGCAAAATATTTATGCCTATTTTTTATTTTTTTTATCAATGACTTTACTGTTTGTCACATTCAAACCGTAAACCCTTAACAATGTTAAAATTGACAATTTAATCGCTCCCTGGAACCATTTCTGTATTCTGGGGAGAAAAAAAAGTAAATTGCTGACATTTGTGAGTATTGCAAACTAATGTGATAGAAGGGTTTAAAAATAACCAAAAGTACATGGATTTGTAATTCTGTGGCAATTTTGACATTCAATGGAAATAGTGTTTTCTTAAATTACATTGTCAATAAAAATATCAAGCCAGCTATTATTATTAATAGGTAATGCAACATTTCTCTAAAATGTGAAAGTAAGTTTGAACGCAAAAAAAGAATGGACTGTTTAAATTGTTTTTAGACGGTGGCAAAATTTAAATTATTTAGTTATAGTGGTATTTATTGTCTGCCTTGTTGTTGCTAATGTTTGATTGATTGACTTAATTGAAGCACACTTTGTGTATACAGTACCCTGTGGCTTCCAGGTATAGTACATTTTAACTAAACCACCAATATATATATATATATATATATATATATATATATATATATATATATATATATATATACTATTTTTTATTTTTTTAAAGAAAGACTAAGGGCTAGACTTACTAAGCTGCGGGTTTAAAAAAGTGGGGATGTTGCCTATAGCAACCAATCAGATTCTAGCTGTAATTTTGTAGAAGGTACTAAATAAATGAAAGCTAGAATCTGATTGGTTGCTATAGGCAACATCCCCACTTTTTTAAACCCGCAGCTTAGTAAATCTAGCCCTAAGGCTGGGTACACACTACAGGGTTTTCAGTCGACTTTTGAGCCAATCGCACGATTAACGACCATTGGGCCCAATATCGCATTAGTGTGTAAGCTCCAACGATGAACGATAATCCCTCCAAAGCACATCATATCGTTTTATTTGCTTTTTAAATCGGATTAAAAATCTTGATCAGTGATGGAACGATGTTTTTCCAATCCTGCAGTGTGTATGCACTCGCGACCGACAGTGTCCATAGATCTCTATGCAGTGTGCAGAGTCACCATCTTTTCAGCCAATGGTTATGACAGATGAAGAGCACAGATCTGACGGTAAATCTTGTAAAATGTGTACAGTGTGTGCACCATACTTACCTACTTTTACAAAGTCCTTTCCGGGAGATGAGCGTGACTGGAGGACGGGGCGCGCCAATCGCGTCATTTTGGCCCTGCCCCCCCGCGACAAAAATGGCGTTTTGTCGCTGAAGCCAAAATGATGCAATTCACCGCAAATCGTGTCATTTTGGGAAGACAGTAGCAGGATGCGGGAGATTTGCCAGCTCTCCCGGGAGTCCGTGAGACCGTCCAAAATTTCGGGAATCTCCCAGACATTCCAGGGGAGTTGGCAAGTATGGTGCACACATGTATCGGCATGCTGATCTGGACTTTTTTTTTTGTCAATCGTTGGTATCAATATCACGCTGGGAGAAATTTTCTGTAGTGTTTACTCAGCCTAACTCCTCCATTTTCAAAGTTCATTATGTTAGAAAATAACTTTGACACCACAACTTACTTAAACACCCTAATCAGGGCTAGCTGCTATGAGAAATAGTGGCAAAGAAACTAGTTCACCTCTGACAAAAAATATGAAGGATCTGGAGGCATTGCAGCTTGATTCATTAACAAACTCAAAATGTACGTAATGTGTGTTTTGTTAAAAAATGCACTTACATCGGGTATACACGTCCGTATTCAACAAGTCGTGGATCTAAAGATACCTCTGTTGACGAATACGGGTCTAGGTCCACTCTGCACTAACGGACAACACATTGTAGGATAGGACCAATACATATGTGGAATATCAAGGCACAAAAGAACGCACAGAAAAGAAAAATATCAATGTCATCTGTTTTTGTTTTCAATAACGTACATTTATTAGAATATTAATTATGTCTACTGTACATTAAATACAGTTTAACAGTTGCCCCTGATTGCAAACACATGTTCTAACATGCATATGCGACCGTCATCTGTAGTAATAGGAACTGACACCTGACCTGTAGCTGGTGCAAGTGATACGACTAAATATCATTTAACTTTAAGATACTCATAGCTTGAATCTCACGTTGCTGTGTGTGCTTGAGATCGGCACGCCGTTACTGTATATTGGCTGTGTGCATCCACCAGGTCTCCTCCCCGTACCGCTCCTGAAATCATAAGTTGTCATCAATGTCTTTTACGCTCGTAAATGAATTGGAAGCTGCTGCGTTCTGTGGCGTATGGTCGGTTCTGTACATTATATGCAACGTATCATTATTTATGATCCTTAATGAATCAGGCCCATGGTGCTGCCAAGCTGTCCCTGGTTCCATTATTATATTTTCGAGGATGCCCATAAACACTTGCACTGTGAGCTGACTGCACTATATTCTTAAATTAAATACTTACCCCTGACTTATTGTCTGACAATGGGGAGGAGGGGGTGAGTTTAATCATTTACATTCCTGCATGTAGTGCTGCTGCTCCTCTGTCTCAGAGATAGTAGTGCTGCTGCTCCTCTGTCTCAGTGATAGTAGTGCTGATGCTCCTCCGTGTCAGTGATAGTAGTGCTGCTGCTGGTCCGTGTCAGTGATAGTAGTGCTGCTGCTCCTCTGTGTTAGTGATAGTAGTGCTGCTGCTCCTCTGTGTTAGTGATAGTAGTGCTGCTGTTCCTCCATGTTGGTGATAGTAGTGCTGCTGCTCCTCTGTCTCAGGGATAGTAGTGTTGCTGCTCCTCTCTCTCAGTGATAGTAGTTCTGCTGCTCCTCAGTGTCAGTGATAGTAGTGCTGCTGCTCCTCTGTCTCAGTGATATTAGTGCTGCTGCTCCTCTGTCTCAGTGATAATAGTGCTGCTGCTCCTCTGTGTCAGTGATAGTAGTGCTGCTGCTCCTCTGTGTCAGTGATAGTAGTGCTGCTGCTCCTCTGTGTTAGTGATAGTAGTGCTGCTGCTCCTCTCTCTCAGTGATAGTAGTGTAGCTGCTCCTCTCTCTCAGTGATAGTAGTGCTGCTGCTCCTCTGTCTCAGTGATTGTAGTGTTGCTGCTCCTCTCTCTCAGTGATAGTAGTGCTGCTGCTCCTCTGTCTCAGGGATAGTAGTGCTCCTGCTCCTCTGTCTCAGTGATAGTAGTGTTGCTGCTCCTCTGTGTCAGTGATATTAGTGCTGCTGTTCCAATGTGCATTGATAGTAGTGCTGCTGCTCCTCTGTGTCAGTGATAGTAATACTGCTGCTCCTTCTTGTCAGTGATAGTAGTTCTGCTGCTTCTCCGTGCCAGTGATAGTAGTGCTGCTGCTCCTCTCTCTCAGTGATATTAGTGCTGCTGCTCCTCTGTCTCAGTGATAGTAGTGCTCCTGCTCCTCTCTCTCAGTGATAGTAGTGCTCCTGCTCCTCTCTCTCAGTGATAGTAGTGTTGCTGCTCCTCTCTCACAGTGATAGTAGTGTTGCTGCTCCTCTCTCTCAGTGATAGTAGTGCTGTTCCTCCTCTGTGTCAGTGATAGTAGTGCTGCTGCTCCTCTCTCTCAGTGATAGTAGTGCTGCTGTTCCTCTGTCAGTGATAGTAGTGCTGCTGCTGCTCTTACGTGTCAGTGATATTAGTGCTGCTGCTCTTACGTGTCAGTGATATTAGTGCTGCTGCTCTTACGTGTCAGTGATATTAGTGCTGCTGCTCCTCTGTCTCAGTGATATTAGTGCTGCTGCTCTTACGTGTCAGTGATATTAGTGCTGCTGCTCTTACGTGTCAGTGATATTAGTGCTGCTGCTCTTACGTGTCAGTGATATTAGTGCTGCTGCTCCTCTGTCTCAGTGATATTAGTGCTGCTGCTCCTCTGTCTCAGTGATATTAGTGCTGCTGCTCCTCTGTCTCAGTGATAGTAGTGCTGCTGCTCTTACGTGTCTGTGATATTAGTGCTGCTGCTCCTCTGTCTCAGTGATATTAGTGCTGCTGCTCCTCTGTGTCAGTGATAGTAGTGCTGCTGCTCCTCTGTGTCAGTGATAGTAGTGCTGCTGCTCCTCTCTCTCAGTGATAGTAGTGCTGCTGCTCCTCTGTGTCAGTGATAGTAGTGCTGCTGCTCCTCTCTCTCAGTGATAGTAGTGCTGCTGCTCCTCTGTGTCAGTGATAGTAGTGCTGCTGCTCCTCTCTCTCAGTGATAGTAGTGCTGCTGCTCTTCCATGTCAGTGATAGTAGTGCTGCTGCTCCTCTCTCTCAGTGATAGTAGTGCTACTGCTCCTCTGTCTCAGTGATAGCAGTGCTGCTGCTCCTCTCTCTCAGTGATAGTAGTGCTGCTGCTCCTCTCTCTCAGTGATAGTAGTGTAGCTGCTCCTCTCTCTCAGTGATAGTAGTGCTGCTGCTCCTCTGTCTCAGTGATTGTAGTGTTGCTGCTCCTCTCTCTCAGTGATAGTAGTGCTGCTGCTCCTCTGTCTCAGGGATAGTAGTGCTCCTGCTCCTCTGTCTCAGTGATAGTAGTGTTGCTGCTCCTCTGTGTCAGTGATATTAGTGCTGCTGTTCCAATGTGCATTGATAGTAGTGCTGCTGCTCCTCTGTGTCAGTGATAGTAATACTGCTGCTCCTTCTTGTCAGTGATAGTAGTTCTGCTGCTTCTCCGTGCCAGTGATAGTAGTGCTGCTGCTCCTCTCTCTCAGTGATATTAGTGCTGCTGCTCCTCTGTCTCAGTGATAGTAGTGCTCCTGCTCCTCTCTCTCGGTGATAGTAGTGCTCCTGCTCCTCTCTCTCAGTGATAGTAGTGTTGCTGCTCCTCTCTCACAGTGATAGTAGTGTTGCTGCTCCTCTCTCTCAGTGATAGTAGTGCTGTTCCTCCTCTGTGTCAGTGATAGTAGTGCTGCTGTTCCTCTGTCAGTGATAGTAGTGCTGCTGTTCCTCTGTCAGTGATAGTAGTGCTGCTGCTCTTACGTGTCAGTGATATTAGTGCTGCTGCTCTTACGTGTCAGTGATATTAGTGCTGCTGCTCTTACGTGTCAGTGATATTAGTGCTGCTGCTCCTCTGTCTCAGTGATATTAGTGCTGCTGCTCTTACGTGTCAGTGATATTAGTGCTGCTGCTCTTACGTGTCAGTGATATTAGTGCTGCTGCTCAAACGTGTCAGTGATATTAGTGCTGCTGCTCCTCTGTCTCAGTGATATTAGTGCTGCTGCTCCTCTGTCTCAGTGATAGTAGTGCTGCTGCTCTTACGTGTCTGTGATATTAGTGCTGCTGCTCCTCTGTCTCAGTGATATTAGTGCTGCTGCTCCTCTGTGTCAGTGATAGTAGTGCTGCTGCTCCTCTGTGTCAGTGATAGTAGTGCTGCTGCTCCTCTCTCTCAGTGATAGTAGTGCTGCTGCTCCTCTGTGTCAGTGATAGTAGTGCTGCTGCTCCTCTCTCTCAGTGATAGTAGTGCTGCTGCTCCTCTGTGTCAGTGATAGTAGTGCTGCTGCTCCTCTCTCTCAGTGATAGTAGTGCTGCTGCTCTTCCATGTCAGTGATAGTAGTGCTGCTGCTCCTCTCCCTCAGTGATAGTAGTGCTACTGCTCCTCTGTCTCAGTGATAGCAGTGCTGCTGCTCCTCTCTCTCAGAGATAGTAGTGCTGCTGCTCCTACGTGTCAGTGATATTAGTGCTGCTGTTCCTCTGTGCAGTGATATTAGTGCTGCTGCTCCTCTGTGCAGTGATATTAGGGCTGCTGTTCCTCTGTGCAGTGATAGGCTGCCAATGTGGCTCATAGAGATCACAGCCGTCTGTGGATCTGACATCTCACCCCCTCTGCTGCCACACCCACCATAGGTGAGAAGCGATTGAGTGGAGTACACCACTCCACAGGAGTTTTTGGGTGGTTGTGGCAGCTATGCCATCTAGTAGCATTTCTCCTGCCCCTAGTAAAGTACAGTACTTTAATACGTTGTCCCTTTTAAATATCATTTTAATATTTGAATCTTTCAGCAGTAGATAGACTCTTTTTCTGTCAATGGTGGTGCTTGATTGAACAGTTGCTGCGGTTTGGCCAAATAAGGGCTGCTGGCAACACTGAGCAGTCAGTCTGGGACCACTGACAATGGAGGCTGATCCCGGCCACTTTTATATTCCTCATTCAACAATAGAAATTCTCAGACTCAGCGTTCCTTAAGAATCTTCTTACTGACAATACGTTTATAGCAAAATCCACTAGTGATGTAAGTGTTGCATTTTACCACTAAATATTGAAATCCAGCCCCGATGACCTACAGAAACAACCCACATTTCATAATTCAATGACATTTCTAACTGAGCAACATTATTTCTCTTTACATTTCTGATGTGCTGGCAAAGGAATCAGTTACATGATTGGATTAAAGTCAGCCTTGAGCTCAGATGTCAATGTGTATGAACCATCGTCCCACAATTGCCATCTGTTGAGTGTTACATGACAGCTGTATCTCTTGACCAGTGCGGGTGATGATAACAACAAGAGTATGACAAGAAGCATAGAACAGGATCCAGAACAGACATCGAAAATAAAAACAATTAAAAAAAAAAAAGAACTAAAAAACCACACATACACACACGGAGTAAAAGACATTTAGATACAGAATCACAATGTGTCAATAATAATGTGTACTGCTCCCTCTTTATAACATCATCTTAAAACATAGGTTTTAACTAGTTTAAAATCAAGGGTGGTATAATATAGATGGTGACCGTCTGTGAATATTCATATTAATGTAGAAAGGGCAACTACACACACAATTATTATTTTTATCTTTTATTTTATAAGGCGCCACAAAAAGTCTGCAGCGCCGTACATGACAGTAGCATACAATAGACAGTAACGAGCCATAACTGAATACATTGTACAGGAAAGTTTGAACATTTATTGCCAATGTTCGAACCTTAAAGTCAATTAATCATCATCATCACCATTTATTTATGTAGTGCCGCTGAATACTCATTCAGTATTATTTAAAAAAATTACCATACCAGGAGTATTCAACAACCATTATGAACTCCACAAATGGATCAGCAATCCCTATTGCAAGTGATGCTAAAGCTGCATTCACCATGAGACTGAAATCAGCACAGTCTGAAGGAGCCATCAATGCAAATCAGAGCCCATAGGTACATAGTTTAATTAACTGTGTGTTTACTGTGGTTCAGTTGCATTTTTTGTCACTGTATGTGCTGTAATTTAACAGCGGTCTAATTATGTGGAAGCTGGGAGGGTTTGGTAAATGTGTGTTCATTTTGTGTTACATGAACAGATTTCTTGCTGTCTGACAGCTGACCACAATCAAGCTCATTATAGTATTATAGGATAAATGCCGTCACATGACCAATCCAGAGCTGTCATCCCTCATATGTCAGATGGGTCTGTGCAAATATTTATAATCGTCAGCTGTCTGGATATGCACCTCATGTAGAGTGCTGACAATCTCAGGCTGCTGCTGAGAAGCTCAGTTCATAATCCACCTTAACCCAATGCTTACCATGGTCTGCTGCACAGACCTCATTCAAAGAATAATGGTACACGATAATGTCTATGGAAGCTGGGATCACAAAAACAAATATTGTGGTATCAGTTGGCGTGCCCTGTTTTAAACTTCCATGATATTTTTCCTGCAACAATTATATTCAGTGGCTATAAAGCAAATAGTTAAGTAAGAAAATACTGAAATAAAACTGTTACATGCATTTATTTGGAACTTGTTAATTATAGGGGTGCCACTGTAATTCACCACCGCTGCCACATGGACTGATTTGTAATATCTCGCCAGGGAAAGCTGGACACGTAGGCTGTTCTCCACAGCCACTGCCGGAGGTGCTGGAGGGGTTTCGATAGGAGCTGGTCTAGGCAGGACCAATAGACAGCCTCGCTGCTCAAGTTTGTCCTGTCACGCTTCCATGTAAATCACAGCTATGGAGCCCAGGATGTGATGAAGGCATAAAGTGTTTATTGAGCAGGTTATAATCAGGATATACAGAAAACACTACAAACCAAATATTGCTGATACTGCACAAGGATTTCTGAGTAAAGCTGAATACTGGTAACAAAGGAATACATGGCGCACGCCTTCCTCTGCAAGGTTGCATAACAGGACTGGACATGGGAGTATAAGGAAACTCACTTCCTGGTGCTAGAGGAAGGTGTTATTGTATACACTGTGGAGCCCATATAATTAACAAGTACTGTTTATTTCAATTTGCTTTTACTATTCAATCATGGGGAATTTATTTTTTTTATAAACAAGTAAATAGATGAATGACTTACAATGCAAGCAGTATAATCCAGCTTTATCTAAACTTAATTATATAGCATTAATGTCATAAGACAGCTTCCTTAACTAACACAATTGTGGTAAATAACGTAGGTGCAAAATTGTTCAGTGCATTGCAACCTGTGGATACTGTCTCCATATTCTGCAAATTGGATAATTATCTTCTGCAAGATGGCTGTTTAGATGAATGGATTAACATTAGAGTTGGAAGATAACTCCTGTGTAGAGTTGGAAGATAGCCCCTGTGTAGAGTTGGAGGATAACTCCTGTGTTGAGTTGGAAGATAGCCCCTGTGTAGAGTTGGAGGATAACTACTGTGTACAGTTAGAGGATAACTCCTGTGTAGAGTTGGAAGATAACTCCTGTGTAGAGTTGGAAGATAACTCCTGTGTATAGTTGGATAATAACTCCTGTGTACAGTTGGATGATAACTCCTGTGTAGAGTTGGAAGATAACTCCTGTGTAGAGTTGGAGGATAACTCCTGTGTACAGTTGGAGGATAACTCCTGTGTACAGTTGAATGATAACTCCTGTGTACCGTTGGAGGATAACTCCTGTGTAGAGTTGGAAGATAACTCCTGTGTATAGTTGGATGATAACTCCTGTGTAGAGTTGGAAGATAACTCCTGTGTAGAGTTGGAGGATAACTCCTGTTTAGAGTTGGAGGATAACTCCTATGTACAGTTGGATGATGACTCCTGTGTAGCGTTGGAAGATAACTCCTGTGTAGAGCTGGAGGATAACTCTTGTGTAGAGTTGGTAGATAACGCCCACATTGCTGGAATTATAATCATTAAATAGTTGAAACAACTCTACAAAAAATTCATTTGATAGATTGCTGTTATTTTTTACAGCATATATATGCTGATATCGCTGTGGCATTATCAATAGAATGAGAAGAACGGAAAAATTAGATAATAAACAACTTTTATAAAATATAATAATATGGCTCAGTGTGTTACTCACAAAGCGTTACAACTCGTTGTATCAGAACGTAGATGCTATTCTGTGTTGTGCTCATGACAGTGGGAGTATTTAGTAATACTAATGTAGGCAATGCAGCCATCAGGAGGGTATGAGGGGTACTGGTGTATGGGGCCCAGGCTCACCAGGGGGCCCGCAGCCCAGACTTACCAGGGGGTCCACTGATGAACTGTCCGCCCCGGCATCTCTGCTGCTGCCGTGAGCCTGGATGTCACTGTGAGAGCCAGGCAGCTGCCAAACGCGATCGCAGGAGAATGATCGCTCAGACCCCTGCAATCATGTGATCCGCCCGCTCTCCCTGTCCGCTGATTGCGTGACGTCAGACTGATGTTCCCGCCGCTGCTGTAGGAAGGAGGAGCTGAGAGGCTGCAGCAATCAACATCTAGGTAAGTACTTTTATTTTAAAAGTAACTATAATGGCTTCTCATGTGCTCTGAAAACAGCAGCTTTATGCCTCTACCAGTCAAAGTACTACACATTGAGAACAGTCATCAGCTGCAATGGATTTCATGTGCACTGCCTCACACTGAAAACAATAAATGAAGATAGGTTAAGGCTGTGCAAGCATTCAAACATCTATCTAAAGCTTAGGTGAGGTACTTACAAGATAGAGATTTCCTTCCCATGGATCAGTTGATTTTACTTTCCTCCTTTTTATTCTCAGCTTCCAATTATTTGTCCTACTTTATGGAAGTGTAAGTGACGGATATCTATGAAAATACTGGCACCTGAGTATTATTCAGTGTGTATGCGCTGCAGTACTCACCTACATGTTGATGACATGCCTGTTGTAGAGAATGCCAGTTGTTCCAGTAGGGAATATGAAGGAAACACTATGGGGCAAATTCAATTAAGCGCAAAGTGCCTCCAGAACAGACCTGAAGGCCCTACCGCAACATTGTAAATTTCATGTTCGCTCCCCCCCCCATAGGGCTGCAAAGGGAATTCTGCATTGTTGCTGTCCCGTAATACCTGATGTAATGCGCATCCGCATTGTCCGTGGTTAATTTAATATACTCCTATGATATATATATGAGTATATGTCAATACGTGACTCTTTAAGAACCAATCTTATACTAACATGTCACCAAGGCTGTTTTGTTGTATTGCTGACAGAATAACTGAGACGTGGGAGCAGTCACACCATTATATTGTATCTCACAAGTATCTGAAGCTTTCATATCCAAACAAACTGCCCTGATAACAAAGTATCTGGTAATATGTGTAGTTAGCTTTTGTAAGGTACATATGGGATCGGCAACCCATTTCTATCGGTGCGCCAGCAAAAATCTCTTCAAGCCCAGGTGCACCAGTGTGTGCATATATATATATATATATATATATATATATATATACAAGTTAACCCGTGCATGATACTCATGCATTCTAGTCAAATCAAGCTACTTAAGGTGTTAAAAAGGTTCTTGTCATGCATTTGGGCCCTAGCCCAGGCCTCCTCAGGGAAAGAGCGTTACTTCCCGACGCAAGCGGCCTTTTTTAACGTGGTTTTGTCCACATGTCATCACCTCATCATTCTTCTCCATTACCTCATCCTTCATTTTCATCGTCACATCTATCCAGATGTCTATCCAGACACAGGGATCTCTCTCAGCGGTCCTGAGTATCACACTCCTCTCACTCTGTCACCCCCGGCAACCACCAAACTACTCCCAACTGTCACCCCCGGCAACCACCAACCACTCCCAACTGTCACTTCTCCTTCAAGAAATATATATATTTTTTTTTTTTAAATCTTTATAAGCACTTTTAACAATTAACAAATTAAATTAACAAATTAAAAACATCTTAGTATACCAAATTTCAGCCCTTTATGAATTTTTTTTTCCACACACACTAAGAATTTAGTAGGTCAGTGTATAACTCCGCCCAACAGGTGGCGCTGCTGCTTGGTTTTATTTTTTCCACACACACACACACACACAGACAGACAGACTAACACACGCCACTAGACATTTAAATATTATATATATATATATATATATATATATATATATATATATATTGGTCAAAGTGTTCTGCTATATGGTGGCCCCTGCCTGTTTCATATGCAACGGGTCCTTCGACAGTACAGTATCTCGCACCAACCAATCAGACACATGTTTTCATTTGCTTAAACCAATCAAAGCTAATTGCTTACTATTTGCTATTTTTACACTGTAAAAGTTTTCACCTCTGTTAATAAATAGACCCCAGCGTTTGTCTTAAGCATTTCTCACTTTTTATTTTCTGTAATTAATGCATTATAAATGCAGTGGGATTATACAAGAAAATTTGCAGTGAAAATGAATGTGAGATACTAATATGCATGACATATTTCATCATGGAAATGACAACTCTAATGATAGAGCATAAGTTATTTCTAGCGTTCTGTACATGATAAACAGTATGTGGAGGATTAATTGGTTAACTTCTTCTCTTTATTACACTAAAATAAAATAGACACGTTTGATGCACAAACTTTGTTTCATATGAAAGTATGTTTGTCACCACAAGCTTCCTGTCACAGTATAACACAAGCCTCATACATTACTCTGTGCTACTCTTACACTGATTTACACCATATAACTCTTGGTTTGAGACGTCCTCCATTCCCCTCCTCACGTCATGTCACTGCCCCTGTCACATGCAATCCTGTCCTCCCTAACACATCACTCATCTACTGATATACTCTGTGCTGCTGAGCACCCTGCTCCTTTCACTATATAACTCTCAGTCTGTGGCTTTCGGCTGTCTCCATTCCCCTCCTCACATCATGTCACTGCCCCTGTCACATGCAGCCACTATTCTCTAGCACAGTCACAGGAGTGGACAGGTCACTGCCTCCAACAAGATTAGCTCCCTCATCTCTTGCTGCTGAGACCATTCTGATGATCTGATTGGCCAGTAAATGCACATAGATGAGCAGATGAAGTCTAAATAGATTAAGTTGTAGGTATATTTAGTGAAACACCAAACACATTTGACAAAATACACTACTGCTAATGGTTATCTATACAAAACAGATTAAATATGTATGGGCAGCACAGTGGCTAAGTGGTTAGCACTTCTGCCTCACAGCACTGGGGTCATAAGTTCAATTCCCGACCATAGCCTTATCTGTGTGGAGCTTTTATGTTCTCCCCGTGTTTGCGTGGGTTACCTCCGGGTGCTCTGGTTTCCTCCCACACTCCAAAAACCTACTAGTAGGTTAATTGGCTGCTAAGAAATTGACCCTAGTCTGTGTGTCTGTCTGTGTTAGTGAATTTAGACTGTAAGCTCCAATGGGGCAGGGACTGATGTGAGTGAGTTCTCTGTACAGCGCTGTGGAATTACTGGTGCTATATAAATAAATGCTGATGATGATGATATGTTCTCCATTGTCATGTATCACTGTCATCAGATAGATAGATAGATAGATAGATCATTATGGAACAGGACTTAAAGAAGCATTAATATCTTGTAAATGCCACTGATATTTATTTGGGATAGATTAGAATAGACTAGAATAGAATAACGGGAATAAAATATTAAATGTCTCTATGTTACATATTCCACTTTATTTAGATACATACATTGATCTCTGTAATACAAGGCAATGTTTGTATTCGATATTAGCTCAACATAATATTGTTCAGGCTGCATTTTCTTAGACATGAATAATTTTAATGAGCCTAATTATTTTCTAAACAACATGTTTACATGTTCATTATTGAAGCATCATGGTGATAAAATATACTACAAAGCGTATGCAGCTAACCTGCGGGTTTGAACCTAAATATTCACGTCATTGTAGCCTATCAATCCCATAGGAAATAGTAAAAGCAGTGAGACACTCCTTTGTTTCAGCTTTTTAAATGTCTCCTTTCATTGTATAGTCGACAAGTATACTTTCAAGGATGATAAAAAATGTAAGAACGTAGATTTAAAATGGTTTATTCAAACCCCATTACTAGAGATGCTCAAAACAGCCTCAAACTGTTTCTTGAACCTGTTCATCTAACCGATACAAACGTTCGACAAAAAAAAAACCTTCAAACTAAATTTGACCAAATCCAACAGGTTTGATCTTAAATTAACAAATTATTATTTTTTTTAATGCAAACGGCAATTTGTGAACTTTGGTGAACCCGATCCGCTTTCTTCAAATGTGAAAAGCGAACCTCAAATGTGAATGGCTAATAGCTAATGGGGAACGATGAACATCAAATCAGATCAGCGATCCAAGAACGTAAATTTTCAACTGCTAAATTGAATCAAGGTCTACCGAAGAGTGTATCACACACATTTTTATGGACATGGAACGGCTGAAGTTTGATCGATTGTTTAACAGTTTAGAATTTTTTTAGCATCTCTTCTCATGACCTGAATTTTGGTGACTCTTGCTGGGAACCTTCTTCCAATGAAACAGAAGGAACCCTGATTAAATTGTTACCACAATCGTGGACTCAACCTGCAGAGCAGCCTCAGCAGAACTAAATGTGGGCTTCAACCCACAGACGTAATTTTAATTAGGGATGTGCACCGGCGACTTTTGAGGTCTCGTGTTTTGTGTTTTGGATCCGGATTTTCGTTATTTTTGAGGTTCGGATTTGTCTCGCAAAACACTTGACGAAAGGTCTCGGTTCGGATTTAAGGTATTGGATTCGGATTTTTTTTGAAAAAAACATAAAAAGTTTAAAAATCAAGTTTTTGGGCTTATTTTCACTCCTAGGCTATTATTAACCTCAATAACATTCAATAACAAGCATTTCCACTAATTTACAGTGCATTCTGAACACCTCACAATATAGTTATTAGTCCAAAACGTTGCAACAAGGTATCTTTCTGGACTGCGTAGAGGAGTGGGTCACCACAATATATTATAAACCCTGAACTTTTATGATTCGCACCAATAATTGTACCTGGACTGCGTAGAGGAGTGGGTCACCACAATATATATTAAAAACCCTGAACTTTTATGATTCGCACCAATAATTGTACCTGGACTGCGTAGAGGAGTGGGTCACCACAATATCTTAAAAACCCTGAACTTTTATGATTCGCACCAATAATTGTACCTGGACTGCGTAGAGGAGTGGGTCACCACAATATATTAAAAACCCTGAACTTTTATGATTCGCACCAATAATTGTACCTGGACTGCGTAGAGGAGTGGGTCACCACAATATCTTAAAAACCCTGAACTTTTATGATTCGCACCAATAAATGTACCTGGACTGCGTAGAGGAGTGGGTCACCACAATATCTTAAAAACCCTGAACTTTTATGATTCGCACCAATAATTGTACCTGGACTGCGTAGAGGAGTGGGTCACCACAATATCTTAAAAACCCTGAACTTTTATGATTCGCACCAATAATTGTACCTGGACTGCGTAGAGGAGTGGGTCACCACAATATCTTAAAAACCCTGAACTTTTATGATTCGCACCAATAATTGTACCTGGACTGCGTAGAGGAGTGGGTCACCACAATATATATTAAAAACCCTGAACTTTTATGATTCGCACCAATAATTGTACCTGGACTGCGTAGAGGAGTGGGTCACCACAATATCTTAAAAACCCTGAACTTTTATGATTCGCACCAATAATTGTACCTGGACTGCGTAGAGGAGTGGGTCACCACAATATATTAAAAACCCTGAACTTTTATGATTCGCACCAATAATTGTACCTGGACTGCGTAGAGGAGTGGGTCACCACAATATCTTAAAAACCCTGAACTTTTATGATTCGCACCAATAATTGTACCTGGACTGCGTAGAGGAGTGGGTCACCACAATATATTAAAAACCCTGAACTTTTATGATTCGCACCAATAATTGTACCTGGACTGCGTAGAGGAGTGGGTCACCACAATATCTTAAAAACCCTGAACTTTTATGATTCGCACCAATAATTGTACCTGGACTGCGTAGAGGAGTGGGTCACCACAATATATTAAAAACCCTGAACTTTTATGATTCGCACCAATAATTGTACCTGGACTGCGTAGAGGAGTGGGTCACCACAATATATTAAAAACCCTGAACTTTTATGATTCGCACCAATAATTGTACCTGGACTGCGTAGAGGAGTGGGTCACCACAATATCTTAAAAACCCTGAACTTTTATGATTCGCACCAATAATTGTACCTGGACTGCGTAGAGGAGTGGGTCACCACAATATATTAAAAACCCTGAACTTTTATGATTCGCACCAATAATTGTACCTGGACTGCGTAGAGGAGTGGGTCACCACAATATCTTAAAAACCCTGAACTTTTATGATTCGCACCAATAAATGTACCTGGACTGCGTAGAGGAGTGGGTCACCACAATATCTTAAAAACCCTGAACTTTTATGATTCGCACCAATAATTGTACCTGGACTGCGTAGAGGAGTGGGTCACCACAATATCTTAAAAACCCTGAACTTTTATGATTCGCACCAATAATTGTACCTGGACTGCGTAGAGGAGTGGGTCACCACAATATCTTAAAAACCCTGAACTTTTATGATTCGCACCAATAATTGTACCTGGACTGCGTAGAGGAGTGGGTCACCACAATATATATTAAAAACCCTGAACTTTTATGATTCGCACCAATAATTGTACCTGGACTGCGTAGAGGAGTGGGTCACCACAATATCTTAAAAACCCTGAACTTTTATGATTCGCACCAATAATTGTACCTGGACTGCGTAGAGGAGTGGGTCACCACAATATATTAAAAACCCTGAACTTTTATGATTCGCACCAATAATTGTACCTGGACTGCGTAGAGGAGTGGGTCACCACAATATCTTAAAAACCCTGAACTTTTATGATTCGCACCAATAATTGTACCTGGACTGCGTAGAGGAGTGGGTCACCACAATATATTAAAAACCCTGAACTTTTATGATTCGCACCAATAATTGTACCTGGACTGCGTAGAGGAGTGGGTCACCACAATATCTTAAAAACCCTGAACTTTTATGATTCGCACCAATAATTGTACCTGGACTGCGTAGAGGAGTGGGTCACCACAATATATTAAAAACCCTGAACTTTTATGATTCGCACCAATAATTGTACCTGGACTGCGTAGAGGAGTGGGTCACCACAATATATTAAAAACCCTGAACTTTTATGATTCGCACCAATAATTGTACCTGGACTGCGTAGAGGAGTGGGTCACCACAATATCTTAAAAACCCTGAACTTTTATGATTCGCACCAATAATTGTACCTGGACTGCGTAGAGGAGTGGGTCACCACAATATATTAAAAACCCTGAACTTTTATGATTCGCACCAATAATTGTACCTGGACTGCGTAGAGGAGTGGGCACTGGGCACCACAATAAAATATATAAAAAACCTTCAACAGATCTGCATTACACTACACATACGGCTGCTCCTCCATCCTCTCCATCATATACATGTTGGAGTTTTAGCGTGTGACAACCTCTTGTTTTTGATAATGTCAGTGCATTTTGAATATTTTTCAATTTGCCCCACACCACTGAATGTACTTTATCTATGATACGCAATACGCATCTATCTATCTTGACTGCGTAGTGTGGTGGCCCCGGTACACAATTTGGTACCGAGGCCACAATATAATTAAAAAACCCTCCACGTGTCTGAATTCCACCAAACAAGTATCTGGACTGCATAGTGGGGTGGCCCCGGTACCCAATTTGATACCGGGGCCACAATACCTCCTCCAAACATGGTACAGACAATTCGTCATTGAGAGACCCCAGACAGACAGGGTCGAAGTGTTATTGTTTGACTTTGTAAACCCAAAAAAATGTCCCTGTTGCACATAGTCGTGCAATGAAGACTGACTTTTTCATTTAAAGGCACGATCTTTAAAGTGTAGTGTTTGTAAGTCTAAGTCATATTATACTTTTGGTAAAATTGGTTTATTTTGTTCCTCTTTATGGTAATTAATTAGTAATAGAATTAAAGTAGGAAATAGAATTAAAGTATGAAATAGAATTAAAGTAGGAAATAGAGTGGTATAGAGTTGTAGTGTGGTATAGATAGAGTGGTCCACACAATATAATAATAAAACCCTCAACTGGTCTGAATTCCACCAAACAAGTATCTGGACTGCGTAGTGGGGTGGCCCCGGTACACAATTTGGTACCGAGGCCATAATATAATTAAAAAATTGGGCATCAACTGTCACCGTTGTTTAATATCTGATACACCTAAATATGGACTGCACAGTGGAGTGGCCCCGGTAGTAAATTTGGTGCCGGGGCCACAATACCTCCTCCAACTTCCAAGTGTAGTGTTTATAAAGACACACAGCGTCGAAGTGTTATTATTAGTTGACTTTCTTAACCCTAAAATTGTCCCTGTTGCAAATATTCGTGCAATGGACAGTTACTTTTCTATTGAAAGACTCAAGCTTTCAAGTGTAGTGTTTATAAAATATAAACAACAATACAGTAGTTTTAGAGCACGTCAATACCTCTTGTTTTAAATTATGACACGGCATTTTACTTTTGGTTTAATTTCTTGAATTTTTTTACATTTGGTTTTACTTTTTGAACATGGCAAACGACTGTTGCTTGGTCATATAATGCAAAAAAAAAAGTTCCAAGATGGAATTGTCCTTGGGCCCTCACACCCACCCTTATGTTGTTGAAATAGGACATGCACACTTTAACAAACCAATCATTTCAGCGACAGGGCCTACCAAACAACTTTGGCTGAAATGATTGGTTTGTTTGGGCCCCCACACCAAAAAAGCTATTCATCTCTCCCTGTACAGACTAAACAGGCTCTACTGAGGCAAGATGTCGTCCTCATCCTCAACCTCTGATTCCTCTCCCCCTACAGTGTGTACTTCCTCCTCATCACACATTATCAATTCGTCCCCGCTGGACTCCACAACCACAGGTCCCTCTGTAGTATCTGGAGGGCAGTGCTGTACTTCATTGAGGAATTGATTATTCATTTTTATAAACATCATTTTTTCAACGTTGTGAGGAAGCAACCTCCTTCGCCGCTCACTGACCAGGTTCCCCGCTGCACTAAAAACTCTTTCCGAGTACACACTGGAGGGGGGACAACTCAGGTAAAATAGAGCCAGTTTGTACAGGGGCTTCCAAACTGCCTTTTTTTCCTGCCAGTAACAATATGGACTGTCTGACATGTCTACTTGGATGGTGTCAGCAAAGTAATCATCCACAATTTTTTCTATTGTGACAGCATCCAATGCAGCGAGAGTAGACATGTCTGCAATGGTTGGCAGGTCCTTCAGTCCGGACCAGATGTTATCAGCATCCCCGCCAGTGCCTCTTTTGGGAAAACTGAGCTTTTTCCTCGCAGCCATAGATGTGGAAGAAAATGAGGGTGGAGCTGTTGGCATGTCACGGTCCTCTTCAGAGGACAATCTCCTGACCAGCAGGTCTTTGCACCGCTGTAGACTTGTGTCCGCCGGAAACAGAGACACAACATACGCTTTAAACCGAGGATCGAGCACGGTGGCCAGAATGTATTCCTCTGACTTTAAAAGAGTGACCACCCTCGGATCCTGGCAAAGCGTACGAAGGGCTACATCCACAAGAGCTACATGCTTGGTGTAATCGCAATGGCTTACCAGCTCCTCCCTCACTTTCTCCAGCTGCTTCTGCAACAGCCTGATCAGGGGAATGACCTGACTCAAGCTGGCAGTGTCGGAACTGACTTCTCGTGTGGCAAGTTCAAATGGCTGCAGAACCTTGCACAACACGGAAATCAGTCTCCACTGCGCTTGACTGAGGCGCATCCCCACTCCTTTGCCTATGTCGTAGGTGGCTGTGTAGGCCTGAATGGCCTTTTGCTGCTCCTCCATCCTCTGCAGCATATAGAGGGTGGAGTTCCAGCGCGTCACAACCTCTTGTTTGAGGTGATGGCAGGGCAGGTTCATGCTTTTTTGATGTGCCTCTAGTCTGCGGTAGGCACTGGCTGAATGCCGAAAGTGTCCAGCAATTTTGCGCGCCACCGCAAGCATCTCCTGCACACCCCTGTCACTCTTGAGGTAATGCTGCACCACCAAATTAATGGTGTGGGCAAAACATGGGACGTGCTGGAAATTGCCCATATTTAATGCCCGCACAATGTTACTGGCATTGTCTGACACCACAAATCCCCATGAGAGTCTAAGTGGGGTAAGCCACTGGGAGATAATTTCCCTCATTTTCTCTAATATGTTGTCAGCGTTGTGCCTCTTATTAAAGCCTGTAATGCACAATGTTGCCTGCCTTTGCATGAGCAGCCATTTTGTAGATGCTGCTACTGATGCAGCTGTTGCTGTTGCTGCGGAAGGGGATGCATCTACCCAGTGGGTTGTCACAGTCATATAGTCCTTCGTTTGCCCAGAACCACTTGTCCACATGTCCGTGGTTAAGTGGACAGTGGGTACAACCGCATTTTTAAGAGCACTGAGGACACTTGATCGTACTTCTCTGTACATTTTTGGTATCGCCTGCCTAGTGAAGTGGAATCTCGAGGGGATTTGGTACCGGGGACACAATACCTCCATCAACCCTCTAAATCCCACTCCACTGATGGCGGACACCGGGCGCACGTCTAACACCAACATTGCAGTTACAGCCGCAGTTATACGCTTTGCAATAGGGTGACTACTATCGTATTTGGTGGTCATGGCAAACGACTGTTGGACGGTCAATTGTTTTGTGAAAGACTTAGCGGTCTTACGACTTCCCCTCTGGGAAGATGACCGACTAACAGCAGCAACAGCAGCAGTGGCAGTAGTAGGCGTACCGCTGCAGGATTCCTCGGATGAATCCCGTATTGAGGAGGACTCAGTCTGGCTGCTGACTTGGGCTGCAGGACTGAATCTGATGGAGATTGTGGAGGAAGTTGACGAGGAGGGTGTTGCTGGTGTGTATCCAACTGGACCACGGGATTTAGGTGTCCCTGTACCGATGAGGGTCCTAGCCCCAGTTCCTGAACTAACCACTGAACTATGAAGGTTATTCAGGTGACGTATAAGGGAGGATGTTCCTAGGTGGGCAAGATCCTTACCCCTGCTTATTTGAGCTTTACATAAGCTACATATTGCCATACATTGGTTGTCTGGATTTGGATAAAAATAACTCCAGACCGAAGAGGTGCATTTTTTGGTCTTCTGACCAGGCATGACGATGGGCTTTTTCATCCCATGGACATCAGCTGTTTCCCCCCCTGGTGCCTCATTTACAATAACCACATCACCATCCTCATCATCAAGTTCCTCCACAGCGCCAGCTACATCATCAATAGCCTCCTCCCGAGCCACCTCTTCCCGTACAGTGATGGGAAGGTCAGGCTTGACAACCACCAACACCCTTGGACTCGCCTTGGGGATTTGTGATAATTTCTCTTTAGAAGGCAGAGTTGTTTGCTGTTTTGTTGCTGACAGCATAACTCTCTTCAATTTTTTGTAGGGGGGGGAGGAGGAGGAGGGCTAAGATCCGTGGGTGAAGCTGAACCACTAGTCATGAACACGGGCCAGGGCCTAAGCCGTTCCTTGCCACTCCGTGTCGTAAATGGCATATTGGCAACTTTACGTTTCTCCTCAGATGATTTTAAGTTTCTCTTTTTGCTACTTTTTCTTAACTTGGGCTTTTTGGATTTTACATGCCCGGTACTACGAGATTGGGCATCGGGCTTGGAAGACGATGTTGATGGCATTTCATCGTCTATGTCATGACTAGTGGCAACAGCTTCAGCATTAGGAGGAAGTGGGTCTTGATCTTTCCCTACTTTATCCTCCAAATTTTTGGTCTCCATTATATGTAGCACAAGATACTGCAGAATGTGTGAACTTGGTAATATTGCAGTACCAATGGACTTATACTGCTGGATTGGTTTTGCAAATTTGGTTATAATTATTATATATTTTTTTTTTTTTAAATTTTTTATTTTTTTTTACTTTTTTTTTATTTTTAAAAAACTTGGGAATAGTGGGGAAATAACTATGCCCTTAGAAGCACAGAGCACAGGACACAGCACCACTGGACTGAACAGGACACGGCACAGGACCCAGCAGCACTACGGAACTCAGCAGGACAGAGCACAGGACACAGCACCACTGGACTGATACTGCAGAATGTGTGAACTTGGTAATATTGCAGTACCAATGGACTTATAAATTATAATGCTGGATTGGTTTTGCAAATTTGGTTATAATTATTATATATTTTTTTTTTTTTTTTTTTTTACTTTTTTTTTATTTTTAAAAAACTTGCGAATAGTGGGGAAATAACTATGCCCTTAGAAGCACAGAGCACAGGACACAGCACCACTGGACTGAACAGGACACGGCACAGGACCCAGCAGCCCTACGGAACTCAGCAGGACAGAGCACAGGACACAGCACCACTGGACTGATACTGCAGAATGTGTGAACTTGGTAATATTGCAGTACCAATGGACTTATAATGCTGGATTGGTTTTGCAAATTTGGTTATAATTATTATATATTTTTTTTTTTTTAAATTTTTTATTTTTTTTTACTTTTTTTTTATTTTTTAAAAACTTGGGAATAATGGGGAAATAACTATGCCCTTAGAAGCACAGAGCACAGGACACAGCACCACTGGACTGAACAGGACATGGCACAGGACCCAGCAGCACTACGGAACTCAGCAGGACAGAGCACAGGACACAGCACCACTGGACTGATACTACAGAATGTGTAAACTTTGTAATATTGCAGTACCACTGGACTTTTACTGCTGAATGTGTGAACTTGGTAATATTGCAGTACCAATGGGCTTATACTGCAGGATTGGTTGTGCAAATTTTGTGGTAATTAAAAAATATTAAAGTAGTTTTTGGTATTTTTTAAAAAAACTTTTTTTTATTTTTTTAAACACAGGGGAATATTGGGGAAATAACTATGCCCTTAGAAGCACAGAGCACAGGACACAGCACCACTGGACTGAACAGGACACAGCACAGGACCCAGCAGCACCACTGACCTCAGAAGGACAGAGCACAGCACACAGCACCACTGGACTGATACTGCAGAACACAGCACAGCACAGCACAGCACAGCACAGCACAGCACAGCACAGCACAGAACTAAACAGCACAGAACTAAACAGCACAGAGGACCACCTAACACACCCTCCCTCTACCCTGATCAATGCCCGAGTGAAGATGGCGGCGACTAGCGGGGAATTTATAGGATCCGAGTATCGCGAGATCCGACAACGGGATTATGAGTCAGAGCCTCAGTTTCACTTTTGAATTTGGCGCCAATACCCGGATCTGTCTCGGATCCGACTCGGATCCGCAACGTTCGGGTGGGCTCGGATTTCATAAATCCGAGTGCGCTCATCCCTAATTTTAATGTCTCCGGACGGTAACTATTGGTGAAATTGAAACGGGGGGTTAAAGTGGCAGAATGATGAGGGGTGATACGGACATGGCACTACACTCAGCTCTAGCCTAGTCCTACCCTTTGAGGCATATTTAATTGGGTTCCCTTAAGCACATGTAAGGACTTTACAGAGTAATAATGAATGTCATTTAAGTAAAAGGGACAGGTATCATTTAAAAAATATAATCAAGAAATAAAGAGGGAGAGAGAGAAAGCGGGAAAGAAAACATGTGAAATTATGTAAACTACAAAGTACTTTCTGGTTATATCGAGCTGCTGTTTTTTGAAGAGTCACATAACATTAGTTCTCCAGACATCTCCCCCCATTGTATCCTTCCATGAAAAGCTCACAACTGGTGTCTGCTTTTCAGATGTAGATTCCAGCAAAGCTTTCAAATTCAATTGAATGTGATATGTAAATAGGTGCTGGGTGTTTTATACAAATCAATCTGCAGATTCTGCTCTTTAGTTTCAAACTCTCCTTATAGAATAAATAGTATTGTTCCAAACTCAATTTAAAAAACAAAACAAAAAAAAAACATTTAATGCAATGTTCTGGTATCCAGATATTTAGTGAGTAGACCCTGGGATAAATTATAGTGGGTTGAAGTGATTGAAGATCAGTGATGTAGAGAAAGGCACGTCAGTTAGTTTACGTGTGAGGCAGCCTCATTGTTGAACAATGAGACATGTCAATCACACGTTAAATAGAAACCGATCTTTCCAGGGATTGGAGAATGACACCACCCGGCAACACTATTCCAGGAAACAATAAATAAGGGGCCCATTTACTGTTACCAATTGCTGCTACAGGTGTGAAATTGAAACATCTGCTATTTTAAAAAATATACCCTATTTATTGGAGGCCAGGACACTGTACTGTGGGGAATATTTTATGAACACAGAGGAACATGTTCTGAAAAATGTCTGTGATAGAAAGACTATAAATTTTCGCACCATATTATATTAAAAATTCTTATGTAGAAATTAATGTTTTTCCTTTTTTCACCTTAATTTTTTTCTTTTTTGCTTTTCTTAGGAAATTAGGCATTTTAACATTTATTCTATTTTATTTTGAGGTGGATTCATTCCCTACATGTTTATTACAGCGTTTTGATTCAGGTGGAAAAAAATAATAATAAGAAAACAGAACAATTTTTGCATCTTATAAAGTTTTATTTTGGTGTTAACTGTAAACTGCTACCTTGTACTCATTAGCATATGAAGAGGAGGCAACATCATGTTATAGAATATGGAGCACTATAAGGACTATAATTCTAAATACCAGGCAAAATGACCAATTCTTTCATAGAATATCCCATCAAATATTTTTTTTTTCATCATATTAGATTTACATTTATCAATAATGCTGCACACACATGCTGTGATATTATTATTAGTCTTTAATTATATACTGCCAACATATTACACTCCTCTCTGCAGAGATGTTACAATCATTAAAATGCATAGTGTTGATTCCCCTCTTATGTGAATCCCCTTTCGGGTTAACCTTGCACAACACTTAAAAACCATAAAATAAAGACACGGACACCAACTTAAGTTTGGAAATAAAAAGGTCCTTTTATTTTTATTATTATTATTTTTTTTTAATTATTTTATTTATTTTTATTTTATTTTCTTTATTTTATTTTATTTTATCCGGATCCAGGAAACAGGAAGCTCTCTCCCCCTCCACTGCTGGATATTTTCTTTCCACGACCACTCCCACCTCATCCCAATTGGCTGATTCCATCACAGACTTAACCCCTAATGGTAAGTAACATTGTCAGCTCACAACACATGCTTTTAAATTCCTTCGGCTTAATGGCCTCTCTCACACTTACACCAGTTCCTGCTCCAGTGCAATTTACAATCTAAATTCTAAACCACATATACACACATGTACACACATGAACAAGTTTGTCATGCACAAAACCATGTTACAATGCAAGGGGTGCAAATTAGTTTATTATTTTTGCACATAAGTTACATACTGACTGTTTTTTTCACGTAGCACACAAATACCTGAAAGCTTTTTTTACACTGAAATTTAAAGTTGATCTAAGACATGTTCTAGCCCAACTATAAATCTGCCATCTCATTTTAAATTTACCTCCCCCTCCGATGCAACATGGTTTTGCCAAAGTGCAAATTACTCATTTTTTTCCTTTACTTCCCTTAAAAAATCAGGGCCATAAACTCTGCATAACAGTGTCCAAGTCAGAACTGAGCCTTTGGCCCCGGGGTTATGACGCAACAATGCAAATCACTGTGCCACAGTGCCATCCATATCACAGCCAACATATGGTCGACATCACAGTGTGTGAGAGGCACAAACTACAGCATTGAGTAATCCAAATTATCCTGATCATTACTAGGCATGCCAGTAAATGCAGTTATGGAATGATTGCAGATGGCCACTCTCTACCTGTGCGTGTTTTCGTCTCTTGACCATAACAGGCGCCAGTCATGACAGAAGTGATCTGGACACTCGTCCTGTAAAGCAGAATGGTCAGGTGTTTTGTCTGTTTTGCCCACCTTCGTCTGTGCCCAAATTGGACATAGATCCTGTCGCCACACGTTGTGCCAAATAGCAACCTGAGCTCATATGTGATTTGCTTAAGATTTTGGTCACAGTAACTGATTGGGCAAGGGTCGTCAATGTCCCTTAAGCTTGTATCATAATCTAGCTTTGTATCAATTAAAAGGTATCAATTTATTAACTAATTCTTAGTGACATACCTGTAGATTCCATTAGATCAGTACCTCTAGTGGGCAAATTTTGATGGAACTTTGTACAACTCATGTGTGGTTGGCATTACAAAGAATAAGGTTTTTTAAACCACCTCTTAGATATCGATATATAATATATATATAACATGAAATAATGCCTGTAAGATTCGGAAAAGCCCAGATTCGAGTCCAATATAGCACAAATCCACTGGTCCCCTGCTTTTAACCCTTGCTTGGTAGGTATAAGTTGGAAATAGAAGAAAAAACACAATTCAAAAAGAAAATGTGTAAGTTAATAATGTGGTGATCTAGAAACAGTGTCTAGGAATCAATTGGTCCACAAAGACTCCCTCCCCTGTCACAAATCTGGCTCTAATGGAAATGGTGACATAACTGATGAAAATAATGGGTGTCAGGCCATTTCAGTCTACGTACACAGTCTCTTGTCTTCACACCAAATAACACATTAGGGCATGAATCACTTGCTCAGATTTGTAGTAACAGCAAAATCATTTTTGTCATCCAACACGTCAATGGGTTGCAAGATGATAAGAGGTCCACTTGGTATAATAACTGACGCTCATTCATGGTGTAACTGCCACTTTCTGCTTCGCTTCTCTCCTCCTGCACTCTTACTTTTGGATAACTGGTCTCTGTTTCCCCATATCTTGCAGACCTCCTCTCTGTAATTTGGACCAGACAACGAGCTTACCTAAGAATATGACAGAAGCATGCTTGTGGTTGGCTACAAGTAGACAACAATGAGTGCCAGCCATGACAATGTGCTAAGAGCAAAATCCGCATTATAGACACAAGATTGATCTTACAGACAGCAATCTGAAACACATAACTTTTTTGTAGCCAAGAAACCTAATCACCTAAAGGTCAACTGTTGAGTTTGAAAAGATATAATGAATCAGTTGAAGAAGCACAATAATCAACAGAATGCTAAAAGTGTTCATAGTGTATTGACTCCAGAGCCACCAGTCATGTCAAGGGATGGAAAGAGTTACCCTAGCTAATGGATAGTATATGATCTCGGAAAGGAATAGGGCAAGGTTACATTAACTGCCCGGTTCTAATACCAGAGTGACGTCAGGAAATAATGTACTGTATGTACCTAGTCTTGAAAGCAACCTGTTGCTACGGAAGAAGGTCACAAAGCAAGGCAATGTTTGTAACATTCAACCCTGAAGCTATAAGGAAACTAGCTAAAGATCAACTGGCTAATAGTATCAATCAGTGCATCCAGAGGATGAAATCTACTAGCTGCTTGAGATGGAAAGTGACCAGAAAATATATGTTTTAAAAGAACACCAGTACCAGAGCTGAACACCCTTTGACCTTGATAAATATGTATGTGTGGGCAGCATGGTGGCTCAGTGGTTAGCACTTCTGCCTCACAGCACTGGAGTCATGACTTCAATTCCCGACCATGGCCTTATCTGTGTGGAGTTTGTATGTTCTCCCCGTGTTTACGTGGTTTTCCTCCGGGTGCTCCGGTTTCCTCCCACACTCCAAAAACATACTAGTAGTTTAATTGGCTGGTATCAAAATTGACCCTAGTCTCTCTCTCTCTGGCTGTGTGTGTTTATGCTAGGGAATTTAGACTGTAAGTTCCAATGGGGCAGGGACTGATGTGAATGAGTTCTCTGTACAGCGCTGCGGAATCAGTGGCGCTATATAAATAAATGGTGATGATGATGATGACAATGTTTGTGGATCATTGAACAATGAGACACCAGGGAGGGAGACATCGCTACACACAATAGTCTAAGCATCACCATAGTCACATAATAGTCTAGGTAAAACATTTGTTTGGACGCCAAAGGTACTATGCGAATATAATGGGACTCATTACACACATGGTAAGCTACCTTGCAAGAAAAACAGAATTGTGTTACAGACCACAGTGCCATACAACCCTGGATAGGTTGGTACGGCAGAGATAAAGAGCTGTAGGCTCTGTGAAAGTAGACTCTTTAATGCCAACAACATATTATAGTGAAGCATTCATGACAGCTTGCTATCTCAAAATTATTTATTCTGCAAGGCTACAGAGAAAACTCAATATGAACAGTGGAAAGGAAAAAATGCTGTGCTGCAATATATTAAAATATTTGAGAAGCAAGGCCTATGAACATGTTCCTGAAGAAAGTTATAGCAAATGGGAGACTCATGCAAATGAAAGAACTCTATTAGGCTACTGTGTGAGCCAAAAGGATAAAGAACTCTGAACCAAGAAGATAACAATTAGCAGAAGCATGGTAATCAACAAAGCCTCCGTGTCAATCAAATTTCGCTACATTTCAGTGCTTCAGCCTTAGCAACAAACACAATCAGAAACACAGGCAGATTAGCAAAGTGACACTGCAATTGAATTAGACAATTCAGCTACTCAAGAAGGAGAAAGAAAAATATTACTGCTACCTTCAGTTGCAAGACCCAAAATATGAAATAAGGGCATTCCAGCCAAACACCTGTCCTATATGGTTTGAATATCATCAATACTCAAGCCAAAGTAATGCAAGAAGATGCAAGGACTTCCTATACATGAGAGGAAAGAAGTTGATTAAAGCTGCTCATGAACAGATAAATTCTCTGAACAGCCTCCAGGCATGAGAACCCATACACTAACTGACAGTCAAGCATGCAATTGGATGCAAATGTTATTTTAAGACAAAGTGCAATTTTGAAGGAACAGTTTCAAAAATTAAGGCAAGATTAGACACAAAGGGATATGTTCAGAACCTTGTTGGCAAGTTACATTGATCACTCTACGGATTCTAGCAATTAATCACAACATGGAAAACTAAAATCGTTGTCTTCATCACCATCATCATTTATTTGTAAGATGAAAAGAATTTTGGTAGAGGAAGGGTTTACTCAAAGTCAATCTAATCTATGTTTGTACTCCAGGGGCTAGATTTACTAAGCTGCGGGTTTGAAAAAGTGGGGATGTTGCCTATAGCAACCAATCAGATTCTAGCTATCATTTTGTAGAAAGTGCTAAATAAATGAAAGCTAGAATCTGATTGGTTGCTATAGGCAACATCCCCACTTTTTCAAACCCGCAGCTTAGTAAATCTAGCCCCAAATGTTAAGATGAAATATTGATGTACCTGTTTCACTATGTAGATGACTTAGTCAAAGCTCACAAGAAAAACAAATACATTACAACTACAGGTAAGTTTAAGTTCTTAATAAGCACAACTAAGGACTTGGGGTGTATGATATAAAACCAGGGAATTCAGATTGAGAGGGAGTAATATGATAGCTGTCAACTCAACAAAATTGCTAAACTCAGCGCAATCCTAACTAGTTTTGCGATGACATAAACGAGGGGTAATCAACTGATGGGTACAGCCTAACTGACGCTGGAAGGTGAAAATGATCTTCAATGAGATTTACAGTCAAGCAGTGGGGGCATTGTTGTACACGGTAACAACTATGTGCCTAAATATTGCAGTCATATCAGGAACGCTCTGTAGACGTGTGAGTTTACCGAGCATGTTGCAGAGGAGGTTGGAATGCAGTAAAGAGAGATATGCAATATTTTGAAAGACTCAAGATATGCAATTGAAGAGCTCAAAAAAAGGGAATTCACTTGTAAATATTTATCAATCGGGAGTGTTAAAATTATTTTCATCCATATATTTATTGCGACCGATCCGGAAATTGATTAATGGATTAATTAAGAAATAAAATTCTCTCTGATTTTCATTTTATTTTAATTTTAAATGGTCAAATTGATTCTGCCATCTCTTCTCACCACTTGTACAATAATGCAATGCTGTGGGCAATGCTGACAACCTCATTGTTGATAGACTTATGCTGCGTCAATTAGGTTTTTTTTATTGCACCTTTCTAAATTTCTATGAAATAGATTAGAGAGAGGTTATTATTTTGTGCAATATAGTTTCACGTTACTGTTAATGCTTAATATGTGAGTAGTTAAAGTTCCATTTTAATTTTGGTTGTTGTTTTCAAGATTCTCTTAAATAGTTCATTAAATAAAGTTAGAATTAAGAGAGAACGCCAGACAAAAATATTTTCTTATTATTCCCCCTCAACATAAGAAAAATCCCGCTGCCTGAGAGGACAACTGACGTGCCACCCCCGTTTAGCCCTTTAAATAATAAACAACTAAAAAGACACATATGGTCACCTTAACCATGACATATATTAGCAGACTTTTTTACAGGAATTAAAATGATATCTTTAATTAATTCTTTATATATTACCTTTATAATCTGATGACTGAGGGGATTCTATTCTGGAAAAAAAAACACACTCCTGCTGATTCCTTTGCTTGATGCTTCTCCAGTTCTTACAGCCTGGAGAAATATGAAATTAAATTGCGCAGTTGTTGCTGCTGCCGATTAGAGGTGGTACGGCAGCCTCCATGATTATTAATTTAGGGTTGATGGAAATAAAAAACAACTTCTCATTGTCTTTTAGCGTTTTAAGGTAAACTGTGCATACTGTATGTCATTTACTATGGATCCTGAAATATTGGGAGGTAAGTCATTTTAACATATTTTTTATTAGTATTTTTTTTAGTTTACTGGTATACACATCAGAGTAGACAAAGTGAAGATAAAGACTATCAGAAATGTAACTGATCAACACAGTAACAATTACCCATTTCAGAAATTAGAGGGAATATTGGGTTTCAGCCGTATTGTAGAGGGAATACAAAATGATTGTGTGTGAAAGGTTGAACTATTATATATCATTGGTAAAGCCCATAAATTTGCAGGGTCACATGACCCTTATTAGTAAGTCACAGGTCAAATACCAGAACAGACAATTAGTAACAAGTTTCCCTCTGCCTTGTGAGGCTGCCAAATACTGAGGCAGTGATGCTTGCCACCTGGACTAACGTTTAATTGGATAACTTAAAGTACACCTGTCGCCTACACACAGCCGAGGGAGCCCTTATGTGTGCAGTCTCAATGTAGCTTATAAAATCACTAGGAACTAGTGAAATAATTGAGGTAAAAAATGATGTCATTAATGCAGAGAAGTGATGTGAAGCTGCTCAATGATGTCACTGGTCCTAGTGAATCATTAGGCTGGGTTTTTTCACCCATACTTATATATAGTATGTCAAACTCTTTCTCTGTTTTTCTTGAAGGGTTATCCTTACTATAGAATTATATGACAGTGGACTTGTCTCCGAAGGGAACACCACATAATCTGAAGTGGGAACTGGTTAGCGATAAATAATACTTATTTTACCTATAGAGATGCCTTATTTATTCATTTATTAAACATCCATAGCTTTCATAGAGCCCTGTTGAAGAACTATGCTTCACTTCCTACCTCTTCAACTGTTACTTCTCTGTCTCTACCACTATTTCTTCCTTCCTTCGTCTCCCTTTGTGCTTTAGAGTCCCACAAGGCTCCTCCCTCAGCTCTTCTTGCCAGTACAACTCCTCTGGGAAAACTAATCAACTCCTTTTGTCTGCTGTGCCATCTGTACTCTGATGACACCAAAACCCACCTATCCCCTTCACTCATTTCTCAAGTACCCTGCTGTCTCTGCTCCAGTGCTCCATAAAGCTTAACATGTCTAAAAGTAAGCTCATCCTATTTCCTCCTTTTAAAGTCTCCGACCCCCCCATGCACCATACTCTTTTTTGTCCCTCAGGCCACTGTCTCATTATCGCCTGCCTTGACTACTCTAATCTTCTCCTGTGCGGCCTCCCACTCACTCGTTAGTCCTCATTTCAATCCATCCTCAACACAACAGTGAGTCTGATTTTCCTCTCCTGCCACTCTAGGTCGTCCTCCCTGCTTTGTTTATCTCTAAACTGAATCCCTGTTCACTACAGAATCCAATTTAAACTGACCATTGCCTTGGCCCCCACTGTTATCAACATGTCACTGCTGCCTCCAAGACTTCTCCCATGCTTCTCTCCACCAATGGAATACACCTCCTTGCCAAATCAGACTCTCCACCAGCCTCCAACGTTTTAAATTCTCTTTATGTTTTACAAAGCCTATCAGTCTTCAATTTAAATCCAAAGTTGTTGGCCCAGTCTGCCTCTGACCCCACATTCTTCCTAGCCTTGCCCATCCCCCATTAAATTGTAAGCTCTCACCATCAGGAGCCTCTCTCTCTCTCTCTCCTTCTGTTTCCTTGTCCACTTTATCCTTATCCACCTGTGAGTCCTTGTATGCCTCATACACTATGCTGTTTGTTTGTCCTGTACCTTACCTATTACATCTTACGTATTATACTTGATTTTATTTTATATTATTGTATTTTTGTTCTTGAATGTTTGCATTTTGCCTCTGCTTGTTTGCATTTTGCTTGTTGAAACTCTGCGCTTTAGAGTTTTGGAGCATCTCGTAGAGCTGAACAATATTTTCAAAACTGGTCTGTGGAATATTCACCGTATTCCAGATTTGACCTTCAGTATTATGGAGTCACGACATCATGGTGCAGTCATAGTGGCGGTAAGGACAATTGTACCCATTGTATCCACGGTCATGAGATAGTGGACTGTGCATGGATCACTTTAACCATGAGTGGATGTGGGGTTACAAAGAACTGCTATGCCCAAAATGTGATTGGTATCAAATCAGTTGTTTAATAATTGTCCCAAAAACTGAATCTGTACATATTGGCCATCACGTTCATGGACAAATTGAACACACATCCCGTTCTTTGACCTGAAAAACCAGATTGGACTTACCAAGACTTCCAATGCCTCTTCTTACCTCTGAAACTCTAAATCCCTCAAAGACGCCAAAGTTATCATTCATCATATTCCAAAGCCTTTACAAATAGCAGTTACTTAAATAAACAAACAAATCCAATATCCCAGTCCTGTGCTAGGAAATGGTGTCTATGTATATTTTAGAAAATATTGCTATGTCATTTATGAATTCTGCTAAGATGAACAGGCATCGTCATATATGGGTAGATCTAGCTGCTTAGTTGAAAATTTGTGTGACCAGATCCACAGGGTTGGGTGATAACCGATATCACGGAATGTCAGCAGTCATCATTCAAACACATTTTTGACACCCCCAATTCAAATCGAAACATAACCCATCAGAAAAAGATATTTTTCTGCGCTACATATTGTGCTGTGCACCCAATTTGGAATACAGAGACTTAACTGACCATCAGAACCACAGCATATAATTGTTTAGTCTAGTTGTATACCAAGATAAATTTTTCCGCACGCTGCAAAAAAATCTAATCGGTCTAGTTGATGATAGTTAAGAGTAGTTAAAAGAAAACACAGTCCATTCCAGTTAAGATGAAGATATAATCAAAGCTCTGGCCAACGCGTTTCACCTGTACCAGGCTTCCTCAGGGAAACGGAGCCCGGATTTGTTTTTTTGCGGTACCTGTGCATCGCAGCTTACACTGGAAAGATGCCGACCTGTGGACCTGGAGCCCCGGGAACAACTCCACTGAGAAGGTTGGTCTAACTATCTAAGCTTGAACTATTTGCTACATATCAACACGTTTGAGATTTCTGGACAATATCGATGGGATATTCCGTTTTGGTTTTTCGGTTTATTGATGTAGGTAGGACAAATAATGCTACAGGAGTTGAAATTTACAAATATATATTTTCTTCAATCGCTATAAGATTTGTATTATCCTCATACAAGAACCCTAGTGAATATTTGGACGTTCATTCACAGATATATGCTCAATAACATTATACAATTTTATATTTGTTGTTGCCATTTTTGGGCATAATGATGCTAATTTTTTCACCTACGTACTGTTATTATATGGGGTGAATTGTTTTTAGATGTATTATCGTTTTTGCATACGCTTTTATAATAAATCTAGTAAGACATCCAGGTGCCAAGGAATTCTCTATCTAGTTGTGCACCAATTTGAATGGTAAGCTTATCAGAATATGACTATCATTTATTTCTTTTGCCTCTTATTTCTACAAAGCATTTATGTTTTGTAATTTATTTTATTCTTGCCATCAATGTGAATCACTATATACTCAAGAGGTACCTTTATTAATGACGATATACGTCCCTATATGAAAAATAAACTACAGTACATTTCTTATACATTTTTTTAGCAAACAATACACACCTTTACATCCGTATTTAAACTAAATACTCCATTTAAATCTCTTGATTTTGCAGATTGTTTCTGACACTTCACATTGATATATTGGGAATTTAATACACAAGACTCCTGGTCTCCATAGGCGCATTGCTGGTGACGAGAACATAATGAATGTCATCAGTGAAAGAGATAAATTTCTCATGTGGAAATTCATTTCTTCTTGTTGTTGCTCACCTATGACACTATATTCAAAGAGATCAGCATTTTGTAAAGCACAATATTAGTTATTAGGATGAAATTCATTGGAGATTGGATATATTAGAAACTCTCTTGACCCGACGGGATTTCTCAAATAATATTTCTTAATATATTAAGCTGCTACTGGCTACATATCTCTGCTCATTGATTCTTCATATGACAGGAAATAGATATATAAAAAAAAAAGCATACTAGGCTCCCTAAAGCATATATAACTTAAAGAGAAAATAGTAGAAAATATTTCAATATCTGTGTAGAACTGCTCTTGAAACCTGAGCTGAATTTCACGTGATCTCTTTATTTATCAAGAAAGCAGTATTTCCGTAAGCTTGCGAGCAGGGCCTTCTCACCTCTTTGTCTGTTTTACCCAGTGGGTTTATTAGTTTACTGTTTTTGTCCCCAATTGTAAAGCGCTATGGATTATGTTGGCGCTATATAAATAAATGATGATGATGATGACGATAAGAGCAAGTTTCCCTAAATAAGAGGAAGCATGGAGCATGCACAGTCTTTCTAAACTTGAATGCTGGTGAATAATGTTGAATATTCATATTCACCGGTGAATTATATTCTAACATATAAAGAATAATATTTTAAATTAAACATTCATAGACCATAAATCGATAGCGTTTAGAACATGGTAAGTATAAGTTTTTTTCCAGCGTTTTTAAACCAGCAATCCTATTAAAAAAAAATCAGGCATGTGTAATAAAAAACACTATAAGAAGAATGTTGCAATTTTCCTATTTTTATTCTTCAACCTGCTATTAAATGTTTTATGATTCCAGACTACCATGACAACCACAGTCAGGAGACACATGATGCAGTGAGCAGAGAGGCTTTAGAACGCCACTCCGTGCTCTGTCTGCACTGTGACATCATTCTTGTCCCCCTTCTGCCCTCTCATGACATGCTGAGAGCTGTGAGCCTGTGTCTTTGTAGTAGACTGACTGCGTCTGTGTTTGGTAGCCATTTCTGTTTGCAAAACTGAGAGTTTTTAAAAAGGAACTAATAATTTGTAGGAGGATGGAGAAAGAAAAAAGATGCATGTTTGAAAGGTACTTAACTTGCCATTTAAAGAATTAAGCAACATCTTCTATGTGGGGTTGCTGTTTAAATTAATTTCACCCCCACCTATCTTGTCTTTGCTCCTTCTATTACTGTTTTCCACTTGTATTGATTTTTTTTCTTTACACTGCCCCGCTACACATACACATTTGCTTTAGAAGAAGTGGGAATCATTTTTCCTCTAGGAGAGCATAGCTAAACCATAGACAGACAAAAAAAATCAAGTAGTGAATCAATGGAGCTGTGCCGATAATTGCCTACCTTTGTTTCTTTTTCTCTTAGCATTAGGAACTATAAGATTAGCCCTGAAAAATGAGCATTAGTAATATGTAAATATATTTTTTTATCAGTTAAATAAAAGGGAAAATGATTAAAAAATTCAATAGAGGCACAAATTATATCTTTATATTTATTTTTAACCTTTTTTTTAACCGAGTTTAACATTTTTAGAGTTATACGTCTTAATCGGGATTCATCTTGCCTTCACTATGCATGATTTGTGGTACAATCTCTATGTGTTATATGAATTAAAGTGTTAGTGAGCTAACTACATTTAAATATATTTGTCTGCTCAGAGGAGCTTAGTGAATTATTTACGTTACATACAGAGATATTTCAGTCTGTTTAATTATTTATTAATAGGCAAGAGTATAAATATGTCAGGGTGAGTGAATGAAGTTCATAGATGGTTGTAATTCAGCAAAAATATAACTGAAAATGGTCTTACAGGAAAACCGATATATTTGCGTTATCTATCTATCTATCTATCTATCTATCTATCTATCTATCTATCTATTATCATCTTCATCATCACCAATTATTTATATAGCGCCACTGATTCCGCAGCGCTTTACAGAGAACTCATTCACATCAGTCCCTGCCCCATTGGAGCTTACAGTCTAAATTCCCTAACACACACACACACACAGACACAGACAGACAGAGACTAGGGTCAATTTTGATAGCAGGCAATTAACCTACCAGTATGTTTTTGGAGTGTGGGAGGAAACCGGAGCACCCGAAGGAAACCCACGCAAACACGGGGGAGAACATACAAACTCCACACAGATAAGGCCATGGTCAGGAATTGAACTCATGAACGCAGCGTGAGGCAGAAGTGCTAACCACTGAGCCACCATGCTGCCCATATCTATCTATCTATCTATCTATCTATCTATCTATCTATCTATCTATCTATTATCATCTTCATCATCACCAATTATTTATATAGCGCCACTGATTCCGCAGCGCTTTACAGAGAACTCATTCACATCAGTCCCTGCCCCATTGGAGCTTACAGTCTAAATTCCCTAACATACACACACACACACAGACAGAGACTAGGGTCAATTTTGATAGCATGCAATTACCTACCAGTATGTTTTTGGAGTGTGGGAGGAAACCGGAGCACCCAGAGGAAACCCACGCAAACACGGGGGAGAACATAGAAACTCCACACAGATAAGGCCATGGTCGGGAATTGAACTCATGACCGCAGCGTGAGGCAGAAGTGCTAACCACTTAGATAGATATGGGCCGCATGGTGGCTATCTATCTATCTATCTATCTATCTATCTATCTATCTATCTATCTATCTATCTATCGATCTATCAATCTATCTATCTTCCATCTCTGTTTTATATACAACGCACTTCTTATTTGATAAATGGTGGTGATGACGCTGATGATAAGCGCTCTATTTTTGCAACCAGGGCTAATTGTGTTGCACGTTTAGTAAGTCATCTGACTCTGGTCAGCTTGGGGACCTCTAATCAATTCACAAAATGAAAAAATAGTTCACTCATTGAGATCAGCAATATGCATATTGCATCCTATTCACTTGGCTATTTTGAAGGCCAGGGGTGAACAAAGTACCTCTGCAAATTTAGAGTTTTTATGGATGTTTTTTTTATGTCTGACAAATCAGCCTGGGAAGGTCGTGATGAAAGGTTTTGGAAATTCAAAATTGTCCTTGAAGTGTTGTTTCAACAACAAATTATATGTAATAATGTAGGAAAAAACAACATATAAACAATAAATAAATTACCTATTTTGTTTGAACCCTGAATAAAAGATTCAAAATTAGATAGAAATATTGGCACAATATCATAAACTAAGAGAGCGTTGCTCGTCTGTAATTGTCAGACTCTTGGCACATCAAGTATGTCCATCATCAAAGCCTCTTTTGTTGTTGCCAAATGCAGTTTAATATTTAGATCCTACTACCAATATTTAATTTGCAGGTGATCTCCACCTACAGTAGAAAATAACACCTCTCCCTTTACAAGAATAATTATTTTATAACTAATGTATAAGGCATGGGGAAGGTATAACAGTGATGGACCAGAGTGTATAGTTTTATTAAAATTCCAGAAAAATCAAATTGCGCTAATTAGAAATTTACTGACGTTCGACTGCACTCTTATGGGAACATCAGACCAGAAAACAGATTGTTTGGACACTGGCCCAAAAACAAACAGTGGATTGAAACCGGGACCACCCTTCCTGGCTGTCATGTCTCTGGTACTACAGGAGTTCAACTCCGTCTTCACTCATGAGAACATGAAAACTCAAAGAGAATTGAGAGCAGGTACAAATATTGCGATATGTCAGAGCACAGAGTAACCTTACATGGAGGGTTCTTACAACGCTCACACTTGCAAAGAACAATCTGATTGATAACAATTCCAGCCTCAGAGAGCAAGGCTAAGAAAGAGATCCCCTAGGTAGTAAAATAAGCTACGAAACACATTAGATATATATATATATATAACTGATTGTATGGTTTGCTATTATCATCATCATCATCATCATCATTTATTTATATAGCGCCACTAATTCCGCAGCGCTGTACAGAGAACTCATTCACATCAGTCCCTGCCCCATTGGAGCTTACAGTCTAAATTCCCTACTATAGACACACACTCACACACAGAGACAGACAGACAGAGAGGGAGAGACTAGGGTCAATTTTTTTGATTGCAGCCAATTACCCTACCAGTATGTTTTTGGAGTGTGGGAGGAAACCGGAGCACCCGGAGGAAACCCACGCAAACACAGGGAGAACATACAAACTCCACACAGATAAGGCCATGGTTGGGAATCGAACTCATGGCCCCAGTGCTGTGAGGCAGACGTGCTAACCACTAGGCCACTGTGCTGCTATTATTCTATTCAATATTGATCAACATATAATTATGTATTATTTTATATTTATATAGCAGAGAATGTGTATGTGCTGCGAAATTAGTGGCAATAAATATATATATATATATATATATATATATATATATATATATATCTAAATAAATGATGATGATGATCTAGGATCAATGCACACGCTGATAGGCTTTATTGATTTTCTGTGATTGGTTTTTCCAAGCATAAGCTTGTGAGAATGATTCATATAAAGTTAGTTCCTACATTTTGTTACATTTGTGAACACATCACATCACTACATCGCAATATTGAACCAACCGATCTTTATGTTTTGTGTTATGTTAAGAAATATTTCTGTGTCCTTCACAAGTTGCATTCAGTCACAGTCCCTTTTTTTTTTAACAAAATTAATCAGTAAATGATAAAACAGTCAGAAGGCGCTGGTTTGATTTTTTTAATATGGTCATTGGCATTAATCCGTCCGCCGTTCAAGGGAAATAGAAATAAAATGAACATTGTAAGCTAAAGATTTTACAATACAGCAAAATCGGACTGTCCTACAAGTGACCTTTATTGACAAACAAGATCAAATCTCTCAATTCACCGCCTCCTCCATTTGCACTTAGAATCACCTTAAACTTAAAGCCACACTCGTTTTGTAAGCAATGTCAAAGTGCTGATTTTCAGGTTAAGCTACAGAATAAGATTTGATGTAAAAAAAATCTTTAGAGCAGCCTATAGTTATTGGACATATTAGATTACATCAACGTTCTGACATAGTTTGGCTTTAGACAGAATTGCTAATTGTCTCTGTGTCCTTACAGTGCACCTTAAGACTGGGTACACACTACAGGTTTTTCAGCCGCCTGTTGGGTCAATTGAGCGATAAATGACCATTCAGGCCAATATTGCATTAGTGTGTATAATTAGAGGATGAATGATAGTCGTTTCAAAGTACCGATCGTCGTTTCATTTGATTGTTCAATTATAAATCTCATTCCAATCCTGCAGTGTGTACGCACTCACCGTCAAGATCCCCACAGACGTTACAGAATCATAATCTTTTCAGCCAGCGGTTATGACAGTTGAAGGACACAGATCCAAGGGTTAAATCTTTTAAAACGTGTATAGTGTGTACACATGAATTGGCATGTTTCAGTTATTGGTACTATCCTTGTGGATAACACATCGGACGGAAAATTCTGTAGTGTGTAGCCAGCATCAATAAAATGTCATGTGCCGGACCTTCAAGTGCGTTCCAGTAAACTTACCTGCCCCACGCAATCAATCCCCCGGCGGGTGACGCTGCGTCCTCCCATTGTTGGGCGCCATCTTGCCTTTGGGTCTGCGCACGCGCAGATCCGTTCCTCATTTTACACTTCTCCGGCCCCTTCCCATTGGCTTCTCATAATTATTTGGGTATTTAAGACACCTGACATGGCAGTCAGGTGCCTGTTCTTTGTGCTCACTTCTGTGTAGAGTTTGGACTTTGCTCCTTGTGCTCCTGCTACTATATTGTATTGGACTCCATGCTGCTCCAGTGACTCTACAAATCAGCTGTTACTCTCATCTTCTCGTGTACAGTCCACAGTTTCGTGCTACCATTATCAACCGGCTATCCGTTCTCTTCTCTACTAGCCGGTCTGTCTAGTGCTCACCCAGAGGGCCGCGACATGCGGGGCAGTGGCTGCGGAGTCTATACATCCTTGTGGAAGTTCCTGGCGAAGACAACCTGTCCTGTTAGACTCCGCGCCTTTGGGAAGAGTAGCACCAAACTAGTCAGATCCGGGTGATCCAAAGTTCACCCCTGTAGTCCGTGGCATCCTTATCTCAGAAGCAACTAACAAAAATTGGCCCTTGTCTCTCTCTCTCTCTCTCTCTGTCTGTGTGTGTTAGAAAATTTAGACTGTAAGCTCCAATGGGGCAGGGACTGATGTGAATGAGTTCTATGTACAGTGCTGTGGAATCAGTGGCGCTATATAAATAAATGGTGATGATGATGAACTAATCTGGAAGCTGTACACATCAATGCGCTAGAAAGCATAAAACAAAAATATCCCTTTGACATACGTTGTTAGACCAATGCTTATTGTGAAACATTTTTTTTTAAAATAGTATTGATTTGAGAGACATAATTTAAGTAATCTTGTTAACCTAGCAGTTTGATTTTAGTATAATTAACATTTACATTAGCAAAAAAAGAGATGTCATGGGAAAATTGAGATGCATGTACTGTATACAAAGTCAGCCCATGTGCTCGGTGAATATTCCAATGTTTTGATTGGCTACACGTTAGTCTAGTCCTGTGAATTTTCTGATACTATCATGGCTGTAGTTGGTCTAGTTCTGTAAATGTTCTAATGCTCTCATTGGTTGTAAGTTGCTGTTGTCCTGTAAATTTTCTAATGTTCTCATTGGCTAGTAGTTGATCTAGCTGTGTTAATATTCTAATGCTCTCATTGGCTACAAGTTGGTCTAACTCTGTGAATGTTCTAATGCTTGCATTAGCTACCCATTAGACTAGTTCTGTGAATAATCTAGCACTACAAGATGCTCTCACCCTGTAAACATTCTAGTTGCAAAATCAGGAAAGTCCATGGTGAATTAGAACTTATGTACTTACCTGATACATATGTAGTCAGCTTCTGCATGTGTTGTATGTGATATTTTCACACACACAGGCAGATAGCAGCCTTCAAACTAAACTGCATAACTCCATTTATCCTCTGTTTAATCTAGCACTCTAAATGTGCTAAAACCCTGATTGGGCTACAGGATAATCTAGTCCTGTGAATGTTCTAATGCTCGGATTGAGTATATGTTTGTTTACTACTGAAAATTATATGATTTTCTGACCGGCTACAGGTTGTTCTAGCCCTAAGGACATTTAAATACTCTGATTGGCTACAGGTTGGTCTTGTCTTGTGAATATTCTAATGCTTTCATTGGTTACAGGTTGGTCTAGCCCTGCGCACATTCTAATGCGTTGATTGACATGTTGAATCCAGTCTCACCCCCTTCAGTTGCTTCACACGGAATAAAATAGGCACAAAGATTAGGCACTATCTTAGGGAAAAATACTTAAAATGCCTTCAGAATTTTTATTTATGCCAACAAACTAAAGCCTGGGTAACAATGGCATTACTTGGGTTAAGTGATTTGTGTTTGTAAAACTGTTTCCAAGGGTTTCACTTTGCTGGTTTGTATTTGTTTATATTTGCTTTGTTTTTATGGAGCACAGTGGAGTTTGGTACAAGCTTCATACCCATTAAAATACTGGATAATCCTGCGGTCACTTTCTGCAGCATAGAACAGAAACATTATAACTTACAAAAGAACATTTCATTAGTAGCTCCAAATATCTCCCACAAAATGGTGCGATCTGCTGAGGTTGCAGTTCACTTCGTACGTCAAGTAAAACCTGAACATTGAGGCTTAATTAACAAATTGTTTCTTACACTGAATTTTGATAAATGTCAATCTCTAGTGTGTGTGTCAGCAACACTATGGAGCTGCCCAATATGAAGTAAATCATGCACTATTTTTTTCTCACATCTCTTACCTAGAGTCTGTGGCTGTAGAATCCAAATAACAGAAAGCGCATTCTATGCAATCAGTAGCATTCTATTCTATCAGCAGCATTCTATTCTATTAGCAGCACTCTATGCAATCAGTAGCATTCTATTCTATTAGCGGCATTCTATTCTATCAGCGGCATTCTATTCTATTAGCAGCACTCTATGCAATCAGTAGCATTCTATTCTATTAGCAGCATTCTATTCTATCAGCGGCATTCTATTCTATTAGCAGCATTCTATGCAATCAGTAGCATTCTATTCTATTAGCAGCATTCTATTCTATCAGCGGCGTTCTATTCTTTTAGCAGCATTCTAATCTATCAGCTGCGTTCTATTCTATTAGCAGCATTCTATTAGTATAAAAAGATGTTTCCTTCTGCTATGGAAAGTGGGTTGAAAAGATCATTACAAAAGGTTCTTTCTGCATCGGGCACACATGGGGGTAAATGTATGAATCTCCGGATTATTCATCTCCGGCGCCCATGGTGTACTCTACAAAGATGAAGTCTAACATCACAGATGTACTAGGAGAAGGAAAACTTGGTGATGGGCGCTCATTGCTAAGTGCCCGGACCTCTGGCAAATGTATTTTATTGTTATCCACAGTAGGTAGCGAGAGGGTGGCCGGGGGATTAATTGCATCATCATAAACCTCTTGACTTTTATTCACAATAATAACAAAAAATGGCAGCCACATGATACTTAGTCTGTCCGAAAGGAAGCTGCCTTTGTCCAGGAGTGAGGACAAACGTTCCGCTTACCTCCAACCATTAAAAAACTTTGTACAGACACGAGGACTTGGAGAACCAGCTGTGCAAAAGGAGATCATTTGAGTGGAGACAGACAACGGTTAGTAGCTGTGATAAATATAATATGTATGTAGTAGATGTAGTCCAAACCCCCAACTTCATTAAACTCTTTGCATATTGGGCCTGATTCATGTAAATCAGTTTGTGTGCTGTATGAAATAGCTCTCGCATGCTCAGAAACTGGCCTTTCGCCAAGGACGCACTTTCATGTCCAAACGCAAATGATGGTTAATACTGCCAACAACTTGAAGGGGGTGGGTAGGGGCGGACTGACATAGGCAATGCTCAGTAAGGGTGTGCCAACGCAGATGTGACCAATTCAAGTCCTGGGTTCTCTCAAGTACGCTTGGTTTCAGATGTTTCATTTGCACCAGCTACGCGGCAGGTGATAGAAATGATCGTCATGGCGTCATCTTTGCTTATAAAAGTACACATATGCGTGCCACTAGGTAGCACAGTACATGTGTATGCCTGTAAGATAGTCCATAGAAACTCACTGTATTTACAGTATGCATTAAGAACATCTTAATTTATGTATTTAATGTAAAATAAAATATATATAAAAATATTTATTTTTTAAACTAACCATATTTTATTAATGATTTTATTGCTTAGAGTTGTTCATTTATTTTATAATATAATTTTTATATATGCGTTCTGATGTGACCTTATATTGCACATGTGTGTACTGCAGTCCGCTCTGTATTCTAGCGTATGGTAGGCAGTGCGTACTTACAGCCAGATTCAAATCGAAATGCATCTTGAGATCCGCTTGTATTTGAATACGGTCGGAAATAAGCTCAAGCTCCGCGCTCTTTTTTAAACCGCAAGTTGTATGCAAGTTGCATTCTGATTTTGAGCCTGGCCCAATATTTTTTACTTGTGGGATGTAAGGCAGTCAGGCGAAGTAATGTTTCTGTCAATTTCATTACTTAATAATATTAGGAACGCATTTATATATTTGTAATCTCCAGCCCTGTCTGCTCACTTTATTATCTGTTCCCACAAGAGAAGCTCAAACTGTTCGAGTAAGTTCGAAATTCAATTGAATTAGGCAAAGTCAACAGTGTTAAACTTGTTTGCAGTCCTCTTGCGATTTTTTTTTTTGTCCAGTGTGGTCTGAATTAGGGATGAGCGCACTCGGATTTTTGAAATCCGAGCCCACCCGAACGTTGCGGATCCGAGTCGGATCCGAGACAGATCCGGGTATTGGCGCCAAATTCAAAAGTGAAACTGAGGCTCTGACTCATAATCCCGTTGTCGGATCTCGCGATACTCGGATCCTATAAATTCCCCGCTAGTCGCCGCCATCTTCACTCGGGCATTGATCAGGGTAGAGGGAGGGTGTGTTAGGTGGTCCTCTGTGCTGTTTAGTTCTGTGCTGTTTAGTTCTGTGCTGTTTAGTTCTGTGCTGTTTAGTGCTGTGCTGTGCTGTGCTGTTTAGTGCTGTGCTGTGCTGTGCTGTGCTGTGTTCTGCAGTATCAGTCCAGTGGTGCTGTGTGCTGTGCTCTGTCCTTCTGAGGTCAGTGGTGCTGCTGGGTCCTGTGCTGTGTCCTGTTCAGTCCAGTGGTGCTGTGTCCTGTGCTCTGTGCTTCTAAGGGCATAGTTATTTCCCCAATATTCCCCTGTGTTTAAAAAAATAAAAAAAAGTTTTTTTAAAAAATACCAAAAACTACTTTAATATTTTTTAATTACCACAAAATTTTCACAACCAATCCTGCAGTATAAGCCCATTGGTACTGCAATATTACCAAGTTCACACATTCAGCAGTAAAAGTCCAGTGGTACTGCAATATTACAAAGTTTACACATTCTGCAGTATCAGTCCAGTGGTGCTGTGTCCTGTGCTCTGTCCTGCTGAGTTCCGTAGTGCTGCTGGATCCTGTGCCGTGTCCTGTTCAGTCCAGTGGTGCTGTGTCCTGTGCTCTGTGCTTCTAAGGGCATAGTTTTTTCCCCATTATTCCCAAGTTTTTAAAAAATAAAAAAAAAGTAAAAAATAATAAAAAATTTTAAAAAAAATATATATATAATAATTATAACCAAATTTGCAAAACCAATCCAGCATTATAAGTCCATTGGTACTGCAATATTACCAAGTTCACACATTCTGCAGTATCAGTCCAGTGGTGCTGTGTCCTGTGCTCTGTCCTGCTGAGTTCCGTAGTGCTGCTGGGTCCTGTGCCGTGTCCTGTTCAGTCCAGTGGTGCTGTGTCCTGTGCTCTGTGCTTCTAAGGGCATAGTTATTTCCCCACTATTCCCAAGTTTTTTAAAAATAAAAAAAAAGTAAAAAAAAATAAAAAATTAAAAAAAATAAATAAATATAATAATTATAACCAAATTTGCAAAACCAATCCAGCATTATAAGTCCATTGGTACTGCAATATTACCAAGTTCACACATTCTGCAGTATCAGTCCAGTGGTGCTGTGTCCTGTGCTCTGTCCTGCTGAGTTCCGTAGTGCTGCTGGGTCCTGTGCCGTGTCCTGTTCAGTCCAGTGGTGCTGTGTCCTGTGCTCTGTGCTTCTAAGGGCATAGTTATTTCCCCACTATTCCCAAGTTTTTTAAAAATAAGAAAAAAGTAAAAAAAAATAAAAAATTAAAAAAAAAAATATATATATAATAATTATAACCAAATTTGCAAAACCAATCCAGCAGTATAAGTCCATTGGTACTGCAATATTACCAAGTTCACACATTCTGCAGTATCTTGTGCTACATATAATGGAGACCAAAAATTTGGAGGATAAAGTAGGGAAAGATCAAGACCCACTTCCTCCTAATGCTGAAGCTGCTGCCACTAGTCATGACATAGACGATGAAATGCCATCAACGTCGTCTTCCAAGCCCGATGCCCAATCTCGTAGTACCGGGCATGTAAAATCCAAAAAGCCCAAGTTAAGAAAAAGTAGCAAAAAGAGAAACTTAAAATCATCTGAGGAGAAACGTAAAGTTGCCAATATGCCATTTACGACACGGAGTGGCAAGGAACGGCTTAGGCCCTGGCCCGTGTTCATGACTAGTGGTTCAGCTTCACCCACGGATCTTAGCCCTCCTCCTCCTCCCCCCCCCTACAAAAAATTGAAGAGAGTTATGCTGTCAGCAACAAAACAGCAAACAACTCTGCCTTCTAAAGAGAAATTATCACAAATCCCCAAGGCGAGTCCAAGCGATTTGGTGGTTGTCAAGCCTGACCTTCCCATCACTGTACGGGAAGAGGTGGCTCGGGAGGAGGCTATTGATGATGTAGCTGGCGCTGTGGAGGAACTTGATGATGAGGATGGTGATGTGGTTATTGTAAATGAGGCACCAGGGGGGGAAACAGCTGATGTCCATGGGATGAAAAAGCCCATCGTCATGCCTGGTCAGAAGACCAAAAAATGCACCTCTTCGGTCTGGTGTTATTTTTATCCAAATCCAGACAACCAATGTATGGCAATATGTAGCTTATGTAAAGCTCAAATAAGCAGGGGTAAGGATCTTGCCCACCTAGGAACATCCTCCCTTATACGTCACCTGAATAACCTTCATAGTTCAGTGGTTAGTTCAGGAACTGGGGCTAGGACCCTCATCGGTACAGGGACACCTAAATCCCGTGGTCCAGTTGGATACACACCAGCAACACCCTCCTCGTCAACTTCCTCCACAATCTCCATCAGATTCAGTCCTGCAGCCCAAGTCAGCAGCCAGACTGAGTCCTCCTCAATACGGGATTCATCCGAGGAATCCTGCAGCGGTACGCCTACTACTGCCACTGCTGCTGTTGCTGCTGTTAGTCGGTCATCTTCCCAGAGGGGAAGTCGTAAGACCGCTAAGTCTTTCACCAAACAATTGACCGTCCAACAGTCGTTTGCCATGACCACCAAATACGATAGTAGTCACCCTATTGCAAAGCGTATAACTGCGGCTGTAACTGCAATGTTGGTGTTAGACGTGCGCCCGGTGTCCGCCATCAGTGGAGTGGGATTTAGAGGGTTGATGGAGGTATTGTGTCCCCGGTACCAAATCCCCTCGAGATTCCACTTCACTAGGCAGGCGATACCAAAAATGTACAGAGAAGTACGATCAAGTGTCCTCAGTGCTCTTAAAAATGCGGTTGTACCCACTGTCCACTTAACCACGGACATGTGGACAAGTGGTTCTGGGCAAACGAAGGACTATATGACTGTGACAGCCCACTGGGTAGATGCATCCCCTTCCGCAGCAACAGCAACAGCTGCATCAGTAGCAGCATCTACAAAATGGCTGCTCATGCAAAGGCAGGCAACATTGTGCATTACAGGCTTTAATAAGAGGCACAACGCTGACAACATATTAGAGAAAATGAGGGAAATTATCTCCCAGTGGCTTACCCCACTTAGACTCTCATGGGGATTTGTGGTGTCAGACAATGCCAGTAACATTGTGCGGGCATTAAATATGGGCAATTTCCAGCACGTCCCATGTTTTGCCCACACCATTAATTTGGTGGTGCAGCATTACCTCAAGAGTGACAGGGGTGTGCAGGAGATGCTTGCGGTGGCCCGCAAAATTGCTGGACACTTTCGGCATTCAGCCAGTGCCTACCGCAGACTAGAGGCACATCAAAAAAGCTTGAACCTGCCCTGCCATCACCTCAAACAAGAGGTTGTGACGCGCTGGAACTCCACCCTCTATATGCTGCAGAGGATGGAGGAGCAGCAAAAGGCCATTCAGGCCTACACAGCCACCTACGACATAGGCAAAGGAGTGGGGATGCGCCTGAGTCAAGCGCAGTGGAGACTGATTTCCGTGTTGTGCAAGGTTCTGCAGCCATTTGAACTTGCCACACGAGAAGTCAGTTCCGACACTGCCAGCTTGAGTCAGGTCATTCCCCTGATCAGGCTGTTGCAGAAGCAGCTGGAGAAAGTGAGGGAGGAGCTGGTAAGCCATTGCGATTACAGCAAGCATGTAGCTCTTGTGGATGTAGCCCTTCGTACGCTTTGCCAGGATCCGAGGGTGGTCACTCTTTTAAAGTCAGAGGAATACATTCTGGCCACCGTGCTCGATCCTCGGTTTAAAGCGTATGTTGTGTCTCTGTTTCCGGCGGACACAAGTCTACAGCGGTGCAAAGACCTGCTGGTCAGGAGATTGTCCTCTGAAGAGGACCGTGACATGCCAACAGCTCCACCCTCATTTTCTTCCACATCTATGGCTGCGAGGAAAAAGCTCAGTTTTCCCAAAAGAGGCACTGGCGGGGATGCTGATAACATCTGGTCCGGACTGAAGGACCTGCCAACCATTGCAGACATGTCTACTCTCGCTGCATTGGATGCTGTGACAATAGAAAAAATTGTGGATGATTACTTTGCTGACACCATCCAAGTAGACATGTCAGACAGTCCATATTGTTACTGGCAGGAAAAAAAGGCAGTTTGGAAGCCCCTGTACAAACTGGCTCTATTTTACCTGAGTTGTCCCCCCTCCAGTGTGTACTCGGAAAGAGTTTTTAGTGCAGCGGGGAACCTGGTCAGTGAGCGGCGAAGGAGGTTGCTTCCTCACAACGTTGAAAAAATGATGTTTATAAAAATGAATAATCAATTCCTCAATGAAGTACAGCACTGCCCTCCAGATACTACAGAGGGACCTGTGGTTGTGGAGTCCAGCGGGGACGAATTGATAATGTGTGATGAGGAGGAAGTACACACTGTAGGGGGAGAGGAATCAGAGGTTGAGGATGAGGACGACATCTTGCCTCAGTAGAGCCTGTTTAGTCTGTACAGGGAGAGATGAATAGCTTTTTTGGTGTGGGGGCCCAAACAAACCAATCATTTCAGTCAAAGTTGTTTGGTAGGCCCTGTCGCTGAAATGATTGGTTTGTTAAAGTGTGCATGTCCTATTTCAACAACAGACCTCTCAACTGCAGCTCATCCCTCCTCTGCGGGGATAATGTCTCCTGTGCTCTGACACGTCACTCTGTGTACTCTCAGCCTCAGGATCTGACACTACAGCTACCATGCCTCTTGTAGCAGCCCTCACTCCAGGGCCTCTTCCATGTGCAGTGTCCCCCTCTCTCTTGGGTTCACTATAGTGGCATGGAGTTCTCCCCCTCATCCAGGGCACACATTCCTTGCCCTGGCTCAGTCACCACGCTCAGACTTCCAGGCAATGCTGGGGGAGCCTGGGAGCTTCCACCCCAGGTCCCCAGCTACAACTCTCCTCTCCTGTGTCTTCTCTCTCTTTCTGACACTTTAAAGATCGTGCCTTTAAATGAAAAAGTCAGTCTTCATTGCACGGCTATGTGCAAGTGCAACAGGGACATTTTTTTGGGTTTACAAAGTCAAACAATAACACTACGACCCTGTCTGTCTGGGGTCTGTCAATGACGAATTGTCTGTAGCATGTTTGGAGGAGGTATTGTGGCCCCGGTATCAAATTGGGTACCGGGGCCACCCCACTACGCAGTCCAGATACTTGTTTGGTGGAATTCTGACACGTGCAGGGTGTATTTATTTTATTGTGGCCCCGGTATCAAATTGGGTACCGGGGCCACCCCACTACGCAGTCCAGATACTTGTTTGGTGGAATTCTGACACGTGGAGGGTGTATTTATTTTATTGTGGCTCCGGTATCAAATTGGGTACCGGGGCCACCCCACTACGCAGTCCAGATACTTGTTTGGTGGAATTCTGACACGTGGAGGGTGTATTTATTTTATTGTGGCCCCGGTATCAAATTGGGTACCGGGGCCACCCCACTACGCAGTCCAGATACTTGTTTGGTGGAATTCTGACACGTGGAGGGTGTATTTATTTTATTGTGGCCCCGGTATCAAATTGTGTACCGGGGCCACCACACTACGCAGTCAAGATAGATAGATGCGTATCATAGATAAAGTACATTCAGTGGTGTGGGGCAAATTGAAAAATATTCCAAATGCACTGACATTATCAAAAACAAGAGGTTGTCACACGCTAAAACTCCAACATGTATATGATGGAGAGGATGGAGGAGCAGCCGTATGTGTAGTGTAATGCAGACCTGTTGAAGGTTTTTTATATATTTTATTGTGGTGCCCAGTGCCCACTCCTCTACGCAGTCCAGGTACATTTATTGGTGCGAATCATAAAAGTTCAGGGTTTTTAATATATCTTGTGGTGACCCACTCCTCTACGCAGTCCAGGTACATTTATTGGTGCGATTCATAAAAGTTCAGGGTTTTTAATATATCTTGTGGTGACCCACTCCTCTACGCAGTCCAGGTACATTTATTGGTGCGATTCATAAAAGTTCAGGGTTTTTAATATATTGTGGTGACCCACTCCTCTACGCAGTCCAGGTACATTTATTGGTGCGAATCATAAAAGTTCAGGGTTTTTAATATATCTTGTGGTGACCCACTCCTCTACGCAGTCCAGGTACATTTATTGGTGCGATTCATAAAAGTTCAGGGTTTTTAATATATTGTGGTGACCCACTCCTCTACGCAGTCCAGGTACATTTATTGGTGCGAATCAAACAAGTTGATGGTTTTCTTATTATATATATTGTGGTGACCCACTCCTCTACGCAGTCCAGGTACATTTATTGGTGCGATTCATAAAAGTTCAGGGTTTTTAATATATTGTGGTGACCCACTCCTCTACGCAGTCCAGGTACATTTATTGGTGCGATTCATAAAAGTTCAGGGTTTTTAATATATATTGTGGTGACCCACTCCTCTACGCAGTCCAGGTACATTTATTGGTGCGAATCATAAAAGTTCAGGGTTTTTAATATATATTGTGGTGACCCACTCCTCTACGCAGTCCAGAAAGATACCTTGTTGCAACGTTTTGGACTAATAACTATATTGTGAGGTGTTCAGAATACACTGTAAATTAGTGGAAATGCTTGTTATTGAATGTTATTGAGGTTAATAATAGCCTAGGAGTGAAAATAAGCCCAAAAACTTGATTTTTAAACTTTTTATGTTTTTTTCAAAAAAAATCCGAATCCAAAACCTTAAATCCGAACCGAGACCTTTCGTCAAGTGTTTTGCGAGACAAATCCGAACCTCAAAAATAACGAAAATCCGGATCCAAAACACAAAACACGAGACCTCAAAAGTCGCCGGTGCACATCCCTAGTCTGAATTAACTGGAACTCGAGCGCATTTAATGCATTTGATGAATGCGTTAGACATACACCTTACATGTTTGTGTTTAAACACAGTGTGTTTATTGACCGTGTGCATCAAGTGTATTTATTTGATGGTCGTCAGAACGAACGTCCGATGTTATCTTAGCTGTTATTCATCTATCATCACAATCATAGTCTTTCAAATTTTTGCTATAATTTGACAAATTTGTTTGACAACTGTTTTTAAAACACCTTTACTTCCCACAGGGACAAATTTAGATTTTGCTGAACCTCCACGCAAGTGTCTATGCATCAATAAGATGTGGTACATCTAAATATGCATCGCTGCCCACCGCAGTGATGCATATTTAGGCACCGCTTAGATGCACCATGCTGGGGCTACTCTGGGAGCCCGGCGAAGTGACCCCTATATTGCAAACTTTTTTCCTGCTTAGCGTTGCCGGTGACAGGAGGACGTGCTGTGCGCATGCGCACAACACTGACACTGTACCAGATTCTGCAAAGCCAGAGAGGCTTCAGTGGAATCCAATGGGAAATGACAGGTAACACCATCCTGAGATGGCGTTACCTGTCTGCACAATGTGAAGCTTATCAAAGCTTTATGCATTGCAGAACATCGCAGTCCCCATAGTAATCTATGGGGATTGTGATACTGCACGATGTCAGCCTGAATGGAGGGGATTTCTATGAAAGAGCAGTTTCTGCATCTTGTAAGTAAGTTTTTGCTTGATGCATAGACCCCATAGTGAGGCAGTGCATTGCACAAATAGTGCAGGATTTAGGCTGGGTACACACTACAGTCTTTTCAGCCAATTATCGGGCCAATCAAACAATAAGCGACCGTTCAGCTCGATATCATATTATTATGTACGCTGCAACAATGACCGATTATCGTTCCGAAGCTCATCATATAGTTTCATTTGATTTGTAAACAACGATGGAACAATGTCGTTCCAATTCTGCAGTGTGTACGCACTCTGGACCGGCAGTGTCCACAGATCTCTATGGGGTTTACAGACTCTTGGTCTTTTCAGCTGATGGTTATGACAGATGCACAGATCTGACGGTAAATCATGTAAAACGTGTATAGTGTGTACAAATAAATCGGCTGCTGATCGGGACTTTTTTAATTTTTTAATCGTTGGTAAAACCATGAAGGATGTCGTATCAGGAGAAACTTTGTATAGTGTGTATCCAGCCTTAGAAACACCCATGATACGCCCAGTTTCTCCCACCAATGTTAGTTGCTCATAGTGCCTGGAAACCCCCCTCCAAGCCTGGGGCACTGTATAATTGAGGTGGCTGGTCCCTGCTCCCGCTTCACACAGCTCTGCTTGAAAAAGGAGAGCTGTGTGCACCTAACAGTAGTGCACGCAGCATTGTATATTATGGGGATAGGAAGAGTTGGAGAGCAGTCAAGCACTGTCTAAAATTATAGCCACGCCCCCATGCATGCTGGTCGCGCCCACTGGCGGAGTGGTGTGGAAACCCCCCTCTACAAATCCTGTGTTTGCCCCTGTTGCTCTACATTTATCTTGGATGGCTGTGGATTTACAGTTTAGCTGCCACCAGAAGGGTTAATGTGCCTAAAGGAAACTCCTATTATTATTATAATCCCAAACACACATGTACCATATGTATATTTTATGCAACGATTGGATAAACACACTTACAGTCTTGTTAATTTTTCATGCTTCCTGCCTTGGTATTGATTGTTCTGATTACAGAAACTTTGATAAATCAATAGATTATTTAAGTTTTCAAAGATATATTGACCAAAGGTAAAAGTCATGGGGCTGAGAGGAAGGAGGAGGGGGCGGCATTTTTTTACTTTGCTTGCAAAGAGTAAGTATTCCTTTCACATGTTTACAATACCTGTCATCACTATACCCCTTCAGGGGGGGATTTCAAAACTTGACTGGCCTGTTGGCAAAAAAAAAATTTTTTCTTTGTTGACGGTGAAAAGCCCCAACTCTCCAACCACGAGAGGTGACTTCATGTCATCTGCGCCGGTATCGGGATGAAAAGTCCTCTTAGTCATTATTTATATTAGTCTTTTAGTAAAAATATACATTCAAGGGGTCTGTGTTTAAAAGAAAAAAACTTAACTGTACGGTTCTCAAACTGAAATCACCAGCTCTAGTTCTCGATCGTTACAGCTTTTCATTGTAAAATTAGAATTTGTTAGGTTTGCCAATATAAAGGAACAGTTACAAGGCGAAGCTCCGTGTCTGTATATTTTTTATGTCCGTGTCTGTTTATTTATTACATTGGTTGCTGTTTGTGTTTCCCCCAAAACAAATGTATCTGGACAACTATTAGAAAAAATTTAATGCAAAACACATTGCAGTGGAAACAAATTAATAGTGTCAATATGCTACAAAAGTGATGTAAATATATGCAAATTTCTCTGTACAAGATATTCTGTATAAACCGTGAGTTCTAATGTCATTGTTTACATTTGGTGAGTTCTGTTGTCATCACTTTGTAGTTCAGTATTTAATATATTACATCATTCCTGTTACAGTTTCACATGTAAATTAGTCTGGCTATTTTCTTTGCAAATTGATGAAAATATGTATTTGTTAACAGTTATATAACAATGACTGCCGTATAGTATTTTATACTAACACACAATTATGTTATATAAATATGTGTTCACAAATGAGAATAAAACGTCATCTAATGAGCACTAGGACGGTGTACGTAAGGGATTCACAGCCCTGTGCAATGACATAATCACTAGTGACATTCTTGTAGTATTACAGTATCAGATATGATTCTTATTGACCTCTACTCTTTCGAGGTGACAGGTGAAAGTTTGACTTCTTTTACACGGTCAGGAAATTTGCTGACGGTTCGGTAACGTATAGATTATTTTCACATATTTGCAGCAAATTGCTCAAGTAACAGGAATATATGAACAATAGATATCAGAAGGGGAAACATGTTCCATGGCCACGTATAATTAAGGAATTGGAAAGTTGTGCACTAGCTTCAAACTCTGTTAAACCCCATTTACGAAGTACATTTATGAAGTACATTTATGAAGTACATTTATGAAGCACATTTACGAAGCACATTTACGAAGTACATTTACGAAGTACATTTATGAAGTACATTTATGAAGTACATTTATGAAGTACATTTATGAAGCACATTTATGAAGCACATTTACGAAGCACATTTACGAAGCACATTTACAAAGCACATTTACGAAGTACATTTATGAAGCACATTTACGAAGCACATTTACGAAGCATATTTACGAAGCACATTTATGAAGCATATTTATGAAGCATATTTATGAAGTACATTTATGAAGCACATTTATGAAGCACATTTACAAAGCACATTTACGAAGCACATTTACGAAGCATATTTATGAAGCACATTTATGAAGTATATTTATGAAGTACATTTATGAAGCACATTTATGAAGCACATTTATGAAGTACATTTACGAAGCCAATTTACGAAGTACATTTACGAACCACATTTATGAACCACATTTATGAAGTACATTTATGAAGTACACTAAATTGCTTGGATTTTACACCTAGATGATCTGCTGACGAGGTGCGCCCCTACTTGCTGGTCTTTGGAGATGCCTCAAGTACAAGTACCACCCCTGTCCTTCTATAGCTATCGCCATCTCAGGATGATGGTAGCAGTGCTGTTATACAAGAAAAAATACTTTTTTAGTTAAAATAATATGTTTTATATTATTTATATTAAAATAAATATTTGTTTGCCTGCATTGGCCTGGCGACCAGTAAAAGTGCTCTGACATCTGACAGACAGTTTCCCCGAAACGCTGAGCATCTCTCAGGTGTCCGCCAAACGTTTATTATCATATAAGGGCGAAAAGTGATTTTTTTTTTTATCACTGAGATAAACAACAATAGACAATCTACGTTATCACCCAGGCTTAATAAATAGGTCCGTATGTAGATTAGCCTGGCTATCTTTATAACAAAACCCTTTAAGGGCTCATTCAAAACAGTAGTTTAACTCATTTGATCATGCTGCATTGCATATCAAGCCCTGAAACTGCTGCAAAACGCCGCAGCCACCAAGATCCTACTGCTGATGCGTTAAAAGTGTGCCCTGACAAATTGCCATAACTAGTGCATGCGTGACGTGCAAAGTTTTGTGCTTGCTGTGGTTAGCAATGTTAGTGCGGAGTCTACAGTATTTTAATAGTGCTTTCCGCTTACGGCATCACACACAGAACGTGGCGTGAGAAACATCTTGGAAAGCGCTCGTCAGATCCAGCCCTTAACCTAAACACAGCTAATATTCTGTGCAGCAATTAACAGATTAGTATGCTGTATCTGTGTTTCACATCTGCATTTTTTTTTTTAGCAAATATAATAAAATCCATTGAAAAATAAACTATTTTGGAAAGTTAGTTGTCAACATGCAGTCATCGTAAGTCTGCGGCGTTAAGAAGATGTATATACCGAACCAATCACCTCCAGATGGTCTCTTTTACAGTTGTCCTCTGGAAACAATAGAGAGGAAAAAATTGTCAGAATTCGTCAGTGTCTAAATCCAATCAAGATGTTTCTGAAATGGATTAAGCAGCATTTAACAAATGGAATTTATTTAAGTCCGCTCTCTAGTTTATGGTGGTATTAACACATCGCAGGCTGCGAGGGATAGGACAGAACCGGTCTTATTGTGAGCATAGGTGGTATGGCTGTTTTTATACAGCTTTCAATGCCAAAACAAGATCCTCTCTGTGAGATGTCATCCACAGTTTGTTAACTTTTTATATATATATATATATATATATATATATATATATTGGTACATAGGAAATATTTAATACGGTCTGGATCTTGAAGTTTTTATCTAGACAAAACACGAGGAAGAAAAAAAAGAAAACGGGGAGAAAATGGCTGGACATGATAGAGGGAATTAAGAACAGATTTTCTCTTCTTACAGAAATGTGTTATCATTTGAGTCCTCAAATTGCTCTGTGCATTTGTTCTGTCTTCAGACGTACAAATGATTGTATCTAGTTGACAGCAGACATCATGTCATCCATAAGACAAGAGAATTGAAGCCAGGCAGCCATGTTGTTCATTTAAATTAAACCACCGGGATATAATAGTAGATAGAAAAATAGTTTAATATTATATGAAAAAATAAACCATTGTATTTTTTTGTTAAAATAAATTAAAATATAATTTTTGTGTTGCCGTTTTCCAGCAAATGAGTTCCAGCGTTAGCGGCTTTGCAATTTTTGGGTGGGCACCTAAAGGTTGTCTATAGATGAATTATAGACCTTGCATGGGATTTGTTTGGACATTGAGGTTATATCCTGGGAAGTTGACCTCAAAGGTAATAGTCTTTTATGTCTATAAATCATCTTTTATGCTTAATGTAAATAGTCCAGGATATCCACAGTTGTTATCCATTGCTGATTCATTTTTAGAAATCAGAATTCAGTATTCCGAATTCTGAAGGAGAAATGTCGAGCTGCCCCTCCCCCCACCTCCCAGGCCTCTGTGCTCCCCTTAGGCCCCAACCTGCCAAACTGTGCATGCTCAGAAGAGGCCTCGCTCTTTTCTATTAAGAGCAAAGCAGAGGGGGCCAGAAGGTGGGAACTGCATTGCTGGCCCTTACCCAAATATTGCTATAGCATACCTCCCAACTCGAAGGGGTATAGTTACTAAACTGCAGGTTTGAAAAAGGGGGGATGTTGCCTATAGCAACCAATCAGATTCTAGTTATCATTTATTTAGTACATTCTACAAAATGACAGCTAGAATCTGATTGGTTGTATAGGTAACATCTCCACTTTTTCAAACCTGCAGTTTAGTAAATATTCCCCTTAGAGTCCCCAAATTCGGACTAAATAAGCCCTGTCCCAGTTCCAGTCAAACTCCGCCCACAGATGACCATATTTCAGGATAACCCCACCCACTCTTCTGTTAAGCCCTGCCCCTTTTGTGGCCTGCCAATCAGGAACGGTGGGAGGTATGCTATAGGGGTCAGCAGGCTCTGTTCGCCCCTGATTACATTCCTTGACCCTGACATGAGGTTGTATGAACACACTGATACTTATTCCCTTATCTTGTTGCATGGATGACTGAAGAGTTGGTATCTCGGTGGACGATGCCCAAACACCGATTCCCTTTCAGAGCTGGTAAGATATGTGCTTATTTTCTACTTATAGCGTTTCAACAAATACACCCTTAAATATCACAATGAATCGCCCCCTTGCACCTAGATAGGTAACAGTACTACTGACAAGTACAGAGAGAAACGCTGTATGCGCCAGTTACTGCACTTTAGTGAATACACTGGTAAGATCATATTACATTGACTGTCTACGTGTAAACCTCGTCTGCTAATGGTACTAATAGAGAACATATCTGTGTTTTGCAGTGGTCAGTGTCTCTCAGAGAGGGTGTAAAAAACATAAGTAAGGCGGCAATGCGGCAGTACGGATTATACAGCTATGTCATACTTGCCAACTTCTAGCAGTCGGGGGTAAGTGGGCGTGCAGTGGGCAGGGCTCAGAATATCTCACCTTTTTGGCCCCGCCCCTGTGACGTAATGAAGCAAACGCGTAATTTTACAGAGAATAGCGGCATTTTGGATCTAATTTTGCCCATTTCACTAGGAAGTGTGCAGATGTGGGAGGCTGCCATACTCTCCGGGGAGTCCGGGAGACCCACCCGGAATCCGGGAGTCTCACGCACATTCTGGGAGAGTTGGCAAGTATGAGCTATGTAGCAGATGTAGTGAGCGCACAAGTGTACCGTAGCCCGGATTACAGTCACAGACACCGTCCAATAGTACAATCCAGGAATAGTGAGCTCTATTGATAAAGTTATAGACATGTGACATTTGTTGAAACTTTCTGATTGGCTTCTGCTTCATGTACCATGATTGGTCAGATTCTCCAGTGAATAGCAATAATTGCGGCCAATTTTGGAGTAGGTTGAGACCGATTTGTGAATCTCTGAAAAGTGGCTGAAATTCAGAACTGTCTGAAGCAACCAGCCCCGTCGGTTGCCATTTTGTGGGATGAACCAATGTTTAGTGAATAGTTTACATTTTCTACAATCCCATACATACTGGTAGAGCCAACAAAATGGCTCCCTCCTTTATGTGCAGGTGATGCGTACTCTTTATCCACCCTGAGTCACTATGAGTTTATTAAAAATATTCTGCACGATGAGTTTATAATGCTGGGAAGCAGTGCCGTAACTAGACATTTCAGTGCCCTGGGCGAGACAGGGCATCGGCGCCCCCCATCTTAATAGGAGTGACGTTTGTCGAGTGGGTGTGGCCACCCTAATGTAGGGGTGTGTCTAGCATTTTTTCTTCTATGTCTGTAACTGATATTCTTGAAAGTTGTAAAGAAGCCCAACAATGGTGAAAAAACTTGTATCTATAAGAAAACCCGTACACACTACAATATATTTATATATATATATATATATATATATATATATATATATATATATATATATATATATATATATATATATATACACATACATACACAGAAACTAAGAATCCCTCTCCCAGTGTAATTATGTGATATATATGAGGATATAACTTATGGTCCCTCTCTCAGTGCTGTGTTGCAAGTGAAAAGACTGGTCCACCCACTGTGCCCTGAGAGTGGTCAGGTGGTGTGTTTCTCCGTCTCTAGTCGTTGCACCCGGTCCTGGTCTGGGGCACAGGGGTAAGCCGTTCTAGAGAGGCGTTCAAAAAAAAATGGCTTAAAACAAAAATAAAAATAATATAGCAATCCCAGACATTGTAGCCTTTTCATATATACCGTATATACTCGAGTATAAGTCGACCCGAATATAAGCCGAGGCACCTAATTTTACCACAAAAAACAGGGAAAACTTATTGACTCGAGTATAAGCCTAGGGTGGGAAATGCAGCAGCTACTGGTACATTTCTTTAATAGAAAAAACTTGTCAGCTGACCCAACGCCACTCTGTTTGCAGGATAGACTGTTATAATAGACCATAATGCTAAATCAATTGCTAACACTAACATCAAATAACACTAACACTTTTTAAGACACTGTGGTACACTATTCAGAAGAGCATACAACTCAAACTTCAGGACAAGTCAGGCAGAGTAAACCAATATTTAGATACCAATTTATAGGAAATAAAACTGTAACCTTCATGATCTGCACTTGTACAGAAATGTTCTAGAATTTAATGGAGCTCATTAATGCACTGCCAACACTCACAGATTCACAAGTGTATGTGCCACGTTATCTGCACGGTAAAAGACACTCCTCTATCATCCCACACCTCACTCAAAGGGAACTAACTGTTCAGGAAGTACTTAAACAGAACATTATGCAGCATGCAGGAGCTATATTACACACAATACATAACATGCATGTCCTTTATATATACACAGTGTCCTCACATTAACCATTTACTAGCCACTGACTACACGATCACGCAGCCCTCTAGGAATCTTGTGAATAAAGACTGCTTATAAACAAAACGCAGATGCTGAAAATGAAATTCATACCAACGACGCTGGCTGACATGAAGAAGGCGTGTGGGAAGTGTATGTGCCTTATGTCGCAGGTCCCGTTGAAAACATTGTTGCTACTATTGAGAGAGAGAGAGAGAGAGATGTTTCACTTACCTCCGCAGTGGAACGCATGTGCGTTCCACAGACAGGAAGTTCGGCATTTGAAACACAAATGCCGAACTTCCTGTCTGTGGAACGCACATGCGTTCCACTGCGGGAGTTAAGCTGTTCCACTGCGGAAGGTAAGCTGTTGACTCGTGTATAAGCCGAGGGGGAACTTTTTCAGCATAAAAAATGTGCTGAAAAAGTCGGCTTATACACGAGTATATACGGTATATTACTCTCCCAATCCCAAGCAAAATGTACAAACAACACTCTTGGCAGAGTGAAAGGTGTTGGTATATTTGGAGAGACAACTGATTTGATGGCGATATCAGCTATAGATTTTTCTGCATATTAAAATAATAGGTAACAGACTCCTCCTAAGCTGGTGACCATGTTCTCATTCCGGTGTCTTGGCCATGTGAAGACGTGTGCTCTCTGATTTTAAAGATGTCCCGACAGAAATAAATAAAATACGGTAACTCCTTGTATTCTTTTTAAATGTTGAAATCTATAAATTGCAGAGGCGGATAGATGCTTGGTAGTACAGGGAGAGGAAACAGTAGCAGAAAGAAGTAATAATGCCACTGTATAGGTCATTGGTACGGCCTCATCTAGAATACTGTGTTCAGTTCTGAGGCCATATCTCCAGAAGGATATAAATACATTAGAGACTGTGTATAGATGGGCAACTAAAATGGTGCATGGCCTACAGCACAAAACTTACCCGGAAGACTCAAAGATCTTAATATGTATAGTTTGGAGCAGAGAAGAGAAAGGGGGGACATGATAGAAACGTTCAAATATATCAAGGGTTTGAACAAGGTACAAGAGGGAACCATTCTTCAAAGGAAGACAAGTATTAGAACACAAGGACATGTACTGAGACTGGAGGGAAGTAGGTTCAGAGGAGATGTGAAGAAAAGTTACATCACAGAAAAGGTAGTGGATAAATGGAATAGCCTCCCATCAGAGGTGGTAGAGGCTAATACAGTATAGCAATTTCTACATGCTTGGGATAGACATAAGGATATTCTTAAAAAGAAACAAGAATTAAATAGGTTTGAGGTTACCATAGGATAAAAAAGGTGGTTCTTATCTGCCGTCAAATTCTATGTTTCTATGGAGAGATGCTAGCACGGTGTAGGATATTAAATGATTTGGTTTGCCGGGAATATAAAATGTGGGGGAAAAGCACAGACTGTATTATTAAAGTGACTTTCATTTGTTTTCCAGATTTTGCATATGTGACTGTGGACAATTTATTGCTTCATATTTACCTTTTCATCTTCTCTTCTATACTGCTGTATTCTTCGTCATTATCCTTCTTCTGTATACTGCTGTCTGAAGACAGTTCTTTTCTACCTTCTCGGTCCAGCCGCCCCTGTGCTGTAGCTCCTGGCTCTTCCCGACTCCTCTAAATCCACTAGCAACGTTGTGAGATCAGGAGCTGGGTGCTGGGCACCATTTTGGAAGCGCTGGGCGCCTAGCATCGATAATCTATAGTCTGTGGTCACAGACCCAGGGCACAGAGGCAAGTAACAGGCAGCCGCTGCACCCACTTAGCACCGCCATGGCTCTGCTCCACAGTACTGAAATCAACAAAACCTTGCCAACTCTCCACATTACAGCAACTGGCTATACCAACGTCACCTTGTACCAGTACAACCCATGTCCCCACACTGCCCCAATGCCAGTCTTGTCCCCACAATACACCAATGCTACCCCTCTACACCAATGCCAGCCCTATCCTCATACTACACCAATGCCAGCACTGGCCCCACACTGCACCAAATCCACCCCCCCTACCCACACTACACCAATGTCACCCCCCTACCCACACTAAACTATTGTCACCCCCTCTACCAACACTACACCAATAACAGCACTGTCCCCACACTGAACCAATGTCAGCCATACTGATGCAGGGGTGAGAGGAGGAGATTTCACTTGCATAGGAGTGAAGAGGGGAGGGCAGACAGAAACTTTCACACACAAAGGGGAGGGGAGGGGAGGGACAGAGGCTGACTGACACACAGAGGGAAAGGGGAAAGACGATCTCACAAGCAGAGCAGGAAATGGGAGGATACAGAAGCTGCCACACTCGGGGATTTGTTTAAAAGACAGAAAATATACGTTTGGACATAGCTCCGCCCACTTTCGGAAAGCTCCGCCCCTCCAAACGCCGTGAATGCCGAAGCTGTCACAGACAGATATATATTGTGAGTCTGAGGGGAGAGAGACTGTCCCAGGTAGAGGATAGCAGAGAGAGACTCACATACTTAGTGTGCGGAGTCTCCGAAGTCCAGCCTTATAGAGAGCATGTGTTCCCCGGCAGCCTGCAGTCACAGAGCCAGGCACAGAGGCAAGTAGCGGGCGGCTACTGCGCCCCCTTGGGCTTGCGCCCTGGGCCACGGCACCGCCCGCACCTCCCTAGTTACGGCTCTGCTGGGAAGAAACATATTTTTATAACTCAGCTTTTCAGCACCCACTCAGCTCTGCACAGTACAGGAAGCCTGCATGGTACTGAGATACCTTTATACAGAGGATGGCAACTGATGTGAGCTTTCATTCAGAATATCCTATTAATACGATTCACATGACTTACATTGCTGCCTTCCATGATTCCTATTGCAGAACGAGTATAGACAAGTCCAATCATAAATTGGATATGCCCTTCTCTCCTTAAATTGCACCTGTCACTATGAATTGACAATTTCTGATTTAGTTCTATATAAAAGCTGACTACATATCATGCTGGCTATTTGTTTCAGCCGTTTTAACCTTTTTAGTTACTTCTCTGTTTGGAGTCGTGTTCCCTCGTGTACATTCATCTATCGTCTATTGCCAGTAGCTCTTCTATGCAAATGAGAGGGCAGGTGAAGATTCAGCAGTATGCAAATAATATAATGGCTGATTAGCATGTACCCCTCCAATTAACATGCCTGTTAATGTATTCTTGTCATCTACACACAGAGGGAGCAGCCATTTTGTGGAACACAGCCGATCATTTCACAATGAACCAGTGAATTATGAATAATGGGCAATCCTCATGAGCTTGAATATCCTAGTGAATATGGGCAGCACGGTGGCTCAGTGGTTAGCACTTCTGCCTCACAGCGCTGGGGTCATGAGTTCAATTCCCGACCATGACCTTATCTGTGGGGAGTTTGTATGTTCTCGCCGTGTTTGCGTGGGTTTCCTCCAGGTGCTCTGGTTTCCTCCCACACTCCAAAAATTTACTAGTAGGTTAATTGGCTGCTATCAAAAATTGACCCTAGTCTCTCTTTCTCTCTCTCTCTCTCAGTCTGTGTGTGTGTATGTTAGGGAATTTAGACTGTAAGCTGCAATGGGGCAGGGACTGATGTGAGTGAGTTCTCTGTACAGCGCTGCGGAATCAGTGGCGCTATATAAATAAATGGTGATAATGAATAGATGGACTGTGCTGCTTTTACTTAAATTGTGTAGTATTTTTGACACTGCACATCTTCAGCCCTTATGTGTTTTTTATTTGTTTTTAGCTTGCTTGTTTATTTGGTTTTAAGCAATAGATCTAACAACACTTTTAAATGTCTTTTCAGTGTTTTAGTTATAGTATATCTCTTAAGACACATATTAAAAAAAAATGCAAAATATTTGGGTTAAAAAAGCAACTTACCATGAAGGACTGTGTAGTCAACAAAGGAGCATCCACTGTGTATCGAGAAAGATCCTTTTATCATCAGCATAGGAAAGGGTTCTTTGCAGTAAGGGTAGTTAGACTGTGGAATTCACTACCAATGAAGTGGTGATGGCCAATTATTTAACTGAATTTAATAAGGCTTGATTGCCTTTCTTACAAGATATTTTTTACCTATAAATGTTATTGGGGTGATTGATCCAGAAAATTAACCTGATTATCATTTATGAGACAAGGAAGGAATTTTTACCCCCACAGTGAAGACAGATTAGCTGCTTTGTTGAAGCTTAGATTTGCTTCCTCTAGCTTAACACTGCTAGATCTTATAATAAGGAACTTGATAAACTTTTGTATTTTTTCAGCCATAATAACTATGTAACAGTGTAATGACAGCTAATTGAAAGCACAATTAAAACTAGCTCTATTAAGAGTGTACCAGAAACACAATCTTAAACACCCATGTGACTTTGCCCTTTGACTGGCTTCAATTGAGATTCAAGACGGGGGGCAAGTTCACTTTAATGTTAATATTATACAGCACAAAGTAAAAAGAAGACAGTTTATACGAATGGAATCTTGGACAGTGTGTGTGATAATGTATAAATGTAAGATAACCATTTCACTTGTGAAGGAAAAATGAAACTTAACTATATACTTTCAGAACGTCAAGGGAAGCTGAAATATGCACAAGTTACAGATTGTAGAGGAGCTGGTGAATGTGCTGATCAGCTAAGTCCTGGAAATGGACACTGCTGACCTTTGACGCTTATTCGATACGGAACCTTGCAGTTGGCTTTAAGATCTGTTACCAGTTGCCTTTCAGTAGAAAACGTTACTGTAGATTCAGGGTCTAACACTGTCGCTTGGATGTGCTAAGCTGCAACAGCTGCGGGGAAGGTGGATAAAGTGCAGTTTCCAGGGAAAATGTTGAGCTCATAGTTTTTGATTCACACTGAACCACATCTCTACTCTAGACAGTTGTTTTGTTTCTTGTTATAAATGTTAACCACAGGCTTAAAGCTATATAACATTTCATATAGATGTAACATCTTCCTATGAATTTTAGAGATGCTCACGCTCGGTTTTCTGAAAACCGAACCCACCGGAACTCAGGGGATCCGAGTAGGCTCGCGAGCCGGTTTGGTACTTTCGCACATCCTCGGATCTGAATCGAGGCAAAAAGTCATTGTTGTGTTGTCGGATCTCGCAGGTTTTGGATTTCATAAGTACCTCCCTCCCCATGAGATTCAGTGCCATTGCTCACACAGAAACAGGGGTAGCAGTGTTCTTGTCACTCTCCAGTCTCCAGTGACATTGCTCACACAGAAACAGGGGTAGCAGTGTTCTTGTCACTCTCCAGTCTCCAGTGACATTGCTCAGTGTCATTGCTTACACAGAAACAGGGGTAGCAGTGTTCTTGTCACTCGTCATTCTCCAGTGCCATTGCTCACACAGAAACAGGGGTAGCAGTGTTCTTGTCACTCTCCAGTCTCCAGTGACATTGCTCACACAGAAACAGGGGTAGCAGTGTTCTTGTCACTCTCCAGTCTCCAGTGCCATTGCTCAGTGCCATTGCTCACACAGAAACAGTGGTAGCAGTGTTCTTGTCACTCTCCAGTCTCCAGTGACATTGCTCAGTGGCATTGCTCACACAGAAACAGGAGGGGTAGCAGTGTTCTTGTCACTCTCCATTCTCCAGTGCCATTGCTCACACAGAAACAGTGGTAGCAGTGTTCTTGTCACTCTGCATTCTCCAGTGCGATTGCTCAGTGCCATTGCTCACACAGAAACAGGGGTAGCAGTGTTCTTGTCACTTTCCAGTCTCCAGTGCCATTGCTCAGTGCCATTGCTCACACAGAAACAGGAGGAGTAACAGTGTTCTTGTCACTTGACAAAAATTTGACTGGAAATTAATGTTATTGAGGTTAATAATAATGTAGGAATAATATAAAAAAGTGCCAAATTATGTGATTTTAGCAAAAAAAAAATAGGGATTTTAGAAAAAAAAATAGGCACCCAAAGCCAAAACCAAAACACGCAAGGGCAGTTTTGCCAAAACCAAAACCAAAACACGGGGTCAGTGAACATCTCTAATGAATTTTAATAAGCCATGGGTTATGTTTATGTCATTTTATCAAATAATTATTATTTTTACAGTAATAAATTAACTAAACAATGGTTGTTATGCATTTGAACAAATATCATCATCATCATCATCACCATTTATTTTTATAGCTCCACTAATTCCATAGCATTGTAAAGAGAACTTACTCACATCAGTTCCTGCCCCATTGGAGCTTACAGTCTAAATTCCCTAACACACACTCAGACATGCACAAAGATTAGGGTCAATTTTAATAGTAGCCAATTAACCTACCAAATGTGCTGCACAGATTGCTCTCTGTAACTAAAAGTTTGACCACGCTGCTTTGGCATTCATGCTGAAAGTTTTCTCAGTAGCAGTGAAGGCCATTGGACCAATAAAAAGACTCCTAACTTGGTTCAAAACCAATCAGACGGCATGAATTTATCACACGGTCTCTACTGTTCACTGCTAGCCTGCTACTTAACTTAGCCGACCCTCGCGTGTGAGTACTTTTACTCTCCATGTGGTATGGACGCTGGCCTATCTCTATCCAATACTCTACTGACATTCTGGCACACTCCATTCATTTTCTGCTTCTGTTGATCCCGTCAATGCCAGTCGCACGTACAACCTCTTGAGATAACGCTATCTGTTTAATTCTACATTACTATGTCCAGTCTTTCTTACTTTTCCTCATTGTATCATTTGCTTCTCTGCTTAAACAATTGCTATCTCTTTGATTACCGGCATCTGCTGTTATATTGTTTTTGAATTCATAAATAAACTTCTTTAAAAATAAATAGTTTCCTTTTTTTTTACAAACCTTTTAGATATTCAGATGATTTCCAATGCTGATTTAATAGAAATGTTAGATTTCTTTTACTCATACACAGACATCATTATCCCAATAAATACTAAAGAGCGCTAAGCAGTTATTGCATTCACCCACCCATGAAATCCTGACATATCCTAAATGAAAACACAAAGGTTATGTTCCTTGAAATGTGATAGCCATTATCACTCATTAAGCCATAGAACTGAATGACCATTAATAAGTGGCCATGACTTTAACCTATAAAATCATTTTAAGCAGGTAGAGCAGCTCGTTGGTAGGAACTAACAAGGTCACATTATATCTACCACTGCAATATTCACACAGGAAAAGGGGAAAAGATTGAGCTCAATAATAACTGGTTTTGTGGCCACAAAATGATTCTCTATCACTTTTGTTGATATGAATTTTGTGTTACAGTCATGGCCAAAAGTATTGAGAATTACACAATAAATATATATACTGAAGTACAATTACAAGCATTTCATAAATGTCAAATACTTTTATTGACAATTACATTAAGTTTATGCAAAGAGTCAATATTTGCAGCGTTGACCCTTCTTTTTGAAGACCTCTGCAATTCGCCCTGACATGCTGTCAATCAACTTCTGGGCCACATACTGACTGATGGCCGCCCATTCTTGCCTAATCAATGCTTGGAGTTTGTCAGAATTTGTGGGGGGTTTTTTGTCCACCCACCTCTTGAGGATTGACCACAAGTTCTCAATGGACGTAAGGTCTGGGGAGTTTCCTGGCCATGAACCCAAAATGTTTATGTTTTCATCCCACTTAGTTATCACTTTTGCCTTATGGCAAGGTGCTCCATCATGCTGGAAAAGGCATTTTTCGTGATCAAACTGTTATTGGATGGTTGGGGGAAGTTGCTCTTGGAGGATGTTTTGGTACCATTCTTTATTCATGGCTGTGTTTTTAGGCAAAATTGTGAGTGAGCCCACTTCCTTGGCTGAGACGCAACCCCACACATGAATGGTCTCAGGATGCTTTACTGTTGGCATGACACAGGACTGATGGTAGCGCTCACCTTTCCTTCTCCGGACAAGCATTTATCCAGATGCCCCAAACAATGTGAAAGGGAATTCATCAGAGAAAATTACTTTACCCCAGTCCTCAGCAGTCCAATCCCTGTACCTTTTGCAGAAAATCAGTCTGTCCCTGATGTTTTTCCTGGAGAGAAGTGGCTTCTTTGCTGGCCTTCTTGACACCAGGTTATCCTCCAATAATCTTCACCTCACTGTGTGTGCAGATGCACTTACACCTGCCTGCTGCCATTCCTGAGCAAGCTCTGCACTGGTGGTGCCCGATCCCGCAGCTGAATCAACTTAAGGAGACAGTCCTGGCACTTGCTGGACATTCTTGGGCCTTCTTCACAACTATTGAACCTTGAACCTCCTTGAAGTTCTTGATGATTCGATAAATGGTTGATTTAGGTGCAATCTTATTAGCAGCACTATCCTTGCCTGTGAAGCCCTTTTTGTGCACAGTAATGATGACTGCACATGCTGTTTAACAGAGAAAAAACAAAGATTTCAGCACCACCCTCCTTTTAAAGCTTCCAGTCTGTTATTCTAACTCAATCAGCATAACAGAGTGATCTCCAGCCTTGTCTTCGTCAACAATCTCACCTGTCTTAACGAGAGAATCACTGACCTGATGTCAGCTGGTCCTTTTTCATAAAAACTGAGACAGCAGACTTTGTCAAAATTAATATTTGTGCCATTCTTAAAACTTTGGGCCATGATTGTACATAGTTTATTTTGTGATTCTGTGGCCCTTCTCCAAATTTTGTGCACCCAACTAATAAAATTATTTATACATGTACAAAATGTATTATGTCACATGGTACAAACATGATTTGTTCATATGAATGATTTTATAGACAAATTATACTGTTAACAAACATCGCCGTGTACCTTATCCTGATACAGTGTGCGCTTGCAGAGTCTATTTGAATGTACAAAACAACCTGATTTTTGCCTCTCCTCTGAGGTGTTGACCAGCCTCCTGCTTTGACTGGGATGCTCTTTGCACCACCTAGATACATTTTTAAAGGAAATCACATTTTATGTGATAATGTACAAAAGTGACAATTGTAATAAAAAAAGCCCCGATACCCATCAAAGCGACAAATTTATCACTGACAACATGGCTCTTTTTTGCTTCACCCAACACAACAAAGGGGTTACCATGGGGATAACTCTGCCAGCAATTTAACTAGTACTACAGTGTACTTCCATCGTCGCAATATCTGTTCTGTTAGTTACATTCTCAGAGTGGAGCATTTTTATAATCCATTAATGTTTTAATCTTAATTGTTTTCCATGTTAGTGGAACTGAATGCTCAAATCTGACCAGATCGTGCATGCGCCTACCTGCAGAGGTCGCTCAGAAAACTGGTCAATTAACTCTCGCCGCTCTGTACCAGAATCACCGTGGCAGGTGAGTATCTCTCTCAGATGGCTCTGAGTAAGTTTTTTTGTGTTCCTTAAAGTGTTGCGATTTTTATTAACTTTTCATTACAAGATTGTTTTTTTTATTGCTGCTGCTTACGACGCTCACAACTTGAGACATAAATGAGGCTTTAAGGTAGTATTTTAGGACAAAATTTATAAAGAGGTAGAGGAAAAGTCGAGGTGTTGGCCATAGCAACCAATCAGATTCTAGCTACCTTTTTCTAGCCTGTACTAGAGAGCTAGAATCTGATTGGTTACTACTGGCAACATCTCCAATTTTCCTTTTCAGAAGCTTTTATAAATTTACCTCAAAGTTCAAAACAATCCAGGGGCCTTCAAATAGCCTAATTTCTGTGTAAAAAAAAAAAAATGCGAAAAGACTCTGCACGACTTACCGTTGGTGAATGACCTACATTCTCTTTCTGTGCGTACAGCTGTTCCAAATTAGACAAGATTTCCTCTATGAGACTTGTCAAAATAAAAGAAAATACAGCCAGCCCATCAGTTTTCCTGCAGTCGGTATTAGCTAATCCAAATACACCGCACAGCAGGTATAAAACTGCTATATCCAGTAAGACAAGATCATGAATAATTAAAGCCTTATTATTAATGAACTTCCACTCCTTATGTAAATGAAACTGATTTCAAGTCTAATTTGTCAGCCTGCTTTTTTTTTTCACTCTTCCTTTGTCTGAGACAAGGGCTTGCTATAATGGCCCGGATTATAGCACACTAGCAGGCAAGGATCTCGCAGTCTGAAGTTTTCGGGTTAGCTAATTGATACAGCTCCTAAAGGGATGGATAATTTGGCGCAGTGTATTTCTTTCACTGCCTTTCACCGACGTCCTTGTCTGATTACCTGAACTACACAAGCAATACCTTTCCGTACAATACTATCTCACTACACAAGCAATACCCCTCCGTACAATACTATCTCTTTAACCAAAGGACTTAATCTCAAACAACTGCTGTTATCAAAATTTCATACAGCAGCAAATTCATAACATCGCTAGGATGTAAACTTTATTGTCAAAGCCTATGAAAATAACTGCAGTTTGATTTAGTTGTATTGTAGCTTTGTATTTATCTTTGGGACATTCTGCCAAATAATACATTTGTAAATGAAATGTATGTATTTTGTTTTTGTGAAGGATCTGAGCAGGTTACTCATTTTTTCGAGACTGCAAAGACAAATGGCACAAGTATGAATGCAGCGATTAATCCTAAAATGACGGCCTATTCGCTTTACTGACCTTTTTTAATTAGCAATATGCTAGTTGTTGGAAACAAGAGGAACGCTTTCCTGAGTAAGCAAGTGGTGTTTTTTTCAGTGTGTGTGTCTTTAGCAAATCAGTGTGAAAAGCAATTGCATGAAGTTCTGTTTTTATTAAACAAAATAATCCCCAGTTTGACAAATACACAGTATTTACTTGTCCTGGGTAGCACACCATGGTCGGTTAGTGTTCACCTATTTTTTTTGGAAGGCTAATAATTTGCTTTAGCGTTTACAGGATCAGCGACAGTTGCTGTAGTTTAATTTAAATGCCTGGTAAAACAAATGAACACAAAGTTATACCAGAGAGAAAAAAAATGTTATCTCCATTCAGCTTATGTATTTTTGCTTTAATATGAGTGAGAGGTACTATAAAAAGTAAAATAGGTCAAATAAAGTAGTCGCAACCACTGTCACCTAGTGGTCAAATTATTATAAAAAAAAGTAACATTCTCTGATTGGCAAGCATAGTGTCAAGGAAGGTAAATCCAAAAAAAAAAGCGTATAAGAAAACACTATGGCTCTGGGCCCCATTATAAGATGGAATCAAGGACCGTATTTTTCAAAAATCGGAACCAATTAGTTATTGGATATGTCATATTTAAAGAAAAATGCCTCCAAAAATGTCAAACTTTTCAATTGATTTTCTTGCTTAGACCATTAATGAAAAATATATGAGTTGGTTTGTCAACAATCAAACTATTGTCTCAGTATCGCACAGGAGATTAGCTCATCTCTAACATGTAATCTCAAGTGAACAATAATTGAACTTTGAAAGGTATTAGAGGAATGTATGGTTTAGTTCAGTTTTATTGTTATGTTGAGTTGCCCATTAAACACCATTTTTGGTCAAGTGTAGTTTCATTCTCCAGCCTATAGATGTCACTGCTGCAACGTCTGTTATTGGGAAGTACTTGCCAGTGTCTATAGACAGTAATAGCATAAATGACAAATGAAGTGCACGGGAAGATCCAAGGTACTGTCGAAATAATGGAACAAGAAACATGTTCATCATCATCATTTATTTATATAGCACCACTGATTCCGCAGCGCTGTACAACGGATATTTGTCACGCACATCATTCCCTGCCCCATTGGAGCTTACAGTCTAAATTCCTTAACACACACAGACTAAGGTCAATTTGATAGCAGCCAATTAACCTACCAGTATGGGAGGAAACTGGAGCACCTGGAGGAAGCCCACGCAAACACGGGGAGAACATACAAACTCCACACAGATAAGGTTTGGCCGGGAATTGAACTCATGACCCGAGCGCTGTGAGGCAGAAGTGCTAACCAATAAAATGCCCCTAATCCCTTAAAAAGCCAACTTGCCACAAAATGCCTAGTGTAATTTAGACAATGAAAGCAAATGTGTGATTGGTTTCTATAGGTGACTGAACATTTACACTTCCTCACCTACACTACATGGACAAAAGTATTTGGCCACACCTGTTAATTATTGAATTGAGGTGTGTTAATAGGACCCGTTGCCAGAGGTGTATAACATCAAGCACCTAGCTATGCAATCTCTATTTGCAAATATTTGTTATATAAAATGGGTCGTTCTGAAGAGCTCAGTGACTTCAAGTGTGGTACTGTGATAGGATGTGTGGTACTGTGATAGGATGTGTGGTACTGTGATAGGATGTGTGGTACTGTGATAGGATGTGTGGTACTGTGATAGGATGCCACCTTTGTATTTTCATCCCTGCTGGATATTCCACGGTCAACTGTAGGTGATATTATTAGAAACTGGAAGTGTTTAGGAACAACAGCAACTCAGCCACGAAGCGTAAACTTCGTAAAATCACAGATAGGGGTCAATAACTGCTAAGGCGCATGGTGCGTAAAAGTCACCAATCTCTGCTGATTCCATAGCAGATGAGTTCCAAACCTCCACTGGCATTAATGTAAGCACATAAACTGTGCAGCGGGAGCTTAATGGAATGGGTTTCCATGGCCGAGCAGCTGCATGCAAGCCTCCCATCACCAAGACCAATGCCAAGCGTCAGATGGAGTAGTGTAAAGCACACCGACACTGGACTGTGGAGAAGTGGATAAGTGTTCTGTGGGGTGAAGAATCACGCTTCTCTGTTTGGCAGTCAGATGGGCAAGTCAGGGTTTGGCAGATGCTCGGAGAACATTACCTGTCTGACTGCATTATGCCAACTGTGAAGTTTGGTGGAGGAAGGATAATGGTATGGGGCTGTTTTTCAGGGTTTGGGCCATGCCCTTTAACTCCAGTGAAGACCAGTTTTTTATGCTTCAGCATGCCAAGTCATTTCGGATGATCCTATGTTTCCAACTTTGTGGCAACAGTTTGGGGAAGGCCCTTTTCTATTCCAACATGACTGTGCCCCAGTGCACAAAACAAGGACTACAAAGACATGGTTTGATGAGTTCGGCATGGAAGAACTTGACTGGCCCACACAGAGCCCTGACCTCAACACCATCGAACACCTTTGGGATGAACTGGAATGAAGATTGCGAGCCAGGCCTTCTTGTCCAACATCAGTGCCTGACCTCATACATGCTCTACAGAATGAATGGGCACAAATTCCCACAGAAACACTCCAACATCTTGTGGAAGCCTTCCAAGAAAAGTGGAAGCTGTTATGGCTGCAAAAGGGGGACAAACTCCATATTGAAGTATATGTTTTTGAATACAATGTCATTACAGTCCCCCTGTTGGTGTAATGGTCAAGTGTCCTTTTGTCCATATAGTGTCTTTTAGTGGAAACAAGAATTTAGCTTACTGGGAAGTGCATGAGATATAAGAGCTGGTTATCACTAAAATAAAAGTGTGCCGATAGCCTAGATACAGTGGAGGAAGCCATGCCAAGTATTGTCCATTGGTCGCGTGCACAGTCATCTCCATTAGTAAAGAAATTCTGTATAAAATCTAATTTAACAAATAAATATCTCTACATGGTAAATATGAAGAGTTCCTTCTGACAACTTTAATTTCTCATCCTTGAATGTCTATGTATGAACTCCTCCGACCTGGCCTCTCTTTCTATTATCTTCAAAATAAAAAACTTAACACTTAAAAATGATATTTTTGGTAAACAAACGGTTTAACATATGGTAACTTTCATATTGTGAATTGGTTCATATAAGTCACATCTGGAGGGAGACAGTTTAAATTTTCAATACTGTATCAAGTACTCAATAAAACATAACCTTTGATCTTACTAGACCTTCACAATCACCTCTCATAGTTGTCACATTAAAGCTACTGCTGGTTGCTGCAATGTGGATTTGCTATGGAATCTAAGCTATAACCTAAGCCTTCCGTTACATATGTGTCCTCATGTGTCTACAGGCAATGGAAGTTTAAATATACACTAATAGGCTTATTTAATAATATAGTGCTAGAGTAGGTGCATAAAAATGCTGTAACCCTCAGCAACAAATCAGATGATTGCTTCCACTGTGCAGCACTCAGGAGAGAAAGGAAAATTAGAATCCCAACCCTTGCTATGGGTTACAGAATTTACAGCACATATGTGCACTTTGCAACGTGTTATTAAATAAACCCTTAACAACACAGCCCTGCTTGGTCTGATTTATTGCACACCCGTGAATTGCGAGCTGCAGTCGCAACAAGCATCTCCACCTACTCGTAGCTTCAAATTCACCTACTATATAGTTACCAGCAAACCCACCAACAATTTGCTGTAACTGGAAAATAAAGAAATCAGTTTCCCATGGACTATTATTTATATGCAATGCAAATTGTCTTCAGTACTACTGATACTTTTCCAAAGTCTGCATTATTTTGTACATTCCAATCCCTGTCTCTTGACTTTCTGCACTCCTTCTCTGAGTGTTAAAGGAAGCAATAACTCATTCTCTTAGAAAGATATATTCATCATCATCATCATTTATTTATATAGCGCCACTAAATCCGCAGTGCTGTACAGAGAACTCATTCACATCAGTCCCTGCCCCATTGGAGCTTACAGTCTAAATTTCTAATATAGACACACACTCACACACAGACATAGACAGGCAGACAGACAGAGAGGGAGAGACTAGGGTCAATTTTGATAGCAGCCAATTAACCTACCAGTATATATTTTAAACAATTATTAATGTAAAGATTTACAAATATTATTATTCACGTTTCTGCAATCTTATTGTTGAAAAATAACAACTAAATGCAATAGCTTCTCTGAATCAGTAAGTTTTAATTGTTTTGCAAAGTACTACAATATTATTTCAACAAAGTGCAACAAAGAAACAGTCAGCAATCCTGGCTGCCTGATAAGTTCTTTTGTTGTGAATAATATAGGGATGGAAAATATTGACAGCAAACAAGTAGATAGATTAGAAACATGTAAAAAATTTCCACTAGAAGGCAGCTAATACCAAATAAAAGTGCAAATAATACTACTATTGATGATGATGATGATGATGATGATTGAGTGGTATTAAAAAAAACAAAAAAGAAAAACCCATACCCACATTAAGGGTCATGTGCAAATGCTCTTTTGTAACCTTTGTACAATTGTACCTGGATTTTACGGGGAACCACATGGATTTGTGGGGCAAATTATGGCATTTGTGGATGAGCAAAAGGTTGCACTGGCTAATATCATCATCATCATCATCATCATCATCATTTATTTATATAGCGCCACTAATTCCGCAGCGCTGTACAGAGAACTCATTCACATCAGTCCCTGCCCCATTGGAGCTTACAGTCTAAATTCCCTAATATATACACACACTCACACAAAGACAGACAGAGAGGGAGACAGACAGAGACTAGGGTCAATTTTTGATTGCAGCCAATTAACCTACCAGTATGTTTTTGGAGTGTGGGAGGAAACCGGAGCACCCGGAGGAAACCCACGCAAACACAGGGAGAACATACAAACTCCACACAGATAAGGCCATGGTCGGGAATCAAACTCATGACCCCAGTGCTGTGAGGCAGACGTGCTAACCACTAGGCCACTGTGCTGCCCAATAATAGCAGGAGTTGGCCCGGATTAGGGCCGTTCCTTGATTACGAATTGGCACACAATTGCTCAGAGATCCCCGGTGACCAAGGGCTAGGTTTACTAAAGGGCAGTTTGATGAAGCTGCCAATTTTTGGCATTTTATTCAGCGGTTTTAAAACCGCTGGATTTACTAAAGGCTGAGCCGTCAGTTAAAGGGCTGAAAACCACAGATCAACAAACCTTTACAAATCACCATCCCGATCAGAATACAAAGAGCCAGATTTACTAAGCTGCTGCTTGACAAACCGCCAGACAAAACAAGTGTTTGTGAGAGACGAGATTGCTCAAACAATATGTTGTATATTTCTATTCAGAACATAAGAGGAAGCACCATTGACATATAAATTATGGGGGCAATCATTATTTATTGATAAACAGGCAAAATGAATTTATATTTAACTTATGGGGCAAGTTTTACTTTTCATTATATTAAGTGGACACTATTATTGTATTATATTATGGGGAAATATGAAGATATCATTATATTAACTGGGCAATTCTATTTGATTGCTAATGGGGGATATAATTATTTATGATGCACACATTTGGTGTTCCATAGTGCCCCCATTATATAATAGTACAACAACATTACCACCTTAATATAATGAAAAATGAGATTTGCCCCATAAGGTAATTAGACATTAATTTTGTCCCTTAATCAATAAATAATGATTGCTGTCATAGTTTACAAAACAATGAAAGGGCAGGATGGTGGCTCAGTGGTTAGCACTTCTGTCTTACAGCACTGGGGTCAGGAGTTCAATTCCCGACCATGGCCTTATCTGTAAGGAGTTTGTATGTTCTCCCCGTGATTGCGTGGGTTTCCTCCAGGTGCTCTGGTTTCCTTTCACACTCCAAAAACATACTTGTAGGTTAATTGTCTACTAACAAAATTGACCCTAGTCTGTGTGTGTGTGTGTGTGTGTGTGTGTGTGTGTGTTAGGGAATTTAGACTGTAAGCTCTTATGGGGCAGGGACTGATGTGAGTGAGTTCTCTGTACAGCGCTGCGGAATTAGTGCGCTATATAAATAAATGGTGATGATGATGAATGATGCCTTGTATTATGTTCTGAATGGACAGAGAGCCCCAACAGCATGTTTCAGCTATGAAGCCAATCAGAAGCAGGTGTATAAAAACTGTCTTTCTGATGACGGTTTTGACTAACCCTCCGGCCATTTAGCTGTTTGTAATCCACCTCACATCTCTAGGCATTGTACATCACAGTCTCAAAGAGCCATCATACGCGATTTTTAGTAAATCTACCCCCAAGTCTTGTCTTATTCTTGTAATGGGAAATAGTTTGCACATTCCTGTTGCACTTCTACAGGAAAAAGCCTTTTTAGGAACACAGTAACTAATGGGATTAAAAAAAGCTCAAAAGGGACATACATAATAAATGCAGACCTGGGGGTAAATGTATCAAGCTGAGAGTTTTCCAACGGGTTTTAAAAAAAAACAATCACATTCTAGCTATCATTTATTTAGTACATTCTACAAAATGTTAGCTAGAATCTGATTGGTTGCTATAGGCAACATCTCCACTTTTCAAACCCGCCGAAAATCTCTCAGCTTGATACATTCACCCCCTGGTGACCCTTGACCTTCATGATCAATTTAAGCCATAACCAAGGATAAATCGAGCAGTATTTTAGAGGGATCACGGAAATGGTTAAATGGAAAAAGTGGATTTTCTGAAGAGATGGTGCGCTGGACTCGAAGGGACGTTTCACTCCTTTTACCATGAGTATTTTCAGTTGTATTTGTAAATCTGGGAAAAGACTGAGGGGTAAATTTATCAAGCTGCAGGTTTCATAAAGTGGAGATGTTTCCTATAAAAACCAATCAGCATAGGCAAACTGGGGGGGGTGTTTCTTATGCCTGGAAACCCCCCTCCAAGCCTGGGGCACTGTATAATTGAGGTGGCTGGACCCTGCTCCCGCTTCACAGAGCTCTGCTTGAAAAGGGAGAGCTGCGTGCACCTAACAGTAGTACACACAGCATTGCCACTGTATATTATGGGGATAGGAAGAGTTGGAGAGCAGCCAAGCCCTGTCTATGATTATAGCCATGCCCCCATGCAAATGTGGTGCCCCAAAGTCCTATTAAACAGCACAGAGGAAGTGCATAAACGCTTTTAAAATGCAGGGCTTCAAGGGGTTACTAGAGGCTGAGAAAGACACAGTGGGAATGACAGTTGACAGTTGAACTGAAAGTACGTACCCAGGAGGATGTGCAGGAAGGAGGAGTGTGTGATATAGCAACAGGAAAGGGGAAGCTGACATGAGAGACTGATCAGCTGCTGGAATTGGTAATATTGCCAGCACACACGGCTGGAGAACGGCTGGAGTCACACAGTGGGGTGTCCAACACAGTTTCCACGAACTGCAGAACCTTTTCAAGGTAAAATCCTAGCCTGCAGTGTACTGCACACACCCCAGCGTCAGAGGGAAGAGTGATTAGAGAACAGCGCCATCTTGTGACTGAATTGAGCAACAGTCCTGTGTTTTGTTATAATCTTTAACACTGCCTACAGTTTAACATCTACCTTTTAGAGAGAAAGTACAGAGACTTAATCGGGATTATTAACCCTTCTGGAAACCTCTGCAGGATATTTAAACACTACAAAATTCCTGTGCACAGTTCAACCCAGGACTGAGTGTAAAATATGGTAACGTTATCAGGGATAATATTGGTGCACCAAATGTTTTAGATGAATGTTAATGTTAAGTGATTTACCTAAAAATAAATTTATTGATATTAAAGATGTTATTGCTATTGTGCCTTATACTCACCAGGTGTATATTATATGTTAAATGCTATTGTGCTCTATGCTGATCAAACGATTATTTTGTCATTACCGTTGAGCTGAAGGGGTCAGTGGCGCGGTGGCTTACCAAAATTATCCTTACCGCATTCTTAATAAACCCAAGTTGTTTGACCAATCCTTGTCCCTTTCATTGAAGTATTTATCTCCTGACCACCGGATATCCGAACAGAAAAGAACCCGACTCGTGTCTGGAGGACAAGGTAAGGGAAGGAAATCCCATCCGTCTCGACCACCACACATGCTGGTCACGCCTACTGGCGGCATGGTGTGGAACCCTCCTCTACAAATCCTGCGTTTGCCCCTGATCAGATTCTAGTTATTCATTCTGCAAAATGACAGATAGAATCTGATTGGTTGCTATAGGCAACACCTCTGCTTTTTCAAACCCGCAGCTTGATACATTTACCCCTGAGTTTCTGGAGACCGTATCAAGCACCGTAAAGTGGAGGTACAGCTTTGAAATGTGATAGGCTTGTAAATTATTTTCTCTGTATAGATCTGTTTTAAAGCTGTGCTATACTCTCATCAAAGGTGCTAGTGCAGCCCCCAACCCGCCCCCCCCCTCTCCACCCCCATCCTAGACAGAGCAGATGCTTTTCCTGGTTTCCTCCAATGTTCTTACAGGCTGTGAGCGGGACTGCCATTCACAGGCTACAAGATATTGCGGCTTGTGATTGGTCCTGCCACGTTCACACGCCTCCTCGGCCATTTAAATTTGGTTGACATTAAATCTGCCAGTTCTGTTTTACTTTACATAGGCGCTCTTACCTGCAACAACAAATCTGCTGTGTATTTACAATGGTATCCAGTGCACGTCTCAGCTACCTGATGGTATAACCAATAAACTTTCCCTTTAAAAGAAACCAGTTTCCATCTCCGCTCTTCCTATCTGAATGCAAGTCTCTGTTCAGAGATAGAACCACATTGCATAGTTACCAACATTTTAATATAATTTCCAGGGACACGATGACTGCGCTGTTGAATAGAAGCATTTGAACAGTTCTCACGCTGTGCTGTTTAGGTGAATATAATGTACCCCATCAGCGTTGTCCAACTGGTGGTCGCTGGGTTCACTGTGATCCATCAAGTGTGTTCTTTTGGCTCCCACCGGTCCTTACAACCTCCATACATATATTTTTAATATTATACAGCTGCAAGCACATATACTGTGTATGGCCCCATTCATGTAAATTAGTGATGTGGAATATAACACACTTCGGCACCTGCATTCATAACCCTCTAACTATAAATAGGGCCGCATATCACCCTCAATCTCAGTGAAAAAATATAGCAATACATTTAATCAAAGAAAGAGACATCTGTCCTTTATATCAGCAGTCGCTTTAATGCAAGATAACAGTTTTGCAGCAGACTGGTACATAACAGGATGTACCTAAAAACCCTGACCTTGCACTAATGAAGTAATCATATATAAAAGACAAAATTTTACATTTTAATTACTATAACGTCTACCAACAAGGGAGAAACTGATAATGTGGATGGTATGAGCAAGAATGTTTGCATTGTCCTTAATTCCTTACATTTAGTTGTCCCCTAAAACCTTCTGCCCTATGCAGCTGCCGCTCACTGTGTACAATTGCTCAATATTGACAACATAGGGACAGTTCCAGAGTCAGGAAATTTTCCTGGGCCGATCTGTAAAATCGACTGACTGATTGACTGTCAGAGCACTGGGGTTAAGCGCCATAGCTGAAATTACCTAATCAGCCCCTACATCTTTTACTAGTAATCCCAAGTTATGCAGACAATTCCTCACAGGCTGCTGCCAGGCCAGTATTTAGGGAATTGTGTAATTAACAGATCATTAACTCTGCTCTTTTTTTTATCAATAAGTGAAGTACTGTACTTAAGTTAGTTTTGCTTTGAAAACTTGATCTCACCAGCAAGGTCATGACCCCTGCATTCCACTATCAACCGCAAATATCGATTAGCAGTCAATATCTGCTCCTAATAATTATCACTATATTATTTTTAATAGCTACATAAATTTAAAATATTATAGTTGTAATAAATCTGTTTGTATATAATATATAATTTAATTAGCACCAAAACATCATATTATGCATCTAGCGTCAATGTTGTTGTATAATAAAAAAAGATAGATAGATAGATATGAGATAGATAGATAGATAGATAGATAGATAGATAGATAGATAGATATGTGATAGATACGTAGATAGATATGACATAGATAGATAGATAGATAGATAGATAGATAGATAGATAGATAGATAGATATAGATACGTAGATAGATAGATAGATATGAGATCGACACTAGATAGATAGATAGATAGATAGATAGATAGATAGATAAATAGATCGCTATGAGACAGATAGTTAGATATAAGATAGATAGATAGATACGTAGATAGATAGATAGATAGATATGAGATAGATACGTAGATAGATAGATAGATAGATATGAGATAGATACATCGATAGATAGATGGATAGATAGATATGAGATAGATGCGTAGATAGATAGATAGATAGATATGAGATCGACACTAGATAGATAGATATGAGATAGATACGTAGATAGATCGATAGATAGATAGATAGATAGATAGATAGATAGATAGATAGATAGATAGATAGATAGCGAGTACAAGTGAAGATTCAGTAAAGCATAGTTGTATAAAAGTGAAATGTAGACAAATATGAACCTATTATAATACTCTTTAAAACAATTACTTTGTTTTCTTTGCGGAAACTTTTTTTCTGTTACTTTCTAACAAAAATTATACTTTTGTATACTTTATAGTAGAAAATAAAATCAGTACAATTGTTTTTTTTAACAAAAATGTAAATAAATAGATTGTTAGCAGAGCTTCAACAACTGCACAGCATCCGGACCTCTCTCCTAATGAATATGTTGTTTGCTGAATCTTCGAGGGCTCAGAGTTTAAAGTCTTCAACCTTCGCATGCAAAGAACGCAAGTCTCAAGCAAAATGGGCTTATTAAAGACTATTGTGCGGTGAAATCCTTGGCAAGCTTTCCTTCTCACCCATGACCAATGGGTATTTTTTCTTATGACTGCTACTTTTGTGCACAAAAGTAGTTTTTTTTTTTTTTCTAACTGATTAGTACTTTTCATCTGTGATTGCCAGGTTCCCACAACAAAGAGTCTGTAAGGAAGAATGATTTGGCATTGTAATGGGAATTAAAGAAGTCTCCTTTGGAGTTTTTCAGGGGAAGAGAAAGGAAAAGTGTATAACAATGAAAAAGAGAAAATATCTTACACACAATAAATGCAGGAAAATTGCTAATTAAAGTAACCGAATAAAACACAAGAAATTCCGAAAAAGATTCTTTTGAGGTTTTTTATTTCGTGTTTTTGTTTTAGGTTTTGTATAAATAGTCCCCCCTCCCCCTGATTTATAAACAGTTGCTGCATAATTACTGATGTCAAAGGAAGCATTGCCTTAAAATACTGGTGTCAACCCATCACTGTGGCCTTTCTTAACGTTCTATTCTTGGTTTGAGAAGTGTCATTGTAAAAGAGAGAGGAGGAGAAGGGCTTTGTTTTGGGTAAAAAGAACATGCCTCAAAGCTGTCATGTCCAGGGTGGAACTCTCCATTACAACAACTCGACAGACAGCGGACACACAATTATTTTGAAGTATTAGAAGCTTGACTGGCAATTGATAATTGACCATAAATAATTAGGGAGTGTAACGTTCCTGGGGAAGTTTATCCATGGTGATACATGTATATTTTTATACCTTTATTTTTTTCTTACTTGTATATAAGTTTATGAAGTTATATATACTTTACGCTTGACTTATGTCATTATGCCTTGTGGCACCTCCGTTTATAAGAATAAAATGCATTTATTGACAGTTTAATCGTGCTTGCTGTCATGGGGACAGCGATAACACGGATAGTACAAAGGGACTGAGCTAATCAACGTCAAAACCATGAGACAAATACAATTACTATGCACACCCTAATTGCCTTTTTCTTTTAACCAAGCATAGATTTTCACATAAACCATTAACATAAACATGTCTTCAAACCGCCAAAGAAAAATTGCAACATTGATTTCTCTGAATTAAATTACAAGAAATAATGAAATTGTAAGAAATGTATATCGTACATATTATTACGGAATGCAGTTATGTTTTAAAATAGGAAATCATTCATAAATATAATGCTGGGTAAGTACACCCATTATATTGGGGATAATAGTAGATGGACGGGAAATTTTCAAAACTGTTGCACAAAAAAAAGCTGGCTTTGAGTGTTCGGTCCAGAATTCACAGATTTAGTCCGGACCGTTTCTTGTTATATCCCCATCCACACCAAACCTGCAGAAAGAATACACACTGATGCTTTCCAAGCTCTATTTATAGATTATAAATGTGATATTTACAAAACGAAACTAGAAGCTTGAAGATTGTATCAACAAATTTTTGGGAAACGAACTGTTCTTAAGCTTTGCGCAAAAATTTCGCTGTATCGTCGCTCATCTCGATTCTATTACAATTGTAGAATATGTTGTGACTTATTTATAATGAATGTTTGTTTTAAACCCAACATTTTGTTTGTTAGGTGAACAGAGTGATTGTGCTGCAGGCTGTGTACGAACTGTGTTCTTCCCTTGTTTCAACATTTTAATATCAATCAGCTGCAGTGATTTTATAGCCACTTTTTTTTAAAAAAAAAAATCATATTAACATACAAAAAAATATATATACTTTTTAAGTATTCACTATTACTGGACCATCTCTAAACCTACACTTGACCATCTTTAAAAAAAAAAAAATGAAAAGAAACAGGTGTGCCCCCCATCCCTAAAATCTTTCATCAGCTGCAGTGCTAGATAGAAGAAGAAGAACCAGCATGGGTTCCTACTTGACCAGATTAGGTCAGGATGGACCATTCCTTCTATAACAGGGAAGTCCCCAGCATGGTGTCTCCCAGTTATAGTGTCAGCCTGGTCATTGCAATGCTGGATCCCCTGGGGAATCTTACAAAATTGGTAAGTGAGCCCCCCTCTCAGAAATCACCACCCCATCGCCTATTATTTATTTATTTTTTCATTTTATTCCCTTATGACTACTTTGAAGGAAAGGTTCTTTTTGGAATACATTGAGAAAGAAGATTTGTACTTGTAATACAATGGTAAATGGGTGGTTTGGGGGACTCTTTATTCAAATAAAAATTTATGTAACCCTTTCTGTGTGTATGTGTGTGTGTGTGTGTGTGTGTGTGTGTGTGTGTCTATTTTTTCCCCTCCTATTTCAGCGATTATGGACCTGTGCGCACTGACAGGCATTGTCATGCTGGTACTTCTAGTTCAGCAAACTCCAGTGTGCACTTACAGACGATAGTTGTCCGTTCTTGCTGGGACACATACAGCTACCATAGCTGAGACCACTCGGGTGGCGTAGCTGCCAAACCAGTAATCCAGTGTTATTTAAATGCATATTACGTTGGTTTCCAAAACTCAGGGGTACTGGGAAGTGCCCCAGTGTTATTCAGTATAGGGCTTGTAATGTCTAGGAGGACAGCCTGCTCGCTTGTTTTTTATGGGTTCGCCCAGAGCCTCCACCTAAACAAAAGGAAAACCAACCCAGTACAAACTGTGACACTCCAGGTGTTGTGAAACTACAAGTCCCAGTATGCTTTGCCAGTATATAGCAGCTTATTGCTGGAAGGGTATGCTGGGACTTGTAGTTTTACAACACCTGGAGTGTCACAGGTTAGCCAACACTGCCCTTGGGGACCCCATGTTTCGGATTCTCCTGTTACATAGGGAATATTCCAGCCTGGCGCTAGTTACCACTTTTTCGGGGATCCTGACGTTAGTCATCCCTTTGCTGAAGTGGGAACTAGCCCAAGTTTGTTTTTGTAAAGATGTCTTTTTTTTTTTTTATTACGCGGTAAAGATGTGACAGTCATCATTATCAATGTTTTCGAGAATTTATGAACATGACTGGTGAATCGTTGATATATTAATATATCATTAGGGACATATTCAGGAAAAAAATTGTTGATAACCTGTCACTACCCCTGAAAATTATCGACATTTGGCAACTATTTAGCTCTTGTTGGTCATGACTTGGAGCTTGTGGCCGTTTGGTAAATTTTTTAAGAGTTTTGTTAATTATTGTTTACAATTTAAGCTTGAATACGTAGACACCTAGTAAAATTATTTAGTTCATGCCTTGTTAGTATACACACAAGGGAGGGCAGAAGGTTATAATGTTTCACTCTCATTTCCCGTATATATCCGTCTCCTTCCTCATCCTCTGCCACTCACATATATTCATATGCATACGAACCCTGATTCCTTTGAGACAACTAATTGTCCCCTTCCTGGAGCAAGGTTTGCATTCATAGGAAACCAGATAGGGCCCTTCTCTGCTCTGTCCCCGTATCTCCAGCGATGGCAGTGAAACTGATACTACAAACAGGTTATCTTTCATCCTGTGTTAATGTATTTTCCCGGTGGGAATAGAAATAGCTATGGGAATGTTGTACAGCCAGTGGTTTTATATGACCATATAGAGTAAAATGTCATAGAATAAGTACATAGAGTCCATGCTAGGACAAAAAGGAAGCATTTCAGAAGGTCTTTAATAGAGATGAGTGAAATGTTCAAAAATATTTTTTCTCGATTCGGATTGGGCTGTTAGATTTGCACATATCGCCAGCAGAATTAAGTGTTCCCAGTCTTACCAGGGCCGTAACCAGGACTGTGCAAGAGGGGCGACCGCCCAGGTTGCAGCACCAAAGGGGGACGCAGTTTATGAATATTTTAGGTTCATTTGGTTAAAGTTGAAGGATAGGGGGGCGGCTGTTTTCCTTCTCACCCCGGGCATAAAAATTTTAAGCTACGACTCTGAGTCTTACCCCAACCACAGCAAACGAGAGAATGAATTGAGGATAAAAAACAGTGGTGGAGAGAAAGGATATGCAAATGGATAATTCAATTGGATACAATAAAAACAATAGAAGACTTGGAGCTGACTTACTGGTAAAAACATTAAAGCATCGCTAAGTATAACTGATATCTGTGTGTGATGTGGAGCTGGTTAAAGGTTGTATGTGTCTCACAGTCCAATGTGGCAGCCGCCAGTACAAAAATGTTACTAAACAATGCCACAAACAATAAAGCACAGGCCTGGGGAGGTTGGGTAGTGCACTTACCTCCCTCCCCAGAAGATGTGTCCAGATTCTCCTTGCAGAGGTCCTTCTTCCAGGCAGTGATCCCGCTCCTGGAAAATGTATGTTCCTATCGTAGTACCGAGAAGACGAATCCCCACACAGAGGAACATTAGCCTATTGTTGCCTATACACTCATTTGCTTGTTCTGAGCAATACTGCCGTTGGTACTCATACGAATGCGGGGACCTCGAGACTGCTTCTCGGTACTACGATAGGAACATACACTTTCCAGGAGCGGGATCACTGCCTGGAAGAAGGACCTCTGCAAGGAGAATCTGGACACATCTTCTAGGGAGGGAGGTAAGTGCACTACCCAACCTCCCCAGACCTGTGCTTTATTGTTTGTGGCATTGTTTAGTAACATTTTTGTACTGGCGGCTGGCACATTGGACTGTGAGACACATACAACCTTTAACCAGCTCCACATCACACACAGATATCAGTTATACTTAGCGAAGCTTTAATGTTTTTAACAGTAAGTCAGCTTCAAGTCTTCTATTGTTTTTATTGTATCCAATTGAATTATACATTTGCATATCCTTTCTCTCCACCATTGTTTTTTATCCACACTCTCCTATCTATCTTTCCATTTTGCGCTGGGGAATCTATTGTTGTTGTATCTATTAGGGGTTTGAGACCACCTCTTCTGTTTGTTCCCCTAGCTGCCCATTTTATCTACAAAGTGGGAAGCGCGGATCCCCTACATCTTGTTCGAGAGAATTAATTGAGCATTATCATCCCAGCTCTATCGATAGATTTTAAATTCCACCAATACAGTCAGGAAGGGCCTCCCATTGAATGGCGAGGCACAAACAGAGCTCAAAGACTGTATCAATGGTACTTAGGAGCTTTGCAAAATGTTATCTTCCAATGCAAATCTCGATTCAAACAAATGTCAACACAACTTCGCTCATTTCGAGTGTTTAACAATACTTTGCATTCTGTATAAGACTACCCCTATCAGGCATTATTTTTGCTAACTTCTGTTAAAAACAGACCAAAGACGGGATGACTTCCAGCTTCACCAGGCCTGTTACCTTCTGACCGCACAAACAGACATAATCTTCAGACAGCATTATCCTACATGCGTGATAATGTTCCAGTAGATTTCCCTTACATTATTCTGAGTAATATTTTTTGGCCACTAGGGACAGAGAGAAGAGTCAATTATGAACCAATCTGTTGACCAGCAAAGCTTCTTTATGCACGCAAGTTCACCTACTTGTTCACCAAGTGCATTTCATGCCCACTTAACAAGAAATGCCCTTGATTCATCCAACTTTTCCCAACAGCCAGTACAAAGTTGTGCACCCACACAGACATCTCATTCTTGACTTGCAAATCCGCAAGACTCCCTGTAAAATGAGGTGCAATTGGACAACAGCAGCCACATGACAACACAAAGGAGCTTTTATGCTAAGTGGCTCAGTGGTTAGCACTTCTGCCTCACAGCACTGGGGTCATGAGTTCAATTCCCGACCATGGCCTTATGTGTGTGGAGTTTGTATGTTCTCCCTGTGTTTGCGTGGGTTTCCTCTGGGTTTCTCTCACACTCCAAAAACATACTAGTAGGTTAATTGGCTGCTATCAAAATTGACTCTAGTCACTCTCTCTCTCTCTATCTGTGTGCATGTTAGGGAATTTAGACTGTAAGCTCCAATGGGGCAGGGACTGATGTGTGTGAGTTTGTACAGCGCTGCGGAATTAGTGGCGCTATATAAATAAATGGTGATGATGATGATGATAAAACAGTGGTGTCTACTGAGGAAGGAACAGTGAGTGTAAGTTCTGTGGTGTTGTGTAATCACCTGCGATGAGCAGCAATGGGTTTCATTTATTATATTAAACTAGAATAAACTACCCAGCTGCTGAAGCTGAACAGTATTATCAATATACAAATAAAATAAATGAATTAATACACAGCCTAGTGATTGGAGCACTAAGCTGACTTAACTGATGTAGAACAGCACCAGGGAAGAACATCCTGTGTAGCCCCCAACGTGGTTGATAGCTGTCAGTAAATTTGTACATGTCAGTAAGGAAAAGAAATCAGATCATCAAATATATGACAAGCACTGATAATTCTAAGTTTATATGTAACGTTTACCACACTGATTTTTTTATGGATATGAGTCTCCTATTTTGCAGTCCCTGAACCCGTTTCATATTAAAGCCACTATCTTTACTTTTTCATATATTTTTAGAAATGCACAAATAACATGTCAGTAGAAAAGTCCTGGGGGTAATTTATCAAGCTGCGAGTTTCCGTTGGGTTTGAAAAGTGGAGATGTTGCCTATAGCAACCAATTCTAGATATCATTTTGTAGAATGTACTAAATAAATGATAACTAGGGGCCTGATTCATTAAGGATCTTAAATGAAGAGGTATCTTATCTCAGTCTCCTGGACAAAACCATGTTACAATGCAAGGGGTGCAAACTAGTATTCTGTTTTGAACATAAGTTAAATACTGACTGTTTTTTCATGTAGCACACACATATCAACTTTAAATTTCAGTGTACAAATAAGTTATCAAGTATTTGTGTGCTACATGAAAAAACAGTCAGCATTTAACTTATGTGCAAAACAGAAAACTAGTTTGCACCCCTTGCATTGTAACATGGTTTTGAGCAGGAGACTGAAATAAGATACCTCTTCTTTTAAGATCCTTAATGAATCAGGCCCTAGAATCTGATTGGTTGCTATGGGCCACACCTCCACTTTTCAAACCCGCCGGAAACTCGCAGCTTGGTAAATTTACCCCTAGGTCTTCAGTACATTTTAACAAATTTGTCTATAGTTTAAAAGTTTAACAACCCTGCCCATGGTGTATGAGGTGTGGTACAACAAAATAGCCCAATGAAGTGGTTCTTCTTTCATCTTTATGCAAAATAACACACATTTATATTAGAGTAGCTAATTTGGGCACATTTCTGGTAACCTGTAGCAACAAGATATTTTATTTCATGTTCTAACAGTCTCGAAATCACATTTAGAACACTAACAGAAATAGCACCTTTTTGTCTGTGCACCAGCTATTAGAAATGTCTCCCGTGATATCATCATTATTAGATCTCCCAGCAATATAGAAACCATCATTTAGAATATTATCAAAGTTTAAAAAATTTGCAACCTTGTGCTGAAAAAAATAAATAAAAGCCTTTCGCATAATTCAGCTGCCTGTGCTTTCCTCAATCTGCTTCAACGTAGATCTATTTTGGAACTCATCTATTCCAATGTGTAAGACTGATATAAGAACTATTACAGACGTCTCAGTTTAGATATGTCATCTACTTGCAGTTTCCAAGAAATCTCCCCGGTAGCTTTGCCTGTTTTCTCTCACGCACTTGTTTGGCATTTAAGCAGCAGTCAACATACTTAGTTATATCTACTGCCAGCCATTAGTTACGTCCTAAAGCTGAAGAAGATAAATACTGCAGTGCTGGGTTTCAGTGGAGAGACCCTTCTGTAACCTTTCCCTTCAGCAGTGTCAGCCCCAAGAATCAAATATTGACAGACATTTATTCAGCTAAATTTAGCAGACCTTACAGGAGATGTACTAAGGTTCTATCACTTATGTATCCTGCAAGTAAAACATTTTGTACCCCGACATGTTAAGAATTCTTTCAATAAGCTTTCCTACAAAAGTTCATTTGCTTTTTCCCATGAGCACATTTCCATATGGATCCACAATCTTGCCAAAGTAGATGAAAATTTATTTATTTTTATTTTTTGGGGTGGAATGTGGAAGTGCAAGGCAGACAAATAGCAGCATTTCATCAGCATCAGTAATTTATATAGCGCTACTAATTCCATAGCGCTGTACAGAGAACTCACTCACATCAGTCCCTGCCCCAGTGGAGCTTACATTTTAAATACATTAACATACACACACACAGACGAAGGACAATTTAATAGCAGCCAATTAACCTACTAGTATGTATTATGGAGTGTGGGAGGAAACTGGAGCACCCGGAGGAAACTCTATACAGATAAGGAGAATGGAGAGTGGCATGAACACTGCTACCCCTGTTTCTGTGTGAGCAAAGGCACTGAGCAATGTCACTGGAGATTATTATTATTATTATTATTATTATCATTTATTTGTTAGGCGCCACAAGGTTTCCGCAGCGCCGCACATAGTACAAACAGTAGACTATACAGGGTATAACATTACAGAACAATAAACAAAAGTACCAATACTTCAGAAACTCCAGGCAGGCAGATGCAATAGACACGGAGCAGAAGAACGGGTAAGGAGACAGGAGGGAAGAGGGCCCTGCTCAAGCGAGCTTACATCCTAAGGAGATTGGAGAGTGACAAGAACACTGCTACCCCTGTTTCTGTGTGAGCAATGGCGCTGGATCTCCTGGGGAGGGAGGTACTTATGGAATCCAAAACCCGCAATATCCGACAACGCAACAATGACGTTTCGCCTCGATTCAGATCCGAGGACGCATGAAAGTAACGAGCCGGCTTGCAAGCCTACTCGGATCCCCTAAGTTCGGGTGAGCTTGGTTTTCAGAAAACCGAGCCAGAGCATCTCTACTATTTAATGGCATGCATATAAAGTCTATGCCGTGTTAGTCATCACTATCAGTCGGGAATTAGAACTACCCTATGGTAGATGATACGTACCTAAGAGATGCCCAGGACTTGAGTTGGCCACATCTGCGTTGGCATGCCCTTACCGTACATTACTTCCGTACATCTGCCCCTTCCCTCCCCTGCTCTACCCATCAAGTCGTCTGCAGTCATAAGCGTCACTCGCCCTTGGACATCAATTTAATGCATTTGCTTACATTAGCGTAAGGTCCGTTTCTAAGCTATTTCTCACCAAGATATGGCACACAAAGCAACTTACCAAGCATGAAACTGGCCCTCTGTGTAAAGCATTGCATAATATGTTGCAACTATATAAATAAAGGTTAATAGTATACTTTAAAAATATGTAAGAAGAAAAAGGTAATTCTAAAAAAATATAGATCATACAAGTGTGGAGAGCGCGTTGTTTAGCACAAACGTACGGTGGCTCAGTGGTTAACACTTCTGCCTCACAGCACTGGGGTCGTGAGTTTGATTCCTGACCATGGCCTTATCTGTATAGAGTTTCCTCCGGGTGCTCCGGTTTCCTCCCACACTCCATAATACAGCGCCATTGATCACACAGAAACAGGGGTAGCAGTGTTCTTGTCACTCTCCAGTCTCCAGTGACATTGCTCAGTGCCATTGCTCACACAGAAACAGGGGGGTAGCACTGTTCCTGTAACTCTCCATTCTTCAGTGTCATTGCTCAGTGCTATTGCTCACACATAAACAGGAGGGGTAGCAGTGTTCTTGTCACTTGACAAAAATTGACTGGAAATGATTGGAAATTAATGTTATTGAAGTTAATAATAATGTTGGGATAAAAAAAGAGACAAATTGTTTGATTTTAGCAAAAAAATTAGGGATTTTAGAAAAAAATTGGGATCCAAAACCAAAACACACAAGAGCGGTTTTGCCAAAACCAAAACACGAAGTTAATCCAAAACAGGGGGTCAATGAACATCTCTATTAAATAGCAAACAATATTTGTGCACAAGTAAAAGAGAATATAAAACCGAGTTGTATGTACAGTACACATTAAGAACACTCTGATTTACATATTTAATAAAAAAAAACACATATTTTTATTAATGATTTTAGTATTGTGAGTTGTTAATTTATGTTTTATTAAAAATTGGTCTGCATGCGTTCTGATGGGACTTTATATACATGTGCTTATCCTGCAGTGTGATCTGTTTACTTTCAGAAAGTAACATATAGCCAGAGGATACTTATACCCTCATTCAAATGGGAAAGTATTTTGAGATGCGCTTTTATTTGAATACGTTCCTAAATATGCCCAAGTTCCGTTCTTGTTTTTTAAATGCAAGTTGCATCTGACGATGAATCAGGCCCAGAAATGTTAACTCATTCACATCCCCTGCTCCAGTAGAGCTTACAGTCTTAATTCTCTGCCAAACAAACATTAGCCAATTAATATGTTTTGAGTCTGTGGGAGAAAACTGCCCCAAAGGTGGTTATAGTCCTTATTCTCTACTGCAAAAAGAACTTACCAGTATGTTTTTGTACGGTGGGTGGAAACCAGAGCAAACATGGAAACTCCACATAGATAGTGCACTGGTTGGAATCAAACTCATGGCCCCAGTTATGTGGGGCAGCAACGCTAACCACTGAGCCACTGTGGTTTATTAGCTTGTAGGTTCAGAATGGAATTGCATGAAATGAACAACAATAAAACAACTGAATACAGCAATACATAACCGCAGTCACCACAGATTATAGATACAATCGTATTGGTATATAATTTGTGGAGGGGAGGTTGTTGAAAGCAGAGAGTGACCTCTATTATTGGGCTGCAGGGTGGCTCAGTGGTTAGCACTTCTGCCTCACAGCGCTGAGGTTATGAGTTCAATTCCTGACCATGGGCTTATCTGTGTGGAGAGTGTATATTCTCCCCGTGTTTGCGTGGGTTTCCTCCAGGTGCTCCGGTTTCCTCCCACACTCCAAAAATAATACTAGTAGGTTAATTGGCAGCTATCAAATTGACCTTAGTCTCTCTGTCTCTCTGTCTGTGTGTGTGTGTGTGTGTGTGTGTCTGTGTGTCTGTGTGTGTGTGTGTATGTTAGGGAATTTAGACTGTAAGCTCCAATGGGGCAGGGACTGATGTGAGTTCTATGTACAGCGCTGCGGAATCAGTGGCGCTATATAAATAAATGGTGATGATGATGATGACCTCAACCGCTGACAAACTCTTGACACTGTGCTGGAGCAAATCTAGACGTATTCCGAGCAATGTAATATAAACTTCACCACATTTAAAAAAGACAGTCCCTATATCTTCTCATTCTCAATATGAATGTAAGTCATGAGTGAGGTTAAACCAAGCAAAATTTTAGGAGAAAAAAATGTAATTCAATGATAAGGCCTTATAGCGGTAGACGCTTGAACTTTAATGGCACCTTTTCAAATGTTCATCATCTCCGAGCCCTTTTGGTGCACATCTCAGTTGTTAGGGTGACTCCTGGATCTTTAAAACAAGCCATTTATCTGTGTGTGCATTGGGTGTTCTTTGTGATTTTGTGATTGATCTCGTAGCTATTTTTCCTTTTCTTCTCCTGTATTTAGGTGGGTTTTTCAGTTCAGGCTTACAGCACCTGCAATGTCCTTAAAGGACATTGATTCATTAGCGGGAAAAACAGGGCAGACACATTGGATTAGACACAATCACGAGTGGACAATGTAATCAGTTGATTTGCAAATGCTTGTTCAACATATGCTGATAACACCATATTGTAGAATAGATTGCCATTTTCTATTGAGGAAGGAAATAAATTATCGGCTAAGTAATAAAAGCTCAGACGATGCACCTGAAAAGCTAAGTACACTGAACAAGACCTTATGTTAAACATTAAACCCACCTTTTGTGAGCAAGATAAGAAGTTTTACTCATTGACAAAAGATACTGGAAACGAAATGTTCCGTAGACCTGATAGTCCTCATGTTTTTAGTCGTGCGACAAGTGCTTGTACTGGGATGGAATATTTAACCATTTAATCCAGTGATGATTCTTTGTACTATTAATGTTTGGTCTGTCAGGCAGCTCTCATTTAAATATATTATAAATATCATTAAGGACCTTTGACCAAATCCTGCCATTATAGGCATTATTAGATTGGAGTTAACAGGTATTGAATACATTTACCAAGCTGAAAACTTAGCATGGTTGATCTCATTCATGTTACTAATTACATGTATGTGGGGAATTCTAGTTCTCTGTACAGAATGGCTTATCTACACTTGGGCAAACCTTGCATTTAATCCAGTCTCCGCACCCCACAGTTGGGTTCGGCAGCAGAGGGGCATTATTCAACATTGAGTCTGTCCTAGATATTCAAGCAGCTAGGATGGGGGTGTGCATTGTAGATGGCAGTTGATTGGTTGGCTTTTGTACCAATGAGCTGACTCGTAGAGGACACACCTACAAGAGCTAGAAGTTTGGATCTCTGAACTGACCAGTGCGGCTGGAACAGAAGTCGAACAGTGGAGATATCAGTAGGACTCTGCCACCCTGGCTCATTATTAACTTTGTCCTAAAGTGGACAAGCCCCCTAAATAGAGTACAGTAAAACTAAATGCTGTTTTAATAAGGGATTTTTTTCCCAAACTTGTGAAGATATATAACAGGTTTAGTGGTAACTGTATGAAACCTTTTAAAAAGGAAAAGTGGAGATGTTGCCCATAGCAACCAATCAGATTCTGGCTATCATTTCCTAGAACGTACTAAAGAAATTATTCTGATTGGTTGCTATGGGCAACATCTCCAATTATTCTTTGTGGAAGGTTTGATAAATCTATCCCTTAGTATCATAATTACTTCTTAGTGTTAAAGTGACACCAGAAACAAAGCTGACAATGCTGAAAGTGATTAAAACATTCACTTACTGAGCAGGAACAGTCTATAATTCCGTAGAGATTGACAGTGTGACAGGGAGCCGAGAGAGGGCAAAGTGCTCAGAGGTGAAGGGAATGTGGTGCACTTTGTAACTAATGCCTTATTTTTGTCTTTGTTTCTTCGTCTGTAGGGCCATTCAAGAACTACAATGCAGTATTCAACATATGTTTAATTTAAGCATACTTTGACCTCCGAAACTGAGAGTCAAACATCCTAATTGCCAGATGTCAGTCAAATCATAGCAACTGCGGAATTACCCCTTCTAATTACAAACCTTCAGAAGTATTAAAAGATGAATTTGTAACCAGCAACAAAAACTTAAATAATGTAACTATCATGAAGGAGAAAATAATTTCAAAAGTCAATTCTATTATTTTCTATAGGACCCCTGCTCCCTATTAATGTTTTACATTATACCACAATTAATACTCCCAGGATCCGATAGATAAGAGAGAGACCATTCAATTTTACAGTACTCAGTTACATATAATACTATTCATACTGTAGCAGGTAGCTAAAGTACATTGCAATTAGTTGAGTAGTATATAACGGATCATGTTTAACAAGTCATAATTAAATGGTTGTGGATTCCAACATGGCTCTGTCAGGACAAGTATGGCAGGTTTAATGCAACTTTGATATATATTTTATATAATTGCTGTTTCAGAAAGATTTAGTAAATTAACTGTAAAACAGAAGGATGTTGATGCAGAATTATTGGCAAAATGGGCGTAAATGACTCTATAAGATAAGAGCATGGGACAATAGTGTATTTACTCCCATATGCAGAGTCGTATAAATATCATCATCATCAGTTATTTATATAGCACCACTAATTCTGCAGCGCTGTACATAGAACTCACTCACATCAGTCCCTGCCCCATTGGAGCATACAGTCTAAATTCCCTAACATACACAGACAGAGGAAGACACTAAGGTCAATTTTGATAACAGCCAATTAACCTACCAGTATATTTTTGGAGTGTGGGAGGAAACCCGCGGAAACACAGGGAGAACATACAAACTTCACACAGATAAGACCATGGTTGGGAATTAAACTCATGACCCCAGTGCTGTGAGACAGAAGTGCTAACCACTAGGCCACTGTGCTACATATCATGATGTACCTCCCTCCCAAAAAGCAGTGTGCACCCCCCTCCCGGAATCTACCAGTCCCACACTGAAACCATACCGCCTCTCCCAGCCCAACCCTGGACTGTGGGGGTTGGTAAATTTAATAAGATTGTGTGGTCCCGGTTTAATGGACAGGGGTCCTCTAGACATAGATAACAGTATGAGAAGTGTAGAATAACTAGAGTGTTTGCATTTTAGAAGATTTATTGAATATAACAGTTTTATCAAGGTTTAAAATGCAGAACCAGTAAGCAATAGGAGTTTCTTAAAGCCGGAGAACATTATTGGATTAATTAATATGATACATTGTTCCCTAAAGGAATACATGTAGAGAAAGATTGTTCATGCTTTAAATAGTCCATATTGTATATCCTTTTATACAGGATTCAGTATATCCTTATTCCAAAGGGAATAGCCAGCTGACTATATTATCTAGGTTATCCTTCTGATCCTATGGATTAAATACGGTATGAGTTAGATATTTATGAGTTCTCTTTTCCTGTCTGTATTCTAAGTCTTTTATGTTCTACATTGTTACAATTATTGGTACTGAGAGTCACAGGAGTGAATATCATAATTGTTATTGATTATCTATTATGACTTATTGGATTTAGGTTTTTTTCTTCTTTTAAAGAACTGTTGCTTCTCTGATTTTCCAGCTTTGGATTAACTTCAGTAACAGTTATTTTTGGGTTTTTTTTTTGGGGGGGGACTTCATGATGATCACTGAGCTAGGAATTAAATACGGCCATATGTTTGTTGTGTCTTCTTTTTTCTAACCTAAGAAAGAAAAAAAATATTAGTTTCTTTTTTTTATTATTATTATTATTATTATTATTATTATTATTATTATTTTATTATTATTATTATTATTATTATTATTATTATTATTATTATTATTATTATTATTTATTTATGTTTTAATTTACTGGTAATTCAGAGTTTTTGAACCACCATAGTAATATTGTTAGGATTGTGAGAATTATGGCATTAACAGAGAATGTCTATACTTTTCAGTCATTAGTTTTTGAAAAAGTTTTATATTTTCCAAAATATTTCATATTTTGATGATGGAGTCACAATGTGACTGTCCTTTGTCTATTGACACCGCCCCCCCATACAAAATTTTTATATAAATGACTTAGGAACTTTAAGAAGGGGTGTTACTACACATAGCTGATCTAAAATGCCATTTCTAAATGCCCCCTCACTATTGATGAGCGACATTTTCAGAACTATTCGGCGGAAAATTTACCTCATTCTGCATTTGGCCTCAAAATTTTGCTGCGCGTTTCGCCGGCAGTTGTACTCTTACCACACCACACAACAGAATAAATGAACTGTTGCTGTCTCAGCTCTATTCATAGACTTTAAATTTTGTAAAATGCTAATTTATAAATGCAGTGAGAGAAGGCCATACATGGAAAAGGAGAAGCAGCTTGGAGGGGGAGATTCGATTGCCGGAATGTGGACATTGCTTCATGAAAGACTATAGACCAGATATAAAAAAAAATCATCAATGAAAAACCAGGACACTTATGTGACCTGATGGAAGTAATAATTTGCAATGGGAACTGCCCTGGAAAAAGCAAGACACCTGGGAGCCAATTAGCAATGGTGGCACATATGGTGTATCCGACCTTCTGCTGTTGGTGGAGAAGTGGGTGTGCTTCGGCATATGCAAATGAGACACAGCGGAGATTGAGGCAATGAAGCTCTGCAGTGGTAGGAGAGGAAAGCCCAAAATAATCAATCACTCAAATCATTAAAGCGGATCTATCATTGGGTCCTATAATGATATATATTTTTTTTAGCATGTTACATAATGCCTTGTACGCAAATAGAAATGGGGTTCCCCTGGAAAGGAAGGAAATAGAGTTAGAAGACCAAGGGACAGGTTCTCACTAAGTCTTGCCTATGTGGATCAATACCCTTATTTACCCGTGATGTCTCTTGACCTGCAAATCTGTCACAACACATGAAATAGATAGCATTTTATTTAGTAATAACATTTTAGTCAACAGTTTAATCAGCGCTATCCTGGCATTACCTGTAGTGATCTGTATGTATATTACAAAGATCATAATCAGTCATACAGCCTATGATGTGGATATCTTACAAGAAACTTCTAAAAAGATGGTGGTATGTCACAGTAATGTGCCATGTGACCATTACATTTTCATTATGTTAAAGCCCCTGTCATTTTTACTAAAATTCCAGCCTAGATTGAAAAGATTAGAAGCCAGTGGCCCTCACAGTTATACACAACTGGTAGGGCCTAAACCCAATGGACCTGATTCATTAAGGAAAGACTGGGCAAAACCATGTTGCATTGGAGGGTGAGGTAAATATAAAATGTGGGGACAGATTTATAGTAGGGTTAGGGCATGTCCTAGATCAACATTAAAGCTTAGTGTACAAATAAAGCTATCAAGTATTTGTGTGCTACATGAAAAAGTAGCCAGTATTTAACTTATGTGCAAAATAGTAAACTAAGTTGCACCCCTTGCATTGTAACATGGTTTTGTCCGGTAGAAAATGTATTTCTTTTTTTTTACTCTACACAAAATCTATTTTTGTATTGGAGAAAATGTAAGATCATAATAAAATTATTGAAGAGAGAGAAAAAAGAGAGAAAGACAGCATAAAAGAGAGGGGGAAGAGAGGGAGAGAGAGTGAGAAAGAGGGAGAAAGTGAATGAAAGAAAAAGGGAGAGGGAAGAAAGAGGGAAAAAGAGAGAAATAGGGAGAGAGGGAGAAAGAGAGAGAATGAAAATGGGGGAAAGGGGAAATGGGTGAAAGGGATAGAGACAGAGAGAAAGAGAGGGAAAAAGAAAGATAGGGATAGACAGAGAAAAAAAGAGAGGGGGGAGAGAGAGAGGAGAAAGAGATGGAGAGAGAGAGAGGGAGAGGGAGAATTAGAGGAAGGGAAAGGGAGAAAGGGAGGGAAGGGGGGGGAGAAAGAGTGGGAAAGAAAGGGGGATAGAGATTTTTCATAACAACAATTATGGAAAAGGGTATTGAGTGATATAACCTTATTATTTTGTGGGTTACGTGTAGCAAAAGCGAACACTTGGAAGAGGATGCAAGATGGATAATACAATACAATACAATGTAAAAATGGAATAACAATAGAATACAACTAACAGTAAAATGGACAATAGCATAGAATAATAATGCAACAGAAATAGACATGCAGAGGCAATAACGCAGTGATAATGGTACAAATGAAAAGCAATAACAATAGCTCACAGCCTATATCAAGCTAGGATAATCAGTCTTGGAGAAGGTGTCTGCTCGGTGGAGAAAATGCAGAAAGACAATGAATACAAGGGTGATAGTCCCTATATTTGTCTTGTGAAGAAAATTCCTGTAACAGCAGACAGTATGTTCAAAGTGTGGGGTAATGGGAGAAAATACAACGGTAAGTGACACTTTCAGTTTATAAGTAGATAGTAGAATAAATTAGAAGATAAAAGGTTCCATAAACATACACGGTAGCTTATTGTTCTGTGATGGGGACAAGGATACCCTATGTATTGTCATACATAAACTAATGCACCAATTCATTATTGAAATATATGTATGAAGCATAATGATTTTGAGCTTATGCTCCATATAACCCAAGGTATTTGGTGTCTTTTGCTATAATGGTCTTTTTTGCAGACTTTGTTAAATCCGATTTTTGGAATGTAAATCAGCTCTACCTGTTCTGTTTTTTCAGACTTTCGCCATATTGGATCAGAGAGTTTATTTCTACAGGTAATCAAAGTTTGGAAACAATTTTGATAGCAGACAATATTAATACTCAGATATTCCATATAAGAAAACACAGAGTAGCTAAGATTTACTCTCTTTTATAATCTTTTTATACTTTTGCAGCAAAAATTAATAAATAATAATCTCTCCAAAATTAACATCCTAACGTTTTCTGGATGGAAGTTCCCCCAGAGCTACAAGCAATTAATGTCCTATAATTAAGGAAAGACAGAACATTGACACTAACTGTACAGTGATAGATACATATTGTCTTTATTGCTTATATCTGTATTTTTTCTGACCACATTTTCAGTCCTATCCGTGGCTGAAGATATATATAAAAATAATAATTTTAACTCTGCAGACATATATTTTTTTATATTGGGATATATTTGGATTTGATAAAGGGATACTTTTGTAGTCTGCTCTTTAGAAGCCAGTCGAGAGGTATGAAATGGCCTGATTCCAAAACACTTTTATGAATATGTCACAAGAACATCATATCTTATAGGGTCTGGCAAGAAATAAATTATTCGGTCAATTACACTGAGAGAATTGGTAGCAAATCAAAAAATTGTTTTTTGGCCAGCTAGATTTTTTTCTTGTCCCCCTTTAGTAGCTTTTGGTACCTATGGACAATTAAAGTCCTCATTATTAGGATGATGAGTAATACCCATGGAGCACTTTGTGTTTCCAATGGGAAATTACATTTTTTTAAAAGTGATCTATCAAAGATTTTGAGATTTATGGCTCTTGAGATACCCGTGAAATGATTCCAATATTTCAAGGCTGGAAAATAGTGATATTGCCAGAGGTTACATAAATCTAACACAATGGTAATGACATGGCAATTACTGCGTTGCAGGTAGAGCTAAGGTTTAGTTGAATAATAGTATTGATGGAGCAGTTTCTTGACCCTAAAGTTATTCATTTTTTAAAAGCTTGACGATTAAGGCCAACGATCTGCAATTCACCTTCATGTATCGATCGGAATAATTTCACTCTAACTTCCATCCATTGAAAGTACATTCATAGTCAACTTGTACAATTACTCAAAAGATTTTTGTGAATCATATATGTATATATATATATATATATCCCTTAATTTCACATCTTGAACATCATGCTATTACAACATGGTGCAATGATGTGCTGTAAGCCATGGCAACTAGATATTAGCTTTCTTTAACATCATCATCATCACCATTTATTTATATAGCGCCACTGATTCCGCAATGCTGTACAGAGAACTCATTCACATCAGTCCCTGCCCCATTGGAGCTTACAGTCTAAATTGCCTAACATACACACACAGACAGAGAGAGGGAGACTAGGCTCAATTTTGATAGCAGCCAACTAACCTACTAGTAGGTTTTTGGAGTGTAGGAGGAAACCAGAGCACCCGGAGGAAACTCACGCAAACACAGGGAGAACATACAAACTCCACACAGATAAGGCCATGGTCGGGGATTAAACTCATGACCCCAGCGCTGTGAGGCAGAAGTGCTAACCAATTAACCACCGTGCTGCCTCTTAGCTTGACTTCAGCAGACTGCAAAAAATCTGTTATCCCGATTGGTTCTTATGTCTACAGTATATTATCGATCTTTGCACCATGTGGTTAAAATAAGCCTCTATATCTCATAACCCAGTGGTTCCCAAACTGTGCGCTGCGGCTACCCTGGGGTGCTGTGACGATCTTACTGCCGGTGGTAAGCTGGGTAAGCATGGAAGGGTACTACATGGTAATTATTTTGGCTTAGGGGTGCCTTGAAAAAATTATGGAGACCCTAAGGGTGCCTCGAACTGAGAAAGTTTGGGATCCACTGTCATAACCTCTTACACAAGGTTCTCATAATCCCTTGTTGTCCATCTGGCCCTGTTTTTCATGTTTTAAGATACATGGTGCTTTTATTACTGATATAACTACCACTGTAGGTATTCACATTATCTTTATAGAGCCAGGAAATTTTCTGTCTCATAAGTGCTTTTTTTTTTACTGAAATACATACCGCAGCCAGTGTAGTTATAAGTAAATGGAAGGTACTTTATTCCTATATTTCAAGAAAGTATTCTTTCTGTTTGGTAAGTTTTAAAAAAAAATGCCTTTTTGCATTGTAAACCCTTTTCATTGTTACACTAGTGGTAACAGCATTATATGTGAAGAAAAAGGGAAGATCTGCAATGTTCTAAAATGGAACATTCACAAATGCACAAACTGTACGAGCAATTTGGTGAACAGGACAGACACGGTGTCAGCCAAGGAAAAAGCTATTTATCTTTTGATTTCTCCAGACTTTAAAATGTTTTCGTTTACGAAACTAAAATCCGCACTGTGTGTGGTTTAAATTCTTTTAATATTCTATTTTCTAATTGCGTCACTAAAATTGCTCTATAAACGTCTCTTTTTCCCGTAAATAAATACTGCAGTAGCAGTGGCTGAAATGTTTTTTAATTCTAATTGCACCAGGTTATTGTCTGTCTTATAAACACATCTGTTATACACAAATACTGCAAATTATTTCGTTTACTTAATTCTAATTGTAACACAAAATTTGTCTGTCTGCTAACGAACCCTTTTTCTTTGAAATAAGCACCAAAAGGAGTGTGTTTAAATTATTTTTGTATTATTTATTCTAATTATAACAGAAAATTGTCTGTCTTATAAGCGCCTCTTTTTTAGTCAAATAAATTGCACACTAGATGTGATAGAAAATATTATAATACACCTTATAGCAACTGCACCAAAAACAAAGCATAAAGCAAATATATTATAAATATTATAACTGCCTTTTGCACATATATAAAAACTGGAATGGATGTGGTTAAATGCCTTTAATTTACTTAATGTAATTAAATTTGACTTATAAACTGGGTCTCTAACTATTAAGAACATCTGTAACGTGTAAAAACATTAGAAGTGCAAATAGAAAAAGCAAAGCTAAAAACTTATAATGTATACGTAGGGGACACATGAACTAAATTAGGTCCCGAGAGTGGAACTACAAAGATAGTAGCAGAACTTTGGAAGGAAATTTTTACTTTTTTCCACCATGCAGATTTCCATCGGGACTCACAGTCCAACAAAAGTAGGCGCAGACTGATTTTATGTCGGCAGTTCCTAAACGCAGAATGTGTGTGTGTCTGTGCACCCAAAAAACGGAATAGGAGGTAACAGCGGCACTTTTGTGCATGATAAAATGTGCTAAATTATCAGCAGGTTTACACTCTGGGAGTGTTTCAAGTTGCCCCTGGCCAGGAGTACCACATGCTCCTTAGTGGCTGGACCCTCCCCTTATAGTGACCTTACAGGTTCTGCCATGGATCATTCTGACCGATTATTCCCCCCCTCTCTCCCTGTCTGTGGACACCTACCCCTTTCTCCCCCACTACGGGCATGTCTAATATGTGAAGGCATAGAAGACCAGTGCCGATAGCAAGATACAGCGCCATATGAAGAAAGTGACTCTGGGGAAGAAGGAATTTAATGTTTTAATGTAAGTGTGGGGAGACATGGGCCTTTTAATGGAAGCATGAGTGAGAGTGAAAAGGGCTTTTAATGTAAGTGTAGGGAGAGGGGGTGGCTCTTAATATAACGTGGGGAGGTGGATGGCTCTTAATGTAATGTGGGATGGTGTGAACTGTTTATTTCATGGTAGGGTGAAGGAGGGAGTAAATTATTAAATGATGGAGCTTTTGATTTATTGGTGGGGTGATGGTTGGGGCTATTTATTTGATGGTGTGGACTATTTAATTTAATAGTAGGTTATGGCATAGTTAATTAAGAAGGAGCTATGGGACTCTTCATTTTATGCTGGGTTGCTTTTGGAGCTATTAATTAAATACCAGGCTGAGTTTGTTAAATGTGAATACTAATAATTTAATGTTTGAAGTATGTTTATTAAATGTGGATATTAGTAATATAATGCTGGTGCAGGTTAGGGGGAAATAGGTCTATTTGTTAAATGTGAGTGCTATTAATTTAATGCTGAGGCTGCGTGCAGGGAAACCTTATTAAATATGAGTGCTTGTGATCTAATGTCATTGCTGGTTAGGGGGAGGAAGGACTAGAGTGTTCACTCATTGCTAGGCTTTCCATATTTCATGTACCTATCCTTTTTCCTAGCAGGTTTCCAATATTCCAGAATCCAGACAAGCAGCAACTGAGCTTAAGACACCAGAACAGGCCGGTAGTGAGAGCTGCAAGAACAGGTAGGAAGAGCAGTAGTCTGCTATCTCTCCTGATTTTGGTAGGGCAGTCCATATTTTGGGTTACTGTCCTGTTAAGTCAGGACTTTGTCCAATTTCAGGGGCAGTCTGGAGGTATTTTTCTGCTTCACATTGCTCTGGGAGCTGCGTCTATTTCTGAGCACGACAGTCACCCAAAATCGTGACTCACCCACCATTTATCCGTTTACCTATTTATTTGGATGGGAGAGTTGGAGAGCAGCTTAGCACTGTCTAAAATGATAGCCATACCCCTTACATGCTGCTCATGCCCCCTCTGGTGGGATGGCATGGAAACCCTCCTCTAGAAATCCTGCATTTGCCACCGTTCAGATTTTTGTAGCCACAGTTTTTCCATAAAGGTGAGAATGAGGGACCAGCACGTATATTCCTTGGCTCAGTGTCAGGGTCTGCCTTCACCTTCTATTCAGCATTGCATCTGCATCCTGCTTTGTATTGGCAGCTCCTGCCTCTGGGATTATATTGGACTTGTTAAATTGAATATATTGTCCGGCAGTACTTCTCATCCACCAGAGGTGCTGCTATTGTGCCTTGCTTCTTCTTACTACTAGGGGTTAACCTGCTGCACTAATAATCACCTGCACTTGGTGGCTCCCTACTTATATCTGCCTCTCCCAGTTATCTGTGCTGGTCTTTGTTGTTATGGTGCTGTTCCTTATTGTTGTGTTCTCCTGCTTCTCCTGTTCTCTGGGACTTCTACATGCTGCTGCTGACATCACTGTACCGTATTTCTCTCCACTTGGTAATTCTACCTGCATCAGCTGTACTTCTTATTGCTACCAGTTTTCAGCTTCACTCAGAAATCCTTGTTCAATATCTGCAATACTTGGCTCGCACCATTTCCTGTATTTTCTGGTTTATACCTGTTCAATAAATGTCTTAAGCTTTCATCATATATCAGGCTCCATAGCTGTGATTTCCAGCTTTCTGCATTGAAGCGTGACATTCAGTTTGTGAATTGTTACTTTCCATGAGTATAAAATTTGAGTTTTCCCAAAATTGACACAACACAAAAACTAACTATGCAGTTCACACCAGAAATAGAAAAACAGTTACGTTGTTTCTGGTTCCACATTAGGGTAGTTGTATCAGCTCTCAGCAGTTATACATCTCATCGGTGCTTGTGTTACAAGAACCTGTTCCTGTCAATTCTACTTTCAGGTGAAAGAGGCAACTAACTGCTGGGTTCTTGTGTCTGCTAAATGTGTGTGCAGAAAGCATCCACTCCCCTTAGAGGTTGTGTGCCTCCTGCCTCTTTGTCCTAGAAAAATCATAGGTTGTATTCATTGAATATTGCTTCAGTACACCTACATGGTGTTTGTGTGTGACACATACACATTAGGTCACTTTAAAATTAAATAAATGTTAAGGATGTCATTTAAAATGAGAACGTAAATAAAATGTTGCACCTTGATTAAGATGCTGGTTTGCAGGGTTGGTTCGTCATCTAGGAAAGCAACTCCGCTAATCATGCCCTCATTCGCTTCGTTGCAACCTCGTTGCTGTTTTAGCAATTTTACTTTTCAAACATTTCTTTTTAAATTGTTGCTGACAGGTTGAGTTCTTTCCAGTGATGTGTACAGAATTTGCAGTAATAGAAAGTTACCAGAAATATGACACCTCTGCAGCAATGTTAATGATTATAGCAGATGAGATTGTGTACATTCCGAAGCCTCGCACATTTTCTCTCACAGAACCGCAGTGAGAGGGGGGGGGGGGGGGGTGAGAATAACATTTATAGCGATATACAAAATATATCCTGCTCCAGTTAGGAAACAGATTGAGAACTAATACTTATCTATCTAAGGAATCTAGAAAAGATGGTACATTGTATTGATAAGGATTGAATGATTGAAGTGAAGCAGAGTTCAGCCAGGAATGATATCAGACAATGTAATTTTCATTTCATTTTGTGAAGAACATAGGCCATTGTCGGGGTTTGTAGAAGACAGCAGCTATTAGGAAACTTTACTGGAATTCCCGTGGAAATAAATTTTTATCCAGGGCTGGATTTTGGGTAAGACCAAAAAGGCCGTAGCCTAGTACAGAACAATTTGTAGGGGAGTGTGACAGCTAGTAGATATTGTAAACAATCCCCCTGTTGTCATTGTGATTTTTAGATTGTGTTAACATGGTCAGCACACAAGCATGTGACCTAGGGACGTTGCTGCTTTGAATAAGATGGCAAATCAGCTAAGACGTAAAGATTTAAGATTAAGAAAATCACTTGTGTTTAAGGAATGAACAGAACTGACAATATCTAGGATAAGATTAGGAATTTTTCTATAAGCCACCTGCAGGGAAAATACGAGTAGTTCAGGGGTTAGGGGTATTGACCATATAACAATGACGTTGAAAGACTTGTGGCAGAAGCCTCTCTGACAAGGCATTTTGTCTCTCTATGTTTCAGAAAGTGGCTCAGAAGTTCTACTAGGCAGAGAAACTGTGGCTGAAAATTCATGTGTATAACGTAAGGTATTTGAATTTTATGTCATCATCATCATCATTTATTTATATAGCACCACTGATTCTGCAGCGCTGTACAGAGAACTCATTCACATCAGTCCCTGTCCCATTGGAGCTTACAGTCTAAATTCCCTAACACACACACACACACACACACACACTCACAGACACAGACAGACTAGGGTCAATTTGATAGCAGCCAATTAACCTACTAGTATGTTTTGGAGTGTGGGAGTAAACCGGAGCACCCGGAGGAAACCCACGCAAACACGGGGAGAACATACAAACTCCACACAGATAAGTCCAAGTTTGGGAGTTGAACTCATGACCCCAGTGCTGTGAGGCAGAAGTGCTAACCACTGAGCCACCATGCTGCCCCTACATCAGACCCTTCTACATGGTACAGAATACTACTTCCAAACTCTCCACTTCATTTTGCTATTGCAGTGTGTGTGGAATACATGAATTGATAAGATTGTGTTTAAAAACTCAATTGATTAATTAATTCAGCCCAGGTTACAGCAATCATAAATTAAGCGGAAGATTGGATTCCGAGCATTTTGTGCTGGGCAGAAGGGGTCAATTTGGAGGGTGTGCTATGTAGAATGGACTTCTGCAGTTTATAAATATAGTAATGATGACGAAGAATAATATGGACTTTTCGAGAGAATTACATAATTGTATTATATACAATGTCAGATATAGCATCTTACACATATAAAAGCACACACACGTGTGTGTATATACTTTGTGGCAAAGTGACTGACATATGTTTAGCAGAGAATCTTCCCTTGTGGCTAGCAGGCCACAGGATATGGCTAGAATGAGGTCTACCAAACATCGAGCCTGTTCTAATCACCTTTATCTAGGAAGATGGGTCGTGTCTGACTAAGGGGGTGTAGACAAAGGTGTGCAACCTGTCAATCAGGCTAGAGTGGGGGATGAGCTTAGTGTTTCCTGTGGGTGGGTGCTGGACAAGCTGTCCAATAGACAGGCGGTCTATGTTAGGTCAGTGTTAGTGGTGACCAAGGAAAAATTGTTTGTTGTATAAGTTGTCTGCCATCTTGACAAGCTAAAAACATTTTGTGGTAAAGTTGCTGCATTTTAGGGCAACATCATAAAACCAAAAACTATTAGTTGGAGAATCCTTCATGATGTTACACAAACTGTTGGTTTTTCACCCGTAATTTGCAATATGACATTATTAGGGGGGTATTCAATTGTTAGCGAGATCCCCAGAAAAACGAGCGCTCAAAAAATATTACCATTTATACGGTAATATGCGCGTAAATACCGTTAATACGGTAGTTTACTCGCTGAATTTCATCTCGCAGCTCAGGGAGCTGCGAGATGAAATTCAGCGAGTAATTACCGTAATAACGCTAATATTTTTCGAGCGCTCATTTTCCGGGGATCTCGCTAAAAATTGAATACGCCCCTTAGTGTAAATATATCAGGTAAACTAGCTCTTATATATTACTAAAATGAGGATTTGAAAAAGTGGAGATGTTGCCTATAGCAACCAATCAGATTCTAGCTGTCAGTTATTAAGTACATTCTACAAAGTGACAGCTAGAATCTGATTGGTTGCTATAGGCAACATCTCCACTTTTTCGAACCCGCAATTTAGTAAATATATCCCTTAGTGTTAAATATAAGGGTATTAGGTGTCACCAATAATTTTTTGCATCATGTTTTAGAGAGGGCAAATAACTTGAAAGTAACTGGTAATGTCCCTACAATCTACAATGAGGTGTATGTTATATAAAATTATTGCTTATTGCTAACAGGAGTTTATACATCTGTAATTGGAATACTGTATTGTTAAGTGATGTAATTGCTATTGCTTACTGGGGTTTATATATTAAAGTGCTATATAAATAAATAATGATGATGATGATGATATATGAATATATATATATATATATATATATATATATATATATATATAATATTTTTTAAAGGAGTAGGGCACAAGGGGCAGCTGTCTTGGAAACACTGGGATTTTGGGCACACTGATGGCATTTAGTAATGAAATTAAACTTTTTTATTTGATTTAGGCCAGGGTGCAGGTATCTACTTCCCTATTTGACTGGGAATTGCTGGACCAATGACACTTGAAAAGGGTCAGCATTAACCACAGGTAGTTTTCGCCTGACCGGCGCTAATCCTTCCCCCCCCCCCCCCCCCCCCCTACGGGCATCATGGAACTTTTCTTTCTTTTCACTGGAAGCACCTTCAACTTGGTCCTTCACAGTAAGCACAACCCCTAACAATGTCATCTGGAAAAGGGGCTGAAGCAGGGCCATAACAAGGGCTGTGCGATAGGGGCAACCGCCTGGGGCGTAATGCTAAAGGGGGCGCAGTTTATGAATATTTTAGGTTCGTTTTGTTAAAATTGAGGGCTGGGAGGGGCAGATTTTTCTTTCTCGCCTCAGGTGCTAAAATTTTAAGTTACGGCTCTGGACTGATGTATCGGATTGGTGGAGACATGGGCGAGTTCTTCTGCTGCAGCATAGAAGTGGGACTGAGGACCTTGGCTTGGCAAACACTGCATAAGGAAACCCTTCCACCAATTTTATTTAGGACAGTCTCGATTTGAGGACTCTGTCCATAGTGGGAACTTGGGATATATATCCCATCCACTGATGTTCTGCATAGAAGAGTAGCAGTGGACAGGTGCCAAGCGCACCAGTTACTAGTGTACGTGGCAATGAATGGGTGAGGAGCCGTGGCTAAGACATAGCCTAACTCAGGAGGGGTCAACCAGAGCTAGGCATTGTTAAACTGCAAGCCCCAGCATGCTTTGCCAGCAGATAGCCAGCTGATAGCTGGCAGGGAATGCTGGGACTTGTAGTTTCACAACACCTGGAGAGCCACAGGTTGGCCAAGCCTGGCCTAGCTCTTCACAAGCTCTAAGCTCACCTCCATGGCACAGACCACTAATGTTGTCATGACAACACCCCCATTGTGACATTGACATGCCCATGTCCTGAATTTTGTAAGCGTAACTATGTAAAATTTAATTTAATGAAGTTCTCATCTTAAAGTTTTTAGTACATTTGGTGATTTTATGTCTCTCCATTAATGCACAATATGGTACAATGAGCCACAAAGCCTTATTGTGTCACTGCGACGAGATGAATGATAATGTCACAAGGTGGAGGTGTAAGAGGAAAAAAAAATTCTTTCCTTTAGAGTCAAAGCATCTTCTCTGCATTGATTATACCTCTCACTGTGACTAGATCCTTTGAGATACAAAATTTTAAATGGATATTTTCATCCTCGCTCTAATTTATTACATCAGTCCCCATTGTAAAGTGCACTCACAATACTTAATCACTGCTGAACAAAAGAGATTTTTGTGCGTTATAAAAAATCTCGGCCACGGGCACTTTTTTAAAACCATCATTTACGGGAGAACTCGGCTGACCTTTCGGTTCAGCATCCTGATCAGGTAACATGTTGAAAGATTAATTAAAATATTCTATTAAAAGATTTGGAGTTTGAAAAACTAGGTACACAGCGCACAGCGGGATTAATAACTTGTCCTTTTCCTCTGATAGTTGAAAACTGGATGTGGTCAAAACAAGATAAAAAGGAATCGCAATCAATCAGGAGGCTTCTCCATGTGAGGTATTGGTTTGGAAATGACGTCTAACCTAAACCTAACAGACATCTGAAGTTCATAAATCTGCAGGTGTTCAAATAGCCTTACAGGCGAGGTCAGATAACAGATTTGCTCCGTCTGAGTTTACAAGGATTTAGTACTGTATAAACAAGACTAGCTAAAGTCGGTGTGGAGAATATCCAGAAGCAGGAAGACTCATTTTTGATTTAGCACCTTGTAAATTAGTTTAACGCCTTCCTAGCCACGGGGAGTTAGTACAGCAAAAAGAACGAATGTCCTTCTCTTTGGTTAATATCTGGGGGTAAATGTATCAAGCTGAGAGTTTTCCGGCGGGTTTGAAAAGTGGAGATGTTGCCTATAGCAACCAATCAGATTCTAGCTGTCATTTTGTAGAATGTACTAAATAAATGATAACTAGAATCTGATTGGTTTTGCAAACCCACCGAAAAACTCTCAGCTTGATACATTTACCCCCTAATCTTTCAAATTCAGAATGGAATTATGCTACATTTTTTTACTTGTTAGTACAAGTCAAACTAAGATACATTATTTAATTTTGATTTAATTAAGAAGCTCTCCATAGCCAATAGCCGATAACCAGCAGAGTATGCTGGGACTTGTAGTTTCACAACACCTAGCGAGGTGCAGATTTTCCAGGATTGCTCTGCGTGTAGGTGAAGCTGCACGTCAGTAAAACAGATCATGCATGTTTGTTTTCAGTATATCTAGCACAGCAACGCCGCGCTGCAGAGAAATCATTATGGCGACTGCCAGCCAGCAAAGGTTGTGATTGTAGAACTAATGCAAGTCTGCATTTGACGCCCATCTAATAGATGTATTTTGCATGGGGTTTTCGTAAGCCTGCTTTTATAATTTGTTGTTCTATTATATTATCACATACTGCCCAACATTTTAAAAAGAAAAGTCGTAAAACAAAGTAAGGACAGTCAAAGATACGGGAAACACCCCCGTCCCAGTCCATCCAGATCTGATCACCCACATCTACATTCCTGGTGATTATTATTATTTTTATTAATATACAGCATATTACAAATACCTGTTTCTCAGCCTATTTGCAAATTAAGGCTGGGTACACACAACAGGGTCTTCAGTTGATTATCGGGGCCAATAACCCAATAAACCCCTGTTCGACCTCATCAAATGCAGGGCAGCACGGTGGCTTATTGGTTAGCACTTCTGCCTCCCAGCCAACCATGACCTTATCTGTGCGGAGTTTGTATGTTCTCCCTGTGTTCGTGTGGGTTTCCTCCGGGTGCTCTGGTTTCCTCCTACACTCCAAAAACATACTGGTAGGTTAATTGGCTGCTATTAAATTGACTTTAGTCTATGTGTCTGTGTGTGTGTGTGTGTTAGGGAATTTAGACTGTAAGCTCCAATGGAACAGGGACTGATGTGAGTTCTCTGTACAGCGCTGCGGAATTAGTGGCGCTATATAAATAAATGATGATGATGATAATATTGCATTAGTGTGTGCACTGAAATGATGAGCGATTATCGTTCCAATGCTCATTGTATCGCTTCATTTGATTTTTAAACAGAACTAAAAATCTTGTTCAATGATGGAACAATGTCATTCCAATAGTGCACTGTGTACGCTCTGATGATCAGGATCTCTATAGGGTTTACAGAGTCATGATGTTTTCAGCCGATGGTTATGACAGCTGAAGAGCACAGATCTGAAAGTAAAATGTGTATAGTGTGTACACAGGAGTTTGCATGCTGATCGGGACTTTTTTTTAATCAGTCATCGGTATAATCGTTATAGATATCACATCGGGAGAACATTTCTGTAGCGTTTGCCCAGCCTTAGAAATGGAACAGTAAGCCTGTAAGTGATACAAAGGGGTGGGGAGTGGGCAAACTGGTACCCAAGGACAGATTGCAAATAGCAAGGAGCTGTTCTGTTCACTTCTGAATTTTGGACAAATATTGCCATGGACAGAGCAGGGGCAGGCTGTGCTGGGGGGCAGGGGGGCATCTGCCCACCAGGCCGGTCCCATAGTGGTCTACCTTGGGCTGGCTCACTGGGCAAACTACATTTATTTCCTTTTAACATGAGTCTTGCCCCCGGCTGAAATTTGCCAGCCCTCCCCCTGGGACAGAGCAATGTTTGCAGAACTGAACGTGCTTTGGCACAAGTTTTACATAGTTTGACAAAAATTATTATATTGATAACCATTAGTCAGTAATCATTGATACATACTACTTCGGCTATTTAGGAATATGCTAAAGAGTTAATAACCCATTGTGTAATTTCCCCCTTGAATATTGGAGACATTCATAACAAGCACTTGATATGTACCATCTAATACTAGAAAGTGTATCTAATCGCTGACTGAATGTAGGGTAGGCATATTTACTAAACAGACCTACTGAGTCTATATTTTTGGTTCAGAGATAAGACCGTAAATTTGGGCTTATCCTTTAAAGTCCCAAAAAACTACAACAAAGTCGAAGACAATGTTACCATATATGTGACAATTATAACAGAGGAAGGTACTTAGCTGGCAATCTGCAGAGAAAGGATGGAAGCAGAGTGACACACTTGTGCAACAGTGCACCTAGTTTAACAGGTGGAAGGCATAAGTGTGACAAAATAATGGTATAGAGTCTGATTTAACTTACTTGGTTTGAAAGTGCTGTTTCCCACAGCTACAGGGCCTGTCTGCAGTACGAGTAATCAAACAGAATCAGCTCCTTTTTAAAGAGAAGGTAGGAGTGTCACCTGTCCATTAAACTAGGGCTGTGGAAGGTATACAATCCTCTTTGTTTCATAGTTCAGTTTGACCACTGTTAAAAAAGCTGGCCAGTGTCTAGAGAACTGGTCTCTGTTTATTTAGTGTTTAGGGTCATAAGAAACTGTATGGAATCTTTATGTTGTCAAGTACTTTACCATTCTGACAGTAAGACAAAGTAAAAAGCAAGAAGTTGTTTGTGTGTGTTTCACCAGAAGTGGGCTCTTGCCACACAATACTAAAATTATCAACAGTTACAGTAAGGGAAGATCAGCAATCCCTATAGAAAGATAGAAATTATGTTCATTATATGGATTCAGTATTGGCAGCCTTATAACTGGAACATAAAAGGACAAAACTAGTACAATTTTTTATTTTAGATTAATCTAGAACATCTAACGTGCTGGTAAATGTCCTCTCTCCAGATAAAAACATTATTTTTATATATGGAATGCTGAGTATCTTCAGGAAGAGAAATCAGCTGCTACTTTACTTAATTCTGGTTGTCACTGTGTGCAACAATTTTTTTCTTTTTTGCATATGTGCTTAAATGATCACGCAGAACGCGTCCAAGAATTTCAATCACACATTTATTTGTACTAAAATATTGGCAGTGTTCATATGTATACATTGCATAGGAACACAAACACTGATTTTTGTTCTCTTTTCGTTTTTTAACAGTAAAAAAAACCAATAAGAACATATTTTATTTATTTCAAATAAGAACTCAGCTCCTGGTACCCAACGCGTTTCTGGTTCTGTAGAAACCCTGATGGGTAACCATTTATTTTGCTTTTCATCAGCCCAATTTCAAGTTCCATTTATTCATTTATCTGTGTAGGAGTGCACTTACTGCCCATTACAATTTTTAAGTTTGATGGGGAAAGGGGGGGAGACAGGACTGCAATGCTGAAGGACTCATTAGACACTCTCCTGCAGTGCACCGGTAAAAGCTTCAGACTTCAAAAACTATATAATTTAGAATTTTAAAAAGTAGTCATTTTTATAGCAGCCCCAACCTATCAACAAGCTGTGAAGTTCCAGTGACTGAGACTCTCACCTGATCCAGCAGCTACAACCAGATTGCAAGAGACTTTGCCAGTGGTAACTGGTAACGAGTATCTCTCTTTCCATGGGGGAGTCCATGGCATTGGACCTACTGCAGTTCTCCTTGTTGTGAGGAATGTTTCAAATGGATTTCACCTTTATTTAAGGTAGAAAGAGAAATTATTTCTTTAATATTTCATGCTTTTATTTCCTCAGCTAACAGAAGTTTATGAAACTCCAGGTACCCCGTCATTACCAAGATACAAAGCACTACTGCTAATACTAACAGGGGAAAAGGATCCCCTTTAACTGATTGCTTACTGTGTCGGCTGTCCGTAAAGTATATGGACCTAAAAGGAATTTTTTTTAAGCCTGGGATAGGTGCTATTATGCTCCAAGTGCAACAAAGGTGTAAAACTAAACAAAGTGCACAAGGTTGCGGAAAACGTCAGGCCCTCCTAAAAAGAGGAAGGGCCCCCGCTATACCCAACCTCTGGAGACCAAAAAGATCCCGTAGGAAGCCAGGATCTTTAGAAACCCCTTCGCTGCAAGGGGTCACTTTATCCTAGGATCTGACAATACTCTGGCACCGGAAACTAACTCTCATCGAAGGTTTAGGGGATTTGGAGCCTCAAGGCCACCTAGATCATTGTTGAATACACAGCCCATAAGGGCCTACCACACCCTTTAAAACCTGTGAAAAGGACACAAAAATGAAAGTTGCAAACAGGGCCTAAAATAAAATAAATAAATAAATAGTGTTGTGTGGGTGTGAAGGAATGGTGAGCTAATGGACTGAGAACTTTTTATTCATCACCCATTTCTCACAGTTTAATGTACTTTTTAATCCTTTACCCACTCTAAGTATATACAGCAGAGCATTGATGTATTATGTGTATTATTAGTTCAAGTTATTAGGTACATTTTGCCCTTGCTATTACCTGCAATATTGTATGTATTGGAAATAAAAAGAATATTGCCATATTGTGTGAAAATAACAGGACAGCAGAAGTAATTTTGCTTGTGTGAATAAGGTACCATTGTTTCTTCTGTTTGCTCCCTATTGTCCACTAGTGAGCTCTATAGACACCCAGGAGCCGGACCCAGCAGAGGTCACCTGATGGAGGATACCTGGGGAGGTAGGATAGTATGAGAAGCCCACCAATCAAGACCATTTGCAACTCCCATGAGCAGGCAGTTCCCAAAGTGAGATTAGGAGGTGATAATAGAGGCTACCCTGGGAGCTGGACATGTGTGTGACTGATTTTGGCCAAGAGGTGATGCTCTGCCAGAAATTCGCTATGGAACATATCCCGCTGGATTTATTTGAACTAAGTTCCTCACTTGTTAAGGGGGCCATGTTGTACCTATCTCACTGGATTTATTTGAACTGATTTCCTCACTTGTTGGAGCTGGTATCATTAAGTGGACCGTGCTGTATTTAATCCTGTTCTGCAGAATAAATCATCCTTCTATTTTTCCCTTTAATACTGTGTCTGAGTAATTTGGGAACCACGTATCTTCACAGTGGGTATGGGCTCCAGCCTAATGCAGGGCAAATATAAAAATTCTCCCATCCAGTCAAAAGGAGGCAATGCGGCAAGTGAGAAATTGTTTTCCGTACCTACCAGTTTGCTATGCATTATAATATAAATAAGGAGGTGTAGGTCACCCCCAGTCTGATGCTAAATTACCATAGGTAAACCTAGGGAGGGATTCCTAGTGCCTAGAACCCCCCTCCAAGCCTGGGGCACTGTATAATTGAGGTGGCTGGACCCTGCCTCCGCCTCACACGGCTCTACTTGAAAAGGGAGAGCTAACCTAACAGTAGTGCACGCAGCATTGCCCATGTATATTATATGGTTTATAGGGATAGGAAGAGTTGGAGAGCAGCCAAGCACTGTCTAATATTATAGCCATGCCCACATGCATGCTGGTCATGCCCACTGGTGATGTGGTGTGGAAACCCCCCTCTACAAATCCTGCGTTTGCCACTGTTTACTTATATACATATGTATTACTTATATTTATCTATATTTATATATGTTTAGAAAATAAATGCAGTAGACAATGTTCAAGATTAAGCACAGGTTCTTATTAAGAGCCCAGACAACATTAGTTAAATACTATATTGAATCCGATATAATATAGTCACATTGGATGGGAGAGGGTGGGGGTTTAAAGTCTACCCTGTTGATGATGTATGATTTGATATATCTGATTGTCAGGTGTTGTTGCTGGAAATTCAATGTATCATTGAATTTATCAATGGATTACAATGTATCAATGTAAGTCATAGCGTTTCTACTGCACGTGAGGTGTATTTACTACTAACCAATAGAGAGAGGCTTTGCCATGTTCTGACCAATCAGAGCGAAGCTGCTCTGAATTGTATCCTCCCAGCCTGTCAGTTGGGTCGTGACGCCTTGCAGAGCATGTTACCATCTGAAATAGGTCTTGTTTTATTGGTTCCCACACGGATTTCGAGCTGGAAAAAAAGAAGAGGGTCCACATGGATATAGGTAAGCAATAAATTGGTAAAGGAGGGTGTGTGGGGGAGTATTTTTCGTTTAATAAATTACTTTTTTTTCCTGGTTTCAGTGTGTTTTAGTTTTATTTTATTGTATTTTTGATGGTGTACCACAAGTCCCAAAGGATCTGGCAGCAATGGGTATGTTGCCAATTCTACAAGTGCAGGATAAGGCTGTTTTTTCTCTAGGGAAGGACCCACATTTTCTTTGCGTGCCCAAATGTCCCAGGGTATTCGGTCCTGCTGGGCAGGCTAGGTTCGAGTGATGTTATAACAGGGTTGGCTAATCACGCAACCACAGAATCGCCTTTTTCCAGGCAGGAGGTGCTCTCTGACCCCTTTTAATTCAAAGTATTTCAAAATCCTTGTTTGCGTATGGTCATTGTGGACCAAATGAGAAGTTTCTTTCCAAACCCTTATAAGACCATTCTTTTAAAGAAAACAAAACAAAACGGAAATGGGACTTGAACAATAATGTAACCACTTCACAATATTTTAATTAGAAAGCAAAGCAAGATGACAAGCAGCAGCCAAATAACCGCCCATACATGGAAAAATCAGATTCCCACGCCGGGATTGAAGGGTCTTAATTAGGAGGATGAAACACAAGTCATTAAGGACTTTTCAGAATTGCAGGATGGACATTAAGAGGAATACACTTGTAGAGGATATGCAGGTGGACATTTGCTCAAAAAGCCTAAATGCACGCCATAATGCCTTTCCTCCCCTCGCTCTTTGCAAATCTACTGAAAGTGCTTTCTCACAAATAGCTCATAATTCCAACTTTACAATTATCTTTACTACTTTCACCATCTGTTTCATCACAGTGGTTTGAAACAGTGATAATACCGCTAGTTATTTATGCCTCAGCACAAATAGCTTTTCTGAACTTTAGTGGAAATCATCTAATGTGATTTGTTTACAGATTTTCTAAGATTTTATTTTCTAGAGCTATAAGCCATCTCCCATCTTATGATACAGTGAGAGTGCAATTTCTATTTTGTCGGTGCTTTAACACGAGGGTTTTAGTGCAGATAAAGAGGGACACTCAGTATTTTACTAAGTACTCCACGGATGATGGTGGAAATTGAAATAATTTAGAATTCCTTGGCTCATCCTCAACATCGTTTCCTAACACCTTAAGCAAACAAGAATTGAGCTATTATTCCATCGAAGAGAGTGATATCCAGGATTCACAAACACAGAATCTAATTTATAACAAAACAGCTCTCAACAGACAAAGGTGTATTGCAACTGAAAATGAGAGGATCTTTGCTGTATATTCAGGATATTTTCGAATGCCATAGAAGATGTAACCTGTTTAGAAGCTGCTTGTGGTTTAATAGGGGTTTTCAGTCATCATCAGCTATCATCAGCTCTTTATATATAATAATAATAATATTAAGCAAAATATATGAAAAAATAAATACAAATATGGACTTATTTCTCTGCAGATTAATCCAAAACCATTCTGCTAAATTAACTGGTGTCTGGCATTGGTACACGTCTGCAGATTGTAGATTATAAGCTCCTTTAAGGCAAGAACTGATGTGAATGAATATATATGCACTGATCTTTTCAGTGCTGTATAATATGTGACCATTATACTATATTTTGAGAAACGTTTGCAACACACAGTGTAGACCTGGATCTATACAACCCAGGGAATTTCCATGTATTATCCTGCTTATCTGTACCCATTGTTCTTATCTGTATATAGTTAAGCAATCTTGTCATTTTGTTGTTCTAACCCCCTATGTGCGGTGCTGTGTGAGCCTTATAAATACAAGACAATAACAATAATCTCAGGGTTGCTTGATACATATGGGCTTATAAATGTAAATGGGGGGGCTGTTAGTGTTTAGCCCAGTGAGCCAGAGCACATGGTTCATGATACCACAACATCACCCCGCATGTATTTGCTATGCAAAGTTGGCGAATGATAGATTCACTCTATGTCTCAGTGATTCTTTGGTTCCTAGGGAACTATCAGGATGCATACGCCTAAAAATAGGTCTAGCGCAGTGGTTCCCAAACTGTGCGCTGCTGTTCCCTGGGGTGCAGCGGCGTTCTCACAGGGGTGCCGCAGCCAGGGCCTCGAGCTGAGAAATTTTGAGATCCACCTGTCTAGCCAATTAAATGTCTGTCTCCATTGTGTGTAAGGTACGTGCCAAGAAACCAGTGCTGCGGATTTAGTGGCGCCATATAAATAGCTGATGATGACGTTGATGATGATGATGATGAAGAAACCGTCCTTCAAAGTGCTGAGAATCAAGACGCCCCTGGCTACTCCCCGGACCGCCTATTTCTACTCCGCGATAGCCCCCCTAACACCATGTTAGCAACCCTGAACTGTCCTGTGAATGACTCTAATTGACCATTGTACCATAATACGAGACACCCCAACACGTTTGAGAACAAACCAGCAACAATGGAATTCTCTCTCAACACTGGGACAATCTTGTGCAAGCTGTGAGATTTATGGGGTACGATTCCTCTCTGTCCGTCTGTAGCAGCAGGTTAAAGGTGGGCAGCCGCAAAGTTACTATTATTTAGTTTAGTGACAATAAAAAGTTCATGCTAAATATATTTCTAGGGCAGTGTCCCTTTAAGAAACACCTGCTATACCTTCACACAATTATGGGATTAGAGTAACGCGGTATAATCATTACCAGATAAAACACCTTCCAATTACTCATTTTCCTATTATTATAATATGTTAAATTGTCAGCATATGTTTGAGGAGAAATCAAATTGCTTTTCAAGGTAATGTCAAAGGACTGATTGAAGTGTTAAAATGAAATTTATATTTCAACTATATTGAATTTATTAATCTTTTTTATTATTATTATTTAACATATATGTTTTCTGTGCTTATCAAGAGAAAGGGGAAAATATTTCATTATAATCTAAAGTAATCTTCAATGAATTATCTTCCGAACAAAGTATTTTTTCCTCCTGTAGGAAATATAATATGATCTTATGAGTGGACGTCTTAGGAAATGACTAACAGGAATTGCTGTTCTTCCTGGGAACAAGCAGTAGGAATATCCCACACATTTCCCTTATCCCACCAATTGATTTTTCCTCTGATTTTATCGTTAAGATTGGACTCTCCCCTTGCTCATGAGAAATGCACTTCCTACTACATGACATGACTAAGGCATTGTCCCTTCCGATAAATCTTCAGAAAAATGAGTCAACTGAAGTTTGACAGGACAAGTACTTATATTTACTGCTAATCGGCGAGTATCACCATCACTTCTAGTTATAATTACTGGTGGAGAAAACTTAGAACACGTCAGGGAACTGTGATACACCCTCCAAAGGACTAGTGTAGGGGAAGGGGGATTTAAATAAAACTATAATAGGTATGTGGAAAACACCTTGACATCATGCTTGATTACATATTAGTGTCATTCTAAGGGTTCTGAGTACAAATGTACATAAAGCAGCCATGCTGTATTACTTGGATTCAGTTTTTACATACAACGAATCTCTTCACAATGGAGCAGAGTGGATCTTGGACTTTTGCACGAGGAGGGGGAAAGAGAGCGACACCCCCCCATATAGTAATGATTAATTTCATTACCATTCAAGTGCACCATAACCCTACCCGACTCCTCCTCCTAACGCGCCTCTGACGGACTGTATGATGGTAAATCTATTGACACTATCAGGATCCTTAATGAACATGTTGGTAAATGGGGATGGAAGATGAACACTATTGGCATGGCCGACAGCACTAACAGGTCTAGGGGTCTGTCTGCCCAGTACCAGATGGCTGGACCTCCTGCTGCTTGTCCACCTCTTTGTGTTTCTAATTTGGACAGTGACGCTGTCACTCAAGTTATGGGCCAAACAGCAGAGTAAGGTACATTTACATTTCCAATTCAGAAAGGGGGGAGTGGGGCGACATACGGATCAAAGATTCATATTATACTAAGCTACTGAAGAGCATGTACTAGACTGATATAAGCTGATATCTCATTACTATATGAGCCATATTAATGGACAAACCCCACAATGTCAGATCTCTTAATTTCTGTATGGTATGCTGCACATATAAGTATGAATGTGGATAGATAGATAGATAGATAGATAGATAGATAGATAATAGATAGATAGATAATAGATATGAGATAGATAGTTGGATGGATAGATAGATAGATAGATAGATAGATAGTTAATAGATAGATAGATATGACATAGATAGATAGATAGATAGATAGATAGATAGATAGATAGGAAATAGACAAATAATAGATAGATAGATATGAGATAGATAGATATATAGATATATAGATAGGATATAGATAGATAGCTAGATAGATAGGAGTTAGATAGATAGATAATAGATAGAATGATAGGAGATAGATAGATAGATAGATAGATAGATAGATAGATAGATAGATAGATAGATAATAGATAGATACATAGATAATAGATAGATAGATAGATAGATAGATAGATAGATAGATAAATAGATTTCAGATAGTTAGATAGATAGATAGATAGATAGATAGATAGATAGATAGATATCAGATAGATAGATAGATAGAGAGATAGCTATCCTATAGTAAGATAGATAGATAGATAGATAGATAGATAGATAGATAAATAGATTTCAGATAGTTAGATAGATAGATAGATAGATAGATAGATAGATAGATAGATATCAGATAGATAGATAGATAGATATCAGATAGATAGATAGAGAGATAGCTATCCTATAGTTAGATTGATAGATAGATAGATAGATAGATAGATAGATAGATAGATAGATAGATATCAGATAGTTAGATACATAGATACATAGATAGATAGATAGATAGATAGATAGATAGATAGATAGATAATGTTCTAATATTTATTTCACCAACTCTGTTGTTCTCCAAAGATCTATCTTTTTACAGTCAATTCACTAACCTCTTATATCTGGTCTAATTTTCCCACCGTACAAAGATTGGCAACTCCTGGTAATCAAGTAATCCATCAATAATTAATGGAAGGCTTTGATTCTTTCCTTTCCACACATTTGCTGTCTAGCTGACATGAATGATTGAGACCACAGTACTCCACCAAATGCGGCAGAGTGAGTGATGTGTGTAGGTTAGGATTTGGTTCGTTCATATGCCAAGGTCAGTGGTCAGCCTTGTAATGTGAGGCTGTTGTGGAACACGCAGACACACATTACATATTACATCTATGTAATAAATAGTGCTCTGTCAAACGGAGGATTTAGCCGAGTTTGTTGCAGATTTTCGAACAGCTTGTTATTTCATACTGCTGGCTGGCTGCCTGATGCTAATCTGAAGCTGTTCTGTTTTTATCTTATTAAATATTAAACCTCACTTAAACATTGCTATTTTGGACGTATTTTGTCGATAGTTGTCTATTTATGTAGCATATGATACGCAGAGATAAGAGACACAATGTGGGTGTCCCTTCTTATAATATATCAGAGGAAGGGAGTGGTGTGACGGCTATTTAAGTGAACATGACTGAGCAGTCAAACGCAAACAATGAGGTCATCTCTCTCCCCGCAGTCGCATAGTTATTGTTTATTTACAGATTACAGGTCACATCCAGACAAACCTGATTATTTTATTGCCTACAATCATTGATATTGTGTTGCAAGGCTAAGTTCACCACAGACAGGTTCAGGGTAGAGTCCAAATACTAAACAAATTAGTGGCAATTAACAATAGAACTGCTTTATATTTACTGGTTAGAGTCATTGTAAAGGTAGAACCAGTGAAGGAAAATTCCATTCTTTGAATGGTCTGTATTGAAAAGGAATTGTCTAATACAGAGTTTCCCAAACCCAGTCCTCAGGGACCCCTAACAGTGCAGGTTTTCCAGATGACAAGTGAAATATTTAGTACCACCTGTGGATCTGTTACAATGTATCAGCCAGTTATGATTACACCTGGAGATATGGAAAACATGCACTTTTAGGGATCCCTGAGGACTGGATTTAGAAAACGTAGTCTAATACCAGTATAGAAGTAGTTTCTCTCCTGGAACCTCCGTACTCTGCGCCAGACACTTGGGTCTCCACAAGGATGGATCTACTCTACTGCTCATGTCATAATTGCATGGTCTCTTTACAATAGCTAAATAGAGCGCTTGCATGACATGGTAGTGCCTGGACTGGTCCTCTGCTTCTACAGTCGATAAACTCAGCACATTGGTAGTTTCTGCAGGCTTCATCAGGAATCCCCATGGTGCAATATATGTGGATCCCAAGGTAGGGACCCCAGCTATATAAACATGGGGATAGCGTTTAAGACATTGTGTGATTTGGGTTGTTTGCAGCTGCTCAGTGTCTGGCTGAATGTGTGACTGATTAGCTGACTCTTAACATTCATTTATACACTAATTATCACAATTTTAAATTGATCATTTTTCAGTAAATTGCGTTAATGTGCATTCTAAGGGGCACATTTATCAATGTTCTCAAAAAGTGAAAAGTAGTTTTCAATTTTTATCGCATTGATAAGAATTGAACTATTTCTTAAATTTATGTAGAATGCAACACAGAAACAGTGGTTCCGATAAACTGCTGTTTCTGTGATAAAAAAAATTACTTATCACACCTCTTCATCTCTGGATCTACTCCTTGTCTTCTTCGTTCCTCTTCATACTGCAGTTGCGCATGTGCAGTTCGAAGACTTGGTCATGCGCACAAACATCTCTGCTCTGTCTCTGCAACTATAGTTGCATAGAGCGAGCGGTGAGTGACAGGGAGGGATCATGTGATCCCTCCACACATGTGCTGTCCATCTCTGCTCTTCGGAGCAGATCTGAAAGCACTGACATTTTTCAATTATGCTGGTGTACATTAGCATAACAAGTTACCGGAATTATTTTTTTCCGAAACTTGTTAGATTGCGGTACGGAGCAGTCACCATAGTATTGAATGGTGACTGCTCCCAAAAACGAAACAGAATGCAAAGCAGCAGTGCATTGCACCATTCATAAATATGCGGGACACTCCAACTTGCTTTGGACTTACGGTAAGTGTGTGAAAGTTTGATAGCACTACTTCTTAAATATGCCCCTAAGTGAGAATGCTTTCTTTATTTCATCTTCTCCCCATTCCGTTTTTTTTTGTTTATTCCCATTTTGATTATACATATTTATATTTAATTATTTATTTACTTTATCTTTTTATTTATTATTTATATCCATTATTACATTATTTATATCCATTATATATATATATATATATATATATATAAAATTATTTTTATTTTCTGCTCCAAACATTTAAATTATATATTTCATTTATTTATGTCAACAGTGAACTATTTTCACATTTTTTTTTTGTGTTAGAATTCTAAGAATATTTTTTTAAAAATTGTTAGTTTGCACCTATATAACCGGCCCACTGATGGTTCTAGCGCCAGCACCATTCTATAATTTTTCACGTTTTTTTATGATCCTCGTCGCGTACTAAGCCTGCATAGTAGCATCCAAGTGGCCAGACAAGTGTCCGTGAATGTCGGAGTAGAGTGGGCCGCAACTGTGATTTAGGGTCTGCATAATTCCAGACCTGGCATCGCTTAGACATCTGCTTTGCTTCTGGCTGCTGATTACAGCCATCTGCTCTTGACTGTTGCTTGTTTAATGACCTTGACTTCTGTCTGCTGATTTGATGCTGTCTTGTCCCCTCTGATATTGATCCTGACCTGTCAGACTATGAGTTTTCCCTGTTGAGTCGTCTGCTAGCATGATCTATACAAGTAATCAACTATAGTGCAGTAGACCTGGTAAACCACGTACCAGTGAGCACATTTAGCTCTATGGGACTGGGGGTCAGCTATTGGTGAAGACCATGATTACCTTGGCTATAGTCATCATCATCATCATCATCATCTATTTATTTATATAGCTCCACTAATTACACAGCACTGCACAGAGAACTCATTCACAACAGTCCCTGCCCCATTGGAGCTTACAATCTAAATCCCCTAACACACACACACACCAAGAGAGACTAAGGGCAATTTAATAGTAGCCAATTAACCCACTAGTATGTTTTTGGAGTGTGGGAGGCAACCGGAGCACCCGGAGGAAACCCACGCAAAAACGGGGAGAACATACAAACTCCACACTATAGTTGCTCACAATCTGGCACAGTGGCTCAGTGGTTAGCACTTCTGCCTCAGAGCGCTGGGGTCATGAGTTCAATTCCCGACCATGGCCTTATATGTGAGGAGTTTGTATGTTCTCCCCGTGTTTGCGTGGGTTTCCTCCTGGTGCTCCGGTTTCCTCCCACACTGCAAAGACATACTAGTAGGTTAATTGGCTGCTACCAAAATTGACCTTAGTCTCTCTTTCTGTGTGTATGTTAGAGAATTTAGACTGCAATGGGGCAGGGACTGATGTGAATGAGTTCTCTGTACAGCGCTGCGGAATCAGTGGCGCTATATAAATAAATGGTGATGATGATACTGATCTGACATCTCACTGGTGATACATGTTACATAGAGTCACAAATGGAATATTATTGAGAGTTTATAATATTCTATTTTGCTGGCACCTAAACTTTGCTTGTACACCGAGAAGGGACTGGAAGCCGCTCCCCTGACAAAAGTGTCATTATCCTTTAGAAAATAGCTTTGTTCCTTCCCTATCTCTGTTGTTGCAAGAGGAACCACCAGTGTAACACACCTTTGTTCCCACGCCCACACATTGTGTTAACAAACATACTGGATAATTGGTGCTTCCTAATCTGATGACAACTGCAACAATACAAGGCATGGGCTGGTGGTCTGACAGGTAGCAGAGCTGATCACGGTGGAAGCCTGTCCAACCATTGCATTCCGAAGAGAGAGCATTTCAACAGTGACTGTATACTCCATAGGATATTACATTATATGCTCCAGTTCAGTAAGTCTACAGTCTCAAAATATTCCCAATAAAGGAGCATACATATTAATTACACACTGAAAACAACCAGAATAAAAGAATAATAATTATAGCATTAGAAGATAGAAAAAAAAACAGAGTTCCTGATTAATTAAGGAAAGCAAAGCAAAAAAAGGAGTAACTTAGCACCTTGGTAAAACCATGTTCCATTGGAGGGGGAAGTAAATTTAAAATGTGGGGATAGATTTATAGTTGGGATAGAATATGGCCTAGATCAACTTTAAATTTCAGTGTAAAATTAAAGTTATAAAGTTTTTGTGTGCTACATGAAAAAAACATATAATAATAACCTAATTTGCACCCCTTGCATTGTAACATGGTTTGTCCAGGAGCAATTTTTTTTCACCATTTTTTCTGCTTTCCATTCCTTAATGAATTAGGCCCAGAACGAGCATAGATGGATACTCAGCATGGGCCTGATTCATCTCAGAAAAAAATGTGACGCAACTTGCGCTTAAAAAAAAATGCAATTTGCACCCACGTATTTAAATACAAGTGGATCGCAACAAGCGTTTCCATTAGAATGTGGGTATAAGTACGCTGGCTCAAAGTTATTTACCGTATATAGACACACACTGCAGGATAAGCTGATGCATAGGGGTAGTAATCATTAACAAATCTTTATTTTATTTTTTAAAAGAAAAATGCTTTTTTTCTCCATTTTTTTATATTAAATACTTAAATCAGGATGTTCTTACTGTGTACTGTACATAAAATGCATTTTTATAGTTTCTCTTACTAGCAAACACATGTCCTGGCGTGCGTACCTGTAGTCATCACTATCAGTTGGCACTTGCACCCGCCCTCTATCTGGTGCAAGTGATACAGCTAAAAGATGCGACCCTAAGGGATGCCCAGAGCATGAATCGGCCTAATGTGCGTGCGCTTGACCTCGGCTCGCCCTTACTGTACCTGTTCCGCCATTCAAGTCGTTGGCAGGTGGAAGTGTCCTTTGTGTTTGGACATGAATTTCCTGCAATTCACTGGAGCAAGTCCCGTTCTGGGGCATGCACAGAGCAATTTTCACGCAAGATAAGGCACAATAATGAACTTCCATCCGAAGATGAATCAGGCCCGATATATCCATAATGCTGAATGTGATACGTGGAATTTATAAGAATAAGAAAAGCGACTTAGAAACACATCCAGAATGCTGAACGATAGACGTGGTACTGTTTGCAGTTGTCCATACTTTTCCTCTTTTCCTTTCTAGAAGGTTTGAGACATCTATACCTAAGAAAATAATTCAATGCAGCGTCTAGTTTAATCTGTGCAGTATACAACCAGTCATCGGTGTGCTGTACACCATAAATGCCCTGTTTCATACCCTACCGGTTAGACAATCTTCAGAACACTCTAGAGGATGGCCAGTCTTCAGAACACTCTAGAGGTTGACCAGTCTTCAGAACACTCTAGAGGTTGGCCAGTCTTCAGAACACTCTAGAGGTTGACCAGTCTTCAGAACACTCTAGAGGTTGGCCAGTCTTCAGAACACTCTAGAGGATGGCCAGTCTTCAGAACACTCTAGAGGTTGACCAGTCTTCAGAACACTCTAGAGGATGGCCAGTCTTCAGAACACTCTAGAGGTTGACCAGTCTTCAGAACACTCTAGAGGTTGGCCAGTCTTCAGAACATTCTAGAGGTTGGCCAGTCTTCAGAACACTCTAGAGGTTGGCCAATCTTCAGAACACTCTAGAGGTGGACCAGTCTTCAGAACACTCTAGAGGATGGCCAGTCTTCAGAACAAATCTAGAGGTTGGCCAGTCTACAGAACACTCTAGAGGTTGGCCAATCTTCAGAACACTCTAGAGGTGGACCAGTCTTCAGAACACTCTAGAGGATGGCCAGTCTTCAGAACAAATCTAGAGGTTGGCCAGTCTACAGAACACTCTTGAGGTTGGCCAATCTTCAGAACACTCTAGAGGTTGGCCAGTCTTCAGAACACTTTAGAGGTATAAGGGATTACAATGGTGGACTCAAATGGAACGTTAGCTTTAAATTTTACTACAGGCTTACGTAAACTACAGCCTGAAAAAATAACGAAGCTGCTCTTTGATCTAGACATGTAACCCCATGCAGTCCTACATTTAAAGAGACAGCACAATATGGTTTACTTTGTACATAAACACTACATTATACAGAAACACAGCTTATACATCTAAGAAATATAGACAGGAATGACATGTACAACAAAAATACATTTTACACTAAAGAAACTGAATTCACAGTAAAAATGCACATCTGGATACAAACGTACACACACATTAATACATACTTACACTTTTACAAACATACATACACTATTAAATAACTGCAAAGTAACAGGCACACCTGACGCAAATTAATCAAATTAATTTTGTTTGCATTCATTTTAACCCTTTCATTCCGGGCCACGTTTGCCAGTTCGCTATGTATATATATATAGAAATGTGACCTTCTATAATGATACCGTCATTATACCCTTACATGTAATTCTTTATGTAACGGTGTTTGTATAATTAAACACACAACCTTTTAAAACTATTTTCTTGGCAGCGTGGCGATATATTTCCTATGACCCCCTACAGCTTTCAACCTCCCGGAGCCAAGTCTTACAGCACCAGATAAAATGTATGCTTTAAAAATTAGAGCCGCCATTAGTGAGCGAAACTGCATCAGGCTTACGAGTAAAATACTTTCATTCATAATGTGCCAAGCCGTATCCTGCACGTGAATGAATGTCTGGCACAATAAAAACGTTTTAATTTACAGATAAATAATGTGATTTATGAAAATGTTTACTTGAAAAGTGTCACACTTACATCTGCTCGCTGCAATAAATGGATGTGTTTCTGTGGAGCTAACTTATTTATTTATTTCCCCAGCTTTTTCTGTGCAGGCATGATGTATTATTGCTGGAGAACGGAGGATAAACACCATAAACCAGTGTCTTGTTTTTACCAGTTAAATACTACTGAGTGTCTTTTGCAACAATCTTAAACAGCATCAGATACGTGTTAGATTATCAGCTCCTGACTACATCTGTTTCATGATTTATTCCTGTACTCTAACCGTGCCTCCCAGCTGTCCTAAATTAGGCTGTCCCGTTTTAAAGAGACTATCCCACCATCCAGACATTCAGGACCTTTATTCCGACCTGCAGGAATGTTGGGCAGTATAACATAGTGTCAGGTGTGAGCTGAAATTCAAGGGGAAGAGAATGGGGTTGGTCACAAGACTCGACCCCAATGTGTCCACATCTCCTTTAAGTGCTTTGGGTCAATGATGAGAAATATTACATAGAAACATAAAATTTGACATCAGATAATAAACACTTGGCCTATCTAGTCCCATTTTTAAACCTATGGTAACCTCAAACCTTATTTGATCCTTAGCTCTTTGTAAGGATATCCTTATGTCTGCCCCAAGCATGTCTAAATTGCTCTACTGTATTATCCTCTACCACCTCTGATGGGAGGCTATTCCACTTATCCACTACCCTTTCTGTGAAGTAGTTTTTCCTGAGATTTCCTCTGAACCTACTTCCCCCCAGTGTCAGTGCATGTCCTCGTGTTCTAATACTTCTCTTCCCCCCAGTGTCAGTACATGTCCTCATGTTCTAATACTTCTCTTCCCCCCAGTGTCAGTACATGTCCTCGTGTTCTATTACTTCTCTTCCCCCCAGTGTCAGTGCATGTCCTTGTGTTCTAATACTTCTCTTCCCCCCAGTGTCAGTACATGTCCTCGTGTTCTAATACTTCTCTTCCCCCCAGTGTCAGTGCATGTCCTCGTGTTCTAATACTTCTCTTCCCCCCAGTGTCAGTGCATGTCCTCGTGTTCTAATTCTTATCTTCCCCCCAGTGTCAGTACATGTCCTCGTGTTCTAATACTTCTCTTCCCCCCAGTGTCAGTGCATGTCCTCGTGTTCTAATACTTCTCTTCCCCCCAGTGTCAGTGCATGTCCTCGTGTTCTAATTCTTATCTTCCCCCAAGTGTCAGTACATGTCCTCGTGTTCTAATACTTCTCTTCCCCCCAGTGTCAGTGCATGTCCTCGTGTTCTAATACTTCTCTTCCCTCCAGTGTCAGTACATGTCCTCGTGTTCTAATACTTCTCTTCCCCCCAGTGTCAGTACATGTCCTCGTGTTCTAATACTTCTCTTCCCCTCAGTGTCAGTGCATGTCCTCGTGTTCTAATACTTCTCTTTCCCCCAGTGTCAGTACATGTCCTCGTGTTCTAATACTTCTCTTCCCCCCAGTGTCAGTACATGTCCTCATGTTCTAATACTTCTCTTCCCCCCAGTGTCAGTACATGTCCTCGTGTTCTAATGCTTCTCTTCCCCCCAGTGTCAGTACATGTCCTTGTGTTCTAATACTTCTCTTCCTCCAGTGTCAGTACATGTCCTCGTGTTCTAATACTTCTCTTCCCCCCAGTGTCAGTGCATGTCCTCGTGTTCTAATACTTCTCTTCCCCCCAGTGTCAGTACATGTCCTCGTGTTCTAATACTTCTCTTCCCCCCAGTGTCAGTACATGTCCACGTGTTCTAATACTTCTCTTCCTTTGTAGAATGTTTCCCTCCTGTATCTTGTTAAAACTATTATTATTCTCAAACAAGTGTCAGTTTGATCTCCGCTCTGTACATGATATTGGCGCTTTATGAAAATAGGTGAAAGAAATAAAAGTCATAAATAATGAAGCCACTTCCTTAAAAAAAACTTAATGTAGGAGGCATTTCTGTAGGGTCTCTGGGACTTAATTTCCAGAAAAAAATTGATTTTTTTTTTAATGAGATTTTCCAGTCTCTATCTAACCTGGAACGATCCCACTGTTACGTTAGACCATAGATGCCTACTCTGCCAAAATGTGATTTCCTAAACCACCCACTTTCTTTTTTCCTACCTCGCCTCTCCATCTCCCTGATAGCTGTCAGGGCATGCTGGGACTTGCAGTTCCACGGCAGCTGGAGCAACCCAAGTTGTCTAGCGTAAGTGTAAGTGCAACCACTCTCTTAATATCTACCTATATGTATGTGCATGGGAATGATGTCATAACAGGGTGCCATTGTTATTGGTTTAACTCTCATCTAATACATACTTTTCCTTCCTCATTTCCAGGAGATGGAGCGGCGAGGTAGAAAAGGAGGAAGTGGTCGGAGCTTCATAACACAATTCGCTGAACGATGGCAGTGCATGCTGGAACATGTAGTTCCACAACAGTTGGCCAGCCACAAACTGCCTATCTTTGGCTTTAAGAATCCATTATCATACACAATGCAGATAACTAATTGGACTTCCTAGCGCAAGAATATTAGTTTTCGAATCATAAGTGAGACAGGAAAAACACAAGTACATTTGCATACCGGAGGAGATAGATAACTAACATATCCATGCACAAGGAATATTCATGTGCAGGGCTGCCATCAGAAATTGTGGGGCCCAGTACAAATGAAACAGGCCAGCCCCCCCTATTCCCTTCAACCATACTTGCCAACTCTCCCGGAATGTCCGGGAGACTCCCGAAATTTGGGTAGGTCTCCCGGGCTCCCGGGAGAGCAGGCAAATATACCCGCATATGGCATCTTGCTCCTCAAAATGACGCGATTCGCGGGGAATCGTGTCATTTTGGCTCCGCCCCCACAAAAAAAAGGCATTTTGTCACGGGGGCGGGGCCAAAATGATGGAAATTGCCATGCCCCGCCCCTCCCGCCCTCCAACCACGCCCCCCTGCCTGGGATCTCCCAGAATTAACTTATCAAAGGTTGGTAAGTATACCTTAACCCCATCTCCCCAGTCCCAGGTTCCTACCTCTATTTGCAGTTTTCACCACCTGCTTTTATTTTGGTTTATTTTCTGGATACTGGAATGTTGGGGCCTATTCGGAAAATGTATAGGTAGATGGAGTGTGAAATAAGTGAACACAGTACAAAACACAGATCATGCTGTACACAGTACGTATATCCAACCTTCAAAAGAGCCACACATCACCCTTAATTTTGAAAATAAAAAGCATCCACATCGCTCATCCCAAAATGCTCTCCCATGCCTCTCTAATACCTTATACAGTGCTTATGCATTTTTCCCCACTGTATCATATAATGTGATTTGGACCTCCTTATTATAATCTCATATGACACTTAACCAAACTAAATGCACAATATCAGGTCATGTTAAAGGGGACCTCCAACTTCAGAGAATTCCATTGCCCAAGCAGATGTTTTACCTTCAGTGCCCTTGGATAAGACAGACAAGCTGACGTTTGTGTATCGGTCATCATTTGATCTACACAGCAAATTTGTTGTCAACTCTATGGGCTGTAAAAAAAAATCTGGCAGATAAAAATTATCTAAAGGTGGAGCTCCCCTTTAAGCATATTAACGGTGCAAATGATAGTTCACACTCTACACGACATCACAGTGACACTGAAATACAGAAGTTATCTCCTGTTACACTGGAAAACGTTCCACAATGCCGTCTAAATACGCACCTCGTATACAAATGAAACAGGATTGAGCAGATGGTTGAAGAAGGCATACAAGCAAGCAGTAAATCTCCTCTTCTGATTGCTGAGCCCACAGTGGAATAAAGATTCAAAAGGAAACCAGTAATCAAGCTGGATGTCATTAGCATATTCCCAATAAGGGAACTTACATAAAAATTCCCAGTGAAAACCAACGACGGCCTAAAGATCAATGTGTTGAAGGGAAAATTCCAGCTGCACTACAAAACGGAACTTGACGCATGATTTATTTACAGAGAGGATACTTGCAAAAAGGCTGCACTTCTCACTTTCCTTTCAAAACAAAATTCATTTTGACATACTTCAGGCAAGATGATGGATAAATAGCCACATCAGACCTCCTCAAAAGAGAGAGCGAAAAATAACATCAACTGAACAAAGCTCGTCAGCTATATACACTAATTTTTCCCTCCGTGATGTGTGTTTATTTTGACACAGAGGTGTATAACGAAACGGAGCTGTATACAGACACAAGGGAACTGTCATGGAAGATGCTTGGAACTTGTGGTTCTCCAGATAAGTCGTTTAGTTTTTTTTGTGATTTGGAGCACCCTCCCTAATATATAATATATTACATTTAAAAATGATCAATGTTTACCTACACAATCCCAAATTTAAAATGAAATGTGAGGACAGATATAGAGTTAGTAGGGGGGAGGGGGGTGTCCTAGCTCAACTCTAACTTGCAGTTTAAAAATAAAGCTGTCCAGTATTTGTGTGCGTCATGCAAAGGCAGCCAGTATTTTCTCTGCATGGAAAATAAATTTAAAAGAAAATCATTTGCACCTCTTGGATTGCAACACAAGTTGTCCCATAGCAAATGTGCTCCTTTTTTGCATTAAATGACGTCCTTAGTGATCATGTTGGTCAGCATGAAAAACTCAACAAATAGCAGTACAAAACTTTTTTTTTCTTTTTGATTGCTGGACAATAGATCCCATACCCATATACACAGGGTTATGACATTACTAAGGGCATCAGGGGGATGATGGTTTAAATAGAAATCAACAAATATTTAGAGTTTTAGTTTGTGGGACAATTCCTAATTTTTGTCCAATAGTAGTGATTCCATTTTCAACTCATTTATGAGTGGTTCAAATTAATATTGTTGTTTAATAAAACTTTCTAAGGGCATAGTAAACTGCTCTTATCTGTATCTTTCAATTTATATATTTATTTATTTTTATAACATTTGTTTATTTTTATTTATTTGTTTACAAAAGACCATTTTGTTCCTAAAGGTAAATTTAAAAGATAATTGTGTTTTGAGTTCCAAAGCTTTTCCCAACATTTGTGAACTGATTCTTTAGTCAGTTTGTGACTCATGTCTCGGTGTTGTCACTTATTCGTCGTGAGTTGAGGAACTGAACATTGGTTCATCCAATAAAATGGTCCTTTGCCTGTAAGTGACGAATCCTGCGGACCATTGTAATACACCTGGTAGTGTAAATATCACAGAACAGTAATGATTTTTATAAGACGTGAGAGGGTAGTAAGTGTAAGCTGTGTGGACAACAAAGTATAGCAAGTACTATAGCACATAGCTTTTATCATAATACAAGGCATCAAAGATTAGTAAATGATTTCATACAAATAATGAATAGGGTTAGACGTTCCTGGGTATTAAGTGGTGGTCAACCTTTTCTTAGCGGGAGCCCCATGTTATTGTGCTGTTGTTATGGGTCCCAAAAAAGTGGTTCCTAATAGAACATATTGCATATCTGACAATCATGAGACTTCAATTAAAGATCTGTCCTACTGGTTGGGCATCTCTGCTACAGAGAATTGTACAGTTACACATTACAGGGTAGCCTGTGATACCACAATAAAGTATAGAATGCTACCAGGTATCTTTTAGCACATTTTTTGAGGATAAAATCGCTAAGAGCAATTCTCTAACATAACACACAATAATAAGTCAGTTCTTGAAGTGGATGAGTTGGAAGAAGAAAAAATGCCCAGGTGTAAAGGACCTGAGCTACTATGACAAGGTGCTAATCAGGTCTTGTTGGGTGTTCCAGGTATGCAGTGGTTAGTACCTACTAAAGGTTGTCTAAGGAAGGACAACTGGTGAACTGGTCACAGGGTCATGGAAACCCAAGACTCATTGATGTACGTGGGGAGCAAAGACTAACTCGTCTGGTCCAATCCCACAGAAAAGCTACTGCAGCACAAATTGAAAAAATTAATGCTGGCTATGATACAAAGGGGTCAGAAGTCACAGTGCATCACAGTTTGCTTTACCTGGGGAAGAGAACCAGGATGCCCTGTGGGAAGAGCCATGCTGGCAGAGGCAGTGTAATACTCTGGGTAATGTTCATCTGGGATACCTTGGGTCCTGGCATTCATTATTATTACCATTTATTTATATAGCGCCACTAATTCCGCAGCGCTGTACAGAGAACTCACTCACATCAGTCCCTGCGCCACTGGGTCTCACAGTCTAAATTCCCTAACACACACACACAGACACAGACTAGGGTCAATTTGTTAGCAGGAAATTAACCTACCAGTATGTTTTTGGAGTGTGGGAGGAAACTGGAGCAGCCGGAGAAAACCCACGCAAACACGGGGAGAACATACAAACTCCTCACAGATAAGGCCATGGTCGGGAATTGAACTCATGACCCCAATGCTGTAAGGCAGAAGTGCTAACCACTGAGCCACCGTACTGAACCTCATGTGGATGTTACTTTGACACGTACCACCTACCTAAACATTGTTGGAGACCAAGTACACCCCTCCATGGCAACGATAATCCCTAATGGCTGTGGCCTCGTTCAGAAGGATAATGCGCCCTGCCACACTGAAAACAATTATTCAGGAACGGTTTGAGGTACATGACAAAGAGTTCAAGGTGTTGAATTGGCCACAAAATTCCCCAGATCTCAATCTGATCGATCATCTGCAGGATGAAAAACAAGTCCAAGTCCAAGTCAGAGGTCTTATGGCATCCAGTCAGAGCTGTTTTGGGACTTACACAATATTAGGCAGGCTTTTTCACATTGTGGCCAATCGGTGTGTGTGTGTATATATATATATATATATATATATATATATATATATATATATATATTTATTTATTTATATATAGATATAGATATATATATATAAATATATATATATATATATATATATATATAAATATAAAATATTTTGTGCGCCAGTAAATATAAAAAGTCATCATTTAGGCAATTTAGCTAATTATATAATACTTTAAAAGTTTTCAGAGTGTTAAATATTTTCCACATAAATGAAACGTGGCTTAGAGCAATGAACATTTTCTACAAAACTCGTAACATTAAACATAAAAGAATGCAACATTCAATGGCTATACAGTATTAACATTACAAAAGGCCAGTAACAACAGAATATTTAGTGCTATCCTCTATACAAGCCTCTCTGGTTAACTGACCATAAGATGCATTATTGACAGAACCCTGTTGTCAGATAAAGGGCCCTGATGCTGAGTCTCACAGATGCTGTTATTGATCACTCCAGCAGGATACACATGACACAGAATAAAAGAGCCCTGTCACATCATTTTACAGTTTATTATGTGAAGCCAAAGTTTCAATGGCTGAGAGCATAACGCCTTCATTTTTCAACCATTAAAGAACCATCTGAAACATTTCATGGGAAGGATCTCTGGGCCCTGAACCTGCCATTGAGAAAACCTGTTTCTTGTAAAAATTCCGCAATGGCCAAACCATTAATAAAATATCTGTCAACTGCATGTCTTTATGAGTTAATTCTACAATAAAGGCAACGATTCATTAATTACGGCGACTGTCAAACAAAATAGACAGGCATTGTCCAGGATTTTACCATGCTTATTGTCCAGAATGACCACCTTGCCCTTAGATTGGTGTGATTCATGGGTAGAGCCGTTTATTATTTTTTAAATACAAGACAAAGTGTAAAATAAAGTTTAAAGTGAAGGGATCATTCAATATAGTGTTTGTAGAACACATTTCATCAAATTTAAAATCTAAATAAATAAATAAATAAAATCGATCATAAAACTATATATGTGAGGAAATAATACATTTGAGAGTTAATATTCTTTTAACATACTTTTTTCTATAGCCACAGTTTTTTAAGGTGCAATTCCTCTGTTCAGTAAAGCTAACAATCTATGGTGTTCGGGATACAGGGTGGCAAACTGAATTGTCTAAGGGCACATTGTGATTTAAACAGGAGTCTTCGGCAAGCCTCTCATTGTCATGGCTTAACAACTATAGCATCTAAATCAGGGTGCTATCCCACATGAAATAAATACTATGCAGACATTTGGGGCTGAAGTATGGAATGAGAAAGGTGTCCTGAGATCCCCAGGCAGAGGGCTGTAAGTCCAGGATGTGCTCAAGAGACTAAGACGTTTTGCTCTTTCCAGAACAGCTGTGACTTTATTTTGTCTCATACTGAGATGAATGTGTGTGTGTAAAAAATTGCTTTGTGAACTGGGTGCTCGACTGGAGAATTACTAGTGTCATTTTCTTGCTTCAAAAGCAACAGTTGTTTGGGGGGGTGGGGGTGATCCCTTACAAAGATAGTTCTTGAAGAGGTATGTTTCTTATCATTAAACACTTACTGAGATTCTTGTTTATTTGGTCAGGTTGCAAACAAATGAAAATCATGCATACAGGTAAATACTGAGAAACACAAAATAAATATGTTTTTTTTCATTATTAAAGTTAGTATTATGATATTATTATTATTATTATTATTATTATTATTATTATTTATATTGTTATTACTATTAATATTATTATTGTTATAATTTATATTTTTCTCTGGATCTCACTTATTAACAAATGTTGTATTAATATTGGTAGTAATAATATTAATAATAGTAATAATAATAATAATAATAATAATAGTCATCATCATAATACCAATATTATCATAGCTATTGCTCCTAGTTCAGGCCAATTATTTGTCTAGCAAAGAAAAATTATTTTGATTAGTTATAATGTTATGTTGTTTTATATATTATACTATATTAGTTTATATAGCATTCTTGATGCTTAACATGGAAATTAAAATCGCATCTATGTATTAAGCTACTGTGTTAACTACGTGCATTTTTAAAATACCTGTATATGTTAAGTTATCTGATGTGTTTTTTGAAGGCCATAAAACAGAAGAAATACATTCAAAATGTGAAAGTAATTACTGACAAAGACATTTTAAAAGGACGCTGATTGTATTTTTGGTCAATTTGTTTGAATCACTTTATTTTTAATGAACTTTGGCACTGAATAGAATACTTACACTTATTTAATAAATTATCTTTATTTAAACAACATATGCTATCATTATTTTTATCATTAAAATGAATAGACTTTTTTTTTATATAACAGTGGACAATACTTTATTTGCTTGGTTAATAAAGACAGCAAAAAGATAATTCTTCAGAACAATGATTTACCATTTTAATTTTGAACGCTACATGCTGCTTGGATGGGTACTATTGCAGAGACTGCTTTTCCAAGTTTTACGCAGTTTTCAGTTTTACTGTCAATATTGATTCAGGGCTTATTTCTTTCAACTTGTTTAATATTTGGAAACAGCAACAAAAAACTGAGAATGATAAAACCACATTCAAGTCTTAATTTTTGTAAGATTTATAATCCTACCCGGCTATAAACCTAATCAATGAACTAAAATGACAAAATAAGTGAATTATGCTTGTAGGTCTAAAATATAAGATTAAGTAAACAATACTAATTGGTAGAAGTATAACAATTTAACAATTGTATTTGTGCAATAAGGCCTTGTTTCCCAAGCAACCCATATTTAAGAGTTTTTGGCACTGGGACCTATTTAATAGAAAACTGTAATTTCTCAATTATGTAATTTATTTATTAAATTGATCACTTTGAGAAGACAGGTGATTGTTCATCCAATTACATTCATTTAGCACACACAATAGTACATCAAATGAGTTTGTTGCCCAACTTTGATAGATCTGAAATGGTGCCGCTAATAAAGCATTTTAAGAATCAAGATGGTCACATATTTTTAGTGTTATATGCAATGGGCAGGGTTTCCAACCCTTGAAAATCTTTTTCTTTTCTTTTTTTTTACAATTTAAGGAACATTTATAGTGACATTATTTAAGTAACAGAAAAATGTAGCAATCAGCAATATAAAAGATGGGATAAGAGGTTTACAACTTGACTCAAATATATGGTAATGTGTTAACTGTAGTTTAATAGTGTTACTAATATGTCATATTATTAATGAGAACATTCTTGTAAATTGGAGAAAAAAGATTGCTAATTTTATTTAAGTGTTAGCAAATTGACTGATGGTTGGCAGCTATGCCACAACACATATGTTTGCAATAATATACACCATAGATTTTTTTCAGTCCACAATTCTTTAGTTATAACATACACGTCAGACTCTTCTTATGCCTATTTGTGCATCATTAATCTGGATAAAGGATTGGTCTTGCATCAGATTTGTACAAAAAAAAAAAGGCCATGACGTATACCTTAAACCAATCTGTAAATCATATTATTTTTTGGTATCCAAAGCAGACAGACACAGTAAAAAATAAAAGGTTAATATATGTTCAACGACTTTGCAATCTACCTCAGCAACTTAATAATAAATATTCCAAGTGTGATGATGACAAGTTAGTCCCTTGGTGGATTCTGTTGTGGCAGAAATTAACTTTAAAGAAGAGCATTTCTGCAAACCTTTTATATAAGTATTTTAATATATTATTTTATATCCAATGCTGTATCACAGAACCATATTATAAGATACTGAATATTTGAATAATCAAATTGTTTGCTTTCATAAGAACAGATGCTTAAGTCTATTTTTTATTGGCAAGTTTTATTATATAATAAAAGTAAAGTTTCAGCACTTCTGTTGGATTTTGATAGTTTGGAAAGAAAAAAAGTAAAGATTTATTAAGCATATTTGGTTTTTGGAGACATTTCGAGCCTTAGTACTTTTATTGTGAGTCACTGGTTGGTTTTAATATATGAATGTTATTGTGTTTAAATTAAAAAATAAAATGTACATGATCCGAGGAAAGGAGAATGCTTTAAATTAAAATTCAAGTATCTGTATAGTGGAAATAAATGTTATCATCTTTAAAATTATATGAATTGCAAATGTGTGGCATAAAAAAAAAATGCATTTAATTTAACGCGCATAAATAAGCTTTATTTTCTGAACGCTGAGTTAATTAAAAATAGACGCTGCATGATCACAATCTATATGAAGATTATTAAAAATAATGCAACAAAAAACCACTGAGAAACAAAGGAGATAACACCCAGTGTTAAATCTCACATTTTACTTCATATAAAAAAAAACATATTGTGACCTGATAGTGGACAGTATACAATGGGAAGCAAACGTGATGCATACTAAAGTAAAATTAAATGAAAATAAAACCAAACAAAAATATTTAGACTACATTGGAAAAATATATCTGAAATCTTAGTGGAAACCTATACTATGGAGGGTCTTAACCTTTTTTCGGCCAGAGACCAGATTAAAGTCGACTCAAGACCAAGGCAGGAGATTTTTGTTTGTAAATAATTTCCGGTCTGTCAAATATATACAAAAATGTGCCATTATTCCTACTTTCATGAGAGTACATCTAGAACATACTGAACCAACTATTTTAATAGATGCAGCTTTTCAACTGAACTATGTTCTCCCATGGCCTGTACCTTACAGCTCTCAAACCCATAATTGCTATCAGCATACTAAGTCCGCTATGTTCTTGGGCGAATGTGGGGGGGGGGCTGTTTTTTTGTATCTCTTTAGAAAACCAGACGATATTTCAAAAATAGATAAAAAAGCAATTCTGGCTCCTGGGGACAGGTCCGAGTCTATGATCCGTGCAAGGCTCCTGCAAAAGACGACCTGTGTAGCTGTTTCATGTTAATGTGGGTTGTATGAATCTTTGAACAAACACTGTTTCCGACCATATTTTTTAAAATATATCTATTGTATATTATTTACTTGACCATTCTATAATAATATTTCTTACTTGCTATTTTGCAAAACATTGTTAAGGCACAGTTACTCTGCCTAGTTAAGCTTACAATCCAATTATTTTGTTGGTTGTGTCATAGGGAGATAAAGTCACAAGGACGCAAGGAGAAGATGCTGGGATTTTCACCAAGATCTCCAGAATGTCTCTGCGTCTTTCCTCTCCACACTGAAATCTGCATTTTGCAGTTAAACGTTGACTAGTTTCTAAAAAAAAACACATATTTTGCAGCTGTATGTACACAAATTTTCCTTATTTAACCAAATACAACTAAAGCTTCGCCATGGATTTAAGAACTAACTTTTCATGGCCTCTTTGGTAAATGGAGCATCATCATCTAAGACCAAATATTAATGATGAACTATTTATTTATTTATAAATAATTTATTTATTATTTAGTGACATCTTTGAATTTTGCTAAGCACTGTTTGTACAGCTAACGAGGGTTTTCACTATATTTGCATTTAAGTGCAACATTTCTCTAAACCATAGCAACCAAGTATTTTCATTGCCTAATGACAATGAATTGACTATCGGTTGTTATGGTTTAGCACAATTTGCACTGATAAAAAATAACCCTAATTATATACTTTATATATGGGATAATTTACTACCAACTGTAAATTATATTGATGTTAGGAGATACCGAGGAGTTCTTTGGCCCTATAAAATATACTGGTCACAGTAATCCATGACGGCTTCTAATATTTTGACCAATTTAGCAGTAAAGGGTGCATTGTTAATTATAATGCAGATGCTTTCCTAAGTAATTAATTAGCTTAAATTTCCAAATTTCCAAGTAAGCTGTGAACTCGCTGTTTACACAGATATTATATACAGCACTGATATTCAAAGACGCCAAGAAGACAATATAGAGCAACTGTTTTGGTTCGCCAGGGAGTGGAAAAGCCGAACGGTAAACTGGTTGGTTACAATATTATGAGGTTTATGCTAAGCACAGCTTACTGCTTTATATTGCTTGTATCCATCTCCCCATTGTGAGCATGTATATATTATTTTACCTTTATTACGTTGTGCTCTCTGCTGTTGTGGAATTTGTACTGATCATTTCATTGACTGTGTTGTGCTTTTAGAGGGCCGCACATAAACAGAGAGGAAGAAAACAATTCTGCATTGGACTTGTAAAAAGTACCAGTTAACTTCTTAAGAGTAATTCGTTGCACACATTTCAGTATTCAGCACCGAGCAATGTCTTTTGTCGATATTATTTGCAGACTATACATGTATGAACATCGTTAACTTGTTTAATATTTGTTCCAGACAATCAATGATTAAGCAATACTCTGCACTATTTTAAATTCTAAAATGAGGACAAAGGCAAAATTGCTCAATGCTTTAAATGCATTTTTTAAGGGTTGCGTAGCAAATATGTCTTAAAAGTACTACAGAATGCTTGTTCTACAGAAAGGATGAGGTAGACTCACAATTATTGGGCTTATTTGGAAACATGATGTAACTTGCCTAAATGACTTGCAACCTACTGCAACCAATCGTTTTTTTAAATAATATTGGTTGCTACGGGTAATTGAACTACTTTACCATTCATTCATTCATTCGTAGAATAGAATGACATTATCAAAACTGATCCGTAGAATATTCACTCCGTTCAAATTTTAATTTGCTTTTCCTACGGTATACCCGTATATTTTTGTTTCACCCAAACTCCTAGCCACATCACAGAATGAACAGACAGTCATTTCCACAACTACGTAAACAATGAATTAATCAAAATGCAGATTTGCCAACACAATGCAGAATGGCCCTTCCGCTGAATGATGAGGCAAAACTGGACTCGAAGATTACATCACCGGATCTTCGCACCTCAACAAAAGGCCAATCACGCCACAATATTCAGTTTGCACTAAATTTCGTTCTACTTGTTAGTTATTTTGCACCTCCATTTGATGCTGCTGAGGTCATTAACCGAACCACCCTTTCCCTGTGGTCCTAATATTATGCATGTCTGTTCCCTGACCGATTCTAAAAAGAAACTTGTAAATGACCAAAATAAATCCATTTTCCCTTTACTGCAGCCACACAGGTGTTCTAAACTGCTTTAACTGACCATCTCTTCTAGTTAAAATTCAATTTACAGGCTTCCGCTGTTGATCTCTACTTAGTTTTATTGCTGTGTCTGTTCTTAGCACAGGAACTATTTTAGTGCATTGTAACTGTCATTTATATTTGAAACTATCATTTCTAAAAGTGTCATTATTCTAGCTAACCTTTTCTTAGGTCTCCGTCTGTGATAGCAGCCATGTAAGTGTAATTAGTGGTAGAGAGGCCGGGCTGTTCCATTAGTGATTGTGTTATGAGAATGACATTGGATAACCGTGACTCTACTGTCCCAATACGTACGTGTCCATAGAAGAGGCAGCTGCATCCTTCTCAAGCTGGTCACAATGATCTGTCAGAATAGATCTGCTAAAACCATTCAATGGGGACTGTGGAGCGAAGCCACAGGAGTTTTTGTATCCATTGTCATTGACAGAAGACAGTTGAATATTAATGAAATGCTTATCGTTGACCCAAGGAACTTTCCAGAGACATATATTTTGCCCAAACATTATTATATTAGGATCCACAGCCAACACTGTACCAATGTGAAATCTACTGGGACAGTTCCTGCTGTGCAATAGTTGCAAAACTAGCGCCTTTTCAATTCCTTGATATGCTCGCATTTGGTCTATTAATGATGTCGTGTCTAAACCAGACTAAGCGTTTAAGCATTTAGTGTCGTGGCAGCTATGCAAAGGCATCACTTTCTGTTAAATGGGCAAAAAAATAACGCTGGCATGTTCTGACCTAAGATTCATTGTCAAACAGTCTGTAGACATACTTGTAGCCAAAGTGCATATTAGTTTCTCAGCTGGAATCTTTTACAATCTAAGTTCTGTCTGCTAAACACATGCAGTGCTGTAGTGTGAAGGTTCTAGGGGTGAAGCATTCTTTTGCTTTATGCTTTTTGCAATATGGTGTCTTTAAATGACCAAATAGGTTGAAGCAATATGAACATTTTATTTTTTTACAGTTCACAAACACACTGGATATGTACTAACTTACAAGCCAGGACTAATTATTGCTGGATTGATACCTCATACCCCAGAGTTGCTTTATGAATTTATGTGACAAGGTGATAATGGTGGGGCAACATATGTGACAAGGGGAGAATCATGGGGGAACATATGTGACAAAGGGAGAATCATGGGGGAACATATGTGACAAGGGGAGAGTGGTGGGGCAACATATGTAACAAAGAGTGAATGGTAGGGGGACATATGTGACAAGGTGAGAACGGTGGAGGAACATATGTGACAAGGGGAGAATTGTAGGGGTTATATATGATAAGGGGACAGAGGAGCACAGGCAAAGATTAAAGAGGGTCTGGCCCATGCTGGGTGGAGAAGAGGGAGGAACAAAGGAGAGGGATTAAGAGAGAGGAGGGAGAAGCAGAGTAAAGGGAGGAACAGAGGGGAGGGAGCAGCAGAGGGGATTAAGGAGCAGAGGAGAGGGAGGAGCAGAAGAGAGGGAGGAGCAGAGAGAAGGGAGGAACAGAAGGGAGAGAGGAGCAGAGAGATGGGAGGAACAGAAGGGAGGGAGGAGCAGAGAGATGGGAGGAACAGAAGGGAGGGAGGAGCAGAGAGATGGGAGGAACAGGAGGGAGGGAGGAGCAGAGGATAGGGAGGAACAAAGGAGAGAGAGGAGGAGAGGAAAGGGAGGAGCATATGGTAGGAAAAGGAAAGTGAGAAACAGGAGGAGAAGGAAACAGAGGATCTGAAGGGGAGAGGAAGAACAGGGATCCAACCAGATTGTTGGGAGGAGTGGAACAGCTGCCTGCCGTGATTAGCTGTGGACCCCTTCTGTCAACTTAAGCATCTTGTCCTAGACTGACAGACAGGAAGTGGAGCCAGTCAGGACAGGGGGCTAATCCCCACTAAAGGCAGAAGCCCATTTACAATGCCAGGGGAGACTCCACTAAGTCCTGACTGGCCAGACTGGGCCCTGGGCTCTCCTTCTTCCATACATGTGCACCTGTGGGTGCCGGGTGGACCCATAAGCCTGTACAGGACACTTGACTCATGAGCCTTCGCGCACTGCACAACCTGCACCTATAGTGGATGCGCCCCTGTCGTACTCCTAAGTAACTGCACTGTTCCTGACACACCCTTTCTACCTGCAACTTTTTGACACTCAATACCGTAAGGGCATGTTTGAGCAGTTACGTACGGATTTAGACTCAGATGTAGTCACAGATACGACTGAAAAGACGGCTTTATTTGCTAGTGGTCAGGGACAGCTGTAAGTAGTGAATGATGTTGATGACGAGGGGAGGAAATTTGTTTTTTGTTTTAACTTTACTAGTGGAAATTCACTATTTCTGAGGTATATACCTTATGCAATAAGCATTTTGTTGAGGAGTCTTTTGTGTATTTTGGTGTAGGTAAATAACTTGTTTGGGGTTTTGTAATTTTATTTGTGAATTCTCAAGTCAGCAATAGAATGGAGGAATATGTATTCTGCAACTGTCTGAAGAAAGGACCCATGTTGATCTCCTGTTAATTAGACCTTTTGATGTGTGAGGGTCCAACACTGTGAAGGCACAGGAAGGTTTAATTAGACTTGCTGTTAGAGTTCCTCTGTGTCTAAAACAAGAAGCAGGAAATCACAGCAGGTTTTTGGATATCACAGATAAGTGTAAATATTGTTAGCTTTGCATTGCATGTAAATCTATATTTGGGTAAACATATTGCATCCTGATACAAAAAATAACTCAGACCTCAAGGGGCTGGCTTACCCTGTGAGGCTGTGTCCAAAACTGTTTAAAAAGCACTGTTTTGTATTGAAAATTGTTCTTCTTGTTTCATCTGACCTGCCCACTTGTACCTTCAACCAGGATGAGCAAATAAACATCACTTGCTTCAAAGACCTGTTTGGAAACTTCTCTATCTTTGTGACCTACAGATTAGACCCAACTCTAATCCGTTCCCACCTGTTCTGAGGTTTGGACCCAGATTTCTGGTACCACCGCTCTGCCTGCTACCCAGCAGCTCTGGCTAGTGTGATAGGCCAGGGGGGAACCATCTACAGCAACCCTGATCCATAGGAAGAGGTCAGGTGTACCAGCCTAGGTACAGCAGTAATGGGGACACTCGCAGCATCAGTTACCCAGAAGAAACACGGTTCTGCATGACGGTAAGGAGTCCACTGGTGGCAGCATTTGTAAGCCCCTTCTACTGGGGTTAGAGAGCTTCTTTGGGATACCGAAAGGGAATGGTGGCAAAGTAAGCCCAGCCGGTTCCCAGCAACAACAGACAGGATGGAATAGGCGGTCCATCCTGTCACAGTACTCGTACTTCGTGAGTTGGATGTAAGTGTCTGAGGGGCGTGTCTGTTGTCAAGCGGACGCATCTGCCACTCCCACAGACCTGGACGCAAGATAAACTCTGAATAAGGCGTATATATGAGTACACTTGCGTGCAAATGTTTCTATCTATCTATCTATCACGGTGGCTCAGTGGTTAGCATTTCTGCCTCACAGCACTGGGGTCATGAGTTTGATTCCCGACCATGGCCTTATCTGTGTGGAGTTTGTATGTTCTCCCCGTGTTTGCGTGGGTTTCCTCCGGGTGCTCCGGTTTACTTCCACACTCCAAAAATATACTGGTAGGGTAATTGTCTGCTATTAAATTGACCTTAGTCTCTGTCAGTCTCTGTGTGTATGTTAGGGGATTTAGACTGCAAGCTCCAATGCGGCAGGGACTGATATGAATGAGTTCTCTGTACAGCGCTGCGGAACTAGTGGCGCTATATAAGTAAAAAGATGATGATTATCTTTCTATCTAGCTACATCTAAGTAACAATCAGCAAATTAAGTTATGCGTTTGCGTTATGACTCCACCAGTTCTACTTTTGCCACATATATTTACAAATGTTTTATTACTGTTTCACACAGAATAAAAAGTTGTAGAGAAGACATTGCAAACCCCAATCAGCAGGTACAGCTAGATAGTTATGTCAAATGTTCTGCAACATCACCGCTTATACACTGAGGAGCCTATATTCCAATATTCATGAGAATGGTGCCCATCAATTCACTGGGAGCTTCTTAAGATCTCCCTAAATTGATAGACTGAAAATTACGGCCTCTACTATGGGTAGGTGATAGGGTGCAAACTTTCACACCTATATTTGGCTATGTGACAAATATTGAACCACCTTGCGTGTTAGCTACAAACCTCCTTTACATGTCAGACCATAAGTTAGTCCCAGGTTTACCAGTAATTACGTTCCTCATATCTCGGCTAATTACCTGCTGTATATTCACCTCGCCTCGAGTGTTAACGCACTTGCTCCTCCGGTGCAGACTAATGACCTGCAGGTGTTCAGCTGCGACAAAACCCTTCTCAAGAAACACTGTAAAACGTCAGAACGAGTCGATAAAAATCACCATTTCATTATTCACAGCAAATATTAAAACCCACCATCGTATTAATTATTAAACAGGAGTAGCACAAGAATCGTATTCAGGTGTTTCTGTGTGCTAATATCAGTGATTCATATGCAGCTGGTGCTGCTTCTGCTAGAGATTTATTTTGCAAGGGAATAGAACTAATTAATGCCGCTCACTATTCATGACAAACTAGGACTAATGCAGTAGTCAATGACTGTGTTTAATGTATACCCATTCCCAGCACCTGTACATACAGTGGAGGCAGTTATGTTGTGGGCTGCACCAATATTTGTGAGAAAGCAGCCTGTAAATTCATTAGAAAACGATGACATCACTGAAGCCTGAAAGTGTCTCGGAATGTTACTGATTCTTTGTATATTCCTGCACAGGTTGCACTCTCATCAATATGAGTTAGTCACGACATTTCGGCACTGTAATTGTAAATAAACATTCCGCAGGCTTTATAGCCTAGGAACAGAGCTGGAATGACGACAGTCCATTTATTGGGCTGTGTGTCACTCATCGCTAGTCTACTATCTGGTTACTTTAATGCTAGAACTATAATTAGGCTTGCAAGGCTATAGCCCAAGGACTTGTGAAGGTCACAAGGTCACTGTACCAACGTTGTGTATTCCACACATGGCTTGGCTCATACCTAGCAAGTATAAACAATTAGAGATCTTGTCAAATTATCCATTCAGTTCTTCGTGGACCCACCCACATCCAAACAGGTCAAGTTTAAAACTGTCAAATTCTCGGTCAAATTGTGACATTGTAAGTAAGAGAACACTGCTGAGTCACTCATTAGTTACAATTTATGACAACTTATTTGCACATTCCTGATAGTTTTTAAACTGTGGTATATTGTGATGTATTTTTTTTAGAATTTTGTATTCATTCATTTAGAATTCATAAATGATTACAAATTTAGAAATTAATATTTTAGATTCCTAGTACGAATAAGAGGAGTGAATCTTCCGCAGGTCGCCTCTCTGACCCCTCAGGGGCATGTATCCGCAACATTAATTTCCTGACCGTTGCCAGAGGTCTGTGCCATAATGTGCACCTCAGGAGGTGCTATCATTTTTTGTTCAATTCATATGCCATAGAGGTTTGAGATATATTTTTTTCCATTTGTAATCCACCAAAATATCATCATCATCATCATCATTTATTTATATAGTGCCAGCAAATTCCGTAGCGCTTTACAATTGGAAACAAACATTAATAAAACAATACTGGGTAATACATACAGACAGAGAGGTAAGAGAACCCTGCTCGCAAGCTTACAATCAATGGGACAATGGGAGTTTGAAACACAAGGGCATGTGCTATATCATATTAAATATATTGCTTTTCAGGACAGGTAGAGCTTTCTTTTGTTACCGTAGTCGAGTAAATATTTTTATTTATGGGAATTTTAGTAACTTTTTTTTATGGTATAATATATGTTTACATGAAGCACCACATTCATGTACACCATAGAGATCCTTTTATGATAGACTGTGGCAGAGATGATTTGGGTCATACTAGACACATATAATCTTCTTCATGCATGGGCATGTGGGCAGCACGGTGGCTCAGTGGTTAGCCCTTCTGCCTCACAGCGCTGGGGTCATGAGTTCAATTTCCGACCATGGACTTATCTGTGTAGAGTTTGTATGTTCTCCCCATGTTTGCGTGGGTTTCCTGCGGGTGCTCCGGTTTCCTCCCACACTCCAAAAACATACTAGTAGGTTAATAAAAATTGACCCTAGTCTCTCTCTCTCTCTGTATGTTATTTATATGTATGTATGTAATTATATAAATAAATGATGATGATGATGCATGGACATAATGACCTCAATATAGTTTGCAAATTGGGCGTTCAGAAGGTGATTGAGCTCATTGAGGTCAACAGCAACACCATAGAGCGGCAAATGGTTTAGGGTGAAGGACTAGGTGTTCCACAGACCACAATGTCAACCTTATATTCATGGCAGTGAATAGGGCTAAGGGTATCAATAATTGTTTATATTATATATTAGTTTGTTTAGATGTCTTCTCTTATATAGAATTTGTTGCAGAAAAATACATTTCAATACACAATTTTGTTCATAGACAAATCACTGAAATTCATAAAAACTTAAAGGGTGACTTTTTGCCTGATTTGCTTATAAATATAGATTAGCCACATTTTGGAAACCGTTCCACAAAATATTCACCATATTGCGCATTTGGACACAGAAGTCTAACGCGTTTCATCAGTGAAATTTGGACGTAAGAGGACCCAGTACAACCAGTGCTTCTCCGCTCCCAACACACAGTAGAATGAATGGTCCATTGTCGGCTCAGCTTTATTCAGAGGTTCTGCAAATTGCTTTGCCAGCCCGAATTACTAAGTATAGTTTCAATTGTAAGTTGTGTTGATACATTCTAACTCTTGCAATCTATTTCTGTAATAGCCTTGCCATTGATTTAAACAATTATTTGAAATTACAATAGTAAATGTGTCTTACACTGTTGAGATGAAATAAAATACAGATGTCCCTTCAGTGCAATATATTGTTATTCCTCAATCCCCATCAAGGACACTTTTAGATTTTGTGTTGCCCAAGGCCAACTTGTAATATGACATCCTTACTTAATTATACAACCAGGGCTGTATCTGCCATAAAGGCAAACTTATTATGTGCCTAGGGCAGCAGGCTTCACAAAGGGAAAATGGTATGGTTTGTGTTCATTGTATTGATTTAATTTTGATTGTTTTTTTCCCCCCTACTTTTTAACACATCCCTACTTCCCAGCTTCAAATGCCAGAGGATTGGATGTTGCATAGAGTTTAATGAGCATGCATGGTGCATTGTTACAGAGTTAGGGAGTAGACACTCTAGATACAGAAGACATCATACTTGTTGATTCGGCCTGTATACTGCTCATATCATACAGCGCCCCCTGCAGCCAGTTTTAGCTGTTACAGAGGATAAAAGATAAGTATAGATTTCAGGTGCTCTAATTAGCATGAGTGCAATTTATAGGATGGATTAAAGTTTGATAATTTTAGCAATAGACCACTTGACAGTAAAATTTATACAGATTATATTGCCCAAAAAATTCTTAAAAAGCTACAATTCTGCTACAATCAGGGCCGGATTAACCATAGGGCTAACTGGGCTACAGCCCAGGGACCTATGGCATCCAGGGGGCCCTTGAAAGTGCTCAGCAGCAGTATTGATCAGTTGGGGGCGATCAGTGCTGCTGAGCACTTTCACTGCGGTCCTTCGCCGGCGCGCTGTAGTCTCCTTACTCAGGAGATCTCCTCAGTAAAGAGCGTACAGCATGCTGGGGAAGGAGGTAAGTGCCTGGTGGGGGGGGTCCTCACGGGGGAATGGAGGCCCCCTTAGCCCAGGGGCCTCCATTCCCTTAATTCGGCACTGGCTACAATCTTTTCAGTGTAGTCTCAGGCCTATACCTCGACCTGGTACATGCAAATGTTTGTTATGCTCTGAAGCATCTAAGATTTTGAATTTTGAATTTTGGTCCCTGATTGAAAAATCATGCATTTTTTTTCACTCCAAAACTTATGCCCTGGCTACCAGGATTATAGGCCACTTGCAATCATAATACGTATGCTTATTTACAATTTGTTTTAATAATGCTACTGATTTGTAGCAGAGAATTTAAACCCGTATCCTGTTTCATTCACAGCTGCACATGGTACCACTCTTAAGAGTAACTCTTACAAGCTCTGCAAAGTAAAAAAAAAATAAACAAATAAATGATAATGACAAGTCTTCATTTTTGACAGCTGTTTCATTATTTTAAGTTAAAGCTGACAACAATACAAAAAAAATAAAATTGGGGCCAAACGCAGTTTCTTCCTCTGCAAATGAAACCCATAATTGTAAATTCTGGCACATAATAAGTCAAAATAAATTTCCATTGTGAGCATATGAGACAAGTCTACAACCCTCTGATCTGCTGGAACATAAAAGATATTCAATAGGCTGAAAACTTTAGATGCCAAACATATGTCAATAAGAGGCCGGCCACATGTACCTTTTATGAGTTCTACCCTCAATATGTGTCCTATCAGTGTTTAATTATCCAGACCAAACTGCAACATAAAATCCGAATTTCAATTACTTTCCACTAAGGCATGGTATGAAGACAGTAAATCTACAGTATGGAAAGTGTAGGTGCAGAACTCCGTGCAATAGGCACAAGACTAGTGTGGTTTGTTTTCAATATTCATATACAAAGAACCACTCATCACAAATATATAAAATAAATCTATAAATATGCAAATATATAGTAGTAATAAAAAAGAGTGTCTGAATTTGAGGGAGCTTATTCAAAATATCCTCATGGCGTACACACTAGAGATGCTCACTGACCCCCGTGAACTGGTTTTGGTTTTGGATCTGGATTAGGTTCGTGTTTTGGTTTTGGTTTTGACAAAACCGCCCTCATGTGTTTTGGTTTTGGATTTTTTTAGAAAAAATCCTAAAATATTCTAAAATCACATAATTTTGCTCTTTTTTTGTTAATACATTTTTATTAATCTCAATAACACTAATTTCAAGTAATTTGCAGTCAATTTTGACCACCTCACAGATCACAATTGTCACGACTTGCACTCTGCAGCTGCTGTCTGCAGTGACTTTATTGGATTCATTATGTATTCTACTTGTAGTACCACTGCCCACCAAAGGGGCCACTGTGCTACTTTGATCATTTTCCTTGATTACTGAGAGTTGTGTCACCTGCATGAGGCCTATATAAACCTGCCTGCTTCATATGGTCTGGGCCAGATCATCAGGTCATTCCTATGAGCATTCCCTGTGCTCAGCTTCTGCCTGCTAGCTGGACTCCTGCATATTTCTTCATTGAATTCTCTACTGCTGTTATCTGCTATCTGGACTCCTGCATATTTCTTCATTGAATTCACTTCTGCGGTTATCTGCTATCTGGACTCCTGCAAATTACTTCATTTAATTATCTACTGCTGTTATCTGCTATCTGGACTCCTGCAAATTACTTCATTTAATTCACTACTGCGGTTATCTGCTATCTGGACTCCTGCAAATTACTCCATTGTATTCTCTACTGCTGTTACCTGTGTCCTGGACTCCTGCATCTTCAACCATTATACCTGATACTTCTAGTTCTACGCTGCCTGTTGAAATCTACTATTGCTGTTACCTGTGTTTCTCATCTGCACATCAAACTGTCTCGTGAGTTACCTTGTCATCTGTGTTTGTTAATAAACTCATTATAACCACTTATCCCCTCTCCGTGGTCATACCTTGGAAATCCGTGACAACAATATTATTTTCATACACTTTCGGACAAATACTGCAGCGACCTGGCTGGATGGTAAGCGACAGAGCAATGACCCAAACACACGGAAGTTCCTAGCACATCTAGTACACATTGGCACACAGCAGTGGCAGAAAAGAAAAATGGGGATCCGCCCTCCCTTCCACCCTCGTGAGATCCGACGACATAACGATTACGTTTTGCCTCGTTTTTAATTCCGAGGGAGCGCGTAAGTACCGAGCTGGCTCGGCTCGGTACTCAGATCCCCTAAGTTTGGGTGTGTTTGGTTCTCGAGGAACCGAGCCTGAGCATCTCTAGTACACACAAGACAGGCCATCATCGTGTGGGTAGGATCAATAATCATGATAATACAGATATCAGATCTCTAGGAACCAATGACAGCTTTGCAATGTGATGTTCTTCATCCCTAGTGAATTATTGGGAAGTGTTTTATGAAATTTGTCTCGGTACACAAAATGGCTAGCGTCAGGTTGTACAGTTCAGTGATGGGCTATCTGATACACTTCAGGGGCCCCTTGGATGGCCCTCTCATCTTCAATTGGGCCGTACATTACTCTTAATCTTAGCGTTAATTTCAAACAATACATTTAATCAAAGAATGAAACGCCTGTCTGTAATAATATCACCAGACATTATACACAAGTGTTATAAGTTATAACAAACAAATGTGAAGGAGGAAGCAGGAAGTAGCTGGGACCGCAGGTGAAGGCTTGGAAGGACACATGTGATGCTCCGTTGCCTGTTCCCCATCATTGGTACAGTTGACAGGTGCACTAAAATAGTGCAAAATCTGCGTACCTGCCAACATTCCCAACTGGAAATTAAGAACAATTTAGATCAATAAATCCACACTGTGATCTGCCAAAACCACATCTATTTCAGACAGGCCATGCAGCTTCCAGATGCCAGAGATCTGTACAGTACGGTGAAAATCGGGATTGCTGGCACATGTGCAACTGATCAACTACAACATTAAAGCCACCTGCCTAATTTTGTGTAGGTCCCTCTCTGACCCGTCGAGGCTTGGGCTCCACAAGACATGTGAAGGTTTCCTGTGGTTTCTGGCAGCAAGATGTTAGCAGCAGATCCTTTAAGTTCTGTAAGGTGCGAGGTGGGGCCTTGTTTTTCCAGCACATCCCACAGATGCCTGATTGGATTGAGATCTGGGGAATTTGGAGGCCAAGTCAACACCATGAACTCTTTGTCATGTTCCTCAAACCATTCCTGAACAATTTTTGCAGTGTGATGGGGTGCATTATCTTGCTAAAAGAGACCACTGTCATCATGAAATACCATTGCCATGAAAGGGTGTACTTGGTATTTAACAATGTTTCAGTAGGTGGTACGTGTCACCCACATGAATTTTAAGTCCCAAGGTTCCCAGCAGAACATTGCCCAGAGCATCACACTGCCTCCGCCGGCTTGCCTTCATCCTATAGTGCATCCTATTGCCATCTCTTCCCCCCAGTAAACGATACATAAGCACCTGGCCGTCTACATGATGTAAAAGACAATGGTATTCATCAGACCAGGATACCTTTTTCCATTGCTCCATGGTCCAGTTCTGGAGCTCACCTGCCCATTGTAGGCACGTTTGGTGGTGGACTGGGGTCAGCATGGGAACTCTGACCTGTCTGAGGCTATGAAGCCCCATCTCTAGCAAGCTTTAATGCGCTATGTGTTCTGACATCTTTCTATCATAGCCAGTATTAACTTGTTTAGCAATTTGTGCTACAGTAGCTCTGTGGGATTGGAGCATAGGGGCTAGCTTTTGCTCCCTACACATATCAGTGAGCCTTGGGCACCCATAAGCCTGTTGCTGATTCACCAGTTGACCTTCCTTGGATAACTTTTCATAGGTACTAATCGCTGCCTACCGGGAACACCCCACAAGACCTGCCGTTTTGAAGATGCTCTGACCCAGTCGTCTAGCCATCACAATATGGCCCTTGCCAAAATCGCTCAAATGCTTACGCTCGCCCATTTATCCTGCTTCCAACACATCAACTTCAAGAACTGGCTGTTCATTCATTGCCTTATATATGCCAGCCCTTGACAGGTACCATGGTAAGGAGATAATCAATGTTACTCACTTCACTTGTCAGTGGTGCACAAATACACTGTAACCCACAGTAACCAATCAGAGTTTAACTGTCATTTTTCTAGTGCAGTTTAGAAAATGAAAGAGACCGTCCAAGTGGTCCATAGCACCGCTTCATTGAATAAGCCTCAATATCTCAGCGGAAACAAATTTACAGTCAGCAGGATAATTCCAACCCATAATAATGTGTTCATTTCACCATTTTGTCAATTACCTTCATTGTTTGACAAAATGAGAAAATCCCTTTATAAAACAGAAGCCGAGGTACTTCACATGTATGCAGCGGAGATTAACCTTGGTCAATGAGTAATGAAGTATGAATGATATCGCTAATAGATGTTTATACTGCTCCCAAGGTTGCCACTAATTGAATTACACAGTATCTTGTGAGTAATATTGTTTTGAGAATGGAAGAGTGCGTAGCAAATGAAAATATCGTAATTTAATTATCGAAAGTTGGGAAATATATCAGCTCATAACAGCGGTGTGATTGGATAATAAAAAAACAAACAATGCAGATATTATTTATTCACAGTCGGTTTTCCAATAAAATGTTTTTTTATTTGATTTTGGAAATGGGTGGACTGAAAAGGATTAAAAAATTGCTCTTCCTATGAAGGAGGAATTAAGAATCTATTTATGCTCCTTCTGCTATTTTGTGCTCAATTATTCCCCTACTTAACCCCGTCATGATCCAAGATGGTTGGCACATAGTGTTACAAGGCTAAGAGGGAACATTGCGGATGTGCACATTTGCGGGGGCTACAATACCATAGAGTCGCTGATCCCCGTGGAGGGACCCCAGGACCATTCCAGAGGCGCTCTGTGGAAAATCGAATGTAAAGTCAAGACTTTATTATATCTTTTGCTTTGCAACAAATCTTTTTATTGAAATTTTGATTTTCATACTAACAACAAACTACAAAGCAAACACTATCCCAAGGTAATTAAAACAGATACCAATGCATTATAATAAGTTATTTGGAAAAAATAGGTAGTTGTAAAAAGAGGGATACAGATCAGCAATATAACATTGATCATCATCATCATCATCACCACCATCACCCTTTATTTATATAGCGCCACTAATTCCGCAGCGCTGTACAGAGAAATCATTCACATCAGTCCCTGCCCCATTGGGGCTTACAGCCTAGATTCCCTAACATATATACACACACAGAGAGAGAGACTAGGGTCAATTTGATAGCAGCCAATTAACCTACTAGCAGTTTTTGGAGTGTGGGAGGAAACCGGAGTACCCGGAGGAAACCCATGCAAACACAGGGAGAACATACAAACTCCACATAGATAAGGCCATGGTCAGGAATTGAACTCATGACCCCAGTGCTGTGAGGCAGAAGTGCTAACCACTGAGCCACCGTGCTGCTCTATTCATACAAATGTGGTCAAACAAAATATAGCAGCATAACCAGGGGAGGACTGGCGACTTTTAGCCCGGGGGACAAGACTGTACTCAGCAGCCTATTAGGAACATTTTAAAAGAAAGAAAATGCAGTTGGCCCAGTGACCCAACCCAAGGTAGCACACTATGGGACCGACCTGGGGGGCAAATGCCCCCCTGCCCCCATCCCAGTCTGCCCCTGGGCATTGCCATATCAGTGCAAGACAGGACAAACAGAAAACAGGACACAGAACAGGACACGGTGCCTAGACCAACACATCCTCAAGATATCAGACAATGCAGCACGTATCTAGAGGAGATCCTACAAGACCAGACTTATAATATACCTTTATAGAATTCCTACTTGAGTGAGTATACCTCTCATATCCTACTGTCTCAGTCACCATGGCAACCCAGTTATTGAAGGATGGGTTCTCACCAATCACGCTCTAGCTATAACTATCTTGGTCAGGACCAACAAATAATCACATATTAAGATGCTGAGTTATCGAGAATAGTTTTAGGATCTAACAAAGGAATTTTAATATACATTCTGTTGTGCCTCACACGTACTTATGGGCATCTTATTGGCTCATAGTATTTAGCATATTACTTGGCGTTATTAATGGAAATTTTATTGGGCATTAATATGATTTACGGGCATTTTATTGGTCATGGCTGCTACTAATGTGCCTTTTACTGGACAATACTTTTACTAGTAAGCATTATCACTGGCAAAATAAATTCCACTGCCATTATAGATCTTGCTGAGTATTACGGCTGATGTGTTGCAAATTGCTGGCATTACTGCTAGCATGTCAGATCTTTTTAGTCAGCAACAATTGAGTTCTTGCTGGGCATTATCAGTGCCAATTTATATTTTGCTAAATTAGGATATCATTATAATTGTAAAAAGGCCTTTTAGGACTATGTTTGGTAGAATATTTAAAATGTTTTGTCTGCATTATAACAAAATAGAAATAATCAAACCAGTGTTATGTGTAATAATCTAATACAAAAATTATGGTATAAAAAAAGTGTTGGAATAAATGCACATCTGTAGTCACACCTACTCATTTACATAACCAGGCCCCCGTGCAGCACGGTGGCTCAGTGGTAAAGAACTTGTGTCTCACAGCACTGGGGTCATAAGCTCGATTCCTGACCATGGACTTATCTGTGAGGAGTTTGTATGTTTTCCCCGTGTTTGCGTGGGTATCCTCTCACACTCCAAAAACATACTGGTAATGGGTGCTATTAAATTGCCCTTAGTCTCTCTGTCTGTGTGTGTATGTTAGGGAATTTAGACTGTAAGCTCCAATGGGGCAGGGACTGATGTGAGAGTTCTCTGTACAGCGCTGCGGAATTAGTGGCGCTATATAAATAGCTGATGATGATGATTATTTAATTTGACCACTACATATTGCTACGCTTCCTCATGTCTAAGCATGACTCTGACTTCATAGCTGAGAGGCGCCCTAGGAAGTGTTTTCCCAATGTTAGTAACTATATAAATGGACCCCTCTCTTCCCATGGTCCAGGCTTTACCTAATTTAAACTTATTAATGCTTTTGTCTTCATCTTACTTACCTCTGGGAAAGAGCTTGGCATCTCAGAGCGCACATTTTACGTTGGGCTTAACTTGTACCACCACCAAACTTTCTGAATTCTTCTCATAGCTCTTGCACATAGCTAGCAAGTCTACTGAAAACTATCCACAAATGTTATCAGCTGGTCCTCCCCATATAATCCATCAAAAAAGCAGGTTTGGCTCTTGTGGCGTGAGGCTTTTGGTGGTGGGGGGGTGCACAAAATGTTTTGGGGTTCAAAATTATGACAGAGAGCTGTATAAACTGAAATTCATAAACTTCATCTCCTGCCTCGACTACTATAACCTTCTCCTCACTGGCCTCCCCCTCTCCCACCTTGCCCCCCTTCGCTCTGTTCTCAACGCGGCTGCCCGACTCATCTTTCTCTCACGCCGCTCCTCCTCCGCCTCCCCTCTCTGCCTTGCCCTACACTGGCTCCCCTTCCCCTACAGGATCCTCTTCAAACTCCTTACCACCACTTACAAAGCTCTCACCCAGTCTACTGCCCCTTACACTCCTGCCCGCTCCCTGCGCTCAGCCAATGACCGTCGCCTCTCCTCCACGCTCATCGCCTCTTCCCACTCCAGAATACAAGACTTCTCCCGAGCAGCCTCCCTGTACTGGAATGACCTCCTTCGCTCCATCCGTCTCTCTCCCAATTGGTGCTCCTTCAAACGGGCACTTAAAACTCACCTGTTCCTCAAAGCCTACCAACCATCCACTTAACCCTCACCTCCCCCGCTCGTTCTCCCCTTTCTTCCCTGACCCCTCTTTTCTCTCCCCTTACTTCGATGACTCCCTTCTGTGCCTGTTTTCGTTCACCCTCCCTTAGGATGTAAGCTCGTATGAGCAGGGCCCTCTCCCCTCCTGTCTCCATACCTGTTCTTCTGCTCTGTCTTTATTCCATATGTCTGCCTGGAGTTTCTGAAGTATTGGTACTTTGTGTTTATTGTTCTGTACTATGTCACCCTGTATGGTCTACTGTTTGTACGGTGTAGGGGCTGCGGAAACCTTGTGGCGCCTAACAAATAAATTATAATAATAATAATAATAATAAAAAATTCATTTTACAATATAAGATAATATTTGTTCTCTAAAGTAAAGGGAAAACATGAAAGGAAAATGTAGTCAGGTTATACTCTCGATTCCCATGTTAAAGGCTGAGGTCAGTGAGTCATCCTTGGGCAATTGACCAATTAGAAGAGATACTGATGGCGACAGATGCATGCATGACGGCCCTTCCACATATTCACCCTCAGTATCGCTCGTTCCTGCCTCCGCTCTTCTACAGTTCTGATTTCAGTGAAAACAAAGAGAGATCGCTGAGACCTTTTTAAAAAGGCGAAGTTTCGAAAACAAGGGAAGATAAACTTTGGTTGGGTTGGGAGTGAAGGAAGCCGGACTTTAAATTAAGGTTCTTTTTTTACCAACTGCATATTCGCCTGGCAGGGAAAGATAGGGGGGCGCTACGAGCACATTACCCTAGGGCGGGCTGAACCCTTAATCGGACCCTGTATTCACTGGCACAGAAAATAGACGTATCTGTGAGATGACATAGAGGGGCAGGAGGCAGCAGAAAAGTAAATATCTTTGCTGAGCAAACGTTGCAACAAGACATGTACAAACCACAAAATTAAGTTTGCTTGAAAGTAAAAAATCATTCTGGCCAAAACTTTGGCAGGTCAAGTTTAAAGGTCAGTATTTGCCCATAATGTTAATTTTCTGATCAAAAAATGTATCCAAAATGATTGAGCTCCCTGTGTGAAGTAGGCAAAAAGCATCTATTCTGCTGTTGTAGAACTACAAGTTCCAGCATGCTTGGACTTCTAGATCCAAAGCCACAATGTCTCAGCCTAGTTTACAGAATAAACTCCTCAATCTACAAGGATGCCTCTTTTAATACAATAACATAATACTGTGTGAAGCTACTGCAAAGCCGTCATTTTTATGTTTTTATCATTCTATTTAGTTACATGGAATATTGTGTTTCGTGCTTGTTGAGGGATTGTACTAATGTAACAGGTATGAAGTGGCTGAATGATTTGTGTCATTTTTGCTGCTAGCGCAATTTTCTTGAAAGCCTTTGTCGCAGCTTCGGATCTAATGTCACTGACCAGGAATTTTGGCACGGGTTGAATAACAAACTTCTTTCGTCGAGTTTTAATCAAACATTTATCTAGTTTTGCGTATGGAAAGATGCTCCTGACAAATTGTCACTTTTGAGTGAATAACCGGGGAACTTCAAAGCAATTGAAGTGTCAGAGCTGTTAACGATATTTGTGAGAAGTACACAGTGATTCTCAAGTCAGTACAATAACTTTGCCACATAAATTAATTTCAAACTCTTAAAAATCGCTGGGCTGGGATTCAAAGGGATGAGAGTGTGTCTATTAAGTGAGTTTCTTTGAGACTGAGAAATAGTTGTTTTCATTTTTTGGCACAAATGTGTTCCTGTTTGGAAGAAGATACTCATGTACAACAAGTCGTTTGACTTCTAGTAATTTAATGACTGCACTTGATAAACAGGGAGTTTGTAAAATTAACCTTTTAGGTAGGAGGAGGGTGAGCTTATTCATAACGGTGGACGATCATTTTTCAAGTGTTTAAAGAAAAAGAAGAAGCCCTTAAGAATATATTGATCGAACCTTTTAAAACGGAAAAGAGAAGGTGTTGCCAACAGCATCCAATCAGATTCTAGCTATCATTTATCTGGAACATTCTAGAAAATGATAGCTAGAATCTGATTGGTTGCTATAGGCAACACCTCCACTTTTCCGTTTTAGATTGGATAAATCTACCCCTTAAAGGACAAATAACTTTTTTTGTGTTCTTGTTCTAGCTCCACCCACTTAATTTCCAGATCATAGGTGCAAATAATTTGACATCAGATAAGAACCGCTTGTCCCATCTAGTCTGCCCAATTGTATAATCTATGGTAACCACAAACCCTATTTGATACTTAGTTCTTTGCAAAGATATCCTTATGTCTATCCCAAGCATTTTTAAACTACTCTACTGTATTAGTCTCTACCACCTCTGATGAGAGGCTATTCCACTTATCCACTACCCTTTCTGTACAGTAATTTTTTCATTAAATTTCCTCTGAATCTACTGCCCTCCAGTTTCAGCTTATGGGCAGCACGGTGGCTCAGTGGTTAGCACTTCTGCCTTACAGCACTGGTGTCATGAGTTCAATTCCTGACCTTGGCCTTATCTGTGAGGAGTTTGTATGTTCTCCGTGTGTTTGCTGGGTTTCCTCCGGGTGCTCTGGTTTCCTCGCACACTCCAAAAACATACTGGTAGGTTAATTGGCTGCTAACAAATTGACCCTAGTCTCTCTCTGTGTGTTAGGGAATTTAGACTGTAAGCTCCAATGGGGCAGGGACTGATGTGAGTGAGTTCTCTGTACAGCGCTGCGGAATTAGTGATGCTATATAAATAAATGGTAATAATAATAATAATGTTTGCACAGGTTTGAAGATTTAATGCAACAAATGATTTGACCCTAGTTAAACACTGATGTCCTAAGACAGTGTCTCTAGACCTGAACAGGAAAAACACATTGGCTCCATGTTTTGATATCATTCCCTCCCTATTTATTCCAGTCAGGGGTGGGCTACCTGTTTCATGGGATGAATGTGTTGCTGACTTCTGTCTATAACTTAATATACGATGCCTGCCTAAAATACTAAAACAGAAAGTGCATGCTGTAAAGTCATCACGGACAGTAGTTATGTAGATGAAACCTGAGAACAGAGCTGATCCAGAACCACTTATACAGAACACTGACGGCTTTACTTTAAAGCTGAAACACCACAAATCAGCTTAATACAGAAGCCCAAAGATGGAGCTACATCAACTCTGCATATATTGACCATGATAAGCCCAGCAACATATATGACCTACGCTCCACCCAAATTGGAGGAAAGCAACCCTAATAATATACAATTAACCGTATTAGTAGTATGGAATGGGAGATTTAATCCCTCAAGTGTCCCTGAATTATCTTAGATCCTCTCAGGAAGTGCAGGTGTCGCCATTGGCACAAAAGGGATTAGAGACACAGGTTAAGCAAACACCACATTTAACATCTGCTTCTGGTGACCTCTATGCGACCTAGGTGTGAAAACTCATCTTTTACAGTGAACCCTGAGCATGGGTGAGCGAGAGAATCTCAGGAATTGGATAGCGTCTGCTGTGGCTTTCAAGCTACATCAAAGAAGCACCGAGCCAATGGCAGCGATGTTCATATCTGGTGTTTTTCCAGCAAGAGTTAGAGCCCTTTCACACATGGACTCTGATTTAGCCTTAAGTCATCATCATTTATTTATATAGCGCCACTAATTCCGCAGTGCTGTACAGAGAACTCATTCACATCAGTCCCTGCCCTATTAGTGCTTACAGTCTACATTCCCTAATATAGACACACACACACACAGACAGAGAGGGAGACAAACAGAGAGAGACTAGGGTTAATTTTGATAGCAGCCAATTAACCTACCAGTATGTTTCTGGAGTGTGGGAGGAAACCGGAGCACCCAGAGGAAACCCACACAAACACGGGGAGAACATACAAACTCCACACAGATAAGGCCATGGTCGGGAATCGAACTCATGACCCCAGTGCTGTGAGGCAGAAGTGCTAACCACCAGGCCACTGTGCTGCCCTATAAATCCCTTGAATTGTCTGGGTATATAAATACATATGATTTATGTATGAAAGGCTTCATCTGCACATTTAATGTGATCTGCATATTTTTTTTTTCAATTCCTGTTTGGCAGGTGCCAAAATCTGACTTTTACAAGGACGTGTGTAGAAATATCTGCTTCCTCGCATTGTATTGACAGATTGTGGGTTGGTCATAGTATGGCATTATTTACCCGCTAATTAAATTACAATTAATGTGTATCTTCTGCAGTGTGCGTTTTGAAAATACACATATTTATTTATGTGTGAAAAGGCTCTAAGCTATGACTATGAGAAGGTGAGACACCTTCCCACTATATCTAGAATATCACTAATTGGCTGAAATTTCATTAATGAAAATACAGCTTTGAACTCAGAAGTATATATAGCTATTCCTTCTAGCACACTTATTATGCCACAAATATAAGTCCCTTTAAATGCATCAAACACTCCTGGTATATATAGTATAATTATTTATTTTAATTCCTCTCCCACGTTTATTCTGATTATCGCTCTATTTTTGTTTTTAATTGATTAAAACTGATTTGACTTTTATCCTTACTAACACTGCCCATGATTGTCAGAGGAGAGATTCTTTCACTACTTAAATTTGTTGCCTTTTAACACACTAACAAAATGCTGTTGTGACAAAATGCGTTGGGTAATTGGTTTTGCACAAGTCCTGAGTTTCTGGTGAGAGTGATTCATTCTGTAATCGGAAAGGACAAGCTTCTTACTTCTTTTGTGTGGTATGAGTTTTTAATTTGCATTAAAGAAATATTTGGAAATAAATGTACATATGAGCAAATAAAAAAGGCATGTCCAGTGAGCTTGATTATTAAACGTGTATTCACTTATATTTAAAAATGCTAACTCAGCGCCACTAGGTACCTATATCTCAGACGCATCACAATTATAATTATTATTATTATTGTTGATTTACAAGGTGCCCAAGTGCTGTGTAATGGACAGTGGGGAAAACAGGTCATTGATAAAACAGGGACATACAAGGTAGACAAAATAAATGCAGACATGAGAACAAAGGGTAGAGAGGACCCTGCTCATTAGAGTTTACATTCTAAGTGGAAGAGGGCACAGCTGGAACAAGAGGAGCGAGTGTGGTTCAGAGTGGAGATTGGGACAGTTGTGAGGGTGCATTAGTGTGAGTAGAACAGGAGGAAGTAAAGTAAATAGATGATTTTCAGAGAACATTTAGAGATTTGAATGCTGGGCAAGAGACTGGTTCGGCATCGGTAGCAGCACGGGAGAAGTCTTGTGGGTGGGAGTGAGAGGTGCTCACCAGATCCCAGGAGAGTAACTGTATCTCCCCTTTAATTCCTTTAATACATGTTCCAAAGCGCTGTCAGCACAGATTGTCTTTGCATTGTGCTCTCATGTACCCCAGATGTCACAGGGCAGTCATCATTTTAAGTCCTTTGACCAAGGTCAGAATACCTATTGCAATCATTTATTTAATCTAACTGAGAACATAAAAAAGTAGTGATGGAATCGGTGTCAAACTATTGCAGGAAAGCTGAAACAAAGTCCATACATCTAACTTGTTTATCATTACAAAGCTTTATTTTAGAATTAAGTATTTTCCTACTGCAGATTTTCAAACTCCTGGGGGTTTATTTACCAAACTGCAGGTTTGAAAAAGTTGAGATGTTGCCTATAGCAACCAATCAGATTCTAGCTGTCATTTGTTTAGTACATACTACAATATGACAGAATCTGAATGGTTGCTATAGGCAACATCTCCAATTTTTCAAACCCGCAGTTTAGTAGATATACCGCCTTGATATGCTTCATATAATTGTATGGTCCAGCACTGTGATCTTATCTCCTAATAAGAAAGGCCTTGCATGTGAAGCTCATGGGGGAGGGTCATTGACAAGATTGCTGTCTGAATCAAAAGTGTTAGTAGGATATAGGATTGCAGCCTCATCATCATTTATTTATAAAGCGCCACTGATTCCGCAGTGCTGTACAGAGAACTCATTCACATCAGTCCCTGCCCCATTGGAGCTTACAGTCTAAATTCCCTGACTTACACACACAAACATACAGAGAGAGAGAGACCAGGGTCAATTTTGTTAGCAGCCAATTAACCTACTAGTATGTTTTTGGAGTGTGGGAGGAAACCGGAGCACCTGGAGGAAACCCATGCAAACACAGGAAGAACATACAAACTCCACACAGATAAGGCCATGGTTGGGAATTGAACTCATGACCCCAGTGTTGTGAGGCAGAAGTGCTAACCACTGAGCCACCGTGCAGCACCATATTGTAGGGTCCTGTTGAGGGGACTGTGGTGCTGAAGGTGAGTTAAACTTTATATCTCATCTGGTCTTACAAGACACTACAAAAAACTATTTTTTTTTTACATTTTTTGGAGGAACTCTTCTTTACAAAAGAAAAAACTGTTTTATTTTGAATCTTTAATTCAATTCAGGCTAATTTAATTGGGAAATCAATGGAATATTGACAGTAGAGAAAAGTGTCATGTGGCGCTCAGGTTGGTATGTGGCTAATGTTATGATCCCAGGGAAATAGTCACTACTGCCATTAATAAGGGCTCATCCAGTTGGGACAACGTCCCGTGATATAATGCAGGATAGAGAAGTGCCTCAGTCTCAATGATGTCACAAGATCCTAGTGAACATTGGCTTTGGTCACAAAATGGCTGCCTCCATTGTAGGATATGTACTTTACTTTAGATCAGGATAATTTAATTGGGAGCTAAGTGGGAAATTCAGGAGTAGGTCAATGCAGGTCATATTGGCCCACTTGACACTGAAAATATGGCAGCAGGTACCATTCAGATTGACATGACAAATTCTTGCAGGGAATAAGGACTTAAACTACATTAAAAACAATCTCAGTTCTGTGATAGACTTTCTATAAACTATATGAATCATTTCTAAATTATATTGATTAAAAACAAGTTGGACGCATGAACTTGGCTTCATGTAGAGGCAAGTTTGACACTTGTGTGATTATGTAAACGAGGACATTGCTACGTGTGATAATCTTCTTGTACAAGATAGACAGGAGCTTTCTGTTACAACATTAAAGTGTTTAGGGACCTTGTTTTTTTGACTATCTAATACTCAGTCTGTGGCTTCTCGTTAACCTCTATTCCCCTCCTCACATCATGACACTGCCCCTGTCGCATACAGCCCTGTCCTCACTAACACATCACTCATCTCCTGATATACTCTGTGCTGCTGGAGGACCCTGCTCCTTCCACTATATAACTCTCAGTCTGTGGCTTCCTGCTGCCTCCATTCCCCTCCTTACCTCATGACACTGCCCCTGTCACATACAGCCCTGTCCTCACTAACACATCACTCATCTCCTGATATACTCTGTGCTGCTGGAGGACCCTGCTCCTTCCACTATATAACTCTCAGTCTGTGGCTTCCTGCTGCCTCCATTCCCCTCCTTACCTCATGACACTGCCCCTGTCGCATACAGCCCTGTCCTCACTAACACATCACTCATCTCCTGATATACTCTGTGCTGCTGGAGGACCCTGTTCCTTCCACTATATAACTCTCAGTCTGTGGCTTCCTGCTGCCTCCATTCCTCTCGTCATATCACATCACTGCCCCTGTTACATGCAGCCCTGTCCTCATTAACACATCACTCATCTCCTGATATACTCTGTGCTGCTGGAGGACCCTGCTCCTTCCACTATATAACTCTCAGTCTGTGGCTTCCTGCTGCCTCCATTCCTCTCGTCACATCACATCACCGCCCCTGTCACATGCAGCCCTGTTCTCACTTAACAATCACACATGCGCACAGGACGGTGCCTCCCACAAGATCAGCTGCTTCCTTTCTGTAAATTCTCTGCGCTGCTGTGAGCATCCTGATGACTTGATTGACCACAGGTTGCTCAGTTCTTGCCCACTTGAAAACACAGGGAGACGTGGAGATGCAGATGAAAATTGATAACAAAACATCACCATCGTCATTATTTATTTATTTATATAGCGCTACTAATTCCGCAGCGCTGTACAGAGAACTCACTCACATCAGTCCCTGCCCCATAGTAGCTTACAGTCTAAATTCCCTAACACACACACACACAGACAGACTAGAGTCAAGTTGATAGCAGCCAATTAACCTACTAGTATGTTTTTGGAGTGTGGGAGGAAACCGGAGCACCCGGAGGAAACCCACGCAAACACGGAGAGAACATACAAACTGCACACCGATACATGTGCTTTAATCTTTGTCAAACTCACCTTAAAATAAATATAATAGAAATAGGATATTAATCAAGATAATTGTAGTTACAACAAAACACCTTTATTTATTTATGTAGCTCAAGGACATTATTCAAAGATTCTTTTAGATAAATCTCTTTTACTTTCTAGAATCCCACCCACAGTTGTTGTGTGGATACAGCTACAGTTGAATAGGGAAATGAAAGTCTCGGACAGTTATTGTTACAATGTTTGTACCCTGTTCAGCTGAAGAACAGTGAAAAAACTACAAACACTTACAGCAAAGAACACATTATTCTTTAGGCAAGAGATACATTCTGGCTTACACGAGCTGTTCATCTGAGAGTCTACAATGACATAGATACAGATCGCATGCAAACAATAAACGTGGGTGGGCTTGGCAAACACAAAACTGTATTATTTTACATTTCTAATCCGAGAGCCAATTTAAAAACTTTTGTTTCAACATGCTCAGGAGTTGGGGCTGTTGCAATCCACTAATAAATGCTTTGGAATGTGCAGAACAATTTTCATTACAAAAGGCAGATAGGGAACAGTATCTGACACAGTTGTAGAGTCGAATTAAAATGCTATGCCATTAAAACATTAGAGGAAAATCTTTTTGCTAACGATCATCGAGGGCTGCACAACTGTTTTCGTTTACTCCCATTCAATGAGACCTCTGCATCCTCCGTTTCGGTTTAATTTGTTCAGATGCTTTCCTGGTTCCTGTTGCTATTGTCCAATAATTTTTGAACCGATGTGTTATTACTGTGTGGGAACCTGAATCCGTCTTGTATGGTCTGATTGTCTCATACCGCACCCTCGGAGAAATTATAAAGAACCACACAGAAAATGGCAGTAAAATGACGCCAATAGGCACAGACTCATGTCAGGCATCACATTTGATTAAAGTGCAGGTCCTGATACTATCCACAGATCTGTCACAAGTTACTATAAGAAAAATCGTTAAGCCTAACAAGGTCCCTCCCTGTCATACTACATCGGAAACAGGCGATTTAAGGATTTCCACCCCTCGGGGAACCACAATATTCAGCCCCAAACCCTCTTGCTGGCAAAAAAATATGAATACTCAGCATAGTCTAACGTGCTTTACAGTGAGGAGACGAAAAACAAATAATGACCATAAAATAGGATTATATATAGAATCATAATTTGAAACAAATGGAGTAACGGACATGCACGCAAGGGCATACCTGGGGCCGGCTGGCAAATTTTAGCCCGGGGGGCAAGACTCGACTCAGCAGCCTATTAGGAACGTTTTAAAGGGAAAAAAATGCAGGATATTCCAGTGACCCAGCCCAAGGTAGCCCGATAAGGAACCACCATGGGGGACGGATGCCCCCCTGCTCCCCAGCTCAGCCTGCCCCTAGAGCTTACAATCTAATAGGCACCAAGGCCGTGGTACAAAAGGTACGGGTGTATGCTTCTACATTGCAGCCACCAAGCATGTTTCACACTAACCTCCTGTCACGAGCCGCGGCGGTACGCCACATCCTGGCGTGAACTAGCAGCCGGGTGCGTGCTTTAGTTTCTGTGCTCTGTTATTATCCTTGTGGCATAGATGTAGGAGGGTGTAGGGACATCCTCCAACACCAGGGGGAGCTCTCATATGATTTAAACTGGTTCACTTATATTTTTATACATGCTTCCTGGTTATGTTGTTACCTATGCTAGTTCTAGTAATTGATTAGCTACCTCCTGAGGCTGATTGTCAGCCCTGCCCTCCTCTGTCCTGATTGGCTCTTAGTACTATTTAAGGCAGTGTGATCTGGGCCTCACTGCTGGTTATAGCGTCCTGTCTCCAGTACTGCTGCCTGCTATTTGTGCCTGTGTTTAACCTGAGATTGATTACCCATGTATGACCTTTGCCTGTTCCTGGACTCTGAAACTGCGCTTCCTGATCTATTGCCTGAACCCGGATTCTGAACCTCTGCTAGTGACCCTGATCTTACGCCTGTCCCTGGATCCTGAACCTGTGCCTGTGACCTTGACCTTTCTGCCTATACCTGATATATCCTCTGGTGCCCAGCTCAGTCGGCTGACATCTGGCCTGTCGCTTCTCCGTGTGCAACCTCCTATACCTGTGCGCTACCGTGTAAGCATAAACTCATACTACTCTGAGCATAAGACCTGGGGGCATCTGAGTACCTGTGAGCATAACCAGTCTCTACGGGAAAGGCGGCTGCTAAAGGTGAAGACCTCGTCTACCTGTTCTATGTGTTTATGCCGCACTGGTGGCCATAACACTCCCAACTGAATTGATTTGGACTGAATTAAATAATTAAGGCTGATGTCACAAAACACATTGTCACTAATTAAAGAACCGCTAAACTTAAAATGCTTGCTGCCATACACGAAAAAAGGTCACAGATATTTATGTACGTAAGTTATCATAGCTGAAAATAAAAACTGAAAGTGCTTGTCATTTATGTACATGTGCTATGCAGCTGTGAGCTACTGTTCTCTGTTATCAACCATTTACGCACAAGGAAGCTTAAAATGGCTGTCTGCACTAGGATTGCTGACAGGAAGTCCACTATGTGTAGGAAAACATTTCCCCCACAAACAAAGTTTAAATGCAAATGTTTGCCAGTAACAGAAGTTCCTGAAACTGATATATATATATATATATATATATATATATATATATATATATATATATATATATATATTTATAAAATATTGTTATTATTATTATCTTTAATTTATAAGGTGCCACAAAGGGTCCACAGCGCTGTACATGACATACAGGAAACAGTGAGCCGTAACAACATGATAAAAAATGAACAAAAATGTATACACAGACACAGTTAAAATGGTAACGTAAATCAAATTATTACTGGGACAATGAGTGAAAGTGATGGTAGAAATCTGGGAGAAGTAGGCCGAAGCTTAACAAAATAGGGCTAGGGAAGCAAGCCAAGAGATACATATATATATATATATATATATATATATATATATATATATATGAGGCCCCTGTATGGAAGAAGTAGGTGTATTCTACCAGTAACTAAAGTGATCACTTTTTTTTAATAGCGCAAATACATAATGGTTGTTGAAAGATGGTGAAGTAGGGGACATACAGCCGCCCCCAGAATTGTTCGGGCATAGGCCTCACCAATTTAGAGCTTTTTTTTCCACAAACCCTGAACCTTCCAACACGACCATTTCCAATCAGGACAAGGTGTGACAACATGTCAATGTGACACAGACACACAATCTACCTAGATTATAATGAGTGGTAACAAAGCTTGGTACATGCTCTCTGACACAGGGGCTCTGAAAAATAATATAAGTGAATGGACTGTACACATACAGTTGGATAAATGCTTCCCGTCAGCTTCAAGGTTGTCACGTTTGTGGCCGTTAATGCTCAGTACAATGTAAGGGAGTTCTATGTGAGTGCTCACTCATGTACATACATGTACATACATGTACATACAGGCTTTGAGATTTCACTGAATGATCTAGTAAATGTGAGGACAAAGTACTAGGTCTTTTTAATGCCCGTGTACTAGGCCAAAGGCTGCAGCTTTTCTGTCTATGCCATGTAAAAGTTGCATCCATGCTCTTGCACATATATGACATGAGCATTTCAACACGTGTCCCAGAGGGCAGGTCAGGGAATAGAAGAGGTTATAGGACAGGTGATAAATATGCTGCAAGAGAAAAACACAACAATAAACCACTCAAGCTCGCTGCCTCGGTGTGATCCTTCAATTCTGAATGCTGGTACTGCCGTCACCCCGGCATCGTAGTCTCCTTACAGACTGAGACACACTACTCTGTGGCTTATATATATATCTACTATATAAATGCCTAGTGGCGTGTGTGGGGAAAACCAAGCTGCAGCGCCACCTGCTGGGCAGAGTTATACACTGACCTATATATTTCTTGAAGGAGAAGTGACAGTTGGGAGTGGTTGGTGGTTGCCGGGGGTGACAGTGGGAAGTTTTTAACACCTTAAGTAGCTTGATGAAGGATGTGGCGATGAAGATGAAGGATGAGGTGATTGAGAAAAATGATGAGGTGGTGACATGTGGACAAAACCACGTTAAAAAAGGGAGCTTGCGTCGGGAAGTAACGCTCTTCCCCTGAGGAGGCCTGGGCTAGGCCCAAATGCATGACAAGAACCTTTTTAACACCTTAAGTAGCTTGATTTGACTAGAATGCATGAGTATCATGCACGGGTTAACTTGTATATATATATATATATATATATATATATATATATATATATATATATATATATATATTGGGCAGCACAGTGGCTCAGTGGTTAGCCCTTCTGCATCACAGCGATGGGGTCATGAGCTCAATTCCCAAACATGTCATTATCTGTGAGGAGTTTGTATGTTCTCCCCGTGTTTGTGTGGGTTTCCTCCGGGTGCTCCGGTTTCCTCCCACCCTCCAAAAACATACATGACCCTAGTCTGTGTGTGTGTATGTGTATGTTAGGGAATTTAGACTGTAAGCTCCAATGGGGCAGGAACTGATGTGAGTGAGTTCTCTGTACAGTGCTGTGGAATTAGTGGTGCTATATAAATAAATGGTGATGATGATGATATTTACATGTCTCAAAATATCACTTAGTCCCTCTGCTCTGCCCTTATCTAGTCTAGGTTCCAGATTCGTTCTGGCTGCACCCGCTCTATGGAATGCCCTCACTTCTACTACAAAATGTTTTCTCAGCATCCAAACGTTCAAACATTCCATGAAAACTGCCATCTTTGAGCAAGCTAATCAAATTCCCAAACCACCTTCTTAACCTCCCTAGGCTATTATTATTATTATTATTATGACCACCCTTCTACACAGTTCACTCAAACTTATATTTATTCTCTTTCTACACTCAAACAACCAACTGATCCCATAATCAACCTTGTGTGACTAGATCATATAGCCCCACTAAGCACTTTTTTCACATTGCAATCTGGCTGGGCCAACAAGTATTCTGTGCCACTTAACCTCATGCACCAAACATCTATTTTCCTATAGATTTTAAGCTGGTGAGCAGGACCCTTTTACTTCGTTGTCCGTCTGTTAATCCCCAGTCTTGTTTTATTTCTGTGCCTGCTCCCAAACATTAAGTGCTGCAGCTATACAAATACACCCAATAACTAAACAACAGAAAATAAAAATACTAAACATAACTCTCTTACTACAGAGACACTTTTATAAATGTGTCTATTATTCTGTCACTATAGAGTGTCCACAGCGAAGAACATGCTGTACATGAGCATTAGCACAAAAGCAAAATGTAGTCACAATTACTTATATCATACTTGCCAACATGGGCAAGATGATACCCGGGAGGTCCGGGGTGCAGTTGGTTGTGTGGGGGCGGAGCATGAAGAATTGCATCATTACCCTCGCCTCCAAAACGGACATCACTACTCTGAACCAATGAAAACAGGGGGTGGGGCCACAATGCGGTGTTCATGACGTCACTTGGCCCCGCCCCCTCCGTTGAGTTTCCACAGCCATCCAGAATCAGGGAGAATTGCCTGCTCTCCCGGGAGTCCAGGAGAACTCCCAGAAATTTGGGAGTCTCCCGGACATTCCGGGAGAATAGGCAGCTGCGACTTATATTTCAATTTGCAATCACATTTACATTTATACAGCATCTTAAGCTGGGTACACACTACACTGTTTTCGTCCAATAATTGGCTCAATCAGCCGACATATGACCGCTCGTTCAAAAGTCGGGTCAGTGTGTGCAGTGACACGATGGTCGAAAGTCTGCCCAAATGGACGATTATCATTTGGTTGGTCGTACCGTTTAATATTTTCGTTCCAATCTCGTTTCCGCTGTGTAGTGTCTATAAACTTCCGACCGATCCACAACAGTGAGTACGAAATTACAGTCATTGCTCACGACAACATGGCTGTAAAAAGTCGCTAAAGGGACGTCCGCTCTTCCCTTTATCGTCCTAAACAAGGCTAGTGTGTATGCAGTCCATGGACCGAGCGATCGGAACATCGATCGCATGTAGAATCGCTCGGCATAAAAAGTTGGTCGAAATTTCTGTTGTGTGTACCCAGCTTTACACTGAGGTATGTCTTGATAACCATCTCTAACTGCTGTCCCTGGTTAGAAAATAAACTGCAGAAAATATAGTAGTGAACCAAACTATTTGAAGTATTTGTATGTTTATAAAAGATTTTACAGTTAATAATCTATCTCGCTGGCAGCTTTCCAATGCATTTCTGTGGCCCCTCTCCTTCTAGTAAAATCTTCATTGCTTTTATGCTCTGACATCATCCTTTTAATAAAAACATGCCCACAAACATGAATTTACAACATATGTGAGGAAAACATGTACTGCACTGATCTCTGGTACTTCAGCAACAGTCTATAATTAAGGAATAATGGCTGCTTGTGCCTCCATGATTTTGCAAACAGATTTAAATGATTAAATATTATTTCTTTTTATTTTAATTCAAAATTGATGATCATGATGATGATGATGATAATGATGAATATTAACAAATATACGTGCATGTGCATTTAAACATGCCTTGAAAGCAACACCAGTAACTAACAAGGAGCTGTTGGGCTTAGAACATAGTGAGTTATTTTTATATATATATATATATATATATATATATATATATATATATATATATATATATATATATATATGCAGGGGTGCCGAGAGAGGGAGGATCATGTACAAAGCACCGTGCCCAGGACTGCTGGTGTAGTGGGAGGAGCCACCAACCTCCTATGGCCCCACCGCCCTTCGGCAGTTATTGAAGAGGCCCCAAAAAGTTGCTTTACCAGGCCTTTAAATTCCTCTTGTCGGCCCTGTATCTATCTATCTATCTATCTATCTATCTATCTATCTATCTCATATCTATCTATCTATCTATCTATCTATCTATCTACCTCATGTAAATCTATCTATCTATCTATCTATCTATCTATCTTCCATGGAAACAACCTCATGACAAATCTCCAGTTAGAACTGTGTTTGTTATGCAGACATATTGTGTAATATGAATTAGAATAATACATTTGTTCTATTATATATATGCCTACAGTGCTGAATCGTTTCAATGTTTTGTATTAAGGCCCCTGCCAAGTATTTTATTTACTTTTTGTCTCAAGAAAGTTTTAGCTTCAGGATATTAGGGGTCAGTCCTATGTTTTTAAGAACTTATTTAATATTAATACACTGGATGTAGACAGTGTCTGATTGTATATTGTACTTTGTACCATATTTGTGTAAGTTTATGAAAATAAATAACATCCAGTAAAACTGTGTTATGCTCAGGGGTGTAGTGTCCTATGTCTGTATATAGTGTAATAGAATTATATTATGATCATGTCCAGTGGTCAGGTCATGTTAGGGATGTAGTGTCCTATGTCTGTATAGAGTGTAATAGAACTGTATTATGCTCATGTCCAGTGGTCAGGTCATGTTGGAGGTGTAGTGTCCTATGTCTGTATACAGTGTAATAGAATTGTATTATGATCATGTCCAGTGGTCAGGTCATGTTAGGGATGTAGTGTCCTATGTCTGTATAGAGTGTAATAGAACTGTATTATGCTCATGTCCAGTGGTCAGGTGATGTTGGAGGTGTAGTGTCCTATGTCTGTATACAGTGTAATAGAATTGTATTATGATCATGTCCAGTGGTCAGGTCATGTTGGAGGTGTAGTGTCCTATGTCTGTATACAGGGTAATAGAATTGTATTATGATCATGTCCAGTGGTCAGGTCATGTTGGGGGTGTAGTATCCTATGTCTGTATACAGTGTAATAGAATTGTATTATGATCATGTCCAGCGGTCAGGTCATGTTGGGGGTGTAGTGTCCTATGTCTGTATACAGTGTAATAGAATTGTATTATGATCATGTCCAGTGGTCAGGTCATGTTGGGGATGCAGTGTCCTATGTCTGTATAAAGTGTAATAGAATTGTATTATGATCATGACCAGTGGTCAGGTCATGTTGGGGATGTAGTGTCCTATGTCTGTATAGAGTGTAATAGAATTGTATTATGATCATGTCCAGTGGTCAGGTCATGTTGGGGGTGCAGTGTCCTATGTCTGTATACAGTATAATAGAATTGTATTATGATCATGTCCAGTGGTCAGGTCATGTTGGGGGTGTAGTGTCCTATGTCTGTATAGAGTGTAATAGAATTATATTATGATCATGTCCAGTGGTCAGGTCATGTTGGGGGTGTAGTGTCCTATGTCTGTATACAGTGTAATAGAATTGTATTATGATCATGTCCAGTGGTCTGGTCATGTTGGGGGTGTAGTGTCCTATGTCTGTATACTGTGTAATAGAATTATATTATGATCATGTCCAGTGGTCAGGTCATGTTGTGGATGTAGTGTCCTATATCTGTATACAGTGTAATAGAATTGTATTATGATCATGTCCAGAGGTCAGGTCATGTTGGGGATGTAGTGTCCTATGTCTGTATACAGTGTAATAGAATTGTATTATGATCATGTCCAGTGGTCAGGTCATGTTGGAGGTGTAGTGTCCTATGTCTGTATAGAGTGTAATAGAATTGTATTATGATCATGTCCAGTGGTCTGGTCATGTTGGGGGTGAAGTGTCCTATGTCTGTATACAGTGTAATAGAATTGTATTATGATCATGTCCAGTGGTCAGGTCATGTTGGGGGTGTAGTGTCCTATGTCAGTAGAGAGTGTAATAGAATTGTAATATGATCATGTCCAGTGGTCAGGTCATGTTGGAGGTGTAGTGTCCAGGGGCGGATCTAGATAATTGGTGTACCGGGGGCGATTTAGGGGGGCTATTTAGGCCCCGCCCCCTTTCTGCCTTCTGATGCTGCCGGCGGCTGCACACTATGTGCAGGTCCATACTGCAGTGACAGTGTGCTGCCCGAATGCTCTGATTGTGTTTAAAACACAATCAGAGCAGCCGGGCAGCACACTGTCACTGCAGAATGGACCTGCACATAGTGTGCAGCCGTCGGCAGCAAGCCCCGATCGCCCCCCCCCCCCCTGAATCCACCACTGGTAGTGTCCTATGTCTGTATAGAGTGTAATAGAATTGTATTATTATCATGCCCAGTGGTCAGGTCATGTTGGGTGGTGTACTGAAGTATGTCTGTATAGAGTGTAATAGAATTGTTATATAATGTTGTGCAGTGGGCAGCTTATGTTGGGATATATAGTTCTCTTTGTTAGTAAAATGTTCCATACAGAAAACATATTTACCAGCTGAACATTAAAGGATCTTGGAAAATGTAAAAAAATGAAAGTAATTACATTTACTGCAACCATAAACTATGTTTAAATACTGCATACCAGCAATTCTATATAAGTAAAATCATCCATGTATTTTGTGGTAGGCCAGATATTTGGGGACTAGAGACTTCAAGAGCAATAATGAGTTTAACAGCACAGACAGCTAACACAGGGATTCTTCCAGTTGGGAGCAGCTTATTTCCTTTTTATCAAAATGGATCCTAATTTATGTAGTCTTTTTAATAAGTTGAACATTAAACTGATATTAACAGGTGAATAAGTACAGTCACTGTGCCTGATCCATTAAGGAAAGTAAAACAAAACAACGAGTAACTTTGAACCTTGGAAAAACCATGTTACAATGCAAGGGGTGCAAATGTGTTTATTATTTTGCACATAAGGAAAATACTGGCTTTTTTTTCATGTAGCACACAAATACTTGATAGCATTATTTTTAAACTGACATTAAAAGATAATCTAGAACATGCCCTATCCCAATTAAAAATCTGTCCTCACATTTTAAATTTACCTCCCCCTCCAATACAACATGGTTTTGCCAAGGTTCAAAGTTATTCATTTTTTTTTGCTTTACTTTCCTTGATGAATCAGGCCCAATGTGTTGAGTATAATAGTCATTGAAATTTTATATAGACACACAGTAAATAATCAATAATTTTCACCAAGTGTTTACATTACACTAATGAAGTACAATTATGCAAATGTACAGTGACTCATAACAACCCATTGCCCATTAGCTTTCATCGACCTAGTGCTCATTAGGAAATGTTGTTGCTGTTGTTTGAAAAAGATGGCAAACCATTTCCATTGTTTGAAAAATGCACCTTTTTTCAGTAGATAAAAGCACAGTTAGATGCTCCAAATCCACGTTTAGGATTCAGACAAATACCAAATCTTTACCAAAAGATTCTATAAACACCAAATCCAATGCCCAATCAAGTATAATAATTCATGTATCATTGTGTCTGCTGGAAGTAATAAAAGTGTTCTATGCACGAAAATCTCAGTGAAATCACAATCCTAAGGAGTCTGGCTGGAAACCTTTCATATTTCTAAGAGAGCTGAAACAAAGCCTGCCATTTAGGGCATTCCTACTGTAAAGACTTATCGTTTATAAAGAATGTAATTAAATAAATATACCAGTTTACTGGCAGGAGAGTTCTTTCAATGTATACCACCTGTTCCCTTTCTCTTCCCTGGCACTCGACGTGTTTCTCCTGACCACAGGAGGAAGCGCTCAGTGCTTTATGTCCCCTGTGGCAGCATCAGGGAAAATCTGTCATGGGATATAGAGGTAGAGTAGAACAGGGATGCAAATGCTAAAGCTGAGCTGCAACTCTGGCACTATGAACAGACACGATGGAGCAGTTAATAGAGCACACAGTCCATTAAACCATTGGTTGGTGTCTCAAACCAATGTAATGGTTTCTGGCAGAAACCATTACATTGGTTTGAGACACCAACCAGAAACCAGAAACTTTCTGCTCTAATTGTAGTAAACAGTATTTTGTTGGTGGTTTCAAACCCAAATTGTAATTCCTGATAACAGTCTTACTTTGCATGGTGGAAACTTGCATTCATAGAATTATTGCTCAGTGGGTAAGATTGAAGTGAAGATAAATAATAATACAGAGCTAGTATGAGATGATGTGGTTGACAATGGTATAATATAAAGGTGTGACTTACATAGTAGTAATAATGATAAAGCTTGCACAGTAATCATTTGAAAATAATACTCCTCTGCTTCCTTGACTCCTCTACTCCTCTACTCCACTCCTTTCCGCCTAATCTCCATACACTTCAAAATCAAATTAAATTTCAGTAATGGCTAACCATCCCGAGTATGGGACATGCTTATTCTCATGTCTGACACACTGTGTTGTATGTATTCCAGTCTGGAACACATGCAGCTTCTCGGTACAGTAGTCTCTCTTGACCGACGCATTTCGCATGGTTATGACTTTCTCAGGGAACAGTGCAATAGTAAAACTACTATGTTGGCTGAGTAAATATGTTATTATTCATTTCCATGTTGGTCAATGCAGGGGTAGCATAGTGCCAGACCATCTCTCGAAGCATCTCCTTCTCCATCTCCATTATGATTTAGTTACAATAAAATAATTAAACATAAATACAGTTACTTCTCTATCTCCAGCTCATTTATCTTGGGCTAGAAGTATTTGTATAGATAAATCCTTCTCCCAACTCCTGCACAGTTCTCAGTGATAAACAGATAAAGGAATTCACAATTCCCAGGTCGAGGTCCCATCCGCTCTTCCACAGTCCCATCTTATTCCGGATTATGGGTGGTTGGAAAGCTCCTGCATGGAGCCTTGATTGCGCCACACAGTCAGCCTCCCAAGGCTGCCGCACTTCAACTACTTTTGCCAATGATGAGCATGTAGCCAACGGGGATTTCTAAGAAGCCTGGTGCAGTCAAACTTTCTCTCTCTATCAGCCTGGTGGTCTCTCAATCTGTTACAATTTATTTTAGTCGTCTCTCTCTCTCTTGCCCTCTCTCTCCCTCTCTCTCTAGCATTGTAGGCAATCATTGCACCACTCTCACTGCCTATGGTCTGTTATGTTTCACGCCCATGTGGCCGCACCCATGGTCCCCTTTGGGAATCTCAACGTGTTGTTGGGTTCAGGTAATCATACCAACATTCAGAATTCTGACAGTGTGACAAAATAAGCCCCACCCAAGTTTTACCCAAACTCCACCCACAAATGGGCAAATTTGTGTAAAGCCCACCCACTTTCATGATAAAGCTCCCCCCCTTATGCGGTTAACGAATTGGGATGTCCCTCCACAATCTGGACCATTGGGAGGTATGGATATTAAATACAGGAATCCCCCATCCTCATAAGGAGCAGGACACTAGGTAGCAGTGCCCAGAGACTTTCATACCTCATTAGGCCATGCCTAGAGCGTCAATGCTAAGCCACTCCCCTTGTGGTACAGAGCTTTTATCTCCTGCCTTCCTGGTGACTTTTTTGGAGTTCTTAAATAACATTCAAAGAGGGCGTGGCCTCACAAAGAGGCGTTAAATATTATTTCCACTTTCTAGTTTGAAGCGGTTGTTTTTAAACTCTTTCAAATATTTCCAAATAAAACATACCATGGTTAGTAAATCCAGTGTTCTCCATTTAGGGCAGATGGAAATTTCATTGTCCAAGTTTTAAGACCTGTTCATACACCTACACCTCTGTAGCAGAATTTTGCAATGCACACTGTATCTATCAATTCTTCAAAATGCGGTGTTTACAAATCCATAATTCACTCTCCCTTAAACTCTTTGAATTTGATCTCTGGAATTTCAGCTGATCCCCGGTACTGTGCATTTTTACCTGAGTACTGATTCAAAAGAAGCTGTTAGGTGTTTAGTATGATGAAATACATGCAGAACAAATGCCCCATTGTTCGCTTAATGATAGGCTTTAGGTGAACAAAACAAGGTTATTCCCAGTAAATATTGCTATGCTGCACTGCCCCGGCTTATTAAATCTCAGTGAATGATTCATATGTATCCCAGTATTATAAGACGAACAAAAAGCTGAGCAAGCTCAAGGGTCATTAAAAACGAAATGACACTGCGTGAGAATGCACAAAAGGACAGAACTCATAAAAAAATACTTTCCTTTCATAAGAATGAATAGTTGTTCTAGAAAATGAAATGGTTTATTTAGTGTATGGAGTTAGGTTGAGAATTCACAGCTGACATTCAAATTGTCTCTGTAACAAAATGTGCATTGATATTTGACTATGTAGCTTGTTAGCGCACCAAACTTAGCGATTAGAGGTGGCTAACATTTTTCGCCATGGTTTGGGATTATTTATTTAGGAATTCTTAGATAACTTTCGGAATAAAACGCAGTAAATTTGCTTAGGTACAGTTGCTAAAGATTAAGCAGTTTAAAATGCCTTGTTTTCAAGAATTTTTTTTATTAAAATGTGCAAAATAAAAGTAAATTTAATATAAACTATTTTAATTCCAAATATTTTTTTTGCAAATTGATGTAAAGAATTAGAACTATTTACCTGATTAATTTGACCAATTGAACTGCGGGAGATTAGCTCATTTTAGTTGGTGACCTTTTTGCATGCAGTAGGTCTATACCACACTCTGAGAACCCAGGAGAATCTTGTCCGTAGCTAGATGATATTATTACACTAAAACTTGTCCAATGTAGAATCCGCTTTTATAGCGTAGTGGCGCTACTAGACACAATTCATCATCTTGCCAAATACATTTTCTATATTTTCTATTAGTCAGTAAGTTAGCCGTTTAGTGATAACCTGTTATTTGATGCAGATATAGGGGGTTTCCAGTAGCTCAGAATCCCCCACCCGGGGTCTGGCGGACAAATTTTAGCCCGGGAGGGGAGACTCAGCAACCTATCAGGGACATTTTGAAGGAAACAAAAATGCAGATAGTCCAGTAACTCAGTCCAAGGCAAGCCAATATGGGACTGTCCCAGGGGGCAGATGACCCCGGCCCCCACCTCCCATGCTCAATTTACCACCTCATATCAGCAACTATTCTGGCTCAGTATGCTGTTGGGAGATGCCAAGAGGTGACAACAGGTATCGCCCATGAAGCTTATTGCTGCAGTGCACATTCCCTCCTTCTATCAAGCCGCGACGGGCCACCCTTTCCTCTGCACCATGGCCATGCGCTGCCTATTGCCATAGAGAAGGTGGCGCATGGTAATATTAGTTTGCAAGTGCTTACTCTGCCCCCACCTCTACTCAGGAGAGCGCCATCTGAGCACTTCTCCTCCTTCTCTGCTTCTTCTTTTCCTCTTTAACTTACACCCCCCCCCATGTTTGGCCATGAGACAGATGTGATTTGGTTCTGCTAGGTCAGCAATACACAATGTTTATGGGGCTCCCAGTCCCTGTTCATACAAGGTGAAGTTAATTTACAAGGTTCTCGGAGGAAAACTTTCCCTTTATGTTCATACCTATCAACAGTACTAATATTTACATCCAAAGGATGGTTTGGCGTGGTTTGGCCATATTAGGGCGTGGCCTAAATGGCCTGGTTTATACTCTGAAAGAGATTTGCTGGGATAAATGTCACTAGGCTACACAAAGCAACAATTTAGTATTGAGACTTTGTAACGTAAGGTGATGCTCACAAACATGTAAGAAGTGAGTGCATTTGAAGGTCCAGCACAGAAGACAGGATTTTGGGGGTTAGTATATAATCTTAGAAGTATCAATGGGAGGTACAATTGTAGGTTCAACTTCGGACCCAGTGTCAGTTAAACACTTATCGCCGCAGTGAAACGAAAAAAAATATTGATGTTCATTAAAACATTTTAAAACATTTGTTTACATACGTACTGCACATCACAGCCCACAGCTTGGTCCTAAGAACCCCCCAGGACACAAGTGTTGCACATGTTTATTTTCCTGAAACAACGTCAAGAAATGTATTTCCTCTGCCCATTTAAGGAAACATAAGTGTTAATAATAAACTAAATATAGGCCACAATAGATGCTGTATTTCCTTTTAAACAATAATGTGGTTTTTACTATATGAGACCTCTATAATTGAAAATGAAAGAAAAAAAATTATATGAGCAACAGATTTAATTATCTGTGCGACATCCTGATCTTAGTCTAATGTCTGCTGGAGACAGAATCAAGATGTTCTCTACCCTTCTGGTATATTATTTCCCATGATGTTTAACATAAAAGGGACAATATGATGAAAAAAGAGACTTATTTTTAAAAAACAAAGTTATTTCCAAGACTGAGCAATACTTTTTCCAAACTTCTTTGTCTAAAAACACCAAGAACGTGTTCTAGCATTCTTCATCATAGTGTGTCTACTATGGGGTGTTGTTGCTGTCTTTTTTGTTTGCTTCTGCAAATCATCCTTGTTTATAAGGGGGCCACAGATTCCATCTTGCAGATGTGACGTATTTCTTACGGATATGGCATACGTGAATATAATAAACATACTAACAGTTGCATCAGTACAATCAAGCATAATAATACATACGCAGATAGTTATGAGCTAGCAAATACAGCTAGCACGGTTAGCGGTATGAATTCCATGCAGATGATTCAACTTAAGACATAACATCAGAATCGTACGAGCAGACAAACATGAGACAGGTAGCTCACAAATGTAGCCCCAGATTATCAAGGAGAAGATCTAAAAAAAGAACATATTGAAAAGAAGATGAAATTTGTGACATCCATCCCAAAGACGTCCGTCAAAAATAAGTTAGTTCAAAGCCAATGAAAGACGGGCATCAAACAGAAAGGCAACATGATAATATGCTCATTATATTGTCCTTACTTAGGGTAAGTAATGACTAATATAAATAAAGGCCTATAGCTTGGAGGGCAAATCCACTGTTAAACAAAAAGTACCCAAACTTAAATTGTGTTGTCTCCTCTCTGGAACCCCCCCAAAATAAAACCATGATGCCACAGAGGAAGGCCCAATGGTGTCGAGATTGCCATTGTCCCCCAGGGGCAAATGCAGGATTTGCAGAGGGGGGTTTCCACACCACGCCACTAGTGGGTGTGACCAGCATGCATGGGGGCGTGGCTTTAATATTAGCCAGTGCTTGGATGCTCTCCAACTCTTCCTATCCCCATAATACACATGGGCAATGCTGCGTGCACTACTGTTAGATGCACGCAGCTCTCCCTTTTCAAGCAGAGCCGTGTGAAGCGGGGGCAGGGTCCAGGCACCTCAATTATACAGTGCCCCATGCTTGGAGGGGGGTTTCCAGGCAGTAAGAACCCCCCCCCCCCCCACCTTGGTTTGCTAATGTCCCCTGTACTGTCCAGACCATCTCCAATTTAGTAATACTATTGTGTCAGTCCTCTGAATAATAATATATAAAAGTTCCAACGGAGTAGCAGATTATTTATAAAATATCCTATAGCAATCGATTGAACAAGTTTAAATGATTAACAACATTTTGAACTCTCAAATAGCCTTTTTAAACTACTTTTTTTGCTTGACCTAGAAATAATGATTAATGAATGATTTAGCCAAAAAATAGAATCATTATCCAAATCATCTCCACTTACATGCATTACACAAATCACATATGATAATTTGGGACTATAGTGGTCCCTTAAGGCAGGATGCATATATGTAAATTTGTATCATCCATAAAAAGATTTGTATTGAGGCTGGTGTATCTGTGCTGCATTGAGAAGACAACAGGACAGCAGTGTTAATGATAGGATCAGTTTATGAGCACAGGCAGGATTTGAAGAACCTGTTTAACTAACAAAGCCTTGTTTCTGAACAATTATGCAAACAAAGTGGATTAGTGAGAGCTGGCACCTAGTTGGACTGCTGTGCTCCAAGCCTGCTGATCAGTTGCATTGTTTAATGCAGTCCTTTCTGCACAGACCCAGGGAGAACTTGTTCACACAATACAGACATCCTCACATGGCATTCGGGGATTAAGGAAAGTGCACACACAGTGCAGTCCTATTAATCCTCGCTGCAAACTTTCTCCTACAAAGCACATTCAACACGAATGACTGATCGTTTATGTTCCAGGCTAATGGGAGATGTTAAATGCTATCACTTTGTATGTAGTGTTGTATACATTACGCATTGCCGTTGATGACAGTATGAAGTTCACAGCTCAACACAGTTCAGCTTTCACAAACAATTTCTACTGATGAATGTGATTTCACATTAAGGAAGACGTTGGACTATTTATTTGGGCACGCTTTAATATTTTCTACCAAAATCAAAATGCACCTTATTCATAATAATGTTTTATTGTCTGTTCAGTTTTCTATAAATGTTTAGTGGAACATAGAGGCATACATCTTCCAACATAGAGGCCCTTAAGTCTCAACAATTACCCCTAAATTAAAATATTATCCATAGGGTCAAATGGACAAAGGTCATAGACGTTAGAGTGCCTAATTTGGCATTGCCAAGTAATAACTTCAGAATTGTCTACGCTCTTATTTTATTTGGCAACAATAAACGTATAAATGCAAATTGCATTCAAAATTAGCAATTTGTCAGTATAATCAATGGGTGTAATAAAATCTATAATGAGTGTAAGGATCATGATAAGAAGTCACCCTTGGCAGAACTAATAACAAAAATACAGTCTCGTCCAAATGAATTACATTTCAAAGCTAAGAGATGGCACAGAGCTATTGGCTTGGACTATGTATGTTTCCACTATGTTGACGGGTTTTCCTCTCGGTGCCCTGGTTTCCTTCCATGATTATAATAAAAATAATAAAACAGAACAAACTCAAACTTGAACGAGGGAGTACGTTCCATGAAATATCCAGAGAAGCCATTTAGACCCAGCCTGGTACACTTTTAAATTGTCTCAGCTGTACTTAACGAAGCGGCTGTGTGAAAGCACGACTCCTCTCTCAATGAGCTTGACAATTGTGGCTCAGTGGTCAACTCCCCATCACACATACGACTGATAGCTCTGTGTGTGTGTGTGTGTGTGTGTGTGTGTGTGTGTGTGTGTGTGTGTGTAATAGTGCAGATGAGTGATTTATATAGAGTGTCTGGTTACAGATGGGTGAATCAGCTAATTCTTAAATTCAGTCGAATTTCAGTAATTTACAAATTAGTCAATATTTGCAGAAAAATGTATAATCTGAATAGTATCAGGCATCACTTTCCATGGGGCATGAAGAAGCCAAGAGGATCAGCAAAAGTCATACATCGGTAGCTTTATAGGAAGCCTATTACAGCTACGTTGGCACTTATTACTTACTATCTCATTTTGTGCATTTTATTGCAATGCAATGACTGTCACTTTCTCTCCATTTATCATCGGTGCCAAATGCTACCAAAGTCAACAAACACCCAGTCAATACATTAGCATCTCAACCGGTATATATTTTACAACACACACCGACTGGTACACAAACCCCTATTTTATTTGCACTTGTCAAAATCACTACCAAGTCTGTCCATCCTCTATAATTGAAGCCTTTATTGTGCTGAGAAGCCTCAATATCAAGTTTATTGTTAACTGTCAGTGACTTTACAGGGAATGATGACTTGCTTGAAGAAACACATGATTTATGGACTGACTAGCTCGTGTTGGCAGTTCAGATGATCATGAAGATTGTGAATCTCACCTTTTTCAAACAGTAACACAGCATTTTCTTTGTATAGTCACCCCTTTTGAAGACTTTCAGGACAATATGTCAAGTCCTAGTAGTTGTGAAAACAAAGTACATCTAAAATCAAAAGCTGAAATGTGATAGTCATCCTCACAGGGATGATGTTGACAAATATTTACTCAAAAGTGGTCAGATGAGGATTAAAATTTGCCACCAAGCGTACATCTGGCACAGACAAAGGGCATTTTTTCTCAGACAACCCCATAATGTTAATGTACTAAAAAAAGGAGCAATGCTTGTGCCAGTGGTAACTAAGAAAAGAAAATTAGAGCTAGAGAAGGGTGAATTCATTTGTTGAATTCTGAAACTTGTCTGTATTTCATAGACTCGCTGTGGACTAAATAATTAATTAATTCATCAATTAATAACCCCCAGTGAAGAATTGGGCAATCCTGACCTTTTTACAAAGCAGCAGTGACCAGTGATAGTTGATCACTAGAAAACCACTGTTCTACCATTATTTCCTATCGATACAAGTACTATCTGTGCATTGAGCATGAACTTGCTTCCAGACAGAGTTAAAGGTAAAAGTAAATTCACACATTGCTAAGGGCAATTAGCAGCATATGATTGTGCACGAGTGCTCCTAAGAACACTGATTTATCCTGATACAAAGCGTGGAAACAGCCGGGAAGCCATAGTTTGCCTATCTCTGGTCTACTTCTATCCAGAAGTGTCAGAACACTTTGCTGGACATAGATCAAAAATTATTTGTGAGTAGTTCTGTTTATTTAAACTTTGCTCTACATTTTATTCTTGTATGGTTGCTTGTGTCATTGTACGTATGCTCACAAGCCTCACTTAGTTTGCACAATGAATCAATACGCTCTACTTTTGATGACCTCCCTCCTGGTGTAATTTAGCATCAGAAACCAGAGGATAAATTAACATGAGAAAAGATCTACAATACTTTAGGAAAATGTCAAACAATTATGTATGTGTAATTTACAACCGCTGCGCTCCAGCTACTTATTACAGATTCAAAGGACTTAAACGCGTGTCTCCTTCACCTGCAGACAAAATCATTTTTTGTTGGGATAATGAGGTAAAATCTACAAATTAACATTTCATTTCTCAATGCGCCAGCATGGTATATAAAATTAGTTATATTATATGTTTGGTTTGTGCAGATAACTGTAGTCTGTTGTACTTATAAATGTCCTGTGTGGTATATTTGTATTGCTTTGTGTAGAGTAGATGCTAGACACAATGCACGTCTAGTCGTTACACAGTTCTACACTATTGACAGAATTTTGCTGCTGGCTGCATTGATCCTTTTTGTCTCATGTTGTATTATACGATATATATAGTGCGCAAACAGGGCCTTGTGTTGTACAGTATCTAATACTCAAGTCAATCGTTGCCTCATATTGAGATGAGAGAAATGTACAAAACTGTTCTGTCTGCAGAAAATTCAAATCGTTCTACATTTGGCTGCACAATTTTGCAGGATTCACCATCAGAATTTGACCAATCTCAACCACACCATACAGCAGATTGAATTGAAAATTGTTGTGGCATCTTTTCTTTGCTGTAAGTCATGAATATAAATTATACAAACCTATATGTGTGTGGGGGGCACATACACTATACTGTCACATTTCTCCCAACAGTGCTGATTTCAGCGGGATAGTCTCGATTTTAGGGTTCTGTCCCGCTTTCCTGCGCGGTGATGTTTGTCCCGCGGGTGGAAATGTTGGGGGAAGTGAGTGATGTAATCAGCAGCCTAGCGCTTTACAGCTCTGTGCAGATCTTTGGGGGTGTGGCTATGCTCCCAATGTGCCATGGTCACACCCCTGCTTTGCTGTGGTCACTCCCCCTATCCCACTGGTGGGGACAGGCATGTTGGGAAGTTTTCTGTTGGTCTGACAATAAAAGATGTTAACCTGCATTCAAAGACAGTGTTCATGTAGATTTCTACTATATTTACATATAAAATTGTAGGACATAAATTCCGTTCATCAACAGTATTTGAATCAAAACGTTTCAGAGTGTTTCGAGTTCTTACCAATTTCAATGTTTTTTCAGCCACTGATCGCTTCACAAATGTCAACCTTGAAAAAAAAATTGGAATTCCATACAGAGTTTTGCTTTGTTTTTTTAAATGGTCTTATTTAACAACAAATTGAACATAGTACATTATAAATAACTCTTTTATATTATTAAAACATCTTTCTGAACTCAATTAGTTTGGTTTGAACAAGTAATAACAAATTACTGAATTGATTTGCAGAAAATAGAACTATTATCCCAATATTGCAAGAGATTTGCTCATTTATATACCACGCTCTAGTGTCCCCATAACTTTGTCATATTATAAAGGGGTTATACACCTACAGGAAATAGCCACCACAGAATTATTTAATTCTGTGGAGGAATAAGAGGATGTGACATTGTAGATGCGACTGCCCTGACAGTTTCCCTCTTTTCAAATATCTTCAGGGAACTATATAATACTGTTGTGATATTCATTGCAGACAATCTTTTACATTGGACAGATCTGTAATACTATATAATACCATGGATTTCTTAAATCCACTTATATTCTTTTATTGTGCAAAGGGAAAGTCTCTCAATTTTCACTCTGCCCAAGTAATATATGATTTATTTGTATTTTCGGAATTGGGCAGAACACCAGATGGCGTCGCCTATGGACAGGGGCGGGTGACCTAAGTAGCCTAGCGGTTGCTTTGTATTACAGGAATATTAGGGGTTACCCTGGCCTAAAGAGCACAAGCACCACTTCTGCTCTGCTCCCCAGTGGCCTCCCCTGGGACCAGCCACCAATGCACTGCCTCATCTATCTGTTCTTTTCCCTTACCTTCCTTCCCCTCCCTTCTCCTCATTTCCATACCCCCTTCTTCCCCTCAGATCCACTTCCCTTTCTTCTCCTCTTCATTTAATATCCACCCCTCTCCTCTGCTCGGCTCACTGACTGGTGCAGAAGCCACAGTAGTTTTTTCAGATAGATAAGTGGGGAGGATACTAATGTAAGCTGACAGTATATTAATGTTATTAGGGCTAGATAACATTAATACACCCCCAGGTATCCTTATACATATCTTACCCATGGACCCATGGCTTGCATTCTTAGCTCCTGCGGATACCGGCTAACCCTGAAACAAATGGATTTTTATGGATGTTGGAGATGGAGGCGATCAGTCTTTGCCCTATACTCTAATTTGCTTGCCTTTTACACAAGTGCATGTGTATAAGTTTTTATTGTTTTCCAAAAATAATTTTATTATGGCATTAAAAGCACAAGAAAACAGTAGATAATGAGATAATGACCGGGTGGTAAGCAAATGCATTGAGAGAGAGAATCTTTTCCAAATGTTGAGTCAGACAAAACATGGGGGTATCTGTCATTAAATGTGTGATCTGTCTGGGTTTCAAGAAATTAACAAATATCCATTTTTTATTTCATTTTTATTTGAAGACAGTATACAGGTAGGTGTGTTATCCAGAGTAGAAACTAAGCCACTATAGAAAACAATAAAATCAAACTATAACAATAACAAAAAACATAACTACAACTATTGCTCACCTGAATCTAGATATCAGCGACCCATCCATGGAGTTTGCTGTTAGATGTATAGAGAAGATATATGAGAGTATGGAAGAGGTTAGTGTAGGATAATGGGTAGCGGTAGGGAATGGATATTAGGTAATGAGGGGAGTGTAGTCCGCCAATAACTGATAGGAGTTCCAAGAGGTGTATTTGGAAACATTTCTTGATAGCAAGTTTTGTGTGCAACAGGAGGTTGTGTATGAAATTTCCCCAGCATTGGAATAGGGCTGATGTCAGGAACTCCTTATTGTAGGTCGTGTCTTGCCAATCCACTGGAAATAGAAAGAGGATTCTGGAGGTAACCATTTCTAGAGATGGTGTGGTAGTGTGGATCCAATGCTGAAGGATGGTCTTGTGACCCACAGCTGCTAATAGCATCAAGAGTTTTTTTTATCAAGTCCTGGGATTCTGGGATGGACCACTAGGTGCCCTAATATGGAACATTGCGGAGTAGTTTTAAATGTGATACCAAGTACATTATTGCCAAAATGGTTAATGCATTGCAAAATGTTAGTATATGCGGACATAGCCACAAGCGGTGATACAAATGTACCCCAGGTTTCCTACATTTTGGATAAAGGCTTGGACCAATCATGACTCTTCGTTTAGGAGATAAATAAGACTGGTATAGAATCTTGTATGTCATATCCTTATAACTATTGGCTGATATGGTTTTGAGTGTGAGATGAAAAGTGTGAAAGATGTACAGTTTCTTTAAGGTAGGAAAGTGTGTTGCCCATGTTTGAGTTGGAAAATTTCATCTTCCAGGACAATTTTAGGTTTAACGTCTACATCGATGGCAGAGATAGAATAGGAATCGGTTGACATGAGAGTCTAGAGGGTTAGTGAGATCATTGTGGTGTAGAAGTTGAAGGGCTGCTTTGAGGTATTGGGTAGTTTGCATATATGCAAATCAGTGGTGGGAAATAAAATGCATTTTTTATAGAGATGCTCAGGCACGGTTCCTCGAGAACCGAACACACCCGAACTTAGGGGATCCGAGTACGGAGCCGAGCCGGCTCGGTACTGTCACCTGCCCTTGGAATAGAAAATGAGGCAAAACATCATCGTAAGGTCGTCAGATATCTGATCTCGCGAGTTTTTAATTCCTTTTAAAGATCCAACATCACAGAGGGTGGGAGGGAGGGGCGAAACCCATTTTTTTTCTGCCACTGCTGTGTGCCAATGTTTCCTAGATGTGCTATGAACTGCCGTGTGTTTGTGTCATTGCTCTGTCGCTTACCATCCAGCCAGGTCGCTGTAGTATTGGTCCAAAAGTGTATGATAATATTGTGATCTGTGAGGTGGTCAAAATTGACTGCAAATGACTTGAAATTAGTGTTATTGAGGTTAATAATAATGTAGAAACAAAAAAGAGCAAAATTATGAGATTTTAGCATATTTTAGGATTTTTCTAAAAAAAATCCAAAACCAAAACACATGAGGGTGGTTTAGCCAAAACCAAAGCCAAAACCAAAACACAAAGCTAATCCAGATCCAAAACCAGAACCAGTTAACAGGGGTCAGTGAGCATCTCTAATTTTTTCCAAGGCATTTGAATATGTGAAGGGTTGTTTAGATGGATTTAGAAGGTCTTTTACATGTACAAGACCCTTCTGTGCCAATCTGATGAATGGTTGAATGGCCTGTCCACCTTGAGTCTGCTGATTGCCCAGGAACGAGAGAAATACTGAGTATAATTATATTTAACATTTTACATAGCTGCTTAGAAGCGCTATTTATAGAAACTTGCTTGTTGTTTCCTGAGTAAGCGTTAGAAACATGATGGGCAAGTGTAGGATATTAATATTTGATACACTTCCAGCTATATAAAAAGATCAGTATAATCCTAATCAGTAGCAACTTTCGAGTAGTAAGTAAAATATCAGATGTTCCAAACGCAAGAGTTAAGCTTTGATCCTTAACGAACTTTTATTGCAAATGAGGTTGTGTGAATAGACTATCAATGATATTACATGTAAGAAGAAAAAAAAAAAGCATTCAAACAAAATATTTTATTCTGTCGACAGACATTGAAAAGAAAATGTCTAGACATAAAAAAGGTTGATGTAATAACACGATGATAAAATGTTGTAACTACAGCAAAAAAAAAAAAAGCAGACATTAGCTTTCATAATTTATCTTAGAGTGGCCCTGTCACCTACAGACATTTTGTGGGTTGAGTCAAAATGAACAACAGTATGAACAACATGAAAAGTTAGCCTATAGGTTCTCTAGAAATCGGTACCTCGTGAAAATAGCTCAGGTTATATGAATATTAGTCTGGTATACTTGCTATCCTTACAGCAATGGCTCCCCGGAGTTCTCGCGCTTCAGGGTCAGGACCTTGATGAGCATCAAATCAATTTGTGGCGGCAGATTTATCAAACCCTTCTAGAAAGGAAAAGTGTAGGCTGTCGCCCAATAGCAACCAATCAGATTCTAGCTGTCATTTTCTAGACTGTACTACATAAATGATAGCTGGAATCTGATTGGCTGCTGTGGGAAAACACCTCCATTTTATAAAGCCATCTACTCTTGTGATTTAGTCACAAGCTCAGAAAATGGTTGCCTCCAATCCTAATAGATGATGTACATTTTGGACTGATGAAAGCTAATGTCTAGTTAGTTGCCATGGGTTAATGCATACATTTGAACTGTGTGATTATATAAGCCTAGCAGCATAATGAAGTATAGACAGAAAGCTTACTTCTTTGTTAGCATTATCAGCTATGCAGGCGGTAATGAGGGTTTTCTGAGAAATATTTATATATATATATATATATATATATATATATATATCTATATTTGGAATTTATTTGGTGAGAAGAAGATGTTTTTAAACACTTCAACAGATTCACCAGGCTGGCAGATGGCTATTTTGCATAAAATCTAATTGATATTTTAATTAAAAGCTATTATTATATATTCAAGGTAACTACTGCTCTTAGTTTTGAATTGTCATAAAATGCATAATATTCAATTTTAAGAAGGAAAGCAGGGGAGCTAATTTCTAAGGAAAAAATACATGCTTAGACTGAATAAGAAGCGTTGCTTTGTAATACTTTACATTGTTATAATCCAAACCATTTGTTTTAAAATACGGAGTTGCAATTTTTGTTTTTTCTGATGCTTCTGTTTTACATGGCATGAAGAGGTATGGTAATTGGAACATTTATAATTTTGTATTTTACTCCAGTTTGAGACATAATTAATCAGGCATGTTTTGGAGATAGATTGATACATACATATGGGATAATCATTCAACATCATTCAACATCATCTATATAGCGCCACAAATTCTGCAGCGCTGTACAGAAAACTCAGTCACATCAGTCCCTGCCCCATTGGAGCTTACAGTCTAAATTCCCTAACACACACACACATCGACCGAGAGAGACTAAGGTCAATTTGATTTCAGCCAATTAACTTACTAGTATGTTTTTGGAGTGTGGGAGGAAACCGGAGCACACGGAGAAAACCCAGGCAAACACGGGGAGAACATACAAACTCCACACAGATAAGACCATGTTCAGGAATCAAACTCATGAACCAAGTGCTGTGAGGCAGAAGTGCTAACCACTGAGCCACCATGCTGTATATATGAAAATAGTGTTCATCAGTCTAAAAAGAATTAACGAAAAGACTGACTTGTTATGTTACATCACATGTGAGCTATTTGCACCATGTTAAATCTTTTTGACAGATTATGAGGATTGGAAGTTGCAGGAGGGTGTCATTGGGAAGGTTTATTCGCCCCCTCTAGCATCTTAATTTCTCAGATACCAGTGATTGTTTCTCTGGCTCCAAATGTGTCTCAGGGGATCTGTTTTAGTTTAAACAATGTTCGCCGGTGACATAGTTATTGCATTTTATTCATTTCCTTGAGGCTTTCCGTCACCAGAAAAAGGGTATTTCTCATTCCGAGCACACTCTACAAATTCCTCACACGTGTACTGTGTGATCAAATAACTGTACATATTTATTTACATGCCGTGATTGACTCAGTAAAATATGTTTGGGTAATGGCTATATAACATTAGTATGTCAGCCAGTAGTTTGCATTATGTAAATTGTTAATATAAACAGCTAGATTTCAGTTTGTCCTCTGTATGCTGGTGATTTATGTTTATCTAACTATTATGAATAAATTTTGCATTGTAGCTAAGAGTCTTAAGACTAGAACACAAAGTCGAGCCCACCCCAGAGACCACAGTATTTGTCCCTGCAGATGTTTTGATAGTAGATATTCTTCTCGTTGCGCAGGATAAATTTGCTAAGCTGTTGCTTGTTGTCGGAACACCTGCGATAGAGGTTTGTTCTGCCGCAAAACTTAGTTTGTGAGAAATTCTGCTGCCATCTCTACAGATAGGGAAAAATTATGGCACTTGCCAGAAAAGGCATGAGTTGATGTGTCAGTACAGACTCTTAATACTATTGTCTTGTTGTTGTTGACTTGAATAACCTTGGGTAATAGGTTACAGAAATCTTTAGGGTGAACAAACCCAGCTCATACCCAGAGATCTACTGCAAATGGTCAAATAGCTGTAACAATAAATTGTATGGAAAGAACATCACTATATATAGAGTTTAAAACCACAAATGTCCTGTATTGGTTTGGCAGGAGCTTAACATCACTACTTGATACTTGCCAACTTTGGCAAGCTGGGCTCCGGGAGATCCGGGGGGGGGAAAGATTGGTGTGTGAGATCGGGGTTCAGCTAATTACGTCATTTGGCCCCACCGCCTAAACGGCCATTATTTCTAGCCTATTAAGGCAAGGGGCGGAGCCACAATGACACGTTAATTGCGTCCTAAGCCCCGCCCTTGCCATTTAACTAATGAAGTGCCCACGATCTGGGAGTTTGCCTTTATCCACTGGTTAATTCCCAACCTGTAGCTTCCTGCTTGCCTCCATCCCCGTCCTCACATCATGGCACTGCCACTGTCACATGCATCTCCTAATGTAGTCTGTGCTGCTGGGGGACTCTGCTCCTTCCACTATATAACTCTCAGTCTGTGACTTCCTGCTGCCTCCATTCCCCTCTTCATATCATGTCACTGCCCCTGTCACATGCAGCCTTGTCCTCACTAACACATCACTCATCTCCTGATATACTCTGTGCTGCTGGGGGACCCTGCTCCTTCCACTATATAACTCTCAGCCTATGGCTTCCTGCTGCCTCCATTCTCCTCCTCACATTGTGACCCATACTCATTTCCTTAAATACTCCATGCTGCTGCCAACATTCAGATGATGTAATGAGTTACTTATTATGTATGTCTGTTAGGATGGAGAAGGTAGATGAAGTAGATGAGCACAAGTATAGAACAGCTATAGGACTCCAAAATGTTAATTTTTTTCTGGACAGTTACTATTTTTGCTAATGAAAATATTTATAAAAATGAAAACAGGAAACTGAGAGCCAATTTTCAAAAAAACAAAAAGAACAGGGTCAATTTGCATTGTATCAGGAATAAGTGCCCAGAACCAGGTACTGTCGTTTATATGCATTGACCGAGGTGTAATTAGCCATTCTGACACTTGTGTTGGTAACAGAAATGGTGTGAACTACACTATAAAGCAATTTACATTTTTGTAATGAATTTCCTATCATATTTGTGGCACAAACACCGCCCAAAATATCTGCCTTGTTTATTCTCTCTTTAGGGACACCCCTGTACATTGACCACGGTCTCATATAGTCTCCTGTCCTATAAGTAAATGATAGTCCTCTGCTAACTGATATCACTGCTGTCCTCCTTTAGCGTCTCCTAACACTGGTTTCGTTCCAGTAGCCACTTTCCTTCAACTTAAATGTCAGATTGTGGTTGTCAAGGAATATCCCACACATTTTCCACATTCCTATCCTTCTGAAGTCTCTCTTCCTGCCTGAGGCCATTTAATATTTAAAGATTCTCCAAGACACCTGTGTTCAACATGAATCTCTCCGGTGGATTTTCTTTAACCTCTTTCATTTTAAAGTGGAAAAACCACAAACGCGCAGTGGAAACGCTTTTTTTTCATGTCTGTTTAAAAGAATATATTTCACCAAAGGCGGCTCTCTAAACATTATTTGTGCTGGGTCTTTTTATTAAAGCCAGATGTTTCTGTTCCAGAGGTACTGCCTCGCAGAGGGTCAGAATATAATCAATGACTCTGCAGGTATAGACCGAGTGTAAGCAGCCCCTACCATCCAGATGTAGATGTAAGTACCGAGTTGTTGAATATTTTTTGTATTGCTGCCGGCAGTTTGGACTGATGCCATCAGAAACAAAACATATTATGATTGAAATGTAAAAAAAAAAAAAATACATCGAAACAAGGCTGTAATGTAATTTAAAAATGCCTGATAAGTCTATAGACAACACTATTCCTCTCGATGATCTTTGCTGGAAAAGAATCAGGAATATGTCGAGATTGATTCGTATAATGTTTTTACTTAAAAATAGGTTTTTAAGTCAATGTAGTTGAATAGATCAAGCTTTGGTTACTAGTAGGTGTAAAATAAATTATATGTATACATGTGTATCGTATACTGCAAATGATTTTACACCTACTAGTAACCAAAGCTTGTTCTATACCTCTACCATCAACAGCTATTTATATAGCGCCACTAATTCCACAGCGCTGTACAGAGAACTCACTAACATCAGTCCATGCCCCACTGGAGCTTACAGTCTAATTTCTCTAACATACACACACACAGACTAAGAGGTCAATATGATAGCAGCCAGTTAACCTTCTAGTACGTTTTTGTAGTGTGGGAGGAAACCAGAGCACCCTGAGGATACTCAGGGCAAACACGGGAGAACATACAAACTCCACACAGATAAGGCCATGGTCGGGAATCAAACTCATGACCCCACTGCTGTGAGGCAGAAATGCTAACCACTGAGCCTCCCTGTCAGAATTAACGCCACTACACAGAGTGAGGCGGCTATGGGCCCCCGCTCATCTCCAGGGCCCTGCAACTGCTGCAGTCCCAGCAACTTCTGAACGGTCCATGGACCAGAAGAAAACTGGAGCACTCAAAGGATTCTCCCTAGAACACGTGGAGAACATACAGACTGAATGCAGATAGTGCCCTCATCACCAATCTTTTTTCCCAGCTTTTTTTTTAAACAGATTTGTTCATTTATTCGCAGAAAATAGAACGTTGACCCCAGTATCTGCCGAATGAACCATAGGAGATTTCTCCATCTATAACGATAATGAATATTTAATCACAAGGTGAAACCCATCAGATGTTAGATTCCATCAGCCTGGCTCAGTTTAGATTAATGAAAGCAACTCACTGATTGGCTGGGAAGGGTTCCATCACATATGTGCTGATTATACTTTATTATTAAATACATACTTATGTCTAAAAATCATTAATTATGTCAACGTATTGGGCGTTGACCCCGGTTTGATTGTATAATTAGGATAACAGAGTTTGACCTTTGGGCTCTCTACATATGTTTGTCTTCCTTTGATGGCTATTAGCACCACGCACCATATCAATTTAAAACACAAGAAAGAGCCTCTGTACTGGAACACGGCTTTTTGTAATCAGCTGTAAAGACAGCAAGGTCATAGAACATATCCCTTCCTCACTCCGTTTGAGCAGAAATAAAGCCTAAGAAAATGCAATTGGCTACGTCGGTGTAGGGAATTGAAATTACAAAACGCGAGGCTTAAAGAAGTGCAAAATCAGGATTGTGTCAGAACAGGAACAATATAATTGTGGTATGGATTCCCATTTGAGACTAAATTATCCGGAATTCAGCCTTATCAGCAGTTTCCCTCAGCTGTTGGAATCCGTCCAAAACACCACATTTCCCTCCTTTATTTTTTTTTTCGGAGGCTCCGAACATTTGATTGCCATTAACATAAAATATGCAAAATGCTATTTTTGGAAAAGTTTGAATGTGTCTCAGCTCCTCAGGTGAGGCGGTGATGTGATATTCTTCTAGAACAATACTTAGAGAAGATAGGCTGTTTTTTTAGACTCATTTGAGATGTTTTATGGCTGATGAACGATGCCGTTTATGCCAGCCTCTGTTTGTGAGTCTTTCCTATGTAATTTTGCCCTTGATTAGATTTTTATATGAACTCAATAAAAATGATCTTTCAATTGGTAATTACCTACACGATCCTGCAAGATAGATTATTATTCATGACCTGGATATTGCTTCCTAGATGGAGTTGCGAACAATTCACTTAATCAGAAATACTTTATCTCTCGGGTGGTTATGAGAACTGATCTGTTTTGTTTGATGCCTTAGAACGGTTTCATATATATTCCAAAATCAGCTGGCTCAAAAGACTGTTTAAAACATTTACACCACATGAAAGCTTGTTTATTAACCGCAAAATATGCCAACGTATAGTGCATTTAATTATTTGCATTTGTCTGCCTAAATGCACACATAGACTCATGTCCATTGTCCCTCTTTGAAACGCTCCACGTGACCATTTGCAGGATTGTTGGTGCAAATTACAGCCCAATGAAAGTATGGATAACAGTAGGGGGGGAAATGTATCAAGCTGCGAGTTTCCAGTGGGTTTAAAAAGTGGAGATGTTGCCTATAGCAACCAATAAGATTCTAGCTGTTATTTTCTAGAATGTACTAAATAGATGATAACTAGTGGCCTGATTCATTAAGGATCTTAAATGAAGAGGTATCTTATTTCAGTCTCCTGGACAAAACCATGTTACAATGCAAGGGGTGCAAACTAGTTTTCTGTTTTGCACATAAGTTAAATACTGACTGTTTTTCATGTAGCACACAAATATCAACTTTAAATTTCAGTGTACAAATAAACTAGCAACTATTTGTGTGCTACATGAAAAAACAGTCAGTATTTAACTTATGTGCAAAACAGAAAACTAGTTTGCACCCCTTGCATTGTAACATGGTTTTGTCCAGAAGACTGAAATAAGAAGTTTCTTAAGTTAAGATCCTTAATGAATCAGGCCCTAGAATCTGATTGATTGCTATAGGCAACATCTCCACTTTTCAAATTTGCCAGAAACTCGCAGCTTGGTACATTTACCCCTTGATCTCCACTACCTCTGAAGGGGTTGTTTTGCAGGGGGTGGGGGAGCTCTGCACCACTTCACAGAGATATCTCTTTAAATGCTAGCTGCAAACCCCTTTCACGCATTTTTTTATGGTGTGATTTGAATATTTTGCCCTCCACACAAAATATTTGGCATGTGGTGGCACCAACGGCATCATCCCGTCTTTATCCTGCATTCAGATAGAAACGCCCCAATCTGCTCAGCTCCCGCAATCAGTGGCACTAAACTTCTGCAAACAGGAATATGAGTTGCGAGGCGACATTAATGCTTTTATTTTTAAATCGGCCTTATTTTCATGAGATGAAGGAATTTTATTATTAATTATATCTATGTAGTTGTAGAATATTCTGAAACATATCTGGATACCAAGTGAAGACAAAACAGACATACAGCAGATTAGTATTATGGTCACTAGAGCTTACAGTTTAAAACATAAACAACGTGCAGTTTAGGGGTTAAATGCATCCCCACAAGAGGCGACCTGTGACCCTGCTGTGTTTTCTTCTTTGACGTGAAAGTGGATAATAGTTGCCTGCTTTTGGGACCAGAGGGAAGGTCCAAAGGGCAAGTTTTGGAGGCATGATGATGTGATTTGAGTCACCACGCGCCCTGCTGCGCAGTGACACAATTGCGTCGTCACGCAAGAGGGGCGGGGCATTGATGATGTCAGTTGCATCATCAGGACCTTGCCCGATGAGGCCTGATGTCACAAATAGCATCATCATCAAAGAAGTAGAACGGCCAACTCTGACCGGAGTCTCACTGTCATTCCGGGAAGGTGGGTAAATATATAGTGGAGGCATGGAGGCACAGAACATATTCTGGATGGTGATGCCTTCTCCACCAGTTCCACCAGGCAATCTTGTATTAACCGTTGTGTTACCAGAGGTATGAGGACCTTTTACATGCTCTTGAAACTGATTATGGTCTTGACCTGGAAGTGAAGTGGTCAGAAAAGGTCACCCTCTCTCACTTCTAGAGGCCGAACAGCGTTCACCTCCAACGGGAATGACGGCAGTGATTGTCCTATGAGCGATTAGTCCGCTTCAGGAGTGAGGCAAACATGGGAAGTAACTTTTACTTCCGTGCCGACCTGAGAGCAATAAAGGATATATAGGCACGCAGCAGGGAAATGGTTAATCGTCTGCTTAGGTTGTATAAACATATTACTCTGATACTGTGATGTGATAATGGGCTTCAAGGAATTGGCAAATTAGTAACCTATAAAAATCCTATTGTTCCGGTGTACATGTCATGTCCACTGACGCGTGTTCAGAAAAACAGCGCAGGAGCCGCTTCCTGATGCCTCCCCTGCAGTGTCGTCGGCTCTGCTATTGCAAGTATTAGTCCCGATGTCCCCTCACTCTATTAATTAAGGGGGAACTCCGAAAGTGTTACTAGGCTGGACTTTGCAGTGCCACCTAATTTTTCTAAGTTTTTTTTCTTCCAGCTGCTATTAATGATTTACAGTTTGTACAGGGGCTTGTAATCACCATGGCACCCACAGTCACATAATATATAATGTAGTGAGCAGAGAGGTTTTGAAGTCCTCCCATCTTTTCAGCATGCACGTTCATAGCACAATCCCCTGGCCAATTGATATTTTCTGGTTTTTTTCACATTTACAGCCTCACTGCACCCGACTGACCCCCTCAACGCTTCATTGTTTATTTCAATTCAAGTAGACCATTAAATACCTGAAACCTAAGAGCTGTGCTATTGCAAGTATTACTCCCGATGTCCCGTCACTCTATTAATTAAGGGGGAACTCCAAAAGTGTTACTAGGCTGGACTTTGTAGTCAATCATTCCATCATGCGTGTTTTCAAGTTGGTCCACAAACCTTTATAGATTGTTTATAGTTACGGTTCCAATGGCGGGGAAGTGGAAGAGCGCATTGCAAGGTGCTTGAAAGACTTATAGGTACACTTGCATACATAAAGAAGCATTGCGAATAGGTTTGTGGCTTGAAAATGAGCTTTAAAGGCTTATGTGCACTTCACCAGTTCTGCACCATAAAACAATTTCCTCTATATTTGCACACAAAAAAAGACCAGTTTACATTGCAGCAAAATGTGTCATGTATATAAGGGGTTAAAAAAAAAAAAAAAGAAAAAATAAATTGATTCATTGTTGCTAAATATTTTATGAACTCCATAAGTCTCACTATAGCATCAAATGTTCTGATGAAACAATTTTTAATGTTTTGCTAATCTCTGATCAATAATTTACATGAAATTGGTATTGACTGTTCCCCAGAATGATACAGCAAGCCAGATCATGAATATATACCGCCTTTCATACGCATTTGCTGGAGCCAGAAGAGGCTAATAAGAATTAAATAATATTTTCAGCACCCAACGGAATCAGTCTAACATTCCCCTCTAATCAACTCATATTGTGTTTTCTTAACATATTTTGTTTGGAGATAATTTGTATATAATCAGCAGTAACTTGCATTCTTGTCAGTGACACTGTCGCAATTCTGCTAGACTTGGCTATCATGTTTGATTATGTAAAATGGTTAATAAATAGTTTATAATTATAATTCTATGGTACCACTGCCAGAGTATAAAATCCTAAATGCCAGCAAGTCTAAGATGTATCTATGGTAACTCGTTTATAGTCAAAATAATGTCTGTTTATAGATTTAGAAAGTGTGAAAAGCTGAACTCCCATGAAAAGATTATGTGTGTGTTTTTAACATAAATCACTCTCATTACCTAATTTTTCTAAGTTTTTTTTTCTTCCAGCTGCTATTAATGATTTACAGTTTGTGAAGGGGCTTGTAATCACCATGGCACCCACAGTCACATAATATATAATGTAGTGAGCAGAGAGGTTTTGAAGTCCTCCCATCTTTTCAGCATGCACGTTCACAGCACAATCCCCTGGCCGATTGATCTTTTTTGTTTTTTTCACGTTTACAGCCTCACTGTACCCCACTGACCCCCTCAAGACTTCATTGTTTATTTCAATTCAATGGACCATTAAATATCTGAAACCTCAGCTGAGCCTTTTTGTGTTTTCATACTACTAAGTCTGGTGGAACAGTGGGTAGGACCCTGGGCTATCTACAGCGGTATCAGATGCCTCAAACTTTGGAGCCTGAACATCCATGCACACATGGCAATGAGTGAATCTTAGAAAGAAGGCATAGGGTCTGAACGAATATATTCAGGCACACGCAAGTCCACATTCAACAAGGAGCGGACGAAGATACGTCTGTTGACGAATACGGGTCTAGGTCCGCTCTGCTCTAACAGACAATACACTGCAGTACAATACATATGTAGAATATATATATATATATTTATAATTGCCTGTTTTAGGGACCTAATATAATTACTAGGACCAGGTTTCAAAAAACAATAATTCACCCTACAGTACAAAAATCACATTTATGTCAAAGTGACACAGTTCCCTCAACTCTATATACATTACATTTCTATAAGCTGCTGCATGACTACATTGATATGAAGTCCAGCCAGTGACAGAAATCAGCCTGTCTATATCTTTGTGTGCTTGTGTTAGGGATTGTAGACCGAAAGCTCCAATGTCAAATATTCCCTGTACATTGCTGTGTAATTAGTGGCACTACAGATTCCAAATAGCATTCTGAAGTATGGATCAGCCAGAACTGCTAGAGAGCCTGTCTTACATAGCATCTAAAAAATACATTATTATGTTTTGCCAATTGGTTTCTCCACTACATCGCAGTGCCCCTTGTGAGCCAGAGGAAGTGTATAAAGGACGGCGACTGGGAAAGAGCCTGGCGCTGAAAATGGCCCAAGTCGTAAGAAGAATTATTATTAAATTATTTATTTATAGGGCGCCACAGATTCCATAGCGCTGGACAATCGCACAAATACAGTTAGGACATAACTAATACAGTAAGCAAAATCCCAAATACATGAAGCATTACATATAGGTAGCATGGTGGCTCAGTGGTTAGCACTTCTGCCTCACAGCACTGGGGTCATGAGTTTGATTCCCAACCATGGCCCTATCTGTGTGGAGTTTGTATGTTCTCCCCATGTTTGCATGGGTTTTCTCCGGGTGCTCCGGTTTCCTCCCACAATCCAAAAACTTGCTAGTAGGTTAATTGGCTGCTATTAAGTGAGTTCTCTGTACAGCGCTGCAGATTTAGTGGCGCTATATAAACAGCTGATGATGATATAGATATCTCAGAGAAGTATGTGCAATACTGTGGGGACACAGAATGTAGCAAAGGACATACTAGGGAGATGTACATGAGACAGTGGGTAGAGGAGACCCTGCCCGTAAGCACTTAAATTCTGCAGGAATCAGACTATTTGCATACAGTAAGTGCTGGGGTATTTTCTCCTGGGCACAGGTAGGGAGAACATGAATAATGCACAAAGTTCTATTGGAATAAATGCTGACAAGTGCTCTTTAAATGGGTTTTCCACCTGCATGTGGCTTTAATAATTGATGTGTACATGCCACCCTGTAGCCTAACCTAAATACATTGCTTATAATTGTTAACCGAACACAGGAGTTTGATGCAAATGAGCTGACTTTTCTATTAGCATAATTACATATAAGTAACAAACCAACACTATTGGACAGCCCTTCATCACCCAGGGCATTTTCCTTAAAAGATTAAAGGAATTTTACATGCAACAAATCAAGACAAGGCTTGAATATTGCCAAACCCTTGCAACAATTAAAGATTCAGGATGTGATTACACATGTAAAATGCAGAATTGTTTGTGGCAGTTCCAATCGTCTGCACGGAATGTTTCTGATGTACTGAAGTTGTTGTTCCTGAGCTGCTATTGGAGTCTCCTCAGGTGGATGTCGAAATGTTCTTCCCATTTAGTCTCCTTGGAGCACAATATATGTGTTATTATTTGACAATAAAAGAGTGATGCCAAACAAAGTGGAATAATTGCTAGAAATAAAACTAATAATCAAAAACAAATTGAGACTATTATCTAATTAAAATGTCAAGATTAAAAAAATGCAACAAAGCGCATAAAAAGAAAAATGTCCTGATGTGGAGTACTGGTTCCTATACTGGTTTGCTCTTTCCCCCAGCTAAAAACAAAACAGTGGTCTAGTGGTTAGCACTTCTGCCTCACAGCACTGGGGTCATGAGTTAAATTCCCAACCATGGCCTTATCTGACCATTTCCCGACCATGGCGTGCGTTTCTCCCGGGTGCTCCGGTTTTCTCCCACACTCCAAAAACATACAGGTAGGTTAATTGGCTGCTATCAAAATTTACACTAGTCTCTGTCTCTGTCTGTCTCCCTCTCTGTCTGTCTGTCTCCCTCTCTGTCTGTCTGTCTGTGTGTGAGTGTGTGTCTATATTAGTGAATTTAGACTGTAAGCTCCAGTGGGGCAAGGACTGATGTGAATGGGTTCTCTGTACAGCGCTGCAGAATTAGTGGCGCTATATAAATAACTGATGATGATGATGATGATGATGAACAAGAGGTTGTAGTCCTGATTCCAATTCGGTTTTCCTTGAATCCTGCTATTGTCTCATGGTTACCGCTAGGGCTAGTGAACTTGAGGTGCTCTGTCCTCTTTGTAAGTAATGGTGCAAAGTGATCTGAAACGCATTTCGCTGCTACCATGCAACTTCTTCAGTAAGTGAATGAAGAACTGTGATCCGTACTTCCTTTTTATTATTTTTTTTTCCCCTAACCTAATTGCGATGAGCTTTTTACTGGAACTGACATAATCTCTAGTTTTTAAAAGTTTTATTTAAAACAAATTGTTGAAAATGCTTTTGGGTCAGTTCAAAATGTGTTCCCAGGATGTTGTTAATTGTCTAGTGGTTGAACACTTCCTGGTGGTAGGTATTGTTTTTTGGTCCATGTGCAAAAATGTGATGTGACTTCCATTTGTTTACCTACAAAAGGGGAAAGAAAATCAGCTGTAAGTGATTATAATAATAATCATAATAATAATAATAAGTTTGATAAGACTGTAGAAACTGGACATGATGCTGCTTCCAGTGCAAGCCCAACAGAATAAGATTAGGGAACTGACGGATATAAAAAGGGAAGCACAGACCACAATAAAACATCAATCACTCACTGAGGAAGTCACATGATTTCAGAGAAACGCGTTTCAGTTATACATTTAAGGCTCGCCTTGGACCACTTGTCCATTGCCTGTAAGCAACCGAACAGAAGACCTTAAAGGACACAAGGTGAATATAACAGTCAGTCTTGGACCGTAACATCAGGATCCAAAGAGAAGATAGATAGAATCAGGGCCACACTCCCCTTATATTCCCTAGGGAAGCAGGGAAGAGCCAAAAAGCAAAGAAACCAGTAACATTCCTGCCTAGACGCCAATCAAAAAGTGAAATGGGTTCATAAACCTGACTGCGTTTGCGCAAAAGCGAATGCACTATATCAATGCATAGTTTCCTCTTTTTCTTTTTAAAGGACTTAATAATACAAACATACCACACAAGCATAGTTACTGTAGATATAAGTGTGAATAAGCTTTTAAAGCAGATGGAGATATCTGACCACATAACAATCTTTATCAAGATTGGCCTGACCCAAAGGGGAATCACAGGTATGACTGGCAGCGTTATGTGATCGGCTCATAACCTAGACTGGGGCATACCCTTCGGCCAGGTGTGCTCTGCTGTTGTTAGGTACAGATAAATATTGCTATTCTGCCGGGGCTTTCCGTACGTTTTAACATTTATGACAAAAGCAGGGTGGGGCGATTCTTTCCCTATTTTCTGTTTGAGTTTCTGTAATAATAAAATAAACAACAAAATTATGACATTAGAGTTTTTATTGCTAAACCCACACAATTTCCACACTACAGAACTCCTTCATAAATATCTTCTTGAAAACTGTCTTGGAACTTATAAATTAACTTATTGTGAAGTCCATACAATGTTGATATTATCCACATCGTTATACATTCCATGACTTATCGGACCTGATTTATGTTCGAACGCGTCCATTTGCATAGCGTTATTCCACACTGTGTGTGCCCAGAAATGGTCATTGCGCTAATGAGAGTAATTGCTGGCAATTCGTGTCTGCACAAAACTGACACCTGTGACTGTCTAGGACTTGTTAGGTGGAACAAAGAAGGAAAGGGGCGGACTAATGGCGTGAGCACAGTGGCTTAGTGGTTAGCACTTCTGCCTCACAGCGCTGGGGTCATGAGTTTGATTCCTGACCATGGCCTTATCTGTGTGGAGTTTGTATGCTCTCCCCGTGTTTGCGTGAGTTTCCTCTGGGGGCTCCAGTTTCCTCCCACAATCCAAAAACATACTAGTAGGTTAATTGGCTACTATCAAATTGACCCTAGTCTGTGTGTGTGTGTGTGTGTATGTTAGGGAATTTAGACTGTAAGCTCCAATGGGGCAGGGCCTGATGAGAGTGAGTTCTCTGTAGAGCGCTGCGGAATTAGTGGCGCTATATAAATAAATGATGATGCCATAAGTGTGCTTGTTTTCACTCCTAACTTTTATACCACTATAGGTCAGGTGTAAATGCCGGCTGATAGTAATGACTGACACAACATAGTCAGACACAAATGCGTGCCAGTGGCTACCACAGAACAACTGTGCTAAGATGTACTATAAAATGCATTGTATGAACAGTATGCATTAAAAACCATCTTAATTAAGGTAAAATAAAATATTTAAAAGATTTGTATATTTGAAAATAAATATTTATGTCAATTATTATACTGTTAAGAGTTGTTAATTTAATTTATGATGTGTGCGTTCTGAGGATAACTTTTATTGTACATACCATGTGCATATATAATGTTCTGTGTCTACGTACGGTACATACCGCTTAGGTACACCAGACTTCTACCCAGATCCAAATCGAAATGTATCTTGAGATTTGCTCGGATTTGAATACGGTCGGAACTGCGCACAGTCTTTTTAAACTTGTTGCATTCAGACAGGAATCAGACCCAGAGTGTTACTAAGTATGAGGTTATAATAATTTTGGTTTCATGTAGAATTTATTGTTCTCATTTGTGTGGCACACTGGCGTTTTATCAATTAGCAGAGGTTCCCCAGTACAAGGGTCATTTAATAAGTGAGGTAATGTTGTAATGATGTTTACCCCATGTCCTTGCAGTGTGATATTCCACTGGCTTCCTGGTGAGGTTTGCAGCACTATTTGGTGTCAGATATCTCACTTTCAGTTAAGTGAAGCTGACATTTGGCTGTGACACTTACACATTCTGATGCCAGCTGTACCACTTAGAAAACCACATCTTTTTTTCTGTAGCGTAATCAGGTTTCGTTCAGAGGTCACAGGAATTATAACACATACACAAAGAACTGATACCTGCTAAAGCAAACACACATAGCTTACAGCTTACTACAGACTGTATTCTGTACGTGTGCCGCATATGGGGGTACATTTATCAAACCTTCTAAACAGGAAAAGTGGAGGTGTTGCCCATAGCAACCAATCAGATTCTAGCTATCATTTGTGTAGTACATTGTAGAAAATTATAGCTAGAATCTGATTGGTTGCTATAAAAGCATCTCCAATTTTCATTTGTGAGAGAGAGAGATAGAGAGAGAGAAAGAAGGAGAGGGAGAGAGAGGGAGGGAGGGAGAGAGAGATATAGAGGGAGAGAGAGAGAGAAAGAAGGAGAGAGAGAGAGAGAGGGAGGGAGAGAGAGAGAGAGAGGGAGGGAGAGAGAGAGAAAGAAGGAGAGGGAGGGAGGGGGAGGGAGAGAGAGATAAAGAGGGAGAGAGAGAGAGAAAGAAGGAGAGAGAGAGGGAGAGAGAGGGAGATAAAGAGGGAGAGAGAGAGAAACAGGGAGAGAGAGAGGGAGAGAGAGAGATAAAGATGGAGAGAGAGAGATAAAGAGGGAGAGAGAACGAGGGAGAGAGAGAGAGGGAGAGAGAGAAAGAGGGAGAGAGATAGAGAAAGAGAGAGAGATAAAGAGGGAGAGAGAGAAAGAGGGAGAGAGATAGAGAAAGAGAGAGAAAGAGGGAGAGAGAGAGAAAGAGGGAGAGAGATAGAGAAAGAAAGAGAGATAAAGAGGGAGAGAGAGAGAGGGAGAGAGATAGAGGGAGAGAGAGAGAAAGAGGGAGAGAGATAAAGAGGGAGAGAGAGAGGGAAAAGAGAAAGAGGGAGAAAAAGAGAGAGAGAGAGAAAGAGGGAGAGAGAGAGAAAGAAAGAGAGAGAAAAAGAGAGAGAGATATAGAGAAAGAAAGAGAGAGAGAGGGATGGAGAGAGAGAGAGAAAGAGGGAGAGAGATAAAGAGGGAGAGAGAGGGAAAAGAGAAAGAGGGAGAAAAAGAGAGAGAGAGAGAAAGAGGGAGAGAGAGAGAAAGAAAAAGAGAGAGAGATATAGAGAAAGAAAGAGAGAGAGAGGGATGGAGAGAGAGAGAGAAAGAGGGAGAGAGATAAAGAGAGAGAGAGAAAGAGACAGATATAAGGAGAGAGAGAGAGAGAGAAACGAAAGACAGAAAGAAAGGGATAAAGAGAGAGAGAGAGAACCAGAGAGAATAAGAAAGATAGAGAGAAAGAGAGAATAAGAGAAGAGAGAAATTAGGCAAACAAATTGATGTGCCTAAATTAAATTATCTGATTGTACACTGTTGTGGAATATGTTGGCACTATAAAAGTGAAGGATAACAACTAACAGTGAGATTTAAGAAGTAAGAAAAATTACTTATTTACACTTTATCAGCAATGACCTTTTCAATCAAATTGTTACCCCAAATTCTCCGGCCACCGACTCAGATGAGCTTCAAAATACCTAAAATTAAACAAAGTGTAATTTCCTTAGCGTAGCGAGAGCCGGATCAACCCATTGTATCAGTCTGTACCTGTGTGTGATTATTGCAGCTTTATATGCCTGCCAAAATGCAGAAAAGGATGGCAACATACCAACAAATGACACAAATAAGTACATTTATAAATAGCATTTATTTCCCTTTAACTAGTGCCAAATGAAAAGCTAAAGTACATCTATCCACACAAGTGAAGAGTTTAAAGAAGGGAAATAAAAGTTAGAATACTATTTGAAGGTCAATGGAAAACTGTTGAGTCATTTTAAGTAAAGGCTCCCGTATATATGTTATTTAATGATCCCATATATCTTCAGAACGTTAAATAAATTAAATTGTATGTATGCTTGTTAAAAGCAAGTTTAGAGGGGTTTTTACTCTTGGGTGATTTTTATTTACAGGCCTGCACATACCCTCTTGCAGCTTTTACAATATACATTGCTTTTTTTGTACTGACCTTCTTCTGTGTTTTGTAGCCACGTAAAGCAAAACCAAAGTTGTTAGAGAAAGTTGTAGGAGGGCATATAAATTAAAGCAGCAATCCCATGAAAATATCAGGTGTGTTATTTAAAATAAATCATCGTGGCAGGATATAATAAGAATGTTGGTATTTACCATTTCCCCTTGTATTTTGTGCTTCAAGTTTCTATTAATGATTTATAATTCTGGGCTACCATGGCAACCACAGTCGCATGGCACATGATGTAGTGGGCAGAGAGGCTTTGGAACTCCCCTTTGAGCTCTGTCTCCACTGATAAATCATCCCTCTCCCCCCTCTCTGCCATAACATGGCATGCTGAGAGATGTAAGCATGTGTCTGTGTAGCAGATTGACTGTTTCTGTATCTGGCAGTCATGTTTATTTGCCAGAGAGCTTTTGAAAAGGTGGTAATGATTTGCAAGAGGATAGCTAAGAAAAATCAGAGACATGCTTAAAAGGTATTGATTTTTTTTTTATGGGATTGGCGCTTTAAAGTGCTACTTTACCTAAAATGTTTCCTTCATGTTTCCCTCTGAACTTTGCCTTTTTCTGACTGTCCATCCTGAATAAGGACTGACCATATTATTTCTCCTGTTGACCTGTCTCCCACCATAATTGGTCCTTATCACCAGCATAGAGGCTTCTCTCTACTGTTGACAGATTACCCATGAGCACAACAATCAGGATCTGAAAATGCACGTTCCACATGCTGGGATATCGCAGCCAATATTGGGAAATTTGGCCACCATCGCAGCATGTGCAGTCCAAAAATGATATCAAACAACAAAACAGACCAATTGCGCGCCAACCAAAAAAAACATCCACAATAATATAAAAAGAATTTTAAAAAAAAATAAAAAAATCTAAGGCTCCCACTTCTGCAGGCCCTGTTCGAGGATGCCAACCTCCTATGTGGAAATAAAGAGTAACATAATAGGGTGCGCCAAGTGGGGGATCCCAAACAATATAAAAAAATAAGATGGCGGATCATGTGAGATGAATATATATGTGTTTCATTAGAGCAATAAAAACAAACATAAAATATTGATGAGAATAGAACATGTAGACATCAGCCACAGAAATCTGTAGGTGCGTGTAATGTTATAGTGTGGCACAACAATATAACACAAAAAAAAAGTCCAAAAATGACCCAATAATGATCTGTAAAAATTAATAGTATCGATTCCGTCAGAGAAAGGTGAAAAATTCACAAATGTGCAGAGAGACTAAAATTACACAGAAGGCCTTTGAAAAGTTAATTTACCTCAACACTGTACAGATCAACTGCACACAGTGACGGTGGCCATTTTGTTTTCTGAACCAACATTGATGAGGAAGCAGTCTTTGGCTAGGAACACATGAATTTAATATACTGTATTCTCACAATGGCTCAGCTATTTAAATACAAACAATGCTGTTTATGTTTTAGTTATCACTTCGAACATTAAAAAAAATGCATCCAATTTTGTATTTATTTGCCAGGAACAAGTGTTATCATTGTTTTCTTTGTGTTGACTAAAATAATCTTCTATTTAATTATATCATGTACTGTCAGGATTTGTTTTCACACTTCCCAAACATAAACAGTGTTTATTTCTTCATGCGTGGAGACCTAGAATTAATTCTGCCGCTTGTTAAATGAGGTGGCGTACAGTACGGCGCTCCTACCTTAAAATTGTTTTGATGAAATTGTACGAGCTGATAAACACCTAAGAAACTCAGAGGACCTAATTCTCCAAAGTGCAGCTCCCTAGCTGTGGCCAAAACAAACAATTCTCACTAAGAATGAAGATAAAAACACAGAGAAAATAATGTTCTGACATCATTTACACCTATCCGGAAAGTGAGAGCGACTTATTTTCATGTAAATCGTGCAGTTCTACCTCCAATTATCTTTAAACCACATGAACAAAGTCTGACCTGAAAATCAGAGAAAGGAAAGGAATCATATGCAAAAAGAGCAATAGATGATTTCTTCCTATTTAAAACATAATGAAAAATATTTTAAAATATTTAATAGAGGTACCGGATCTATTATCCAGAATGGGGCCCATTCATTGGGTGAGCTGGATGCTTGGCCGGACATCCAAGGACCAGATCTCTGTCAGATGTACACTTCCGTATGACGCAACTGACATCATTTGGAAGGGTTGCGATGTCCTGTCATCGGATTTCCTCTGTGTCTCTTTACTGTAAAGTAGTTATTTTTTCTATGTCGCTCTGTTCATTATTGGAATAATTATGTAGGAGTAAACAGTGTCTGTGTTTACAGCACCAATATCTTGATTACCACCAAAGTACTTACTACTCTGAGCTCAGGTCCTGGAAGCATCCGAGTACCTGGGAGAATTCTGCTATGGGAAAGGCGGCTCACTATAGGTGAAGACCTCTATATTGCCTTGTTCTAAAAACTTATCCGGTGTCAGTGAGAACTGTCATACTTGGACAGCATGGCAAATACAGCAGTCAATGATCCCAAGGTCCCAGACCGCCCAATCACATATCCTGTTTATAACTGCTTGTAAAGTGATGGTATAGGATACAGTGAGAATTGACCCTTCATGTTAGCAGCCCATAATTGTTGCATACAGTATAGAGATCTCTATGTTTTACTCTGGTGTTTACTTAGCGATTCAGGAAGACACCAGCTTGCTATTTACATGTGAGCTTGGTGCGTCCTGGGTCACAGAAGTTCCAAGCTTTGGCCAATGGACATAGCTAAGCATACAGTGAGAATAGGTAGGTAGAGGTGTAGGATCTACGTCATTCTGTGGCGCACGCAGGGGGGGTTTCTGAGTCTCCAGAAACCCCCCCTGCGCTGACTAAGTGGCCGCTATAGCTGCACTTTCCTATACAGCAGCCGCAGCGCTGTCAAAGAAGCGTCCGCGGCGGTGCTGTAGTGTATACAGCACCGCCGCGGACGCTTTTTAGACAGTGCCGCGGCTGCTGTATAGGACAGCGCTGAAGAAACGGAGCTGCTGCGCATGGGTGGGGTTTTTTTTGGGTCGGGGGGGGAGCCTCTCCCCCCCCCCCCGACAATCCTCCGTTCGCCCCTGTCATTGGCCACCAAAGGGTTAGGACAGGGCATGGTGTAAATTCCATGTGCTTAACATTGACCGGGAAAGTCTAGAGAGTCAAAGAAAATCCAGTTTTGGGCCTTAATTTCTAAATATATCAAGGGGTAGGTGGTACAGAGCATAAGATGTCCTGTTTTAAATAAAAATAAAAATGTTTACTACCTTGACCTATTATTGTCTTCTCTGGAGCAATTTTGGGCTTGTAGGATATAGTTACAAGTTACCCCTTGTGCTTCCTCATGTACAAAATTTTATGAAGCTTCGTAATTCACTCTTTGTCTTGGGCCCACAAATGTCTTAATGTGGACCTAAGTAAATTCCTGTAAGTAGCTATTAACATTTATTTGCATACCCAGATGATGCTCAATTGAAGATGAATGATGAGCAGGGATTACTTGGTTCCAAATCAGGGAACTGTCACTGTACAAAATAAAAGTACAAACACGTTACAGGTGTTACTTCATTTTGCAGCGCGGATCAATAAAAGTGATATAAATGAGATATCTTCCCCAGCTGGAAAAAAAAAAAGATTGAAATGTTCTCAGAAGATGTTTCATCCTTGAGAAATATGTAACTTAAAAAGACTGTAACCTATATATTTTCTGTTGGTCTGAAAGTGAAATGTATTTTATATTTTCATCTAGGTGTCGCCTGTAGTGGATTCAGAGAGTTGTATTTTCATAAGATGACATTAAAGTAATCTCACAATACTTATCATAGTTTAGCCATGAATCCGTCAATACCCTTTTCTCTGAGAAAAATCGTGAGGTTCCCCGTGGTGCGCAATTTAACTTTGCAAATCTCTCACATCTGCAAGAAAAACAGTATAGAAATATTTATAGCAACGGGAGACGATAACCGATGGATATATTTATATATTACATTTTCAGGGGATAAATGTGAGATCATTTCTCGAGAAAACAGATGATAATGAACTGATCAGGTTGTGTTCCTGGATTGTCTTTTTTTTTAAATTTAAACCCATGCTCTTCCCCTTTGTAATAAGGATCTTTGTATCTGTGCCTCTCACAATACACCTCTTGCAATTTATCTAATCTGTGTGCCGGTGTCTAGTTAAAGGACAGTTCCTGCCCATTTCACTGAGATCACTCATTTTAGAAATAAACTCCATAACGGAATTGCATAAATGAATCAGTGGACTGAAGTCACGCTTTTGATAGGAAGTTGACTTCATAGTGAAAACTTGCAAGCTGGATGGTTTCCATGAAATTAAGTCACATGTGGAAAAACAGCCATTAGTTTGAAACAATGGTTCCCCCAGTCTAGTTGTAGGTCTCACAGCCAGCAAGCAAGGAAGTGAGAAAATACCAGGAATATGGGTAGCCTTTATAACTTGAGGTATACCCAAGTATATAAAGCCACCATTTACAACACAAAGTTATTACTGTGTAGTATTTAAATATTGTATAGAAACATTTAAGAACAGGAATTAAACACGAGCCTGAACTGCAAACGTAAACTGCGAAAGCTAGACACAGATTTCAAACAAAAAAATCGAGGTCAATGGCATTTGTACCTGTGAACATGTTCGAGCCCATTGGACCAGGTGAAATGTCATCAAAATTTTAAACTGGTTAAAATTTTCAAGCATTTTAAGTGTTGTCAATTTTGTAGCCTGTGATGCAGAGTTTTGTCATCGGCTATTTGTTTTCTCTTTCTGAAAATGCAGAATCTTTATGGCACTGGCTACACTAGCTGCTGTGATTATCATCAGCTATTTATGTAGCTGATTCCGCAGCGCTGTACAGAGAGCTCACTCATATCAGTCCCTGCCCCATTGGAGCTTACAGTCTAAATTCATTAACATACAGACACACGCACAGACCGGGAGTGACTAAGGATAAATGTAATAGCAGCCAATTAACCTAACAGATTGTTTTTATGTAGTGTGGGAGGAAACCGGAGCACCCGGATGAAACCCACGCAAATACGGGGAGAACATACAAAGTCCACACAGATAAGGCCATGGTCAGGAATCGAACTCATGACCCCAGTGCTGTGAGGCAGAAGTGCTAACCACAATGTTGTGTGGCCACTCCCTCAGAGGGCTGCGCTTGGCTGCCCATTACGTACCTCCCTTGCCCCAACATTCCCACCTGCGGGACAACGGGACAGAGCCCTAATATCAGGACTGTTCCACTGAAACTGGGACAGTTGGGAGGTATGTAATGTGGAGAAAATAGCTACCAATAGTTGGCCATAGTGCTCTACATTATTGCTTGAACTATCAGTATAGCATTGTTAGGAGCAGTGGCGGAACTATCATTAGTGCTGAAGGTGCCGCGCATCGGAGCCCATGGAGAAAATGGGGCCCGCTGCATGACAGATGCAGAGGGTCGGGGCCCTAGTTCCCTCCTTTCCACCTCCCTGCACCGGGGCCCACAGCTCACTAGTTCCACCTCTGGAGTTAAGAACTTTTACAAGCAGAACTAATACAGAAGACCATTCCCACTCCTTCAAAATATGTGCAGTGAATGGGCCTGCCACACTTCCTTCTAATCTCTATTATATTATTATATTTGTCTTATTAATAACATTAACAGTGTGTCTGATTTTCATCAGCCCAGGCAGTACTGGACAGTATTTTTTCTTTAAATATATTTCATGGAAATATGAAAGTATTTAAATTGAATGCTTGAATATCAGTTTCATTGTGTAAATTGTATCTTAAATATTGATGTCATCGCTAAAGATGTGTAGAGAATTAAGGAGAAAGCTTGAGGTTAGCACATGAAGTACAAGTAGACATTGATGGCCTAAATAAATAAATATATTCTCTTTTTTTTACACATAACTTTAGTGCTATTAAATGTTAGTTTTGTTCACCCTAATGTTCACATGAAAATAGATATAATAAAAATGTTACATATATACATATATATATATATATATATATATATATATATATATATATATATATGCAATGACCCAAATATATATTTGTGTGTCTGCAATTTTATTTTTTGCTATGTAGGTAATTTTATATTATTTTGTATTTTTTTTTACTTTAAATTAAGGAATAAAATGATGTGTGCATATTATATATATTGTATGTCTGCAATATATGGTATAACATGTGACCTATAATAGAATTTGAATTATGTGATAATAAAAAGCAGCTCAGAGGTAAATAAAATAAGGGCTGATTAATCCAAAGAGTTCCAAGCACATATCTACTGATTTATGAATAAGTCTTAGTCACAAGTGCAAAACCGCAAGTCAATATTTTACCCATTACTACCAACAATAAGCCATTGACTCTATTAGTTTACCCTGGGGAACTTCAACTAGTTTTCAGAGTTTTTGCTAATGATGTGCCCTGGTGAATTAATTAAGCAGTAATCACTGATGGCAAGAACATTAGCTAGATGTAATAACATTCCCAATTCTAGACAGGCCATTAACCAGCATTTAATACTTCATCCAAAAGGTTACAGATGCGCAGCAATTTCTTGCACGTGGAACAGGACAAAAGGGGGAAACAAGGAACTGAGTGTGTCTGAAGAAAGTGGAAATACTACTTAAAGGGCAAGGAGGTAAATGGAAAAATATGAAATATTTTTTACAAAAATCATAGTATATTTTTTATGTGTTGTTCAAAAAATCTATATCTTTAAATGCTGCATTTTTATTTAAAAGCAATTATTGTGTGTTTTAAAAATAAATAAATAAATAAAATATATATATTCTAGGGATGTTCACTGACCCCCATGTTTTGGTTTTGGTTTTGGATCTGTATTAGCTTCGTGTTTTGGTTTTGGTTTTGGATCTGTATTTTTAAAATAAAAAAAAATGCTAACAAATGCTAAAATCACATAATTGGCTCTTTTTTGTTCCTACATTATTATCAACCTCAATAACGTTAATTTCCAGTCATTTCCAGTCAATTTTTGTCTAGTGACAAGAACACTGCTACCCCTCCTGTTCCTGTATGATCAATGACACTGGAGACTGAAGAGTGACAAGAATATTGCTACCCCTGTTTCTTTATGAGCAATGGCCCTGAGCAATGGCACTGGAGAATGGAGAGGGACAAGAACACTGCTACCCCTGTTTCTGTGTGAACAATGGCACTGAGCAATGTCACTGAAGAATGGAGAGTTACAGGAACAGTGCTACCCCCCCTGTTTCTGTGTGAGCAATGGTGCTGGATCTGCTGGGGATGGAATCCAAAACTCGCGTGATCTGACAAAGCAACGATGACGTTTTGCCTTGATTCAGATCCAAGGAAGTGGGCAAGTACCGAAACATCTCGGCTCAGTACTCGGATTGGAGATGTTCAGGGAAGTTGCCCTAGGACATGCCCTACCCCAACTATAAATCTGTCCCCACATTTTAAATTTACCTCCCCTTCCAATACAACATGGTTTTGCCCAGGTGCAAAAATTACTCTTTTGTTGTACTTTGCTCTCCTTAATGACTCAGGCCCACAGATTTCTCCAACACTGAATGAAGCACTGTTCCATCCCTCATTTTCAAAATAACACTTACAATTTCTCCAAGTGTGTCTATATTACTTTTAGATACTTTTTAGATTGTAAGCTCTTGAGGCAATTTATTTTTGTTACAGTTACTTTATATCCATTACATGCACTTTTACCTTGTCTGGTCTTTAACTTATTTTCTTAAAAGCAGAAAAATTGGTGTTATTAAATATATTTAAATAAATAATGTCCGTAAGGTAATTTTTGTTAAGCCCATGTCAAGCTATGTGAAAATAAGAATTGCTGACCTGTAATATAGTGAAAATGACTCTCACTTCTCACATGGATGAACCATTTCTTTGCCGTCACCTGTGTAAAGTTTATGGCAATTATATAAAGAAGCAGGTGGAATACTTTACGCAAATATCTCAAATAAGATCTCTGCTTTGTTCCTTCAGGTGCGTTTCTAATTCATTTTTGGCAGCAAACAATTGCAATTTATTTAAACTATTTCTAACTTTATGCAAAAATATTTTAAAAACCATAAGCATAAAGTCACTTCTGATGGCAATTATCCCGTCAGTCCCACAAATTTATCCTTAAATTCTATGGCCTATGGGCCGGATGTTGAGCTTAGGAGCAAAGCAAAAAACAAAAAGGAGCAAATTTGCACCCGGGCAAACCATGTTACAATGCAAGGGTGCAAATTGATTTCTTTTTTTTTGCATGCAAGGAAAGTGCTGGCTGTTTTTTCATGTAGCACACAAATAATTGATAGCTTTTTTTTTTACACTGAAATTAAAGTTGATCTATGACATGCCATATCCTAACTATAAATCTGTCCCTACATTTTAAATTTATCTCCCCTACAATGCAACATGGTTTTGCCAAGGTGCAAATTTGCTCCTTTTCTCCCACATCCAAGCAAACCACACCCCCTGATACGTCCTTGCCACACCCACTTCCTGAAAATCAGTTCTTCTACAGTTGGGATTGTTGAGAGTTGTGATAACTGTTCATATGGCTGCAAGTGTAACAAACAACACATTTCTTTTCTGTGTGAAGATTATTTATTATTAGTAATCAGACAGTGTTGATATATCAGAAATAAATATCATATTAACTATAGCAATGCAAAACAACTTCAGTTCCTAGGTAGTAGAATCATTTTTTGGTCAAATAGACATCCAACGCTGCATAAACTTCATTTATTATAAAGAATCTGAGGTAATTGATCCTGCACAGGTCACACAGCCGACATATGTTCTGTATATTTTGTTCTTTGTGCGATTCCTTGTAGGCAACCAAAGATGTTTTTCCATTACTAGTTGTCAAACCGATCAATAATTATAAAAATATGAAAGAAACAAAGCACGCTGCCTCAGGAACAGTTGATTAGCAAAGTCTCATTCGCCATTTTTATTTACTGATGCCTATCAAAGAAGCAATCTAATTTTCAGTTTTTTTCCCAATTTACTGACATATTTCAGTACAAACACACAAAAGCTATTAATACAGGTGACAATAAGGGTGTAGGGTGACTGGGCAAGTTGTAATTAGACTGTGCTGTGACGTCAGAATGCCTCACATAAGCTGTGTAAAGATTTTAAGTTATTTAGGTGAAGGGATCGTGTGCAATTTGACAACATCTTAAAATAGTTTTGCTATGCGGACCTGCGGCCCTATAGAGCCTACACCTGCTTAGTCCAGTGGTCATGAGTTCAGACTAACCCTCTACATCTATACGTGAGAAGAACTTACATTTTTGACACCAAAAACCGTGAATCTCTCCATATAAGGGTTAGGAGGAGCAAAAATTCATACCGTACTCTTAGGCTGTGTACACACTACAGAAAATTTCTCTATCGTCTAACGATTTTACCAACGGCTGAAACAAATAAAAGTCCCGATCAGCATGCCGATTCATGTGTGCACACTATACACGTTTTACAAGATTTACCGTTCATCTGTCATAACCATGGGCTGAAAAGATGGTGACTCTGCACACTCCATAGAGATATATGGACACTGCCGGTCCTGAGTGCATACACACTGCAGGATTGGAACGACATCGTCCCATCCTTGAAAGAGATTTTGAGTTCGGTTTAAACAATCAACTCTAAGACCTACAAAATTAAACAAAACTGTAAGGTGACAGCCAACTTTTAGATGCCCCTGTAACAAAAAAATGAATACTTCTTTTTTGCAGTAGTCCAATGATTCTTCTTATCTTGCTTTATCCTTATTTTCAAAATATTAGGAGATATGTAAACTAAAAAAAAAAAAGCACAGTTATTGCATTGAAGCGTAAATTTGTGTGACATACAATTTAGTTTTGGATGGTGTATCTTAAATTATGATTAAATACGAAAGAAGTGCTTCCCTCTGATATGACGGAAAAATTCCAGGCCGTCTCTCGTCTCTGCTAATACAACTTTCCTTTTTAAAATTGGCAGCTGTATTGTCAATGTCTCATCTTAGAGTCTCCAGAGGGATGAGCCAGACTGGCGGAACACCAAATACCAGCTGGGTAGAACTCCAACTTTTATTATAGCAAGATATGCTCAAACTGGTTGCATATCGTTTCTCAAAACCATTTAATCAAATCGTCACTAAATTCAGAATTCCGTAATTTTTCAAATTTTAAATCTTTTCTAAAATATAGTCAAGAAAGTTCAGCAATGTTCGAGCTGGTTCACATATGTTCAAGCCTGTTTTTTGAACATGATTGTTTAACATTTTTTTATTTAAAAATATTATATATAAAGTGATTTAAAATAAAAATATTTAAGAATACTAATTTGAATGGCAAACTAACTGCGAACGGCAAGAATTGAACTGAGCACATTGAACAAACTGTGCTAATTGTGAACTGCCAATTCCAATCGTGGCTGCGACATCTGTACCATGAACATGTTAGTGGACATCGATCAAAGTGAATTTCAAATAATTTGAAATATACAAACAAGCTTTTCAAGCAAATTTTACCCTGACTTTTAAACTTTGGGCGATGTTCTCTAAAACCACCAGTGTCACAAATGTAGATAAAAGAAAATTGCAACTATTTGTCTGAAGGACAAATTCGCAATATTGGGCCAATAGTTAATTTTTTGGAAAAATCAATTCACAAACCTTTTATTATTGATTCACGTAAAAAATGGCTTTAAAAATGACCCTTTAGAATACAATTATACTTAAAAAACAACAGAGTAAAACATATTAACAGACAATTTTGTTCCGAATTCCAAATCTTTATCATTAAGACTTTGGTGCTATCAAAACCAGCCGCAAAAAACACTGAAATTCATAAAAGCTTGAAATTTTCTGAAAACTTTTGCCTTGTAATGGGAATCAATGATTTGATTAATTATTAGATGCCCTATGGATTACTATTTTCGAAAGTACTAAGGTGGCATAAATGTTACATACAATGTTATATGCAATTAAATTTTATTTTGTCTGACTTATACGTATGACCTCAGTAACATTACGGATGTAATTGTTGTTTTTTTTGTTTTGTTTTTAAGGTTATTTAAAGATTTTAGAAAGAAGAAAACTGCATCACTAATTACTGGGCTTCTCTGAGGCTGAAATCTTAAGCAGTATTTAGAAATCACAAGAGCGAGCTTGCAGAAATGTTTCTCATTATGTTCTCATCGCAGAAACAAAATCAAATGTTTTATGATGACGTATATAATTCGGAGAGGAGAACCAGCTGCAAGGAAGCAGGATGCTGTTTCAAGCAAGGAACTATGCTTGTGGTTATTTAAATACCAGGTAATTAAGATGAATAATAAGAGGTGCTGTGTACATAGGATCTAGCTCTTCAAAGCCATGACAATGGACTCATTTATTATTATTATTATTATTTGTAGTAGTAGTAGTAGTATTATTAGTATTATTATATTTTATATAAAGTGACAACATATTTTACAGTTACAGACTAGAACAAAAATAAAGTAAAGGAGGTGACCACCAAAGCAAAATAGTAAATGATAAACTTTCCTTGCAAAATTGTGGTAGTTTTATGCTTAGGATACCTTTCCATAGGCAACCCGAGTTTTTTTTTCCTAGTGCCTGGAAACCCCCCTCCAAGCCTGGGGCACTGTATAATTGAGGTGGCTGGACCCTGCCTCCGCTTCACACGGCTCTGCTTGAAAAGGGAGAGCTGTGTGCACCTAACAGTAGTGCACGCAGCATTGCCCATGTATATTATGGGGATAGGAAGAGTTGGAGAGCAGCCAAGCACTGTCTAAAATTAAAGCCACGCCCCCATGCATGCTGGTCACGCTCAATGGCGGCGTGGTGTGGAAACCCCCTCTACAAATCCTGTGTTTGCCCCTGCTTTCCTTAGGGACATTGTCAGCCAAACGCTCCATGCTGTGGTTTGCAGGAGAAGTTTGAATTTTCTCCAATGCTGACACCCTTTGTGTTGAGAACTCTAGAAAGATGGTAGAGGCAGCCAACCAATCAGCTACCTTCAACACAGAAGTGTCAGCAACTAAGAATTTTGAAATTCTGCTAAAAGCCAAAGTTTGAGAATGATCCTCTGCTACGGTGCTGACAAGGAGTGGCTATCTTACATATGAGAAGGTTCTTGAACCCAAAGATTGTAAGCTTGCGAGCAGGGTTCTCTTACCTCTCTGTCTGTATGTATTACCCAGTATTGTTTTATTAATGTTTGTTCCCAATTGTAAAGCGCTACGGAATTTGCTGGCGCTATATAAATAAATGATGATGATGATGATCATTAGACGCCCCCCAACCAGCATTCAGACAGTTGGGGCAAAGGAAAATTACTAATAAAATTACAATTAAACATTTAGTAATGGTGAACATTTTTTAAAAGAGGAACTGTATCCAAAATGTATCTTTTCATATGGTCACATGTTCTGTTTTACCATTTCTTGGAACAAGAAAATTGTCAATGAACGGCTCACTGGGTGTTTCCATATTTCTACAAATATACGAGTCACATTCCAAGTCACTGAATTTTCTTACAATTTTGTATATATATTTTTTTATATTTCTTTATATTGTCTAAATGTCCAAATTGAAAATGATATTTTAGGTTAGTAAATGTGCACTGTGATGATATCAGCACGTTTGGGTCGGAACCCAGAGGAAAGCTCTGGTATCTAAGGGTTAGGGATCATGCAGACAAAGAGAGAGAGGATGGATACAACTGTATCTTTAGTGCAAAAGATGAACCTCAAATGCAATCAATATTCAATATTTAATAACGCGCTTTAAGTCAATTTCCCAAGTGCTCACCACACTCCGAATAACCCTTAATAATTTCCTAGTGTTTTAAACCAAAACTGCTATTAAAATGAACAAACTTTTTCTGAACACAAACCAAGTTATGTTAAGCTGGCCTGGCCAAGCTGTCAGTCTCTATGCTTTCAATTGTAACTGCAGCTTCTTACATCTTACTTGATGGTCCCAGTCGCTGGGCCAAAAGCTCTCTGCCAACTTGTTAGAGTTCTGAACCACAGTCTTCCTATTCCAGCTCACCAGTAGAACAGACCTACAAGCAGCTCCAGATGGAGCAGAGGGTATTGGCAGTAAGAGAGATAGACATGATGTGTACCACAGATGAATCTTAGTTGCAGGAACTGGCAAAGAAATCACAATGAAGCTGGTGAGGAACAAGACTCTACACCAAGCTCAAGAAATCCTGGAACACAATGAAGACTTCCCTGCAGGCCATTTTTAGGGGGTCCAAATTTTCCACTATGGGAATCCCGCTCTGCAGAATAATCCACAGGTCAGCGATGCAGGGAGTGGCCGAGAGGTTTTAGTCCGATGGAGATGGACAGGATTGAGGATTCTCTCCATATGTAGTTCTTTCCTGTTGGGCGTTCAGGTCTGTCAAAGTCCAGGGAAGAACAACAGTGACTCAAACCAGTTAATTGACTTCCTAATTCCAAATAATGGAGAGCAACTCCTCATTTCAGCCCCTTACTAGTATTTATGACATTGAAAGGGTTGAAGGAGTTGCTAATTTCCTGTGTCTGTGATGAGAGGGGGGGGGGGGGGGGGGGGGTGGAGCCCAGGAAATATAAAAGCCATCATTTTGTATGGCCATCATTCTGCAAGTTCATCCACCTGGCTCTATTTAAGAAACTAGGTGGTTTCAGTTCATATACAAGTTGGGTAATAATTTCTTAAACACCGACAACCCCAAAAAAGAATAAATATTCTTAACTATTAATGAACATAATTAAATCCACTTCATCAAGATAAGTTGATAAGACGACAGCAGGATGGAATGTTCACTGTAGTCCGTCACACCGACCATGAAAACAACCCCCAACAATAAGTGTGTGAAGTCATTGGCTGACCTGATGGTGAAAGCAAGGGCTTAAAGGCCAGTTGTAATGTGTGATCAAGTCAGTCTTCCTGGCACATGAACATCCTAATCTGCCCAGTATAGCTACCGTCATTCCTATCAAGTTCTCTTACTGATTCAGATGTTCACCAACCTCAAGTGGACAAACAGCTGGGTGGCACCATATGTGGCCAACTCTAAGACCTACAAAATACAACTGAGCAAATGGTTAGAGAACTATCTGGGATATCGTGAGTAATGCAATTCTGGAACAGCTGAAGTATAAGTTTGAATGAACTCTCCTATTAAGTAACTCTTCTCATCTACTCCTTTGTGTTACATTAAGTCATTTTGAATTGTATTTACTGGTTATTTATCCAGTATGGTAGAAAAATGAATATGGTAAACAAACATGTAGAACACCCAGTACATTAAATTATAAGCGTGTTAGGATGGGAACAGACAAGTGCAGATGCCATAATGATCCCCTTGACAGCAGTATTTTGTGTATTTTTAAAGGGGTTTTATTGTTGTGAAAATTCCGTGGACAAAGGTTCCAAGGACCAAAATTATTCTTATCTCCTTCATATAAATAAGTATCAAATATAACGTTTCCCTTCAAAATCAAAGTTAAAAAATACTTTTTATTATTTATTGGTTAATAAAAAGCTCAATTGACTGAAATGCAATTGCTGCCTGCTTCATATTTTTGCATTATCTGTAAAGAGAGATTTAACATCAAATGATCTGTAAACAATATCATTAGCAAACAATTGTTTTGGGGGAGAAAATAGGACAGGGTAAGTAAAATAATAGTCATTTACAAATTCTTGTATGAAATGTTGACATTTCTAGTGTAAGTACTACATTAGCTGCACAAAATGCTTTGATTATAATTTCACTTAATAATTGATATTTTATTGAATTGTGCATTTGAAAGGGATGAAATACTGTTTTATGAGAGTGCAATCACAGATATTGTTGAATTTGTCTGAGCTTTGGCCTAGGTGATGTTTTTAGAAATTCCAGTTTAATCTTGTTTTACTTTCCATGCGTTAGATTATGTATAACACAGGCTCCACCAAATTACATGACATCACTCACTTATAAAGTAAAGCCCAATACATAAAGGTTTCAATGAAGAAGCAGCCCAGCTTATTATGATGATCCAAACTCTTTATCAAGTACAGTCTCCACCATTGTAACTATCTTTTACGCATTGACATCAATTAGTTGAGATCGGGGCCGGATTAAGGGAATGGAGGCCCCTGGGCTAAGGGGGCCTCCATTCCCCCGTGAGGGCTTTTCCCCCCATGATCCGAGCCGCCCCCAAGGCACTTACCTCCTCCTGGCATTGCAGTCCTTCCCCGGCGCACTGTACTCTCTTTACTGAGGAGATCTCGTGACAGTGAGACTCACAAGATCTCCTCAGTAAGGAGACTACAGCGCGGACCGCAGTGAAAGTGCTCAGCAGCATGGATCGCGCTGGGGGCGCCCCCGCCCCCGACCGATCAATACTGCTGCTGAGCACTTTCAAGGGCCCCCTGGATGCCCGAGGCCCCTGGGCTGTAGCCCAGTTAGCCCTATGGTTAATCCGGCCCTGGTTGAGATGGACCCAAGGCTCGATTCTGGTATTTGGTACGAGCACCAGCTGACAGGATTAAAGTCCAACTAGGTCCCACACGTAAATGGCCAAATTAGGCAAGATCCAGGTGTTTGACCTCTCAGGCATCATGGTAGGTTTTGGGACATACTTGAGCACACTTGTCATCATCATCATCTATTTATTTATATAGCACCACTAATTCCGCAGCGCTGTACAGAGAACTCATTTACATCAGTCCCTGCCCCAATAGAGCTTACAGTCTAAATTCCCTAACACACACACACACACACACACACACACACACACACACAGAATAAGGTCAATTTGATAGCAGCCAATTAACCTACCAGTAAGTTTTTTGGAGTGTGGGAGGAAACCGGAGCACCCGGAGGAAACCCACGCAACATGGGGAGAACATACAAACCCCACATAAGGCCATGGTCAGGAATCTAAATCATGACCCCAGTGCTGTGAGGTAGAAGTGCTAACCACTGAGCCACCGTTATGGTGTTGTACATGTTTTCATAATCCTTGTTTATTTTTGCATTACTTGTAATGTGAATTTTGAGCTAAATTAAAATGTGGACAAAAATAACATATGCCATAAAATTGTTTCAATACCTTGAATGGGAGGCGCAGTTTTTTTTTTTTACATAGATAAACATTTGCATGTTTATATGTCGCCAAATTTATTAGTATTATAAGAGAAAAATTATCCCCACTTACACTCCTTAGTCCTCCAACTCCTGCACTAACCCTGCATTGAAATAACTGTATCTCCCAGCTAAGAATTGTTTTACTCAAACTAGTTTTGGCTGTTACTCCAGATCTAGAGCTAGAAGCCAGATCCAAAATCTGGAGCCGGCGAAGAGCAGATTTATTTTTTAACTATTCTCCAGAGCTAGGTGGAGCTGGAGCTAGCATACCGGGGCAGAAGGGGAGCTGAAATCAGTGGCTTTGGGGCAGGACCGGATTAACCATAGGGCTAACTGGGCTACAGCCCAGGGGCCTCGGGCATGCAGGGGGCCCTTGAAAGTGCTCAACAGCATTATTGACCGGTCGGGGGCGGGGGCGCCCCCTGGCGCGATCAATGCTGCTGAGCACTTTCACTGCGGTCCTTCCCCGGCACGCTGTAGTCTCCTTACTGAGGAGATCTCGTGACTCTCACTCTCACGAGATCTCATCAGTAAAGAGCGTACAGCGAGCCGGGGAAGGACTGCAATGCCAGGAGAAGGAGGTAAGTACCTTGGGGGCGGCTCGGCTCACCGGGGAGGCGGCTCGGATCACGGGGGGCCCTCACGGGGGAATGGAGGCCCCGTCAGCCCAGGGGCCTCCATTTCCTTAATCCGGCCCTGCTCTGGGGCCTCAAGTTCAGCTTTGGAACCTCTTTCTGTTACCTTACAATTTTGAAGTATAATATTTATATCAAGTTAACACTCTGCAGCATACGCCCTGAATCTTTACACAGCCATATGTTGCACTAGCCTCATACATAGAATTGAACCAAAGTACATTTAACATACGTCATATGTCGACTGTAAAATTCATCCAGCTATCATCAAACCCAGTTTATATGCATTTTGTAATAAGTTCGACATTTGGGACATTGATGAAGCAAATTGCAATACAGAGATGTGAAACTCTTCAAAATGTAACATGTTTATTATTGCCTTACTTTATCTTTAATGCTGTTGTTGTTGTTGTTTTTGTTGTTGTTGTTTTTGTAAGACACAAGTATACAGCAATAGCTGTAAGAACAGGTAGGAGGGAGCAGCCAACTGTCTTAATTCTTGTGAGAAAGATCTAATTTTAAATGACTATCCTACTATAAGTAACTAAGACTGTACATGATAAAGAGTTTGGATTCACATAATAAGCTGGGCTGCTCCTTTATTGAATCCTTTATGTATTGGGCTTTACTTTATAAGTGAGTGATGTCATGTAATTTGGTGGAGCCTATCTTACTCCATGTCCTCATTTCAGGGACTGTCAGGATGTATGTCCTGCTTCATACTGTCTACTCGTAAAGGGGGTGCTGCGTACACCTAACAGTCCGTGCACCTGACAGCACTGCAGCAATGCCCATGTACTTCATGCTTGCCAACTCTCCCTGAATGTCAGGGAGACTCCCCGAAATAGGGGTGATCTCCCTCACTCCCTGAAGAGTCTGGCATTCTCCCTGATGCTGAGCCAGTACAAGACGTGGTTGGCTTCGCTATCTGTGGCATGAGGATACACTTCAGAATTTGTGTCCATGTATTGATGCCTTTGGAGGTGGCCATTTTCATGGAGACCAAGATTTAATCAAAGACTGACAGGTAAGGCAACATGACTTCAGTAATGGAGACAGAAATGTAAAAGACACTTCCGTCTCTAGAGATTCATGAGCTCTCTTTCTTAAACACATAGTTGCCTACTCTCCAAGAATGTGCGGGAGACTCCGGCATTTTCTGGGAGACCTCCCAGGCTCCCGGTAGAGCAGGAAAACCTCCCGGTTCTCACCTTCGCAATAGATAAGTGGCAGGTGGGCGGGACTTAATGATGCAAATATTGCGTCATCTTAGCCCCGCCCCCTGTTGTACTTGGCCAAAACTGTGGCAATTGTTTAGGGGTGGGGCCAAAATGATGTGATTCATCAAGCCCCGACCCCGCACGCCCACCTTCCCCAGGATCTCCCTGAAGCCAACGAGAAAAAGTTGCCAAGTATGATGTACTTTATAGGAGAAGGGAAGAGCGGCCTGATGCCCCTCCTCCCCACTTGCTCACTACAGGTACAAAGCAGTGGGGTGTGCAGCACCTGAGGGTGGGGGCATACCAAGGAGTTTGGGCATCTGAGGGGTGACTAGGTGCCTACTAACATTTCACTGGCCTTGGTCACGATTCATTTTGCAAATGTTCTAAAATGAATGTATTACTGTCAATGAAGGTAAAACGCCTAGATATGAGGATTTCCACATACAAGTTGTGTTTTTGTCTTTCAAATTGAAGCTTGTGTGTATAATAAAGGACACTATAAGTCACTGAGGCAATTGATGACCTGTATAAAACTACCGCCGGCAGCCGTATGCTTTTATATCACTACAGAACTCCTAAGTGACTTCTAATGTGCTTTTATAACACCGTAGGGGGTACATTAGCCATTTATATCTCACAGAAGTTTGTAGATATATTAAGGTCATTTATCTAGTAAATACTCATATTTCATCAGATTACATTTTAGATAATTATTAGTGTCCCAGACTATTCAACTATGTTCTTATTCTAGTTATGTAATCAGGGTCGTGTGAAGTCAGAGTTGTTGCGTCCACTGCAATTCTGCCGAGTTCTGGCTCATAACTTCCCTGTGAATCCCTGTGAAGGTCACTCAGATTGGGAAATTGAAAAAAAGTAAACTGCCCCCCTCTCTTTAAAGTAAAAGAAAAGAATAAGTGAATAAATAAAGAAATAAAAGGTCTGTTATTTTAATGGGACATGGTTTGTGGAGAAGCCCACTCACTGTCTGTAGTAAAACATTGCCCACATTCAGTGCACTTCATTAAAAAAATCTGCTTTAAAAACCAGACAAACCCCACATCCTCAAGCAGCACCATCATCATCATCACCATTTATTTATATAGCACCACTGATTCTGCAGCGCTGTACAGAGAACTCATTCACATCAGTCCCTGCCCCATTGGAGCTTACAGTCTAAATTCCCTAAGATACAAGGGGAGAGAGAGAGACTAGGGACAATTTTTATAGAACCCAATTAACCTACTAGTATGTTTTTGGAGTGTGGGAGGAAACCGGAGCACCCGGAGAAAACCCACGCAAACACGGGGAGAACATACAAATTCCTCACAGATAAGGCCATGGTTGGGAATTGAACTCATGACCCCAGCGCTCTGAGGCAGAAGTGCTAACCACTTAGCCACCATGCTGCCCCACCAGTGCAAGAGAGTATGGACTGGCTTCTCCTAGAGCAGAGGGGGTCGCTGTGATACAGCGATAACCAACCGCGGGATAGTCAGAATGGGTCTGAAAAAATCAGAGGGCCCCCCTGCCAAAGAGTACCACCACATGCGCTAAGCAACGCTGGGGCTCTCTCCATCCCCCTTTAAGAAATAAGAGTGGAGCAGCAGAGTCTCATTCCTAGCCTATGGCTGGTCACCGCTGCTTTGTGAACTGGGTCAGTGTTTCCCCATTCTTCAGTTTTATTATTATTAATTATAATTTTTGGGCAAATTGTGAGCTATTTGCGAAATCATTTTGTTGGCGACGAATCTCTGAAATACAGAGATTTTCAGAGTTAGCTGATTTGATTTATCCATTTGTAACGTGTATGATATTTATACAGCCATAAAACCGATCCCAACATTTTTTTACACTAATTTAATCACTGGGTGGCAGTCTTTCTTGCTGTTTTTGTACGCAACCTCAGCAGATCCAGCAAGATAAACTATGCCCATAGGTTTTTAAACTACCAAAAAAATGAAATAAGACTGGTACTTAACAAATGTTTTAAAGCCTAATAGGTCATTCTTATGGCAGCTGTCTAATGAAATACTTGACTCATTTTACAACCATCCCTGGCTTTGTGAAATACATATAGTCGACAGAGCAGCATTTAACGTGACCCCTGGGGTTGTAGATATAGTGATTGTCAGGCGAAGTGCTTACCTATTAGTCACAATCTAGTTAGTTATAGTTCACCGATAGCATCAACAGCAGAAAACAGTTTTTATGTCTTTAAAGTTGATACGTGATAAGAGCTGAACTTTTAAAAAATCCAAGAAAATAACAGTAAAGTTTAATGATGCATTCCTCCGAAAGACTGACAAATCCCCAGCCAAAGTATTGATTCTGTAAGAATTTATTAAAGAACACTCCACACTCCGTGTCATTACAGTCCATGTCTGGCTGGGGGAATCATGTAAAATAGATGTTTAAATGAGTAGTAATAGGCAGACATAAAGCGAGTATTGATGTGTGTCGTGAAGGGTGAAATAGTAAAGCGCATAAATACATATAACACATTGAAAGGGAGAAAAAAAAGAACCCAGCACTTTCAAAATGTAAATCTGCTTTGACTGTTAGTAAAGTGTGAGCTCTGAAAAATATTTATTCCGCAGAAGTATTATGTTTTTCATGCGCATTTCTCATTGACTCGTTAGCCAATGACAAGGCTGGGGGGGGGGAAGGGTTCCAGGACAGACGTGTAGGGTGATTAAGGTTTCAGTTAATTGTTATTGACCTTGGAGCACTGATCATTTAGGGCGAGCCTCGTTAGAGTTGTCCCGTGAATGTTCTCAAAGAAGTCAGTTCTATGAAAACATAAACAGTGAAAGAAACAACATCGGAGGTTAAAGATATATATATATATATATATATATATATATATATATATATATATGTATATAAATACAAAAAAGGAGCGCCAAACATAGTGTGATAACGTCAATAGCAAAAAAGTGACCATATATTCCAAATTGGTCCTGTACCAAGAACAGAAGATAAAATCGCTTATCTGGACAATAGTATCCCTTGGAACTCCCATTGTTATAAATGGATATGGCATGGTTTTTGATTAAAAATCTTTTATAGAAGGATATTCATTTGCATGTTATGAACACACTACACTATTATTTGCTATTTTCCTAATGAGTTCTAGTATTGGATAAGACGCAGAAGGTCTAAGTTACTCGAGAGGAAACTTTGGGAGTTCCAAGGGATACTATTGTCCAGATAAGCGATTTTTATCTTCTGTTCTTGGTACGCGACCAATTTGAAATATATGGTCACTTTTTTGCTATTGACGTTATCACACTACGTTTGGCGCTCCTTTTTTGTATTTATCTAGGTGTCACATCCGCAATTGATGTATAAAGTGAAGCAGCCTACTGTATGTGATTTTTTTATATAAGCAAAATATATTCACGTGACTGTGTTATTGCACTGAGCGCCGTTGTCTTTTATCACTGTTTATATATATATATATATATATATATATACAAGTTAACCCGTGCATGATACTCATGCATTCTAGTCAAATCAAGCTACTTAAGGTGTTAAAAAGGTTCTTGTCATGCATTTGGGCCATAGCGCAGGCCTCAACCACCAACCACTCCCCACTGTCACCCCCGGCAACCACCAACCACTCCCAACTGTCACTTCTCCTTCAAGAAATATATATATATATATATTTTAAATCTTTATAAACACTTTTAACAATAACAAATTAAATTAACAAATTAAAAAACATCTTAGTATACCAAATTGCAGCCCTTTCTGAATTTTTTTTTCACACACACTAAGAATTTAGTAGGTCAGTGTATAACTCCGCCCAGCAGGTGGCGCTGCAGCTTGGTTTTATTTTTTCCACACACACACAGACAGACTAACACACACCACTAGACATTTATATTATAGATATATATATATGTATATATATATATATATATATATATATATACACAATTATTCACAGTGGTCAAACTGGTGGTGTATACGGTGCCATACCACCACTTCTCCTACTGCCCTGTTTTTCATACTGCCAAATTCCATTCACTTGCGTTCCCATTGCATTTTTCCTACCACCACTTGTAAATTTCCACCTTGTAATATGTATTACAATAGACACTGAAAACAGAGACGTAGGTAATAACTTGTGCTTGAATGGACAAACACGTTTTGCCAGTTTATTCAGCTACTGTCCTGACTGTGTTGTTTGTGCCCTAACCTGGACTTTGGTTAAACCTATATCTTGGAAGTCCAAAGGAGAGGCAAAATAGTGACCTAAGTAGCACTCCAGGTACACATAAATGACGGATTAATAAACCTATATCTTGCAAGCACTCCATCTGAATTTATTTCCTGTGGTCTTGCCTCAGTGGCACAGCTGTGTTCTGTCTGCGGTATCTGGAGTGTGCTATCATCAGATCATCCTTTGCTCTGTGTCGATGAGTTCTGAAAGTCATTTTCTGCTTTGTGTACTCACCAATAAAATGTGACTTTGTGCATAATCCTCCCAGCTCAGCCTGAATTCCGTGAGCACAGGCAGAAAGTGAATTTTAATCTAGGGAGCTGTCCTGAAACCGTGCATCCTTTTTGAATACCCAGGCAGCCCTACAGCTAAATAAGGTTTGCAATTGGTGTTGCCAACTGGGTGGCAAAACTGGGACTCAGTAATGTTATTAATAGGATAGATACACTGGTGGTGCTGAGCCATCTAGGATCAGGGGGCGGTGTTACCCCTTGCTAAGAGTTGTGTCAGAATCTGTATAAAAAGGAGCTCTGTTTGACCACTATTATACCATCTGTAACTTCTGGAAAGATTGCTAGTACCACAAACCAGTGTGTGTAACTGTCCTTATTAGGACAATTGAGCTAATAAAATATCACTGCTTCAAGATCCTGCTTTGACGCCTACTTACCGCGGCAATTCCTGTGATTGGCAGATTAGCCAAATCTAATCCGTTATTAGGCTGTTCTGAGATTGGGACCCAACATTCCAGTACCAACGGTCTGTCCATTACCTGCAGCTCTGGCCAGTGTGATAGGCCAGGGGGAACCTTCTACAGCAACCCTAATATAAAGGAAGGTGTACCAGCCAGGTGCCCAGCAAAGAGGTAAACTAACAGCGAAAGTTACCAAGAAGGAACCTGTGCTAGTTGCCAGCGAAGGAGTCTACTGGTGGCGGCATGCTCCTCCTACTGTGGCAGGAGGGCGCATTTGGGATAAAGAAGAGGGGACGGTGGCAAGGCAAGCCCAACCAACCGGTCCCCAGCAACTCAACAGACAGGGTGGCATAGGAGATCCATTCTGTCACAGATTTTTCACCATCATTATTGTTTATTTGTAAGGCACCGAAAAACTCTGCAGCGCTGAACAATCAGCGATACAAATCATACAAATCATACAAAACGTACAGAAGAGGTTGACGGTGGAGGGGTAGACATGGGACAAAGGGTAGAGAGGGCCCTGCTTGTGACAGCTTGCACACTATTGGAGTGTTTATGCTTAAATTAAACTATGGGTACCATGTTCTCTTTCTGCAGCAGATTGCCATGTTAGTAGGGAGGTGCTTCTCTAACACAAAAGACACAGCATGACTGACAGTTGGGCAGACTTGCTTTGCAGAAATGTACTGTGTGGATTGCTTGGATCATACTCAGCTGCAGGGCCAGTGATTTCAGCTGTCAGTAATATACTGAGGAGGTAATACGTTACTTTTTAACAGAATTGCAGTAGAATGTCAGCTTACTAGTAAACAATGTATTCTACGTTAATGGTTTATATCTGAAAATTTGGGGTTTAGTGGTCCATTGATTATTATTCATGAAGAAAATGCTACCTTGCTGGTTTGTGCAGATGTCCTACTAAATGATTAGATACACTCTCCGAGGCTTTGTTTATTCTCACGTATCTGAAGCTGATGCCTCGTATGCATTGCCCATGGCACAATGCTGCTGCCACATCACCACCTCGTCGTTATTTGTTTCCCAAGAGCTAAAAGCTGTCCACACTGCACTTTCAAACCCAGTGACGTGTCTAAAGTGACATTGTTGTTTAATTAGTGAAAGTCGTGGAATGCTAACGATGTGCTGTCTAAGTGTGTAACATGATCCATTGTGATTGTCTCAGGATGGAACGCCCAACTTTCTGCTAATACAGAAGAGAATCACATACTGTAAGCATTGTTGATATCATCTCTTAAATAAATGTATATTGTCCAATCCAGTTGTGGGTTTCGGAGTAAATTAAAGTTCACTTATTAAATTTTTCTGTTATAGAAAATAGTACAGTAAACAGCACAGTTTCAGTACTACCTCCCAAATGTCCCGATGTAGGCGAGACAGTCCCAATTTGAGGGCTCTGTCCCACCATCCTGATCAGGACAGATTTGTCCCGATTGGTGGGAAAGTTGGGAGGTAGTCTGTTTACCGCTGTCTAAGCAGCAGTGAATGGATGATGGAAATGGTGTTTGGAGGGGAGTACAGGTTAGCCTAGCACTTCAAAGGCACTAGGCATGCCTCAGGGATGTGACCACGCCCTACTGTGCCATGGTCACGCCCCCTTTGTGCTCAGCTGCTCTTCTATAGAACCATTCACATCAGTCCCTGCACCATTGGATTTTACACTCTAAATTCCCTACCATGCACACTATGGTCCACATTTGTTGGAAGCCAATTAATATACCAGTGTGTTTTTGCGACTGAGAGGAAACTGGAGCACCCAAAGGAAACCCTTGCAAACACGGGAAGAACATACAAACTCCACGCAGCTAACCGCTGTGCTGCCCTTGTAAAAGTGGTGGGAAGCTACCATCAAACTGATCGGAAAGATTGTGACGTCAAACGCACCTTTATACCAAACAAAGTTCATACATCAAACTTATTTTATGCTGACTTTTGTTGTTGTTTTTCTTCTGCCAATGCAGGTCCTGGGCTAACTTATCTCCATGTTTCATTATATAGAGACTTTGGAATATTGATGTGATTTCTATGGAAATAAATATATGCTTGACTATACAGTATAATCTTATGTATTTTTCTGTCTTTAAAAACTCTATGCTTTTTTTTGTTAGTAATGAAACGCAATCCACAAAATAAGCAACTGCATTGCAATAGAAGATTAGCATTCAGATTTAAAATCGAATCCCCTACAGGAATAAATACGGTCAACTCGGCGGCTTCTCGACTCAATGCTTTATTCTGTATTATTTTCCGAGGACGGAGCAAGCCGTGCTAATATTAGTTAATGTTTGTCCTCTCCAGGTATTCTGGCACTCATTTACATAAAAATATATATGAACAAAAAATCAACGCAACAAAATATTTCATGGAGAAATACAGGAACACAAAGGTGTTTTATAACGCCCCCCGCGCTTTTAGTACAGTAGAGTGAATAGGTTTTCAAGCTAAAAGCCTTTTCTTTTCTTAATACAAGAGAAAAGCTTCATTTTTCCCCAAACACAGCTAAAAAAAAAAACATGTTGTGTAGGTGGCTTCCTCATTAACTTTAGAAAGGCTACAAAATCAAAAGCTTTGGACAAATGGATTGCCAATAAATGTCCATGAGAAAGCTGGACAGAGACAGGTGTCACTAACTAGCACAAGATATTTCATACAGAAGAGAACCTGCTCTACTCTGGTATTTAGGGTTTGCTAGAAACAGCTGTTGCAATGCTGCTTAATCACTGCATGCTCCGTATTCACAAAGTATGGATGATAAATGGGTTTCCCTGCTATTAATGAGTTCTCCAGTTAAGCAGTTGTGAGTCACCGCACTCCAGTGTTTATACACGGGATGATTTATAACACGCTTTTGGACAGGTTGAATTTAAAGATATGCTCAGGTGTTTAAAACACATTTCGGGGGGAAATTCGCAGGAATGAAACACTGGCGTGCTCAGAGCACTTTCTTTTCCTTTAAAGCTACAGAGACGTTGGGGAATGCACGTGAAACATGAAAGGACATAAAACAGCCGGCCATAAGTCTATACCTGCCAGAACGACGCATTTCACCTGGGACACAGGAGGGGGGGAAAAAATTGATGAGAGTTTTTGGTGTAAAAGTGTTTCCGTTTTTATTTTTTATTTTGCAACAAATCTACTAAGCATCCTGCAGCATTTTCAATTCCCTGATCCACCCAGGGGACCAACTGTATTTTCTGACATCATAGTTACCTATACATTGCAATAAATCCCCAGTGGAAATTGTGGTCCAACCAGATGTCGTTCAGAGTTTTTTTCTGTGCCTGCGTCTTATTTAAAGCCGTGTCTGGTGATTTTCTGCTACAATGTCTCATTTTCAGACAATTTAAAACAACGTTTACGTTCTATTTTTTCGCTTGATCCTTTAAAAAATGTATATAAGTGTTCTGTTGGAGTATTTTATTTCTTCAAATTCCAGCGATGTGGTTTAAGATAAACAAATTGGTTATGACAAATAGAGCCTTTCGAATCAATTCATTTAGGTTACGTTGAAATATAAGTGGGGGGCATTTAAATAGAACATTGCGTAAAAGGTGAAATTGGCTCAAAAACATTTTTATTTGATTGATTGATTTAGTTTTGAGAATTGGTGCCCATTTATACATTTTTGGAATATATTACGTACAGCTGTGCTATATGCCTGGTGGGATAAGCTCAATGGCCTTTACGATGCACCTGTATTCTGTTACGTTAAAAACATAATGGATTCAGCTTGAATAACTGTGAGCATAGGGGTCATTAACTCCTACATTAAACGTAAACTCAATAAATATTGGGATACTTGTGAATATTGCAAGTGTGCTAATTTTACTCCATACATACTTGTTGAACATGACATGTACACAGAAATGTCCTACAAACCAATGTCTCACAAATATATAGGATGCTTTTTCTTACATCATGTTCTGTTTTACAAAGCCCTCATCTGATTGAGCCCTAGGCTGAGTGCACACTACCGGTTATTCCCTTGATTATCGGGCCAATCACACTACAAACGACCATTAGGTCCGATATCATATCTGATAACTTGGGGCAGCACGGTTGCTCAGTGGTTAGCACTTCTGCCTTACAGCGCTGGGGTCATGAGTTCAATTCCCAACCATGGCCTTATCTGTGAGGAGTTTGTATGTTCTCCCTGTGTTTGCGTGGTGTTCCTCCGGGTGCTCCGGTTTCCTCCCACATTCCAAAAACATACTAGTAGGTTAATTCCTGCTATCAAAATTGACCCTAGTCTGTGTGTGTGTATTAGGGAATTCAGACTGTAAGCTCCAATGGGGCAGGGACTGATGTGAATGAGTTCTCTGTACAGCGCTGCGGAATCATTGGCGCTATATAAATAAATGATGATGATGATGATGATGATGAACTTCTATCCGGATAAGCCAAGTGTGTTGGTAAAAATTCTCATTAGAGCAGGGCCCCAAGTTGTATATCTACTCTAAACACTTTTAATGGCTCACTAGACTACACCAATCTACATCCAGACCACTATGCTGATCCTTTAGCTCATTGATTCCTTTGCCTTATTATAGAATAACGTGGAGGGCTTATTTAGCTGCCATTAATTGTGCTTTGTTAATCTTTAAGAGGAAGGGTTCAAGTTTCCCGTCATCTACTGACATGTGAGCTCTATCTTGGTTACTCTTTCCAGCTTCCAGTCATGTCATATGGAAATCAATTTAAAAGCAATTAGCTCAATCTAGTGTTTTCATGCGTGTCACAAAGACCTTTAGATCTGTTTACAATAGGATTTCAAGTTTGTTAACCTAGCAAAATCAGTATTAGTTCCTTTGGGGGGTTTTTAACCCGCCAGATTCCAGAATCCCCAACTCGTCTCCAAAGATAAAAATAACGGGAAATGAAACACATACAAAATAAGTCCTAGTGAATATTACACCAAAAGTATTTAATTGAGAAGGTGTGGCTCAGTGGTTAAGATTGATGTTTGTATTACAGTGACTTGCCAAAGAGATTGTAATTTAAAGAAATTATTAAAGGCTTCATAGCTTTTTTAAAAACATTAGCGGACACATATATCTGTTTGCTTTGAATAGACCCCGAAATGATATGTAGAATCTGTGTTTTTAATATTTTTGCTGCTGTGATTATTGATTTGAGAAATGTACTTTTCTAACCTTTGTGACTCCTCATACCACATTATAGCCTTCAGCTCATTATCACAAGTAGACATCATTTACACTTCTCTATAACTTGATTTTTCACATACTTCATTAATCCTATAAATGAATACCGGTAGGTTTCCCACCATATGATACCATTTATAATTGCTAAGCTAGGTGACCCCCTCGCACATGAAGGAAATGTTTTTAAGTTTGCACAGTGTCCATCTTTAGTTCTGTTAAACATCAAACTTTCAAATTGGTTCCGTGTATGTGCGTTGCACTAGTTATAAGGCATACTTAAGATCAGTATTGATCACTGATCCACCCATTATACAATCAACTCATATGCATATTTAAAAATTCCAAGCAAAGACACCATATTGATCTCATAAGTGGTCATAAATGTGGTTTCAACTTTTCTTCTGTGCTGTAGGCGAGACTATGCTTTGCTTTATAATCACAAAACATCATCATTATTTATTTATATAGTGCCACCAATTTTTGCAGCGCTGTACAGAGAATATTTATCAGTCCCTGCCCTATTGGAGCTTACAGTCTAAATTCCCTAACACACATACAGCAAACCAGAGCACAAAAGGAAAAAAAAAAACACGCAAACATACAAACTCCGTACAGATAAGGCCATGGTTGAGAATCAAACTCATGACCCCAGCGCTGGGAGGCAGAAGTGTTAACCACTGAGCCACTGTGCTGCCAGATACATTGCACTTAACCTGCAATGAGAAATATCAAAACTAGAAGCTTTTTACCTTGTCCTTGTATCTGCTTTTATATGAAGATGTCATGCCCATACAAAGGGCACATACACTGCCACACAAATAAAGATTTGCAGGATACCTGCTGCAGAAAGCACATTTCATCTCTCTCTCTGATATCATGTCAGCACACCTGTCTTGCAGACCCGCTTGCACAGGTTTCCGCTAAGTGACACACAACTGAAGATGATCTTCTGATCTGTTCACACTGAGATAAAGAAAACAAACACAGACTGAGCCTGTCTTATAGGCTTGTTCACCTGGACATGTTGCTGAGTCTTTGCATGCAGTTCTTGCTCTGGGCATCTTGTGAGCAGCCAGAGAGATAAAGCTGTCACAGGGATCATTGCTCCCTATGACAACTGCTCCTAAATGTTTATAATGAACTGCGGCTCAAGCTAATCAGTTCGCATGAACAAGCACATAATCATACTGACCACATCCGAGGCTAGAAATGAGCTATAAGCTGAATTCTGGCTAAAGAGGAGGAAAAGCAGGACAAAACTACGTCATGTTCTACAATGAAAAAAAAAAATATGCTATTCTATTATATAAAACTGCACACAATATTATAGCATTGTATCTTCAATATAATATATATATATATATATATATATATATATATATATATATATATATATATATTATTTTAGAATCTATTTAATGATTTGTTGCATCATCAGCTATTTATATAGCGCCACTAATTCCGCAGAGCTGCATAGAGAACTCACATCAGTCCCTGCCCCATTGGAGCTTACAATCTAAATTCTTTAGCATACACACACACAGACTAGGGTCAGTTTTATAGCAGCCAGTTAATCTACTAGTATGTTTGTGGAGTGTGGGAGGAAATCCACACAAACATGGGAGAAGATAGAAACTTTACATATATAAGAACATGGTTGGGAATCGAACTCAGGACCACAGCGCTGTGAGGCAGAAGTACTAACCACAGAGCCACCGTGCTGCCTAGTGAAGTTAGATCTTGCAATCTAAATTCCCTACCACATATACAATTTTGTCAGCAGCTAATTAACCTAACTTACCAGCATGGGTTTGTTTGTTTGTTTTGGAGTGTGGGAGAAAACTCATGCAAACCCAGGGAGAACATAAACATTCTACATGCCCTGGTCAGGAATCGAATTTGGGACTCCAGTGCTGAAATGCTAACCACTGTGCCACCATACTCCCAGGTTAAAGGCCCCTAAGTACCCTGATGTCACTCATTCAGTGTTTTAGGTACAATAACTGGATCTCTATATGTATTTAGAGCTTAAAAGCTTTCCAAATTAGGGCTTTCTTTACTCTTCATCTGAATGGGGAGCTCATAAGGGAGGGGCTTCGACAACCCTGCTAGCAGTTTGAAGAATGCCTTCCTTAGTAGGATAGAGGATGAGACCATTACTGGCTCTGTGCTTCCCATCTGAGCAAAGGATTATGGGAAACAAGGACAAGCAAGATTCTCTTGTTTAACTTAATCTCACCTAACTCCATCCAAGACAGAATTTGTCATTTTAGGTGGCTATATCTATTAACAATAAAAATATATTCTCAAAATTATGTAAAAAAAATAAAATTCAGTGTTCACTTATTATTCCATTTGCACAACATATTATAAAATACATGTATATTAATATAGTTTTCCTTTAATTATGTCTTTCTAAACCAGACTTGCCCATGACACAGACGAAAAGAACTTCAGATACATACTTTTATCTCTATCAGTGTCCACCAGATTCTCTCGGTGTGGGATGCGGTCGTAAATCACTAGATTTAACTTTTCAAAGATACGGCTAAAACAGAATTCATGTACATACACGCAGTGGTACAAATGGACCCTTTTAATATTTAATGTAAATGAAAGCAATAAATTTAAAACAGGTCTTACCAACGATGTAAGTAATCCACAACAGACTTTGTAAATATTGTAGAGTCAAGGTAGGTTTTGTTGAATAATCCCTCGGATTAAGCAAAGGATTTATAATTTAAACAATCTGTTTAGAGTCATTCGTGTTTCTGTTTTTCTTCTCCCCCCTATCATTCCCTGTAAAGAAAAAAATTATCGGAGAGCATATTTTACTGATTAGTAATTTTTAACTAGAACTTTTTCCCCATTTTCCCTCGAGTAAATATGTCTTAGATTTGCGGTTTGCATAATAACGAGAGGGGAAATGTGTCACCAGTCTGTTGCATTTCATTTGATTAGTTATGCCAATAATGCAAGGCCAACAGTTAATTCATATTCATGATCCGAAGCACAGGAAAATCTATAGAACTTTCACTCTCTTAGATAGTGGATCAGAATATCTTTTAGAGAATATTCCCCACAATTTTCTTGACGGACAAGGCTCTTTTCACTCAGATGTCGCTTATTTTGTATTAAAAAAAAAAAGACTGTCGGTGGCGTAGACAGTGATCTGGTTTGTTCTAAGATATTGAGTTGGAATACGGTGTTATCATTTCTATTTATCTAACTGTGTACCGTTTTACACTGTTTGTTTTGTTCTTTATTTTGAAAAGTGTCATTTCACTACGAAGTTAGCGGTTTAATTTTCTGTCGTATACAAATGAAAAAAAAGACGTTGACGTTTGTTGCTAAGATGAAGAGAACACAGGGAGTTTTCCTTGCAGGATAAAATTATTTTACTGTAATCACAATGTGGGGGTACTTAAATTCAGGTAGGAAAGTTCAAGACGTGAAGCCTGATTCATTAAGGATCTTCACTTGAGAAACTTCTTATTTCAGTCTCCTGGACAAAACCATGTTACAATGCAAGGGGTGCAAATTAGTATTCTGTTTTGCACATAAGTTAAATACTGACTGTTTTTTCATGTAGCAAACAAATGTCAACTTTAAATTTCATTGTACAAATAAGCTACAAAGTAATTGTGTGCTACATGAAAAAACAGTCAGTATTTAACTTATGTGCAAAACAGAATACTAATTTGCACCCCTTGCATTGTAACATGGTTTTGTCCAGGAGACTGAAATAAGAAGTTTCTCAAGTTAAGAGACTTAAAGAACCAGGCCCGCAGTGCATATGTGACTTTTCCGTGCCTGCCTAGGTCCTGTTCATCTACTTATATGCGGAAAAAAAATGGAAGCTTTGTGTGAACACACAGAACCTGGCAAAAAATGGGCTGATTGGAATAGGCCAAAGATGTGTGTATATTCTGCAGCTGCTCGTCGCAAAAACAAAATGAAGGCTTTTCAGCCACGTATTTCATAGAGGAACAGTTGAGTTGACTGGGCAATCAGGGACCACATGGATCTTCAATTCACAAACAGCCAGGACTTTGGCACCTGCTTGGAGGATGTGAAAACTCAGGATTGCTGCACCTCTAAAGCAATGTAAATCAAAGCTGAAAACTGACAGGTCGGAGAACAGGATGACACAGGACCTTTGACACTACAGACCATTAAGTTGTTTAATCACAAACTGAGTGTCAAAAAAAGCAACCTAATTATGTTGCACAGTATATATGGAATGTTGCTCAATAAAAAGGTTTGTCCATGAAATTACAAGCATGACTTTGTACGAATTTATGGTGTGCACTCAGATAGTGTTTACAAAGAATCCCGACCCTACCACGAACACAGCAGAATTTTTTTTTGCAAAATCTGTACGCTGTGGGCGTGTATATATGTATTCAAAGAAGTCATATTTATAAGGCTTCTAGTTTAAAGAACGACTAAACATAAAATGCGACAGGGGTACACTTCCATGAGATAATAACATTTACACACTTAAGCTATTTCTGTTAAATGTTGTTGTGGGATGGGGGAGCTAATGAGATTAACAGACACACAAAGATTCAAAAGATTGAGAGACACCAAAAGGAACATTGAATGACTGATAACAGAGGAAAATAGCTTGCAGTGAGTCAGTAAATGGGTCCACACACCAGTTCACTACGTTAATGACCCATTGCGTTAAATCATATTTTCATGGACTGTGTGTGCAGTTTTGCACAATTTTCCGTCAGATAACCTGTCTTAGTATCAGTTATCTGACAAGAATTACACAGACATGCATCCATGTACAATGTGACCTAACACAGCTGATCATTAACTGCGCCAAATGATTCCCATGTGCATGAAACCAAAAGTTTACAGACAAGGTCAAACATCTGAAGCCATTCATGCTATGAGAACTGTAGCACAGATAGGGACCAGGATGAACTCCGCTGACCTTGGTCTAAATTAAATCACGTCGCTTCGCACCCTAACACATTGACAGGAATTCCGACCTGTAACCTCCCAAGGCTGAATGGAAAATCCACAAGAGCGCTGATCAAAGCCTTGTATGCAAACCTTGCTGAGCGATATTAAATAATGTAAAGCGGATGATGACTGATGAGTGTTGGGTTGTCTTCAGCCCACACTAAGCTAAGGCTGGGTACACACTACAGTGTTTTCAGCCAGTTATCGGGCCAATCAAATGATAAATGACCATTCAGCCCAATATCGCATTAGTGTACGCTACAACGATGCACAATAATCGTTCCAAAGGTCATTATACCGTTTCATTTTATTTTTAAACTAAAAATGTCGTTCAACGATGGAACAAAGTCGTTCCGATCCTGCAGTGTGTAAGCACTCAGGACGGGCAGTGTCCATAGATCTCTATGGAGTGTGCATAGTCACCATCTTTTCAGCCTATGGTTATGACAGATGAAGAGCACAGATCTGACGGTAAACCTTGTATAGTGTGTACACATGAATCGGCATGCTGAGCGGGACATTTTTTCCCTGTCATTGCTAGCATCGGAAGAAATATTCTGTAGTGTGTACCCAACCTAATAGACCTTCACATGGTCCAGATGTGTTCTGGCCTCAGCGCCAGAAGGCTAGACATCATCACTTCTTGGCCATATTGGAAAGTAATCCTTTTCCTTGGATCAAGGCTGAACGCCAGTCTATAGGAAAAAATGTTTTTTTGTTGCTAGTCCTGCGCTCCTCAAGGTTGGAGACAGGGTAATTAGGATGCAGCCATTTTTCCATTGGGGTTGACTTAAAAACCCCCACGTAAATAAAATAGATTTCTTATATAGGGTGAAGGCGCAATAGGAAAGGATAGCGGTTGGGAACAGATTTTATTTACGGTGCCAGAGTTAATAAATGTAATGGATTCTTACTGGGTCTTTGTGAGATGTATTACGTTTGCGCAAGGATTTCCTAAACAAACACTGCAGCATATAAATAGCTTGGTGTCAAGGTTGCGTAGGTGCAAAAGCAACACTATAATCCTATGCCCCTATCAGTACCTATAAACAATCACTGTCCACATGTGCAAAGTCTCTTTGTTAAAAACCCTGATGAAGTCAAATGACAAAACGCGTAGGGTCCGTGAGGATTGGGGACGGTTACTAGGCAATTGCGCCTTCTCCCTGTACAAAGAACGCCAATCTCTGCCTATTTCCAGCAAGCTTTAGGATTACCAGCCCTACAGTATCCCAATGTAGGGCTGATCAGGGAAAATTTGATGGAATTTCTCAAATTTTACATCAAAGAACAGTTGCAATCCACAAACAACGTTGTAGTAATTTAACATTTCTGTGGGTTTCCCCATCTCCATCAGGGACGAACCCTGCAAGAGGGTCCATCATACTCAGCAAAGGACGCTAACATCTCACTATATAAAGATACTGGCGGACAAATCATTAAACCAGTCATAGCTATGTAAAGAAGCATTCTACCCACATTGTATCAAATATCATTAATTCTGTCATGGTATTAACACTTGAACACTTTAAACTATTACAAAGTGCGTGATCCTACTAGATTTACTTATTTTATCAGATATAGCTTTCCAAAAGTACAAGTCATTATTTCCGTGGTGTCCTCGCTGGTTCTCGTAGAGGCGTACTGGATTAAACCCAGCTTCCAGTCCATCAATGCTGACCTTTTCTAACTAGATGGATGATTTTCTGTAACACATTCAGCAGTTGTCCCTCTGGTAACTGACACATAAAAGCAACGCCAGGGAACGTCTCGTCTGGGAGGGCAGTCACATTTGTGTGGAATCAGTAGTTTCATTGTCAGGAGCTAAAAGCAAAGAAAAAAAAATTAAGAGATTTGTTGAGTATGTGCCAGCTATTTTAACACTCGGTAATGTCTTTTTTATTATGATTATTATTCTTGGGGTGCTGGAAGCAAATGTAGGGATGCTTCCTACGATGGAAAAATAATCAAAATGAAGTTGCAAGGCATGGCTGCTGCATCCATCTACTCAATTCCCCAGATCACTTCCAGGTGACAGAAGTTGAACAGCATCCATTGCTTCATCCCATCCCATTCCTACAGGAACATAATGACTTTTTCATGATAGGCAGCACACAACTTAAGGCTGAAAGGAAAAGCGGAATGAGAAATAGCTTCCCCCGGTGGGAATATTGCAGAAAGGAATGCAATGCTGCTTTTTTTTTTCAGTATGGAATCCCTTCCGTAACTTATGTCTCTGCTTGAGATGTCTGACGTTAGACGGCTGTCTCACGTAGGGAATTAAAATGCATTAAGTTGTCAAGCTCTATTTTATTTCTTATATATTTTTATTTTCGTTTATATATATAGTTTAATTACATGCTTGTCTGTTCTTATATTATATCTTATTAGGGATTGGCTGTTTTGGGCGTTTTCTACTCTTTTTGAAGACCAAAAGGACTTTAACAAAATGCATCCGTCATCCTGTTGTTAATATTGCTTTAATCATCGACATTGCTGAACATTTATGAAAGAGATATGAGATTAAGGGTTAAGGTTTGCATCCTATGTTGTTTATACTGTGTGGTCAAGTGTCCGTCTAGCCTTATATTGAGAATCTACTCAGAAAGGGAATTGGGGGCATCAGTCAACATAAAATTTCTATGTGTAAAAAAACATCTGGAGCTTCCTGTGTATCATACCCCATTCATACTGCGCCATACTGGGTTTTTGCCGGACGACCGAGGCGCAATATGTCTGGCGCAGTATGTCTGGTCTAATTCCCTGGTCTAATGACCCGGGAATTAGACCCGGGACTTTTGGTGGAGTACTTCCCGTGTCGCTTGCGCTATGAATGGTGAGACCCAGGGTTTTTCAACCTGGGTCTCACCAAACACAATTATAAAGTTGAAAAAAAAACAAAAAACATCACAAGAGGAGCCAATCAGAACTCCTTTTGGGAAGTTGCCATGGAGACCCAGGCAGACCCGTGCTCAGTATGAACAGGGTCTATCCAGGAATTTCTCTCCGTGGGAGCATCTGTCCCCCGGCAATATCACGGGTTCATATACCCGGGATATTGCTGTGGCGACAGTATGAAAGTGGTATATCAAGACGTTTTGTAGAAGCGGATCATTCAGTTGAAATATACGGCCACTGAAGAGGCAGTGGCAGGGCTTTAATATTAAGACAACGTGAAGTATACTTTATATGTGTGTATAATGAACAGTAGCCTAACTGTGAATATGATTTATTCATATTTATCAGTATCAGTAGAGAGCTGAAACCGACTGCCAATTGTTTCTCAACCGACCATCGAATCGGAAAGTTCGCCATTTGTGATTGGCTAAAAAAAAATTGAGCTAAATTTGAGAAACAGGTTCGACCATGTACATCTGTGAACATCTTCAAACTTAAATTGATGTTTCAATGGCGAACAGTGAACGTGAACGTTGAACATTGAACTGCAAACACTGTATTGTATGAACACTTTAGTTAATGTTTAAATACTTTTTTATTATGTAGAAGATATCATTAAGGCTCTGAATCACTAACGTTCATAACTCGGGAATATGCAATATGCATGTCTGTATTCAATGCTCTGCATATACGGTACTTGCCATATTAAGACAGACACAATATAGTGCAGGGTAAGAATCATACATATGGACAATATAAGGCCCCAGGAGAAGGCACTAAAAAAAAAAGTATGCAGATCTTGTCATCATCATCATCATCATCATCATCATTTATTTATATAGCGCCACTGATTCCGCAGCACTGTACAGAGAACTCATTCACATCAGTCACATGTTAAATATATTATCATTAGTTAAAAAACATTGTTATTACTACATTATTAATTTATTAATAATTAATTTACAACATAAAATGCCATTTTTACAGTTTTTCCTGATTGCAAACACATGTTCGAGCATGAAATCAAAGGCTGTAGGAAGTGTCTTTTGCATTCGAAGATGAACTGGACGTACTTCACTGGGGTTTAGTCCTTTTCTAAACATGCGCAGTGCAATTTTACGCAAAATACGGCACGTATCAGCATTTACGTTCCATAATGAATTAGGCCCCAGTTGTTTAAAAATAAAAACCATGATGACGAACCTCTAACGCATGCCATAAATTTCTAACTGCAAATTCGAATTGGGGTCTATTGTGGATCATGTTTGTGGCCATCAACCTGATGAAACTCATCAACTTCCGAACTGGTTCAGAAATGTTCCAGTATCTCTATTTCTCAGGATATTCGCAATGCAGGATGTATCTATTGTCCTCTGTATCTGGATGTGTTCCTTCTTGGTATTCTGTGAACATTCCGGTGCATACAGTGATGAACTAACAATAGGGTTTTTTTTATATCAGGTTTAATTTCTTGTTACAGTATCTGTTTCTGTGCTGTCGATGGTTTCTATATTTTGGGGTTACCATTTATGTATGTCACTTCCGGGATCTCTCTTATTTAATAACAAGTCCTGGCTACATTGTCACATATCATTATAGGCTTGATAAAGGGCAGAGGTGGCCCAATACTCTCTTCCTCTTTGTGCTATGTAATAAAACATTCCGCTGCAACCCTGTGGGTTTTGTTTTATTGTAGCCAGTGGGAAGCCTCCGTGTTTCTTACAGCATACGGGACTATACAACTGTTACTCACCGCCCTTGGAGTACTATATATATTATTATATTTAGTAATAATACTAAATATTTTTTAATTGGAGCTATTTATATATATATAGACATGAAATATATAAATAGTTACTGGAAAGAAACATTGTATTTGTTTTTTATGTTGTTTAGTTTCTCTTGTCTTTTTTTTTTTTTAATTCATAAAATAATCCGGAGAGGAGGCACATTGGAATTTAATATGACTTCCCTTCCACCTCTTTCTCTCTAGGTCAAGTCAATAACTCTTGAGGAACACCAGAAAAATGATGACAGATTTATTACAGTTAAAAACTTCCATTTATCGCTTCTCAAAATTGCTGCAATAAGAAATGTGTTAATCAGTTTCAAACAGAACTATCAGAGAGGCCGGTGGAGCAGGTTACTGACGGAATTGGATGGGGAGTTTTGTACAATGTCATCTAAATCAGCTCAAATGCAATCAGTTACTGCGGTTTAGAGAGATTTAATATTATCATCATTACAAGTTATGATAAAATGCAATAAATGATGCTTTAAATGTCAATTTTTTTATCATTGATTTCTGCAGGGACATTTTTCAAATACAGGGAGCAAACATATTATCATTATTATTTTTTTTGTTATTATTAATATTATTATTATTATTATTATTATTAATATTGTTATTATTATTATTATTATTATGCATTTAAAAATCTCTACAATTTACTCAGTACTGCCCAGGTATGGCTCACATGTTTATTGGGCAAGCACAGTGGCTCAGTGGTTAGCACTTCTGTCTTACAGCGCTGGGATCATGAGTTCAATTCCTGATCATGACCTTATCTGTGTGGAGTTTTTATGTTCTCCCTGTGTTTTACGTGGGTTTCCTCTGGGTGTCCTGGTTTCCTCCCACACTCCTCCCACAAAATTGGCTGCTATCAAAATTGACCCTAGTCTGTCTCTGTCTTTGTGTGTGTGTTAGGGAATTTAGACTGTAAGCTCCAATGGGGCAGGGACTGATGTGAGTGAGCTCTCTGTACAGCGCTGCGGAATCAGTGGCGCTATATAAATAAATGGTGATGATGATGATGATGATTTGATACAGACTTCTTCAATGTCCAAAATCCATGATGCACCATGTTTGGTTTTTCTGTTTATTTTTTATATTTGGAGATCAAAGGATCGCAATCATTAAAAGAAGTTTTGGTTTATATGCCAATATATGTTTCATTATATGTATCATTGATGATTGACTGATTTAAAATAACAGAATCAGTACTATACTGCTATATATAGTGTGTAATATTCAGCCCCTAATAGTCAAGCTAGGAACTTGCTAGGAAATGTTTGTTGAGCACAGATGACCGATTCTCATTACAGTCCTTCAAGGTGGAAGCTCTCATTGCAATAAGCTTTTAATACTTTCATTTCTAGATCCTTCCTCACAGAGGGACCATTACATGGTTAATACAAATGTCATATAGCTTGAACCCACTTTAATTCTTGGTAATTACAGGGGTACTTTTGTCACAGTGGAAAAGGAAATGTGTCAAAGGAGGAAGAGATATCAGCAGGCCCAATTATTACAAAATGGCAAGGTTGGAATAGTGTATTAAGGCTTCCGGTTTGTTTCAGTGATTCACAAAAACAAAAAACAAAATTAGGATTGCAGTAAACCGGAGCCGGAATTGAATCAGGGAGGTTTCCATATTTATATTGACAAGTAATCACATTTGAACTTAACATCTCTCAGGAATAGAATCACACTTGTAGAGTTGAGCCAATCAGCCACAATTCAATGCATGAGATGATTTGCAATAGTGAGACAATATTTCTATCTTCAGTTAATCAATACATGAGTTCAAACCAAAAAAATTAAGTAAAAATTCAATGAACATTTTTTTTCAATCTCTTATTATTCATTTATTTTTTTTGTCAAATTTTTAAAAAACAATTTGATTCCAAATTTTTATTGGTGCTAACTTCACCAACTAAACACTCTCTTTTAAGAGCTTGAAATGCTGTCAATACACTTAGCGATTCATCAAGGAACGCATATTGAACTGAACCTGCGTTCGTTTTGAAATGTACGGAATTCGGGCTTACGCAATCCCAAATTCAACAAGGAGCGGATCTGAAGATACGTGCGCTGAAGAATTCGAGCGTAGGTCTGCTCAGACACTGCAGGATACGTCCAATCCCTATGTGGAATATAAATTTGCAAAAGAGCGCACACAAAAAAAAAATTAATTGATGTCACCTGTTATTAATATAGTCATTAATGTTATAATAGTTGTCAAAAAAAAGTATCCTTTATTTTAATTTTTTTCCATGAAATACATTTATTAGGATGCCCTTAATATCTACTGAACAGAAGATAAATTTTTACAGTTGCTCCGGTTTGCAAACACATGTTATAGCATACATACTAGTAATTAAAACTTAGACTAGCCCTGTAGCTGGAGCAAGATATACGGCTGAAAAACAAGTGCCGGAAAGAATCCCAGAGCTTGGGTCAGACGCTTCTGCATGAGCTTGAGATTGGCACGCCCTTACTGTATGTTGACTATGGGAAAACGCCCCTTCCCCGCCACGTAGCCTCCATGAAATCGTAGGCTGTGTCCCTTTGCGCTCGAAGACGAACTGAACGCTGCTGTGTTCAGTGGCGTATGAGTCGATTCTGGGCATGCACATAGTGATTTTGCGGACTCTACTCACAGAATCGCCGATTACGTTCCCTCACTGGAAATGCAGCAAAGCAGTTAGCTCCTCTCTATTATCTGTAGCAGACACGCATTGTTTTAAGATTTAGCAAATGTCTCAGAATAACATCCCTGAAACCTGTCTTTGTACGTCAGCAATGCGGAAATTCACCATATTACTAGTCTGCCAGTATGTTTCCATGTGATAACTTCATGTATTTTTACATTTCAGAAGCACAGGGAAAAAAAAATATGTGTGTTCCTGCATGTTTCTGGTTATTATTATCAATCCCCCAGCGGGAGCATTCAGTGTGCTGTGTGCTGAATCTTGCTTCCTAATCACAATGCTAACTGTATTTACTATTCTGTTAAGTATAGCTCTCCAGGCTGAGGTGACGGAGGCTCTGTAGAGGTCACGACCTTGTCTGAAGCAGAGCCAATAAATGTATTTTCTATGATACAATGTTTATGTGCGGAACATATGTACATTTTAATATTCCGAGCACATTTTTATTTTCCATCTGATTGTTTCAGACGTGGGAACCTATCATTCTGCTATATTTAGTCCTATATGCAACTGTCTCTCATGTATTTTAGCACAAATATCAATACGCTTGACGGTGAAATACGGCACTGTGGGGAGCGGGGTTATTGACCATTGTATCGTAATACATCACGGTGAATTTACTGCAAGCGTTCACCGGAGTGTACTTGTTTTGTAAGCTGTCTTTCCATGTGACCACTCTCACACAAATGAAGCAATATAATACACTGCACAGTCGCAATATTTCACTCAGCCATAGGGAAAAGTGGACGCTGGATACATTAGGTCTTGGATGTAACATGCATTAAATATCTACAGTGGATTTTATCCATTAATGCAATAAATTCTCTATAAAATGTACAACAAAGACCATGCATGGTAAACTCAGAATGTGTTCTTTATACATAGTTAGAATATTAATGAATTACATATAACTGTAAAATATTATTCTACATATATACATATTATTTTATATTAAATATGTGTTTTATATAACTTTTCTTGTTGAATACACTAATAGGACTCCATTCCCTAAATATGTTGTCCAAAAATGTATTCAAATCATTTATCCCCTAAATGATTTATCCCCTAAATGATTTAGCTAAATCAATCAACGCTAATTGCTCATTGCTTATTGATTGCTATAATTTACTACTTTTTGGGCTTTTTGCCAATGCCTGATGTTTACATTTGCCCAGTAAACTGCACATCCGCCCCAAATCATCTTTAATAATGATAATATGAAAACATAGAGTGGGAATGGGCATCAAGGATGGCTGACTGAATCTTTTCTGCATAGGGCTGCCGGCTGCACTCGGTGACCAGCTGTCCGCCTCATTGGGCCCCCATCTCCGTTATATAAATCTATGAAATAATAGCCTCAACTTCAGCTCTTTACTTTAATGTGGAGTAACCCATCTCTGAAGGACTTATCTTACCTCTGATACACCAGCTCCCAAGGCCTGGACCTGACCTTTATCATAAGAAGCATAAAAAGCCCTTTCCCAATCGTGTATGTACTACCATCACTCGGGCAGCACTATGGCTCAGTGGTTAGCACCTCTGCCTCACAGCACTGGGGTGATGAGTTCAATTCCTAACCATGACCTTATCTGGGAGGAGTTTGTATGTTCTCCCCGTGTTTGCGTGGGTTTTCTACAGGTGCTCCAGTTTCCTCCCACACTCCAAAAACATGCTGGTAGGTTAATTGGCTGCTAACAAAATTGACCCTAGTCTGTCTGTGTGCGTGTGTGTGTGTGTGTGTGTGTGCGTGTGAGCGTGTTAGGCAATTTAGACTGTAAGCCGGAATTAGTGACACTATATAAATAAATGGTGATGATGATGATCACTCTTGGCCGTCATCCTTGACTAGATTGCTGGCGTTCCTCCACGATGTCTTGGAACCTGCCATATGGTGACACCAATCACCAACTCTTTCCTCTGTTATTTAAAGCCCTATTATCCAACCCTTCTCCTCCTTCCTGTCACTCACCGGACTGTGAGTGCTTCTTCCCGGACATTTAGGAACCGTGGCCGTCCTCCATCCTGAGGGACTGCGCATGCGCAGCCCTTTCTATACCTCCAGTGTATGTTCCTTTAACTTAATTGGCAGATCAGGCAACCTCCCTATATTAAGCACCTGTGGTCAACACCACGTTGCCTGATCTTGGAGTCTCATTCCCCATGAGTCTCTGAAGGTGTTCCTGTGTTTCCTTGTTTATTCAGCCCTGCTGATCCCTGTGGTTTCCAAACCACTTCTACCTCTGTGGTTTCCAAACCACTTCTGCTACTGTGGTTCCCATACCACTTCTACCATCTACTGTATCATCGTGACTGTGAGCTGATTCCTATCCGCTGCCTCCGTGCACTACAGTCTTCTAATCACTTCAACTCTACCATGTATCATTGGGACTGTTAGCTGATGCCTATCCGCTGCCTCCGTGCACTACAGTCTTCTAATCACTTCAACTCTACCATGTATCATTGGGACTGTTAGCTGATGCCTATCCGCTGCCTCCGTGCATTACAAGCTTCAACCACATCCACTCACCTGTTCATGATTGTGACTGCCAGCTGATTCCTATCCGCTGCCTCCGTGCACTACAGGCTTCAACCTGCAACTCGTCTGTGTTTCATCATCGTGACTGCTAGCTGATTCCTATCCGCTGCCTCCGTGCACTACAGTTTTCAACCTGCAACCCGTCTGTGTTACATCGTGACTGTTTAGCTGATTCCTATCCGCTGCCTCTGTGCGCTTCAGTCTTCAGTCCTTGTCTACTCTACCGTGTTTCCTTGAGTCTGCTGCCACTATTGCTACCCGCTACTCTCCGTGATCATCTGTTCCAGTTCAACTCTGCTCCGGTGTCCCATCGTTACTGCACCTGCTGGTTGCTATTGGTTACCTCCGTGTTCGCGCAGAGACCCGCTGCTGTTACTTCTCAGCGCTACTCATCCATCTACTGCTGATCCGCTCTCCACGCCTTCCTGTGTTCCCTGCTGGTCTACCTACCTGTGCGCTGCACCTGCTAGACCCCTGCTTCACCCATCCAGGGACTTGTATCCTGCTGGCCTCCTGCCCTTCAGGTATCTCTGCACTCCTGTCTGACTGCCTTCTCCTGAACCACGGTATGCATACTTCCCATTGACTGTGCTGTGTATTGCATACCTTGCTGGACTGTGTTGGTTCTCCTCTGGAGTGTACTATCCGCTGAGTCTATTGCCATCATTGACTGTGTTGGTTCTCCTCTGGAGTGTACTATCTGCTGACTCTACTGCCATCATTGACTGTGTTATCTCATGCCGGATTTCTTCAAGAGACTTTCTATATTGGCAGTGTTGTTCAGTCATTTATACATTTATATTGTGCATATTACTGTGGATCAAAGTCAAGGTGCCCGTGTATATATTGTGTTGCAGTCTCTCCCCGTGCACCTCCTCACATATATATTCAGTAGTACAACTTGCTAGTGGCAGACCACTGACTCCTGTTTACAGTTTCACCTGTTCCAGTATCCTCTCACATAGCAGTGGTACTACTTGCTAACGCAGACCACTGACTCCCCGGATACCTCCACTTGGATTCCATTCCTTCACTCAGACAGCGGTACAACTTGCTATCCGCAGACCGCTGACTCTCATCACCTCCTCGTTTCTGTTGGACATTCCTCCTCACTATAGCAGTGGTACAACTTGCTACCGCAGACCACTGACTACCTTCACGTGTCCTTTGTCCATACAGTTCCTCGTGTATTACTACCTCCATATTGCCAGTGCTGCTAGTCATAGACTTTCCTGAGCATCTCATCATCTGCTATTTCCTGTTCCGTGATCACCCTGCTACCAGAGTACCATATTACCACCTATACTGCTCTGGTAAGCCTATCACCTGGTGATCCCTGGGTAAAGACTCCTAGTGCCCGTGACAGTAAGATCAGGCCATGACAGACCCAGATACGGAACCTACTGCTAAAGAGATGCTGCAGCATCTGGTCAGCCGTGTGGAGCAACAGGATGCTCGCCAACAGCTGTTACTTCAATGTTACCAATCGTTAACCTCCCAAGGAACATCTGGACAGACTGTTACAGCTAGTATTGAAGCTCCTGTGCTTTCCTCCGTTTCCCCAGTGCCATCCCAGGTGTCTACAGCTCCTACGCTTCACCTGCCTACTCCGTCAAAATATGACGGGGACCCCAAAACTTGTAGAGGTTTCCTTAACCAATGTTCAGTCCATTTTGAACTCCAACCTCAAAATTTTTCTACCCATCGTTCCAGAGTGGCCTATCTTATCTCATTGTTTTCTGGACAAGCCCTGGCTTGGGCCTCCCCTCTGTGGGAAAGAAACGATCCAATTCTACAAGATAGTGCCAAATTCATTTCCACGTTCCGAAGTGTGTTCGATGAACCAGGTCGTGTGACCTCCGCTGCTTCCAGCATTCTTCGTTTGCGACAAGGCTCCCATACAGTAGGACAGTATGTCATTCAATTTAGGATCTTAGCCTCTGAACTTCAGTGGAACACTGAAGCATTAGTTGCCGCCTTCTGGCAGGGGCTCTCCGATAAAATTAAAGATGCACTGACTACCCAAGAGCTTCCTTCGTCACTAGAAGATTTGATCTCTCTTTGCCATCGTGTAGACATGAGATTTCGTGAAAGAGAATCTGAGAAAACAACTTCTGCTAAAGCACCTCTTCGTTTAAACCCTCAATTTCGTCCAGTTTCACCTTCTGTGATTCCCATGGAGATAGGACGTTCCAAATTATCTTTAGAGGAGAGGAAACGAAGAGTAAAGAATAGACTCTGTATCTATTGTGCTGATTCCACACATATGCTCAGTTCTTGCCCTAAGAAATCGGGAAATGCCAGGCCCTAACTAGTTCTGGAGAGGTGAAGTTAGGGTCCCTGGAGTCCTCTCCATTGTCTATGAAATCTAAAGTCTGCGCTTTCGATGTTACGATTTCCTTTGCTACCAAATCCTTTGAGTCACAGGCATTGATTGATTCCGGAGCAGCAGGAAATTTCATTTCTAAATCACTAGTGAATCAATGGTCCCTACCAGTGATCACTTTAAAAACACCCATTACTGTGACGGCTATAGATGGATCACGTCTCATCAATGGTCTCATCACCCAGAGTACGTCTCCAGTAACCCTTCAGATTGGTGTACTACACCATGAAGAAATTTCGTTTTTAATTCTTCCTGTTACGACAAGTCCGATTGTCTTAGGCCTTCCATGGCTTCAATGTCACTCTCCCCAGATTGACTGGCGCACCCCTCAAGTTACGTCTTGGGGGCCTGAATGTCACCATCGTTGTCTCTCTCAAGTTATTCCTCTTAAAGTACAGCAATCTTCCATCTCATCTTCCTCCCCGGGACTCCCTCCTCAGTATGCTTCATTTGCCGATGTGTTTGATAAAGCTCAGTCTGAACGTCTTCCTCCTCATCGTTATTGGGATTGTCCGATCGACCTTCTACCTGGCAAGACTCCTCCCAGGGGTCGGGTCTATCCTCTCTCGTTACCTGAAACTCAAGCCACATCTGAGTACATACAGGAGAATCTCCAGCGTGGGTTCATTCGACCTTCCACCTCTCCCGCTGGAGCTGGGTTCTTCTTCGTCAAAAAGAAGGATGGATCATTACGCCCTTGTATAGATTTTCGTGGACTCAACGCCATTACTATCAAGAATCGGTATCCCATTCCGCTGATCACTGAGCTATTTGATCGCATCAAGGGAGCTCGGATATTTACTAAGTTGGATCTTCGTGGTGCCTACAATTTAATTAGAATCCGTTCCGGTGACGAATGGAAGACCGCGTTTAACACCAGAGATGGGCATTACGAATATTTAGTAATGCCCTTCGGGCTGTGTAATGCCCCCGCGGTTTTCCAGGGTTTCATCAATGAGATCTTTCGGGACTTATTATATGTATGTGTCGTTGTCTACCTGGACGACATATTGATCTTCTCACAGGACCTGCCTTCTCATCACCAACATGTGGCAGAGGTCCTCTCCAGACTACGGAAAAACTCGTTGTTCTGTAAATTGGAAAAATGTTCATTCGAGTTACCCCAGATTCCATTCTTGGGGTATATAGTTTCCGGAGTTGGCCTGAAGATGGATCCAGACAAAGTAAATGCTGTACTACATTGGCCTCAGCCAACTACTCTTCGTGCCATCCAGCGTTTTTTAGGTTTTGCCAATTACTATAGACGCTTCATTCAAGACTTCTCATCCATTGCATCTCCCATTGTGGCCTTAACTCGGAAAGGGGCTAATACTAAGCAATGGTCATCTGAGGCTCTCCAAGCCTTTCAAATCCTCAAAGAGTCCTTCTCGTCTGCTCCCATTCTGCGACAACCTGATGTGACACTCCCCTTCTTCCTAGAAGTAGATGCCTCTAATGTGGGCTTAGGAGCTATTCTCTCCCAACGCTCGGAGCAACAAAAATTACATCCTTGTGCCTTCTACTCTCGGGGTCTTCTGCCCGCAGAGAAAAACTATACTATCGGGGACAAGGAGTTGCTGGCCATCAAAGCTGCATTAGAGGAATGGAGATACTTGTTGGAAGGAGCTCGCCATCCGGTGACGATCTTCACGGATCATAAGAACTTGTCATATTTGCAATCTGCTCAATGCTTGAACCCTCGTCAAGCAAGATGGTCTCTTTTCTTTTCCCGTTTTGAATTAATTATAACCTTCAAACCAGCTGCTAAGAACAAGAAAGCTGACGCTCTATCTCGAGCTTTTGTGACGTCCTCTGATGTAGAAGAGGTCCCCAACCATGCTATTCTAGACCCCAAATGTATTTCTCTGGCTGCTTCATCCACCAAAATGCTACCATTTGGGAAGACCCTCGTGCCTCCTACTCTGAGGAGGAAAATCCTTTCGTGGTTCCATGCCTCTCGTTTTTCTGGACACGCCGGTGAACATAAGACCTTTGAGATTCTCTCTCGTAGTTACTGGTGGCCTTCAATGAGGAGAGACGTCAAAGAGTTTATTGCTTCCTGTGATTTATGTTCTCAGTTCAAATCCTCCCGCAGAACTCCAGCAGGGTTGCTGCGACCACTACCCATTCCGTCCAAGCCTTGGACCCATATTAGTATGGATTTCGTTACTGATTTGCCACCAAGTAAGAATCACAATACTATTTGGGTAGTGGTAGACAGATTTTCGAAGATGGCTCATTTCGTCCCTCTGTCCGGTTTACCTTCCTCGTCTACTCTGGCTGAACATTTCATTAAAGAAATCTTCCGCATCCATGGATGTCCGTCTGAGATTGTGTCAGATAGAGGAGTACAATTCGTTTCCAGATTCTGGCGGGCCCTTTGTAAAACCTTGGGCATACGATTAGCACTCTCATCGTCTTACCATCCGCAATCTAACGGACAAACGGAACGAGTCAATCAAGATCTTGAGACTTTTATTAGGATGTTCTCTTCAGCCAACCAAGACAACTGGGTAGAATTGCTCCCTTGGGCTGAATTCGCCCATAACAACATGTACCATGAGTCATCATCCAAAACTCCATTCTTTGTGGTCTACGGTCACCATCCGTCTTTTCCGGAATTTCCTGCCCTCCCGCCCACCCAAGTTCCTGCTGTGGAGACTGCTTGTCAGACCTTCAAAAATATCTGGTCTCAGGTCAAAACCTGTTTAAAGAAGACATCTAACAAATATAAGTCTTTCGCAGATAAGAAGAGGCGGGCTATTCCACCACTAAAAATTGGAGATCGTGTCTGGTTATCTACCAAAAATATTCGTTTGAAGGTTCCATCTATGAAATTCGCCCCTCGTTTTATTGGTCCATATAGGATCATTCAAGTTATCAATCCAGTATGTGTTAAACTTCTTCTTCCTAAGAATCTTCGGATCTCCAATGCCTTCCATGTGTCCTTGCTCAAACCTCTTATCATCAACCGTTTCTCGACTCCTTCCTCAGCACCGCAGCCAGTTCAAGTTCATCAGGAGGAGGATTTCGAGATTACTGAGGTATTGGATGCAAAAATTTCGCGAGGAGTCCTCCGTTTCCTCGTTCATTGGAAGGGCTTTGGTCCTGAAGAGCGTTCATGGATCAAAGCTGAAGATCTTAATGCTCCTGCCCTTCTGAAGAAGTTTTATTCCAAAAATCCGGACAAGCCCGGTTCCAGGCGTTCTGTGCCCACCTTTAAAAGGGGGGGTACTGTCACTCACCGGACTGTGAGTGCTTCTTCCCGGACATTTAGGAACCGTGGCCGTCCTCCATCCTGAGGGACTGCGCATGCGCAGCCCTTTCTATACCTCCAGTGTATGTTCCTTTAACTTAATTGGCAGATCAGGCAACCTCCCTATATTAAGCACCTGTGGTCAACACCACGTTGCCTGATCTTGGAGTCTCATTCCCCATGAGTCTCTGAAGGTGTTCCTGTGTTTCCTTGTTTATTCAGCCCTGCTGATCCCTGTGGTTTCCAAACCACTTCTACCTCTGTGGTTTCCAAACCACTTCTGCTACTGTGGTTCCCATACCACTTCTACCATCTACTGTATCATCGTGACTGTGAGCTGATTCCTATCCGCTGCCTCCGTGCACTACAGTCTTCTAATCACTTCAACTCTACCATGTATCATTGGGACTGTTAGCTGATGCCTATCCGCTGCCTCCGTGCACTACAGTCTTCTAATCACTTCAACTCTACCATGTATCATTGGGACTGTTAGCTGATGCCTATCCGCTGCCTCCGTGCATTACAAGCTTCAACCACATCCACTCACCTGTTCATGATTGTGACTGCCAGCTGATTCCTATCCGCTGCCTCCGTGCACTACAGGCTTCAACCTGCAACTCGTCTGTGTTTCATCATCGTGACTGCTAGCTGATTCCTATCCGCTGCCTCCGTGCACTACAGTTTTCAACCTGCAACCCGTCTGTGTTACATCGTGACTGTTTAGCTGATTCCTATCCGCTGCCTCTGTGCGCTTCAGTCTTCAGTCCTTGTCTACTCTACCGTGTTTCCTTGAGTCTGCTGCCACTATTGCTACCCGCTACTCTCCGTGATCATCTGTTCCAGTTCAACTCTGCTCCGGTGTCCCATCGTTACTGCACCTGCTGGTTGCTATTGGTTACCTCCGTGTTCGCGCAGAGACCCGCTGCTGTTACTTCTCAGCGCTACTCATCCATCTACTGCTGATCCGCTCTCCACGCCTTCCTGTGTTCCCTGCTGGTCTACCTACCTGTGCGCTGCACCTGCTAGACCCCTGCTTCACCCATCCAGGGACTTGTATCCTGCTGGCCTCCTGCCCTTCAGGTATCTCTGCACTCCTGTCTGACTGCCTTCTCCTGAACCACGGTATGCATACTTCCCATTGACTGTGCTGTGTATTGCATACCTTGCTGGACTGTGTTGGTTCTCCTCTGGAGTGTACTATCCGCTGAGTCTATTGCCATCATTGACTGTGTTGGTTCTCCTCTGGAGTGTACTATCTGCTGACTCTACTGCCATCATTGACTGTGTTATCTCATGCCGGATTTCTTCAAGAGACTTTCTATATTGGCAGTGTTGTTCAGTCATTTATACATTTATATTGTGCATATTACTGTGGATCAAAGTCAAGGTGCCCGTGTATATATTGTGTTGCAGTCTCTCCCCGTGCACCTCCTCACATATATATTCAGTAGTACAACTTGCTAGTGGCAGACCACTGACTCCTGTTTACAGTTTCACCTGTTCCAGTATCCTCTCACATAGCAGTGGTACTACTTGCTAACGCAGACCACTGACTCCCCGGATACCTCCACTTGGATTCCATTCCTTCACTCAGACAGCGGTACAACTTGCTATCCGCAGACCGCTGACTCTCATCACCTCCTCGTTTCTGTTGGACATTCCTCCTCACTATAGCAGTGGTACAACTTGCTACCGCAGACCACTGACTACCTTCACGTGTCCTTTGTCCATACAGTTCCTCGTGTATTACTACCTCCATATTGCCAGTGCTGCTAGTCATAGACTTTCCTGAGCATCTCATCATCTGCTATTTCCTGTTCCGTGATCACCCTGCTACCAGAGTACCATATTACCACCTATACTGCTCTGGTAAGCCTATCACCTGGTGATCCCTGGGTAAAGACTCCTAGTGCCCGTGACACTTCCAAGTAACCTTAACCCGATCACATTACCCCATCTGTTCGCTCATTAACCCGTTCACCAATTCCACTACATAAAGGCTCATAGATACCAGATCTCCACAACTCTTTAAACTTCCTGATCTCCTTTCTCTTCCCTCCTCCCCATAATACTGTTTCACAACCTGGGCTGGTCCTCTAACTAGCCCCACGTGCAAAGCTCACATCGAAACTCTGATAGACGGAGCCGAACCTGAGCAGCCATACCCGATATAATTAAACGGGAGCATATTTTTACTTCCTATGACTTTTGTATACTCCTTTGTACCTGTTCCCCCATCCCTTTACCCCCCAACTCCTTAGAATCCTTGCCCCCCCAGGGTTTTTTTTGTTGTTTGTTTTTTTCACATAAGCATTATCTCCGAATTGGTTTTCAGTGGGCACCCCTGTACTCTATTATGTATCTTATCCGTAACAAGTTTACAATATGCGCTTTAACCATTTAATATGAATAAATAGGGGTGTAACTGACAACAGGATAAGCAAGTGCGCACATGCCCAAAGTAAAATGCTCCAATGGCTGATCATTATCAATCTCTATGGGAATCAAATAATTTTGGCTCCTGGTTGGGAGATCTGCTCCTAAGCATCTGGTTAACATTTTGTCCTTATACCTGGAATAGGTCATCCAAGGAATTCTCCCAAAGGCCATAAGGATATCTAAGGGTTGTAAAAAAAACCTGTTCCTGCCAGAAAAAAAAAACGTTCTCTAAATGTGAGTCCCGAATTCTTTGTCTACTTTCGCTTTTACTAAAAGAGGAGCTTCTGCCCTCTCTCTTTAGAAGGGACCAGCTGGAGACCTCACTCCTGAAAGATAAATTAACTCAACATTTTTATTGAGATGTTTGAAAATTTCACAAACATGTTGTCACCAATCGATAAATCAGGACATATTATGTAGTGTTTAAGGATATTTTACCTAAGCACCACCACATATAACAAGCCATATAAAACATTACGAATACTGCCTGGATACAAATATCCCATCTTATAATAAACCAAAACAAATGTCTGAGAATTCTGAAAATACCAAAGTACCAAAAATATATACTGCTATCAAATAGGAAACAGGTAATGGATGGCAAAATAAATCAATGGAATCCGATGCTGTATTGGAAACCCCAGAAAGCCCTACAAAATGTGTATCTGTCTACATGTACAGGTGTGCTTAACACCACTATTTTTCACTTCAGTTTAGCTGGGTACACACTACAGAAATTCCGACCAACTTTTTATGCCAAGCGATTTTACATGCGATCGATGTTCCGATCGCTCGGTCCATGGACTGCATACACACTAGCCTTGTTTAGGATGATAAAGGGAAGAGCGGACGTTCCTTTAGCGACTTTTTACAGCCATGTTGTCGTGAGCAATGACTGTATTTTCGTACTCACTGTTGTGGATCGGTCGGAAGTTTATACACACTGCACAGCGGAAACGAGATTGGAACGAAAATATTAAACGGTACGACCAACCAAATGAGGCGACAATCGTCCATTTGGGCAGACTTTCGACCATCGTGTCACTGCACACACTGACCCCGACTTTTGAACGAGCGGTCGTATGTCAGCTGTTTGAGTCGATTATTGGACGAAAACAGTGTAGTGTGTACCCAGCTTTTGACACCAGCCTCGTCTCACTATTCACCCCTCCTCCATGCGCACTTCAATTCTTCCAACAAATGGACCTACAAGAGTTGACAGAGCTTTAATACCTTGTGTTGCTGTTACTAGTCTAAAGCTCTGATTGGTCAAAGGTTACTCTCACTCAGTTTTGAAGGATGGATGCAATAGCCGTTCTGACCCTAGTTAAACACACTTAATATCAACACTTCTCAACTGTGCATCATAGTATCCACTTTTTGTAATTATATCGATATTTTTTTTGTTTTCAAAAAATGTTAACTGTTAGATATTTATATAAATATGTTACATATATAATTTGTTTTATTAAATATTAAGATTTATTTCAAACCGTCAGCTATTGCAACTAGAGCTTTCACTATTTGTTAGTGTATGTAATTATATTCCTGCTTGAATTATCTCTCTATTTAATAGTCTCACTTTTGCACAGCACAATAGATTGTGCTGGTGTTTTATGGATAGTGGATGGCGATAATAATAGCATATATTGTATAATTAGATTACCGTTTCAATTTTGCCTTACTCACATGCTAAAACATTTTGTCAAATACTTTTGCATATCAAATGTTTAGAAAAAGAGGCATAAGTCATAGTAGTATTGTAAACCCTATATTTCCCATTTCTGAGGCCCTTGTGTGTTCTGCTACAATGCTGTCAATCCAACACCTAGAAAGAGGTGGTCACTGGGTGTGTAAATACAAGGCCTGGTAGATAAATGAGTGAATAGAGACGGTGCAGGAGATTGGCTGAAGGGAAAATCTATTTATTAATAGCATAAGTACGACTTTTATGAGTGACTTATTTCTATGATGCTGTTGTCTGTGCAAGGCACATCATATACCAAATGAAAGGTCTTGGTCTATAGATTTGCAGACAAATGGTGTTGCAATCAGTTGCGTCGTTTCTGTCCACCAATGCTTTACCATTGCCCTATGGAAAATGTGACAGTTGGCAATACACCTGTGCACCTGCTGGTTGCTCTGGAAACTGTGAGGTAGTGAACTCTCCCTGTGCACCTGCTGGGTGACCTGGAACATGTGACCTGCTGGGTGGCCTGGAAATTGTGACAGTTATTAGCAGCTCTGCTGGGTGACCCGGAACATATGTCCTACTGGGTGGTCTGGAAACTGTGACAGTTAATTGCAGCCACATATATCAGTGCATCTTGTGGGGACCATGCCCAGCAATGTAGCTTTGATGGAAGAACTTATCAAATTGACCCTACTCTGTCTGTCTGTGTGTATGTTAGGGGATTTAGCTCCATTGTTGCAGGGACTGATGTGAGTGAGTTCTCTGTACAGCGATGCATAATTAGTGGCGCTATATAAATAAATAAATGATGATGATGATTTAGTATATTGTAGTGTATAAAGAAATTATTTAGTTCCATTAATATAGTAATCAATAATATAGTTATTTATTCATTATATTCCATTGCTAATATTTCTACATGCAATGTAGTCTATAAAAAGTTATTGAATTCTGTTAATAAAGTAATTTAGTCATTACATTTCACTTTAATTTAAGGTTACTGCGGAGTTTCTCTAGCAATGATTAGTTTGTGTGATGCTGTGTGTAACTTTAGAAGAAATATAGAAAATGTAATCAAATGGATGCTAAGTAAAGATACCTACTGGAAATATATACACTTACCTTAAAGTGCACCTGTCAACTGCAATTAGCAGCGGCAGCCATTTTGTTCAGTCAACCAATATTCATGAGAATTATACCTATCATTAGGAACCAGTGCCTCATAAACATTTGTCAGATTTTAAGAATATTGGTTATGAAGTTCCCCAGTGATATCACTGGTTCCCAGTATTGCTAGACTGCATTCTCAATACATATGGATACATCTCACAAAATGGCCACTTCCATTGCGTGAAGGTGATCATTCCTCTTTAAGAACATTACTTTAAGCACATTGGTAAAAAAAAATTATTCTTACAGGACAATGATGGTGTTAAGCACATATCATCTAAATTATGGATATGTTACATTGAGATTAAAGAAAGGGCTGGAACATTAAAAAATCATACAGTGGTCTCTAAAATCCCTATGTCTCTGACCCCTTGAACTTGCGCTGAAAGAGTTAGAAAACTGAGAAAAGTGCCTCAAGGTTACTCAAGGATATGTGGAATCTGCATTCAAGAGAAGTGGAAATACATTTCTCTGCAAACTTTGGGCAAGTATGTCACTAGAATGTCACACAACTATGTGTGACATATGTATTACAATTTAAACAGTGTAAAATCTTCAATGTATGGGAATTTTATTGCATACATTATTCTGTATACTACTAATTTTACTATTTATAAAAAAAATACGGTATATCTTGATTTAATGGTACTGTGACAAAAGGAGTGGTCTGCCACATGATTCTAAAAGAGAAGTTAGGTATTTACTCGGCAATCTGCAGAGGAAGGCTGCAAACAGAGGTACATATTTGTACAGTAGTGCACCTAAGTTAAAGAGATATAGGTGGAAGACATATGTGTGACAAAATAAAGGCAAAAAGTCTGATTTAACTTACATATTTTGAAGTGGTTATAAATCATCTCTTACCACAGCTCTAGTAGCCAGCTGATAGGGTGTGACTGCAATCAAACAGAGCACCTGCAGGTATCTCATTTTTAAAGGCAAAGTAGGAGTGTCATCTGTCCATCAAAGAACGTAAACTATTTAAGCCAATCTTTTTTCTTTTGTACAGCTTGACTGATGCCAGACAGAGGCCAGTGTCTAGGGAGCTGCTCTCCGCTAATTTAACCATAGGGTCGCAAGAAAGTGTGTGCAACTTTATGCTATAAATTACTTTGCCATTCTGACAATAAAAGCAAAGTAAAAAACAAGAAGGTGTTCATGTCTGCATCACCAGAATTTTGCCTGTATCACAGTATATAATTCTAAACCAACATGTCTTGTAGGATCAAAATATCTTTTGCAAATAATTTCTTTATGATTAACATAATGGTCATGTCTTACCTGATCTATGACCTCATCTTTTAAATGCAAGGACTTTCCACATCCTTATGTCTTCTCCTTGGCCTATCCAATTATATTTACACACGGGAAGGGGAGTATAACACACTCAATATTGTTAGCATAAAAGCTAAGAAGGGTAAAATGCATATCACTGATAACAATGTAGAATAGTCCCCAATATAGATGAGTAAATTTTTCAACAGTAATTGGAAATTCTTTGAAGCTCCATGTGAAGGTACTGGGTTAATGTCTAACTCTTTTGCTGTACTAGTTGGTTGGTTTACCCATAGGCAGTCTTTTGTACCTGCTTGGCACACCCTAAGGGATATTCACTCACTTAGACAAACGTTGGATAAATCAAAACAGTGATTAACTGTTCACTAAACACACATAAATTACAGCTCTTTCATGGTTCCCCAAACTCAGAGCTTACTAAACAAACCTATCACAAAAGAATATATAGGCACTGTTCTCTCAGAGCCAGGATCCAGAGGCTGAGCCACATGATTCACTCCTCTAGCAGGAGGTAAGGTAGGGACCAAGCCCGATGTCTTCCTGCTTTTGGTAAGTACACAAATTGACAAATGCCACAGAGGCTTAAAGATCCAGGGTACCAGTAGCAACTCACAACAAGAGCCAATACCCTAAGGCAGTACTTTCCCAAGTAGAAGACTCTTGTTACCTGGAAGAGGGTCTCTTTTATTATTAGGCAACTTCCCACTATATTGGGCTTCCCTCAAGGAGGCTGCTTAGATAACAAAGTGTCTCTGGATCTTGACCTACTCAGTAAAGGGGCTATCATCAGCTCAGCTTCAACCCACACATAGTCTACAGACCCTCTGCGGTGCTGGGCTCTGGGAATTGTCTACTTACCTGAGATGTAAACAATAGGAGCCCACTTGTCCGCACATTGAAGCATTATTACCCCTGTGCATGGGTATCTAGGGCCACCTCCTGATTTAACCCTTTCCATTCTTTTTGGGTGAAATCATGCTTCCTGCTGATAGGCACTTCCAGTGAAATAAGTTAAATGTCTCTGTAGTGCCAGTAGCCTAGGGACCTTAATGAATCCAAGTAACAATAGATCTTCAGTTGGCTTATTATAGATTACAGTGGTACCTAATAAAACCCACCTGCTGACATTTAAGAACAGTTGTAATGATATAACTTACATTAGCATTAACAGTGCTATATAAAATCACTTATACTGGCGAGAGGGGATGCCAAGCGAGCTTAACCTTTATTTCCAAGCAGCCTGGCAGCCTGCTCTTGCTAACACATATATAAAGCAGATATGAGGATTATTTAGTAACATAGGGCCTGAGTCATTATGGAGAGCAAAGCTAAAAAGGAGTAAATTTGATCCTGGTCAACCCCGATGACTTAAGAAGGTGGCTCGATTTATGATGTCACTGGGAACCGCGTCGCTGTTATCGGTGCTGTTAAGGGGGTAATGTAAGTATGCGGCCATGGACAATGTACAAGGCTTTGTAAAGTACATAGTCCATGGCCGCATACTTGCATTACCCCCTTAACAGCACCGATATCAGCGTTGCGGTTCCCAGTGACGTCATCAACTCTCGCCGACTTCTTCATTCATCACGACCACTTGCAGACGGTGGCCACATCAGTCGTCCTGCAGCCTCATCGGGAAGGAGCCCTTTGGTGTGTAGACGTCGGGGTAAGTCTTGTCGGAAAAATCAGCATCATTATTCCGTACCCCACCCCTTCATATAGCATTAAAATGACATCTGTGTGCATGACAACGTTTCGCATGCGCATGCAATTCAGAAAGAAGCCAGGTTCATATTATGGTTCACAATCTTATAAAGACAATTTTATGTATAGATAGTGCATTTGCTTAGGTTTCAGATTGCTAGTCATGTGAACAAATTCACTATAAGATTAGCAAAAACAAGAAAATATTCATTATTTACAAAAATAAAGGTTTGATGAAATCATGATTATGATGACACTTTGATTGTCATTGAGTCATTCCACTCAAAATAATTTTGTACCCTTCATTCCTCCTCCCCCTTCTAACTATTAGACCCATGAAGGACCTATGCCAGAGTGCAGTGGTTCATGAGAAAATATCCTAATTAGGAAAGCCGAAACCCAGTATATAATATTCAGTATTATTGCTTAACTTAATGAACTCCAGCTAAACCCGGAATTTTCGGTGGGTGATTCGAGTTACCGTTTCACTTCTTTTTAGTGTTGTCCTTTTTAGTGCTCTATATTCTGTAATGTTAGAACGCCAATTGTGAGGCCACATCCGACACTTCTTATGCTAATGAGTAAAAAGTGATTTACTACTACACAAATGATCCTGTCTGAAGGGAAAAGAAAACAGCAAAAATTGTTTTTTGTTGTTTTTTTTTAAAACTTTTTATATGTAACAGCAGAGAGATAACACGGGTCATAGTTAAAGTTAAGTACAAAAGTCATACTTGCCAACTCTCCCGGAAAGTCCGGGAGACTCCCACATTTTGAGAGAGTCTCAAGGACTCTCGGGAGAGTGCGGCAATCTCCCGTATCTGCCCACTTCACTGGGAAGTGCCCCACTTCCTAGTGAAGTGGGCAGAATTAGGTCCCAAATGCCGCGATTCCCAGTGAATTGTTTGGCCCCACCCACCGCTGTCAAATGACACGGTTGCGTCATTATGTTACGGAGGCGGGTCCAAAATGACGCACATTTTGGAGCCCCGCCCCCCATCACGCCCACCTCCCCCGGCAGGTTCCCGGAGACCAACTTTCTAAAGTTGGTAAGTATGACAAAAGTTGAGTACAATAAATGAGAACAAAAAAGAAAGTTAGTTGAGCTATAGAAAATAGACTGTATACATGTTGACAAGAGAGTATCGGAAGGTTAGAGCAACAAAGATAGTTTTTAAGAACTAAAATAAGGACAAAAACAGTAGTTTTCCCATCCTGAATAAATACTTTAATAGAATACGGGGTCAAATTCTGAAGTCACCCCATGAAAAACATTTTAAAGAACATTTTCAGATTCCTCTACTTAAACAGAATTAAGAACAAATTATCCTAAGAAAATTATATTCCCGGGTATGGTCATTATCCTATATAATTGCAAAACCTTTTCCTTCTTTAAATATTTGTTGTTTTTTTAAATTCAGCCCCTCCGTGTCAGCAATATTCATAAAAACTAGAGTTCAAATCAATACGGTGTCTGTCTCTGATGTCGATGTTTGGGTTTACATCTAGTATTTCCGTACTCATTTGGGCCTTGATTGTCCTTCGTCTGTTTCCTGTACCCTCAATTACAGTTTCCTTGTCAGTGAATCATTCAAGAGAAAAACAGGAAAACAACAGGAGTTTGTGACCTTGACACGTCATTGATATAATGCAAGTATGAGACCAAGTATTCCCCCTTCCAAGGCTTAGATTTCTGTGCTTGTCTGTCTTCCTTTTGTTTAAAATACAAGCGATAAAAAAAACTAACAATAACAATTGATAATAAAATAATTGCGATAAACTTTAAATTACTTTGTTCTAGATAAGCCGAAGATATTTTCAGCCGTCATATATTTTATTGCAAACTATGCAAAAACCGTTTAAAGCTCCACTTTAGCAAAAACACATTTCTGTGCTATTTCGGCGTTCAAAGCGAAAACTGCATCGCAACTGGTAATATCTGCAAATATTCCAGAATTCTGGAAAAATTCCTTCTTTGCAAGACACTGCATCATTAAATGTTGAGCCTATACCGTAACTGAGTCTGCCTGGAATATTTCGTAACCATAAATTATTATCCAAAAATATTTTTCCTGCAGATAAAAAGAGTCGTCAATGGTATATAGTGAATGCTTCATAAGGGGCTGGTTTATGGTTGAAAACTGAATAAAAGCATCAAATTAAGAACAGATTTAACCATAGAAAAGCTGTAATCCACTACAGGTTTCCCTGGTGAATGAAGTATTGTTGTACGGAATTATCCTCAATACTTGTACAGTTAACCAGTCACATCTGTGTCTGAACACGCCTGTCTGTGCACAAAGACATCGCCGCGTTCAATAAGCTCACTGCGGTAGTATACGCAGTGTCAAGGTTTGCCATATATTGATAAAGAATTAAAATAACACTTCAACTATGTTACTGAAGTTTACAGTTAGAAAGCCAGATGGGAGATAGGAGCAGAATGTTCTGGTTTATATAAAGAGAAAATCGTGACCTAGATAAGCAAAGTCTGAATCTAACGAAAAACATCACTTTTCTAGTGAATGAGATACTGTCTTCTGAACAGTTGCCGGTATGTATTATTGTATAAATAATTATATTCTTTCTTTACTGACCATGTAACTCTGTTTCTAAGCTTTCAACGAGATGCTTTATAACAGTAGAGCTTTATGTTTGAATCTGCACATTCTGGGGGCCCAGGGGTTGGGCTTCCAGAAGGTTGCAAATGCCTTTGTTGTTTATTTTTAATTGTTCCTATTTTTATTACATATAAGCTTTGAACTATAGAATTGTTTTGCAGCCGAAAAAGCTCTTTAAACATGTAAAAGAAGAGAAATCAATCTTGCCCAAAACTTTGAGGTCTTGTTATGAAGGTTTAAAAGGAGGGAGTTTTCATTTTTGATGCAATGTTTATATATATATATATATATATATATATATATATATATATATATATATATATATATATATTTTATTTAAGTTACTGGCATCCTCAGCAAAGTTTTGTGTAAACAGGCATTTCAACTTACTTTTGGTGTAAAGTATTCCATTTTAAAGTACAAATAAATGAAAAAAAGAACAACAAAGAACCACCCGAAATGAAATTTATTTTCCCATCTTAATTAACAATTCAATACCTCCTTCTCCTACGTCAATGACCATGGACAGTAATGGAGAGTGCCTCATTTATGCAAGCAAAATTTCTTAAAAGAGTTGTTATAACTGCACATAATTGCTTCTTATATTGGTCAAAATGGGCAAAGGAAAGATTTGTGATACAGTGTTCAGGTGAAAACGATAAATCCGGTCAAAGTTTGCAAAGTATAATGCAAAGCACTTTTTTAATGTGGGATTTATTCCGTGGTCTTGCTGCCTATAAGCCAGGACTTCAGCTGTCAATGACATCAGATGGTTCAGACCAATGGCAGATCTACCATGGGGGCGGCCACCACAGGCCCTAAGGAAAGGGGGACCTGGCATTGCCCGGATTCCCCACCATCCAAGGCCCTCGCTAGCCCCCAGGTCACAGCAGCACTCACTGATGCCCCTCTGCCACTCTGAAAAGAGCAGAGTCCCTTGAGCAACATATACACAGTGGGCGCACGCGTCAGATTTCGCATGCATAGAAAAGGTCCCTCTCAGCTCTTTTAAGAGCAGAATAGGGGGCCTGGGAATCTACAATGGCAACACCGAGCCTCTGGTCCAGAAAGTCCATTATTAGGACTTGGCCGCATAATTAATGCACACAAAGTTCAATGTGAACACTATTTGTTAAATGCACAAGCGCTATTAACCTACCAGTATGTTTTTGGAGTGTGGGTGGAAACCAGAGCACCTGGAGGAAACCCACGCAAACACGGGGAGACCATACAAACTCCACACAGATAAGGCCATGGTCGGGAATTGAACTCATGACCCCAGTGCTGTTAGGAAAAAGTGCTAACCACTGAGCCACTGTGCTGCCCGACTTCCATTCCCACTACATTTTCCATAGAGCAACTTTTATATTTCCATGCTGTCAATTCTAAATTTCCCCTTTGACCACTGGTTTACTAAGAATGGTGACCAAAACGAAAAACATCCAGTGAGTGTCAGTTCCATAGGTGAAAACTCCTTGTTAATGAGAGAGGTCAGAGCAGTATGGTCAGACTGGTTCAAGTTGAGATGAAGAAGACAGTAACTCAAATAACCATGCGGTACAACCAGGCCCGGCGCTCCCATTAGGCAACCTTAGGCAGTTGCCTAGGGCGCTGGGACCTGCAGGGCGCCACTGACTAGATTTTCTAATCTAGTCAGTGGCTCAGGAGAGGGTTGCGCCGCCACTGTTTTTCAGTGTCCGCGGCGCATCGGTGAAGTATCACACTGTCTGTCACTGACAGACAGTGTGAATAAAGTTCTTTCCCGGCGCCCCCCTCCCCTTCCAGCATGCATCACTACGCCTCCTGTGTGAAGAAGGCGCGGACCAGCTAGAGAAAAGGTAAGTAAAATCTACTTTTTTTTTTAGTGTGTTCGGGGGGGGGGGGGGGGGGGCTGCGAAATTTTGCCTAGGGCGCCGTGAACCCTAGCACCGGCGCTGGGTACAACAATGCAGAAGAGCATCTCTGAATACACAGCACTCTGAACCGGATGGCTTACAGCGGCAGAAGACCTCACTGGGTTCCAATCCTGTCAGCTAGGAGAAGGAAACCGATTATACAGGGGGCACAGGCTCACCAAAACTGGACGTTTGAAGTTTGGAAAAACTGTGCCTCGTCTGACAAATTTCTGCTACCACCACCCAACTAGTTCCACCCCGCCTTGTGTCCACGGTGCAGGCTGCTGGTGTAATGGTGTGGGGAATGTTTTCTTAGCACACATTAGGCCTTCTAATGCCAACTGAAAGTCGTTTAAGTGCCACAGACAACCTAAATATTCCCGCTGACCATGTGAATCACTTTATGGCCAGCAGCATAACGCGCCATATCACAAAGCACACGTCATCTCTATCAGATATTCTCATACTCTTGAAAACCTGACTATGAATATATCAGGTCATTTTCTGGGGCTGCAGGAATTGGTCAAAAGTAACTATGGAATAAGCGGTGGTGGTCAGCATATCGATGCTGACTACCCCGACAACACTCACACCGACATGATGAATCCGAACGGCTCCTTCCCGACGATCGGCGATGATGACTACTCTTCAAAGCGACTTCAACCAATCACGATAAAGTAAGAAGCCGGCTCCACTTCATGGCTTCATTCACCATGGCGACGGTATTATCGCTGTTGTTAAGGGGGTAATGTAAGTATGCGCCCATGTACAATGTAGAAGGCTTTCTAAACTACATTGTACATGGGCGCATACTTAGGTTACCCCCTTAACAACAGCGATAATAGAGTCGTCATGGTGAATGACGTCATGAAGTGGAGCCGGCTTCTTACTTTATCGTGATTGGTTGAAGTCGCTTTGAAGAGTAGCTGTCATCGCCGATCGTCGGGAAGGAGCCCTGCAGGGTCATCATGTCGGGATACTTGGCATCGATATGCCATACCCCACTTGGAATAAGTAAGGCAATAAATATTTTTCCCTATATAATGCATATAGAATAGAAATATATATATTTGATCCAATATGCTACAAAATGAAAGCTCTAACCCTCCTGAAAAAGACAATATTATTATTTTAGAAATAAAAAAAAAGTTATTCCAAAGGAAACTAACACAGTAGCTAGGAAAGAGTTAAATACATGAATAATTGCTTTAATCATTCATAGAAAAGATCCTTGGGGTATTAGATGAGGACTGTATTCAATCGAACCTCAAAAATAGGATCAGGGTAATAGTGACATGACCCAAGCTGAAGTCCCAGTGGTTTACAGCAAATAAAGACTTTGCCTTTTATAGGAAGCTGCTAATAGCATTGATTGTGCTAAAAAAAATCATAGAGCAGTAATAACATACTTGCCCACTCTCCAGGAATGTCTGGGAGACTCCCGAATTCCAGGTAGGTCTCCCGGACACCTGGGAGAGTAGGGCATTCTCCTGCATCCTGCCCACTACCCGGTGAAGTGGACAGGATTTGGAGCCTCCATGACGCGATTCTCGAGAAATCGCGTAATTTTGGCCCACCCTGCTGTAAAATGATGCATTGGAGTCATGGCGTTGTGGAGGCGTGGTCGAAATGACGCAATTTCCCGAGCCCCGCCCCCACATGCCGACCTCCTCTCGGGATCTCCGGAGGCCAACATTGAAAAGTTGGCGAGTATGAGTAATAGGCAGCCTGATGTACTTCACGGGCCACATGGGCGGCCCACTAACCTTCAAAAGGGCCGCACATTGGGTCTGATTCATTAAGGATCTTAACTTGAGAAACTTTTTATTTCAGTCTCCTGGACAAAACCATGTTACAATGCAAGGGGTGCAAATTAGTATTTTGTTTTGCACATAAGTTAAATACTGCCTGTTTTTTCATGTAGCACACAAATATCAACTTTAAATTTCAGTGTATAAATAAGCTATCAGGTATTTGTGTTTAAGATCCTTAATGAATCAGGCCCATTATCCTTAATTTCAGTAACAAGTTAAAACAAAACATGTAATCAAAGAAGGAGACACCTATCTGTAATAACCTACCAGAAGGCATTTTAAAGAAGTGTTACAACCTAAAATCCACAAATCTGATATAAAACAGGAAGGAGCTGGGGGCCGTAGGAGAAGGCCTGGAGGCCTGTATGTGGCCCTAAGGAGTCATGTTGTCCATTGCTTCTCACAGAGGCTACTAAGGCCATAAAAAGCAGCCATTGCATCCAAATGCAGTAGTGCAGCTGAGGCGATCTATTTTCACTGATCATTTTAACCTAGGTAAACTGGGGGGAAGTAATTACTCCAAAATAAAGACTTATAGGAGCAGAAATACAGATGTGTCCTAAAAAAAACCCAACAGTGCATGTTATGTGGCTGTTCTCACAGATATCACAATCTGATGCATCCATCTGAACTGCAATAATTAATGCATGTGTGCTTATGTGAGGAAATCCATAATACCTGCACCAACGGCGAGGCCTGCGGTCTGGACTAATGACACCGCTCTGGACTACAGATTGCAATTGAACATGCCAAAAAAACCATAAATAAGAACGCTGCATATCACTGAGCTGGCACTTAATATATTAAAGTCACGCTGAGTGGATTCACTTGGGACAGGAGAATTGTAAGCATTTGTAGCAACAAGTGTTTGTGGGCTGAAGGTTATTTGAATAAATATTCATGCACAACAATGTAAATAGTTTATAGAGATGTGAACTATGGTAAATTGGTCTTTATCCCGCACTGATAGATTTCTGTATGCAATGTCCATCTCCCTCACAGACAATTAACGAGTGAAGATGAAATAGGGACTGCACGGTTTATTTTGGCTTAGCGGTATATCTGTGTGCTCACACACCAATCAAATACCCAACATGACTTGTTTGTGAGCGGAGGGACGCACTCTGCCCCGCTTACATGGCCTTAGCTTATTTACGTATTTATTCCGCCCACCAAGTAACACTAATTTGGTTTTAAGGCTAAAGGATTACATCTGTCGTCTAATTTATTTAACATCTTTTTCTTCTAGTGAGATATAGGATTCTGGTCACATCGTATTTTTTTTTTTTTAGGTCTCATTAATCAAAATACATTTTACAAGCCACCCCATACGTTTTCCCCTCCGTTATTCTCATTATAACAGTCTTCGTATTTAAAGGTTACAAGAGAAGAAAATAATTCCGACATGAAAAAAAAAAATAGCTTTCTGACTATAAAACTTCCTTCCTGACCATTTCTGGGTATATAAAGACCGTAATTACTGATGTGTCAATTGCACTACTATAATATGGTACTCTTCCTATTTTCTGTGATGAGAATTTAAAATCTTTTGGGAATATATATATATATATGTGAGCTTGTAGGTCAACATAATGTTCTAGGACAGTTTAATACATTTTCGGTTGCTAAGGGTTACGACACTTCATTATTTTTTTTCAGTTACCTATACGCTCGTTTTTAATTTTTTTTCCTTGTGAGACTTAAATCCAGCCTAAGACTGTTTCTAACCATGTCCCGTGTTGAGTTTGTATTATTCCGAACTTAACCTTTACAATTCATAGCCAGAGGACATTGCTTTTGCAGTGTATCCTATAGATCATTGGTCTGTTTTATGGATAATATTTGCATCTCTACTAATAGTATACAGCGAGAATGCTTTTATACTTCCGTGTAAATAAATTATCCCATTTTTTTTCTAAGGTTCATGTTTTCGCTACTGGAACATATCAAAATGAAGATAAATGGCTGGATTCAAAGCGTTCATTTGCTTAATATCTAAATATTCAACTATACATTCTACTTCTGTCACATGACCTTTATTCTCTCGCTATTTATTATCCATAGACGGGAAGGAATAATCTATTTGGAAACAAGAATTGTAATAATAATTATGTACATTTCCTTGTTTTTCATGAATTAGATTTTTCTGATTCGACAGTACAGAAAAACTACCGCAACAGTATATATTGGTTCAAAGAAAACACTATTTGTTTTATTAATACTGTTACATATTTCAGTATTTTATTTCATAGGGTTTTAAATCGGCAGAGGCAGAAAGAAGCAGTTTCAACAAAGGGACTAACAACAACACAAGACAACGGCAACACAATTCATACAACAAGATAGAGAAGGCCATGTGCAAATTAAAGAAGAGCTGAAGTTCTCTTAAAAGGAGAGACAGTCATTCCTTGTCAGGGGCAAACGCAGGATTTATAGAGGGGGGTTTCCATACCACGCCGCCAGTGGGCGTGACCAGCATGCATGGGGGCGTGGCTATAATATTAGACAGTGCTTGGCTGCTCTCCAACTCTTCCTATCTCCATAATATACATGGGCAATGCTGCATGCACTACTGTTAGGTGCACGCAGCTCTCCCTTTTCAAGCAGAGCCATGTGAAGCGGGGGCAGGGTTCAGCTACCTCAATTATACAGTGCCCCAGGCTTGGATGGGGGTTTCCAGGCACTAGGAAACCCCCCCCCCCCCTCGGTTTGCCTATGCTTGTAGGCGTTGGCTAGACACACAATCTACCTATGGCAGCACAGGATTCATAATATGAAGAGCAGATATTTAAGTTATCAAAAAGGGGAGGACTTTACGCATATTTAAATGGGTTCCTGCTTAACTTCAGACTTGCAGCTCCTGACAGTCGCCAGACAAATGACCTGTCCCTTGCTCCATGCAGCCGCGATTAGCACCAAAGTAATGCACAGCACACACATATCGGCGCATAGAAAGTAGAAACCAATGAATTATAAAGCTGCAAATGTAACTATTTGTCGGTCAGTATAGAGGAAATTAATTTTTATGTTGAGGAGAGAAGTATGTTTTACACAGGTATCCATATTGCCCAAGAGCCCAGTGTTTAAGGGGTCAATCTCGATTTTTGGAGGTCACAGGACATGGGATTTTCCAAAAAGGGGATGTGAATTGGCAGAAATAAACATGGCCAGGTCAGCTCAGGGATGTGTCCTAAATTTGTCTCCGTTTTCCAGTCTGCATGTGAATCTCTCACGTTGTCTGTAGAGTTAAAACCAAACAGTGTAGCCAATATTTAAAAAAAAAATTGAATAAAGTTTTATTTGCAACTCTTCCCTAGAGCTTTCGTATTTTTCCATTGACAATTCATAGAACCCCCCCCACCCCCATGTTTCTTTTTTATTAGCTGACGGAACTACGACTCTACACAATTGTGAGTTTTCTAATGTACTTTAATGGTTTTCCAAACACATAAACTGGACACGTTTGGGATCCAGATAGACTTGCCATTGCTTTTCTACCATCATTTACAATATTTGAGCCATTAGAACCATAATTGCTCTTGGACATATCTGCAACTAATACAAGATATACTTTGTTGCAGCTGAACGTACATTTGCACCTTGTTATATCTGCAACCAATACATGACTTACCTTGTTGCAGCTGAGTATTATACACCTTGCATGTTTCCATATTTTTCCTCATCATTGTTTTTATTGTTCTGGCCAGAACCTGTTAATGACATATTATGTAATAAATAGTAAAATTTTGGTATTTAACCTTTCAAAGCTTTATGTACATATTGCTCTGCGCCCAGGCAGGGCCGTCTCTTCCATAGGGCACGATGGGCAGGTGCCCGGGGGCCCTGCAGCCCAGGGGGGCCCGTCAGAGGCAGCTAAAAAAAAAAAGTTCCTGAAAAAAAGAAGAAAATACTTACCTTGCTCTCAGCTGGCGATCCGGCTCCCTCCATGGTCTCCTCCTCCGTGCGGCGCTCGCAGTGCATGTCGGGCGTGACGTCCTCACGCCCGCCCGACATCCATTGCGGAGCGCGACGGAGGAGGAGACCATGGAGGGAGCCGGATCGCCAGCTGAGAGCAAGGTAAGTATTTTCTTCTTTTTTTCAGGAACTTTTTTTTTTTAGCTGCCTCTGACTGGCCCCCTGGGCTGCAGGGCCCATATATATAACCTTTTTTTTTTAATATATATATATATATATAGGGGCCCCAGTGCACTGCTGACTGTGGAATTCACATTTAAAACAAGATGCAAATTTAGCAAGCATTTATCAGTTTGAAAAGAAAGGTGTTCCCTGGTATTCCATACTTGCCGAGTTTTAGAACCTCACGTCTAGAAGATCCCATACGGAGGTCATGTGACAGGGGTATGAAGGGGCGTGGAGATGCCATTAAGTCACCAATGCCCCGCCCACTGCTTTAACATGGCAAAAAAATTGCGTCATTGCATAGTGGGTGCGTCATTAAGCTCCGCCTCCAGCACAGTCCAGGAGGATGACTACTCTTCCAGGAGTCCAATTCGGGAGCCTCACAGAAATTCCGGGAGAGTTGGCGTGAATGTGGTCCAAATGTCCACATTTTTTTGATTTGTGTTTGTTACATTAACAATAACTTTTTTAACTATCTTGTTTGCACAAGTCCAATTTCATGTATTCCAAAAAACGATCCTCTGCAGGGAGATGCCAAGTTAAAACTTCAGTTTCTAGAGCCAGCAGCAGTTTTAGTCAGAAACACATTTGTCCCCATCATACATCTCAGTACAGTTGGGTGAAAAATACTGAAAAACATTCCCTCCCAAAAAAATGACCCCGGCACTCTGGCACAGCCCCGGTGTTAATCGTTTAGCGGTGTTCCTGTGTCTGGTGGCTGCTTTTATGGAGTTTTTCTCATTTGTTTCCTTTTATTTCCATTTGGACCATGTTGGATCATGAAAGAAGAAATTAATATTTTTATTATTTCAATAAAGTGACTAATAAGTAGGGATGTGCACCGGCGACTTTTGAGGTCTCGTGTTTTGTGTTTTGGATCCGGATTTTCGTTATTTTTGAGGTTCGGATTTGTCTCGCAAAACACTTGACGAAAGGTCTCGGTTCGGATTTAAGGTATTGGATTCGGATTTTTTTTGAAAAAAACATAAAAAGTTTAAAAATCAAGTTTTTGGGCTTATTTTCACTCCTAGGCTATTATTAACCTCAATAACATTCAATAACAAGCATTTCCACTAATTTACAGTGTATTGTGAACACCTCACAATATAGTTATTAGTCCAAAACGTTGCAACAAGGTATCTTTCTGGACTGCGTAGAGGAGTGGGTCACCACAATATATATTAAAAACCCTGAACTTTTATGAATCACACCAATAAATGTACCTGGACTGCGTAGAGGAGTGGGTCACCACAATATCTTAAAAACCCTGAACTTTTATGATTCGCACCAATAAATGTACCTGGACTGCGTAGAGGAGTGGGTCACCACAATATCTTAAAAACCCTGAACTTTTATGATTCGCACCAATAATTGTACCTGGACTGCGTAGAGGAGTGGGTCACCACAATATCTTAAAAACCCTGAACTTTTATGATTCGCACCAATAATTGTACCTGGACTGCGTAGAGGAGTGGGTCACCACAATATCTTAAAAACCCTGAACTTTTATGATTCGCACCAATAATTGTACCTGGACTGCGTAGAGGAGTGGGTCACCACAATATCTTAAAAACCCTGAACTTTTATGATTCGCACCAATAAATGTACCTGGACTGCGTAGAGGAGTGGGTCACCACAATATCTTAAAAACCCTGAACTTTTATGATTCGCACCAATAATTGTACCTGGACTGCGTAGAGGAGTGGGTCACCACAATATCTTAAAAACCCTGAACTTTTATGATTCGCACCAATAATTGTACCTGGACTGCGTAGAGGAGTGGGTCACCACAATATCTTAAAAACCCTGAACTTTTATGATTCGCACCAATAATTGTACCTGGACTGCGTAGAGGAGTGGGTCACCACAATATCTTAAAAACCCTGAACTTTTATGATTCGCACCAATAATTGTACCTGGACTGCGTAGAGGAGTGGGTCACCACAATATCTTAAAAACCCTGAACTTTTATGATTCGCACCAATAATTGTACCTGGACTGCGTAGAGGAGTGGGTCACCACAATATCTTAAAAACCCTGAACTTTTATGATTCGCACCAATAATTGTACCTGGACTGCGTAGAGGAGTGGGTCACCACAATATCTTAAAAACCCTGAACTTTTATGATTCGCACCAATAATTGTACCTGGACTGCGTAGAGGAGTGGGTCACCACAATATCTTAAAAACCCTGAACTTTTATGATTCGCACCAATAATTGTACCTGGACTGCGTAGAGGAGTGGGTCACCACAATATCTTAAAAACCCTGAACTTTTATGATTCGCACCAATAATTGTACCTGGACTGCGTAGAGGAGTGGGTCACCACAATATCTTAAAAACCCTGAACTTTTATGATTCGCACCAATAATTGTACCTGGACTGCGTAGAGGAGTGGGTCACCACAATATCTTAAAAACCCTGAACTTTTATGATTCGCACCAATAATTGTACCTGGACTGCGTAGAGGAGTGGGTCACCACAATATCTTAAAAACCCTGAACTTTTATGATTCGCACCAATAAATGTACCTGGACTGCGTAGAGGAGTGGGTCACCACAAGATATATTAAAAACCCTGAACTTTTATGATTCGCACCAATAAATGTACCTGGACTGCGTAGAGGAGTGGGTCACCACAATATCTATTAAAAACCCTGAACTTTTATGAATCGCACCAATAAATGTACCTGGACTGCGTATAGGAGTGGGTCACCACAAGATATCTTAAAAACCCTGAACTTTTATGAATCGCACCAATAAATGTACCTGGACTGCGTAGAGGAGTGGGTCACCACAATATCTATTAAAAACCCTGAACTTTTATGAATCGCACCAATAAATGTACCTGGACTGCGTATAGGAGTGGGTCACCACAAGATATCTTAAAAACCCTGAACTTTTATGAATCGCACCAATAAATGTACCTGGACTGCGTAGAGGAGTGGGTCACCACAATATATATTAAAAACCCTGAACTTTTATGATTCGCACCAATAAATGTATCTGGACTGCGTAGAGGAGTGGGCACTGGGCACCACAATAAAATATATAAAAAACCTTCAACAGATCTGCATTACACTACACATACGGCTGCTCCTCCATCCTCTCCATCATATACATGTTGGAGTTTTAGCGTGTGACAACCTCTTGTTTTTGATAATGTCAGTGCATTTGGAATATTTTTCAATTTGCCCCACACCACTGAATGTACTTTATCTATGATACGCAATACGCATCTATCTATCTTGACTGCGTAGTGTGGTGGCCCCGGTACACAATTTGGTACCGAGGCCACAATATAATTAAAAAACCCTCCACGTGTCGGAATTCCACCAAACAAGTATCTGGACTGCATAGTGGGGTGGCCCCGGTACCCAATTTTATACCGGGGCCACAATACCTCCTCCAAACATGCTACAGACAATTCGTCATTGAGAGACCCCAGACAGACAGGGTCGAAGTGTTATTGTTTGACTTTGTAAACCCAAAAAAATGTCCCTGTTGCACATAGTCGTGCAATGAAGACTGACTTTTTCATTTAAAGGCACGATCTTTAAAGTGTAGTGTTTGTAAGTCTAAGTCATATTATACTTTTGGTAAAATTGTTTTTTTTTGTTCCTCTTTATGGTAATTAATTAGTAATAGAATTAAAGTAGGAAATAGAATTAAATAGAATTAAAGTAGGAAATAGAGTGGTATAGAGTTGTAGTGTGGTATAGATAGAGTGGTCCACACAATATAATAATAAAACCCTCAACTGGTCTGAATTCCACCAAACAAGTATCTTGACTGCGTAGTGTGGTGGCCCCGGTACACAATTTGGTACCGGGGCCACAATACCTCCTCCAAACATGCTACAGACAATTCGTCATTGAGAGACCCCAGACAGACAGGGTCGAAGTGTTATTGTTTGACTTTGTAAACCCAAAAAAATGTCCCTGTTGCACATAGTCGTGCAATGAAGACTGACTTTTTCATTTAAAGGCACGATCTTTAAAGTGTAGTGTTTGTAAGTCTAAGTCATATTATACTTTTGGTAAAATTGGTTTTTTTTGTTCCTCTTTATGGTAATTAATTAGTAATAGAATTAAAGTAGGAAATAGAATTAAATAGAATTTAAGTAGGAAATAGAGTGGTATAGAGTTGTAGTGTGGTATAGATAGAGTGGTCCACACAATATAATAATAAAACCCTCAACTGGTCTGAATTCCACCAAACAAGTATCTTGACTGCGTAGTGTGGTGGCCCCGGTACACAATTTGGTACCGAGGCCACAATATAATTAAAAAACCCTCCACGTGTCGGAATTCCACCAAACAAGTATCTGGACTGCATAGTGGGGTGGCCCCGGTACCCAATTTGATACCGGGGCCACAATACCTCCTCCAAACATGCTACAGACAATTCATCATTGAGAGACCCCAGACAGACAGGGTCGAAGTGTTATTGTTTGACTTTGTAAACCCAAAAAAATGTCCCTGTTGCACTTGCACATAGTCGTGCAATGAAGACTGACTTTTTCATTTAAAGGCACGATCTTTAAAGTGTCAGAAAGAGAGAGAAGACACAGGAGAGGAGAGTTGTAGCTGGGGACCTGGGGTGGAAGCTCTCAGGCTCCCCCAGCATTGCCTGGAAGTCTGAGCGTGGTGACTGAGCCAGGGCAAGGAATGTGTGCCCTGGATGAGGGGGGAGAACTCCATGCCACTATAGTGAACCCAAGAGAGAGGGGGACACTGCACATGGAAGAGGCCCTGGAGTGAGGGCTGCTACAAGAGGCATGGTAGCTGTAGTGTCAGATCCTGAGGCTGAGAGTACACAGAGTGACGTGTCAGAGCACAGGAGACATTATCCCCGCAGAGGAGGGATGAGCTGCAGTTGAGAGGTATGTTGTTGAAATAGGACATGCACACTTTAACAAACCAATCATTTCAGCGACAGGGCCTACCAAACAACTTTGACTGAAATGATTGGTTTGTTTGGGCCCCCACACCAAAAAAGCTATTCATCTCTCCCTGTACAGACTAAACAGGCTCTACTGAGGCAAGATGTCGTCCTCATCCTCAACCTCTGATTCCTCCCCCCCTACAGTGTCTACTTCCTCCTCATCACACATTATCAATTCGTCCCCGCTGGACTCCACAACCACAGGTCCCTCTGTAGTATCTGGAGGGCAGTGCTGTACTTCATTGAGGAATTGATTATTCATTTTTATAAACATCATTTTTTCAACGTTGTGAGGAAGCAACCTCCTTCGCCGCTCACTGACCAGGTTCCCCGCTGCACTAAAAACTCTTTCCGAGTACACACTGGAGGGGGGACAACTCAGGTAAAATAGAGCCAGTTTGTACAGGGGCTTCCAAACTGCCTTTTTTTCCTGCCAGTAACAATATGGACTGTCTGACATGTCTACTTGGATGGTGTCAGCAAAGTAATCATCCACAATTTTTTCTATTGTCACAGCATCCAATGCAGCGAGAGTAGACATGTCTGCAATGGTTGGCAGGTCCTTCAGTCCGGACCAGATGTTATCAGCATCCCCGCCAGTGCCTCTTTTGGGAAAACTGAGCTTTTTCCTCGCAGCCATAGATGTGGAAGAAAATGAGGGTGGAGCTGTTGGCATGTCACGGTCCTCTTCAGAGGACAATCTCCTGACCAGCAGGTCTTTGCACCGCTGTAGACTTGTGTCCGCCGGAAACAGAGACACAACATACGCTTTAAACCGAGGATCGAGCACGGTGGCCAGAATGTATTCCTCTGACTTTAAAAGAGTGACCACCCTCGGATCCTGGCAAAGCGTACGAAGGGCTACATCCACAAGAGCTACATGCTTGCTGTAATCGCAATGGCTTACCAGCTCCTCCCTCACTTTCTCCAGCTGCTTCTGCAACAGCCTGATCAGGGGAATGACCTGACTCAAGCTGGCAGTGTCGGAACTGACTTCTCGTGTGGCAAGTTCAAATGGCTGCAGAACCTTGCACAACACGGAAATCAGTCTCCACTGCGCTTGACTCAGGCGCATCCCCACTCCTTTGCCTATGTCGTAGGTGGCTGTGTAGGCCTGAATGGCCTTTTGCTGCTCCTCCATCCTCTGCAGCATATAGAGGGTGGAGTTCCAGCGCGTCACAACCTCTTGTTTGAGGTGATGGCATGGCAGGTTAAAGCTTTTTTGATGTGCCTCTAGTCTGCGGTAGGCACTGGCTGAATGCCGAAAGTGTCCAGCAATTTTGCGGGCCACCGCAAGCATCTCCTGCACACCCCTGTCACTCTTGAGGTAATGCTGCACCACCAAATTAATGGTGTGGGCAAAACATGGGACGTGATGGAAATTGCCCATATTTAATGCCCGCACAATGTTACTGGCATTGTCTGACACCACAAATCCCCATGAGAGTCTAAGTGGGGTAAGCCACTGGGAGATAATTTCCCTCATTTTCTCTAATATGTTGTCAGCGTTGTGCCTCTTATTAAAGCCTGTAATGCACAATGTTGCCTGCCTTTGCATGAGCAGCCATTTTGTAGATGCTGCTACTGATGCAGCTGTTGCTGTTGCTGCGGAAGGGGATGCATCTACCCAGTGGGCTGTCACAGTCATATAGTCCTTCGTTTGCCCAGAACCACTTGTCCACATGTCCGTGGTTAAGTGGACAGTGGGTACAACCGCATTTTTAAGAGCACTGAGGACACTTGATCGTACTTCTCTGTACATTTTTGGTATCGCCTGCCTAGTGAAGTGGAATCTCGAGGGGATTTGGTACCGGGGACACAATACCTCCATCAACCCTCTAAATCCCACTCCACTGATGGCGGACACCGGGCGCACGTCTAACACCAACATTGCAGTTACAGCCGCAGTTATACGCTTTGCAATAGGGTGACTACTATCGTATTTGGTGGTCATGGCAAACGACTGTTGGACAGTCAATTGTTTGGTGAAAGACTTAGCGGTCTTACGACTTCCCCTCTGGGAAGATGACCGACTAACAGCAGCAACAGCAGCAGTGGCAGTAGTAGGCGTACCGCTGCAGGATTCCTCGGATGAATCCCGTATTGAGGAGGACTCAGTCTGGCTGCTGACTTGGGCTGCAGGACTGAATCTGATGGAGATTGTGGAGGAAGTTGACGAGGAGGGTGTTGCTGGTGTGTATCCAACTGGACCACGGGATTTAGGTGTCCCTGTACCGATGAGGGTCCTAGCCCCAGTTCCTGAACTAACCACTGAACTATGAAGGTTATTCAGGTGACGTATAAGGGAGGATGTTCCTAGGTGGGCAAGATCCTTACCCCTGCTTATTTGAGCTTTACATAAGCTACATATTGCCATACATTGGTTGTCTGGATTTGGATAAAAATAACTCCAGACCGAAGAGGTGCATTTTTTGGTCTTCTGACCAGGCATGACGATGGGCTTTTTCATCCCATGGACATCAGCTGTTTCCCCCCCTGGTGCCTCATTTACAATAACCACATCACCATCCTCATCATCAAGTTCCTCCACAGCGCCAGCTACATCATCAATAGCCTCCTCCCGAGCCACCTCTTCCCGTACAGTGATGGGAAGGTCAGGCTTGACAACCACCAACACCCTTGGACTCGCCTTGGGGATTTGTGATAATTTCTCTTTAGAAGGCAGAGTTGTTTGCTGTTTTGTTGCTGACAGCATAACTCTCTTCAATTTTTTGTAGGGGGGGGGGAGGAGGAGGAGGGCTAAGATCCGTGGGTGAAGCTGAACCACTAGTCATGAACACGGGCCAGGGCCTAAGCCGTTCCTTGCCACTCCGTGTCGTAAATGGCATATTGGCAACTTTACGTTTCTCCTCAGATGATTTTAAGTTTCTCTTTTTGCTACTTTTTCTTAACTTGGGCTTTTTGGATTTTACATGCCCGGTACTACGAGATTGGGCATCGGGCTTGGAAGACGACGTTGATGGCATTTCATCGTCTATGTCATGACTAGTGGCAGCAGCTTCAGCATTAGGAGGAAGTGGGTCTTGATCTTTCCCTACTTTATCCTCCAAATTTTTGGTCTCCATTATATGTAGCACAAGATACTGCAGAATGTGTGAACTTGGTAATATTGCAGTACCAATGGACTTATACTGCTGGATTGGTTTTGCAAATTTGGTTATAATTATTATTTTTTATTTTTTTTTTAAATTTTTTATTTTTTTTTACTTTTTTCTTATTTTTAAAAAACTTGGGAATAGTGGGGAAATAACTATGCCCTTAGAAGCACAGAGCACAGGACACAGCACCACTGGACTGAACAGGACACGGCACAGGACCCAGCAGCACTACGGAACTCAGCAGGACAGAGCACAGGACACAGCACCACTGGACTGATACTGCAGAATGTGTGAACTTGGTAATATTGCAGTACCAATGGACTTATAATGCTGGATTGGTTTTGCAAATTTGGTTATAATTATTATATATTTATTTTTTTTTTAAATTTTTTATTTTTTTTTACTTTTTTTTTATTTTTTAAAAACTTGGGAATAATGGGGAAATAACTATGCCCTTAGAAGCACAGAGCACAGGACACAGCACCACTGGACTGAACAGGACACGGCACAGGACCCAGCAGCACTACGGAACTCAGCAGGACAGAGCACAGGACACAGCACCACTGGACTGATACTGCAGAATGTGTAAACTTTGTAATATTGCAGTACCACTGGACTTTTACTGCTGAATGTGTGAACTTGGTAATATTGCAGTACCAATGGGCTTATACTGCAGGATTGGTTGTGAAAATTTTGTGGTAATTAAAAAATATTAAAGTAGTTTTTGGTATTTTTTAAAAAAACTTTTTTTTATTTTTTTAAACACAGGGGAATATTGGGGAAATAACTATGCCCTTAGAAGCACAGAGCACAGGACACAGCACCACTGGACTGAACAGGACACAGCACAGGACCCAGCAGCACCACTGACCTCAGAAGGACAGAGCACAGCACACAGCACCACTGGACTGATACTGCAGAACACAGCACAGCACAGCACTAAACAGCACAGCACAGCACTAAACAGCACAGCACAGCACAGCACTAAACAGCACAGAACTAAACAGCACAGAACTAAACAGCACAGAACTAAACAGCACAGAACTAAACAGCACAGAACTAAACAGCACAGAGGACCACCTAACACACCCTCCCTCTACCCTGATCAATGCCCGAGTGAAGATGGCGGCGACTAGCGGGGAATTTATAGGATCCGAGTATCGCGAGATCCGACAATGGGATTATGAGTCAGAGCCTCAGTTTCACTTTTGAATTTGGCGCCAATACCCGGATCTGTCTCGGATCCGACTCGGATCCGCAACGTTCGGGTGGGCTCGGATTTCAGAAATCCGAGTGCGCTCATCCCTACTAATAAGTGTTTGAGAAGTCTGGAGTCTTTTATTCAAACATATTTATTTTAAATCTCTTTTTGTGTTTATTTTTTATTAATGTGGAAAGACTCTCTGGTTATGTTTTGGTTTAGATATTGACAACATTTTTCCGGCACCTCAAATCACTACTCTGTGCTGCTGGGGACACTGCTTTTACCACTGTTTAACTCTCTGTCTGTGGCTTCCTGCTGCCTCATTTCCCCTCCTCATATCATGTCACTGCCCCTGTCACATGCAGCCCTGTCCTCACTAACACATCACTCATCTCCTGATATACTCTGTGCTGCTGGAGGACCCTGCTCCTTCACTATATAACTCTCAGTCTGTGACTTCCTGGTGTCTTCATTCCCCTCCTCACATCATGTCACTGCCCCTGTCACATACAGCCATGTCCTTACTAACACATCACCCATCTCCTGATATACTCTGTGCTGTTACAGGATCCTGCTCCTTCCACTATATAACTCTCAGTCTGTGGCTTCCTGCTGCCTCCATTCCCCTCCTCACTTCATGTCACTGCCCCTGTCACATGCAGTCCTGTTTTTACTATCACATCACTCATCACCTGATATACTCTGTTCTGCTTGGGGGACCCTGCTTCTTCTACTATATAACTCTCAGTCTGTGTTTACAGCATCGTAAATTCGTACCACATCCATTATGGTCTATCTTACTTGCATAACACATGTTCTGTACTAGTTAGTGGCACACATATGTGTAGTTTTTAAAACAAAGACTATACCGTGTTATTCTTCACTGTCAGTCGCACTAACAAACACGTACTGATCATTACAGAAAGCACATACACAGGTTGCATTTTCCTTATAAAAGATCAGCTTCCAAATAGCAGCACATGAACAATTTCTAAACACAATGCCAAGAGGGACAATACGTTTGGCACATGATTTACTAAGAGTCCTATAGGTTTAAAAACAGCTAAAGATACTATAAGTACTCACTGTAAAAATTCTGTTTTTCAGCCCTATGGGAAGATATGGTAAAGACAATCTGTCTTTCACGTTCTCCGACATCTTCAAATTACTTTATGATCATTAGTGAACTGGTGAAACCATGACACCATAACATATAGTAATCGTTCCCAGGTTTATAGAATGTTGAAATCAGCCTCCAAATGTAACAATATCCCCCCATACCAGACAACAGGATATACGCTGCTATTTTAATTAATAGAACATTCCTCCTCATCGCATAGACTTACTTCCCACATAAATTGTTTCCATGGCATATCTCTATTATTAATTAAAGTGTTGTTCATGTGACTGTTTTTTTTCCTGTCACATCTAGCTTGATGCAATGAATATAGTTACTGATATACAAATGAGATGTTGGAAAAGTATAAATATGTTGGCTCTTGAATATCATGTTTGCTGTTGCATTTCCGAAGGATGGGGCAGAGAGTGGTGGACGGGGTTTCAAAGAGAGGTGTTCTCAGTTCATACCAACAGAAAATATTTATCTGACGTCCGTTTATTCATCTTGGGACTGAGTCATTAAGGAGCATCTCTGTCTTACTTTGCGTATCGTTCTCGCATTCATTCTCTCGCGTACCAGGAACCAGAATATACGCCAAGGAACGCAGCCCCATCCAAGTCATTTTGGAGAGCAAAGGACACTTACTTTAGCCTCTGAGTTCAGGGAGGGATGTGGAAGGGGAGGATGCACGTAGACAATGTACAGTAAGGGCAGCAACTTCCAAGTCAGTTTCAGTCGCACGCAGAAGTAAGATGGCTTTCTGCCGTATCTCTTGCTCCAGCTACCGGGCTAGTCTAAGTCCTGAATGTTAGGGATAACGGCTGAGTATGCATGCTATAACATGTGTTTGTTTATTTATATAGAAAACTCATTCACATCAGTCCCTGCCACCTTGGGGCTTACAGTCTAAATTCCTTAGCACACACACAGACTAGGATCAATTTGATAGCAGCCAATTAACCTACCAGTATGTTTTTGGATTGTGGGAGGAAACCGGAGCACCTGGAGGAAACCCACGTAAACACGGGGAGAACATACAAACTCCACACATATAAGGCCATGGTCGGGAATTGACCCCAGTGCTGTGAGGCAGAAGTGCTTACCACTGAGCCACCGTGTAGCCCTACTCACTTTTATACACACTGTATTCATACATTTTAGAAATTTTTTCTCAATTGGCACAATGTGTTTCTGGTACACCAGGTTTGACCTGACATAGGAAAGGTGCCAGCTTGGGTCCCGGGGATAAGCTCAACCCACTTTCCTATGAAGCCACTCCCATTCATGCACCCAATTATAGTATGCACAGGGTACGACTAGGTCATGCGCACACTATATTCTAAGTATGTTGTTCTACTAAGCTAAATAATTCATACTTATCAACATTCTAGGACTAGGATCCTGCTAGGGGCGCGAGAGCCGGAACCGCATCTCCAAGTCCTGCCCTCTTCTCTAGAGAAGAGGGCAGGATGTGGAAGGGTGCAGTGCTCTCCCAGGAATCCGGTAAAATTTGAAATTCGAGAGTCTCTCGGGCAACTGTGAAATAATATTTTTATTACTGAATTATTATTATTTTATTGAACAGTTTTAGAAGTGCCTCTTGCCTCGTTGCTCATAGGTCCCAGCGGATGGATATGCTGAATATTGGTTCAGCCTACAATATAGCTCCCTCCGCTGTGTGCAGATCATAAGTGTCCACTGTGCAGGGAAGGGTCCATAAATTGTTCTTTCTGAACCCTCTCCTGAGGTTGCATAATCTGGTATTTCGCTTTTTTTAATGACGGTAAGGGAAGTATCTGTGTCAATGATCATTTGCCTGCAGTCATTGGATTTCTACTTATTAGAAAGAGTCTCATCCTTGGCCACGTTATTGCAGCTGAAATAAATTCCTGGCTGGCTCCCAGGGCATGGGATATATAGTCTTTAATCAGGCACAATTTTAAGGGATTATTGGGTTGTAGGAATCAGTATACAACCTGTCCAGGAAAGCCATTAATGCAAATTGCTTGCTGAGAGTTTTGGAGAATAAAGCATGCACTGTGAGACAGCGATATATATACGTAAGCCGGCATTCTGTATAATCCATAGAATAAATAACGTTTATTGCAGTTTGGAACAAAGAAAGAGGTTTATGCTGTTTTATCTAGGTGGATAATTAAGCCAGGTAAGTAATTCTATGTTCTGAAGGGTTGTTTCTTTATGAAAAGGTTATGTGTTCATTCACCAAAGAACTTCAAATAAATTATAAAGGTGAGATTCTCTTAGTTAAAGTTTTGTGAAACAATATTTGAAAGGTCAGCAGCTCTCAACACAGAAAACTCCTTTAATATATAACTAATTTGGGGAAATGCTGCATTTTTTAAAGGTTATCAAGTAGTTTGGAGCTCGAAGGTTGTTTTGTATGGGATTAGTGTCCTGGATATTTAAAAAAAATGCTCTGTCTAAAACCATCATTAGCAGAAAATTCTCTCGTTTGATGCTGTAAATATCATGTACAATCATTCCCTCCCAGCAGAATATCAGCAGAAACTTGATGGTTTGGTTTAAGTATATATGCCTATATATCAATTATATGTTTAATTACTTATTTCGATTTAAGAATATTTACACTTTTGGATTTTTTTTATTTATAAATGATTTACCACCTTTACGTGTATAATGAAGGTTCCTGCCCTTGGGTTTGGTATCTCTGCTCTCGGGGGACCCGGAATAATTTGAAACGGCACCAACCTGCTGGTCTGTCTCTCAGTGTCACGTGACTGCTCTAGTCACAGGTATGCAGCGGAGTTGGACTGCTGCAAGTGTTCCTGCTGAAAACCAATTGAGGAGAATCAGCTAAGAAGAAGGGGTAATGGGGGGTCAACTGATGAAAAGAGGGGCATGTGAAAGAAAATTTGGTGGGTAGAGGGGCATGTGAGGCAAAAGCTGATGGGCAGAGGGGCATGTGAGAAAAACTTGGTGGGCATGTGAGGAAAAGTCGGTAGGCATGTGAGGGAAAAGCTGGTGAGCAGTGGGGGCATTTGAGGGAAAAGTTGGTGGGCAGAGGGGCATGTGAGGTAAAAGTCGGTGGGCAGGTGAGGGAAAAGCTGGTGGGCAGGGGGGTATATGAGGGAAAAGTTGGTGGGCAGAGGGGCACATGAGGTAAAAGTCGGTGGGCATGTGAGGAAATGTTGGTGGGCAAAGGGGCACATGTGGTAAAAGTCTGTAGACATGTGAAAGAAAAGCTGGTGGGCAGAGGGAGCATGTGAGGTAAAAGTTGGTGGGCATGTGAGGGAAAAGCTGGTAAGCAGGGGGACATGTGAGGGAAAAGTTGGTGGGCATGTGAGGGAAAAGCTGGTGAGCAGGGGGACATGTGAGGGAAAAGTTGGTGGACAGAGGGGCATGTGAGGGAAGATCTGGTTGGCAGGGGGGCAAGTATGAGCAAACCTGGTGGACAGAGGGAGCATGTGAGAGAAAGTGATGTGCTGAGGGAGCCATGTGTATGAAAATGTGGTAGGCAGGGTGGCATGTAAAGGGAAAAGCTGGTGGGCACCATGGGGTATGTGAACAAAATGCTGGTGGGCAGGGTTCAGGTGAGGAAAAGCTGGTGGGCAGAATGGCATTTTTTTTGCTTTGCTTGCAAAATCTAAACTTTTAAGACACCCCCTCTAGAAATACTGTATTTGCCTCTGTGCAGCAGTGGAGCCTGACCAGTATTCTGTATTTAGACTGAACCCTTGCCAACCAAGATGAGGTAAGCATTTTTAATTTACTTTACAAATGTGAATTGTATGAGGGACTGGGAAGTGGGTATTGGGGTGAAGAGGATAGTAGGCTGAAGCTTTATCTAGGACCCTGAGAAACCTTGTATGGACCCTGCTAGTACCCATAATTAGTACAATTATGTCATCATATTTAAAGTGTGGGGCTTATAAAGCTAAAATCAATGGCTTTGATCCTAATGCTGCTCATGTTTTTAGAACATGGGGACAATATACTATATATGCAAATAAACGATGGTTTGTAAATGCTTTATATTTTGTTCACTACCTTTTCCCTAAAACCATTTAAATCTGGTCCCATGTCTTGTTGTCATGACAATAAATGACTGACAACTGTGATTGTGGCTTAGTTTCAGGATCAATGCAGTTGATCATTAATTAAAATGGGTTACACTCATCAGCATGGTTGAAGCCTATGACTGTCAAATCTATAATTACAGAAGATGCTATATGTTATGCATTTATAAGTGCTTGGACCTGTTCATTTTAATTAACATGCATATTTTGCTGGTCACCCCTTCATTTTGCTTGCTAATAAAACAATATTTGTAGATATGTGAAATTAAGTAAGTACAATTTAACCGTAAGTTAGAATGTAGAAGTGATAATAGACATTATTCATGTTACATTATAGATAAATATATATATTTCAATCTCCTGCCTGCAAAAGAATTCACTGTAAGTTTTAAAGTTGCTTTCATTTTAAATACATCACTGTTTGTTTACAAATTGGTGTCCTTAGAGAAAATCGAAGATGACAGTGTATATGAAAGATATTGATTCTCACCAACGACACTGGCACCTGCCAAGAGTTCAACTTGTTGATGTAATGTGCTATAGATTTGATATGAACAGAGGAGCAATAATGGCAGCAATTAACGTGACACTTCGCTAAGATGCAAAAGCATTTTCTGCGATAATAAAAAGAAAAAATCTGATGAAAAAGAACATTTTCTTTCTGTCTGAATGTTTTCAGAAAATTGAATGCTAGATTGAATCGTGGAAATATATGTATTTTTTTTACCTTGCATGTTAATTAAAATGGTTAGTTCATACAGTTTTCTACTTTTTTCCTGCTTAAGAATGTGTCCTCAGTATCGGCAGCCTGAGGCCATCTTCATGTAGCCTCCACCGATCTGGTGCAATTGTCAGTAGCCAGGCAAATGTTGAGCTCTCTGTCACAGCAAGAGGTTGAACAAAACCTTATTGTTTGATGGTTTGCCTTGTATTAGAGATGCTCAGGCTCAGTTCCTTGAGAACCGAACACACCCGAACTTGGGGTATCCGAGCCGGCTCGGTACTGTCGCGCGCCCTCGGAATTGAAAATGAGGCAAAAAGTCATCATGACGAGTTTTGAATTCCTTTTAAAGATCCAACATCATGGAGGGTGGGAGGGAGGGCGGACCCCCATTTTTCTTTTCCACCACTGCTGTGTGCCAATGTATCCTAGATGTGCTAGGAACTGCCGTGTGTTTGTGTCATTGCTCTGTCGCTTACCATCCAGCCAGGTCACTGCAGTATTTGTTTGAAAGTGTATGAAAATAATATTGTGACCTGTGAGGTGGTCTAAATTGACTGCAAATGACTTGAAATTAGTGTTATTGAGGTTAATAGTAATGTAGGAACAAAAAAAGAGCAAAACTATGTGATTTTAGCATATTTTAGGATTTTTTCTAAAAAATCCAAAAACAAAACCAAAACACACGAGGGTGGTTTTGCCAAAATCAAAACCAAAACACAAATCTAATCCAGATCCAAAACTAAAACCACTTCACGGTCAGTGAGCATCTCTACTTTGTATGCAATGGCGGTGAAGTCAAGCATTCTCAAAGTGGCCTATGGATGGGCAGATATGGTCAGCCATTTTGTTTGTTTTGCAAGCATACTGGGCCTACATAGTGTGTGAAGAAATGCTTTGCCTAAATAAAATCTGAATGGGGCTGGAAATAGCTGAGACTCTACACAAGGTATGTCATTCAGTCGCTCGTCATGGCCTCCTGGGCATGAGAACTTTTGATTTTGACCCAATGTATGTGTACTTGGCCACATGATCCTATTACCTGTGTTAGACAGTAATGAGGCGCCTTTATTTTTATGTGTGTTACCACACTCTCTCTGGGTTGAGGTGACATAAAAGAACGCTTCCCTACTGTCCTGGAGCGAGGATTGCAAAAAAAAGTGTGGAGCTTATGTGAGAGTGAGCGGGGTTTGCATAAAGTGGGCTGTTCTGGGTGGGTCAGGGCGGGGTTGACTAGATCAGGGAGGGGCTTATTTTGACCCTATTCCACTTGTCTAATTGCCGTCAAGGAGTATTGTTCGTTTTTATTTCTCTGAGATACAGCAACACATCTGTTGTGTAGATGCAAATGGTTCCAATGTACAAATCTCAGCTTATGTGTTGTTGTGTCTACAAGTAATAAACAAATCTACCTGGAAGATGTACTTGAGTGATGCTGGAATTTCCCCTTTAAAGATCATCCCAAAAGATTAAAACATAATTTTAAATATTTTAAGCAGAAAGGTTTATCTAGCAGCTATTTATATTCTTCTGCCACAAGCTCCTGAGTTAGATGACATTTGTAAACCCTTCAGCTATTTGCTTATTGACTTAGACTATGCAGTAGGCAGCAGTGGCGGAACTTTCATCAGTGCTGCAGATGCCGTGCACAGGGGCCCATGGAGATAATGGGGCCCGATGCATATGGCACTAGCGAGCTGTTCCCTCCCCCCCTCTCCCCTGCACCGGGGCCCACAGCTGGCTAGTTCTGCATCTGGTAGGCAGAGTGCTTTTTATACTTGTCACAGAAATCCTATTAACTTCTAATATCCATAGAAGTTTACATTAGCTGTGTATTATTACTTAGGATAAGTTTAACTAAGAAACACTGAAGAGGTGACATCATACCTCAATGATCTTAAATTATGACATCAGAGAACCCACTGATTATAAAAAAATAACACAATTAACATATCAAACATAATCAAATCCCAATGCAGATCTAAAGATAGATAGTCAGATAGATAGATAGATGGATAGATAGATAGATAGATAGATAGATAGATAGATAGATAGATAGATATGAGATAGATAGATAGATAGATAGATAGATAGATAGATAGATAGATAGATAGATAGATATGAGATAGATAGATAGATAGATAGATAGATAGATAGATAGATAGATAGACAGATAGATAGATAGATAGATAGAAGATAGATAGATAGATATGAGATAGATAGATAGATAGATAGATAGATAGATAGATAGATAGATAGATAGATAGACAGATAGATAGATAGAAGATAGATAGATAGATAGATAGATAGAAGATAGATAGATAAATATGAGATAGATGGATAGATAGATAGATAGATAGATAGATAGATAGATAGATAGATAGATATGAGATAGATAGATAGATTTGAGATAGATAGATAGATATGAGATAGATAGATAGATTTGAGATAGATAGATAGATATGAGATAGATAGATAGATTTGAGATAGATAGATAGATATGAGATAGATAGATAGACAGATAGATAGATAGATAGATAGATAGAAGATAGATAGAAGATAGATAGATAGATAGATAGAAGATAGCTAGATAGATAGATAGAAGATAGATAGATAGATAGAAGATAGATAGATAGATAGATAGATAGATAGATAGATAGATAGATAGATAGATAGATAGATAGATAGAAGATAGCTAGATAGATAGATAGATAGATATAATATTTCATGTTATCCTTCCTCCAAGCTGTTGCAGGACCACTAGCCTTAATACATAATTGGTTCAATAATCATATGCTAGAGGTTTGTGTGCTCTTTCCAGTAATTGTATCCATTATATGCTGTTTAGCATTATCTCTCATACAGGCCTGGTGTGCTTACTCCTTTTGCATTGTGTTGTGTTCAGCTTACATTTCTCAGCCACTTGAGATAATAATTTATTGACTGTGGTTTTGCAGCAGTTTAATTTACTGACTATAAGAGGAGATTGGGAGACAGAGAAGTGGAGATTAAGGAGGTCATTTAGAAAAGTTTCCTGGCATTAGACCGGACCAAAAATACTGCACTTCACTAGAGAGTGTAAAGATATTTGTAAATAAAAACATTTCCGTCTCACTTTGTCCAACCTTAATAATGAAAGAGCCATAGATGCACCTGGCAATCACTGGGCCTGCGAGCTCTCCATCACTCCTAGTCACTCTCTAGAGGTGAGCAAAGCAATGTGTTCCTTTTAGATTTTTATTAAACCTAGAGATGTTCACTGACCCCTGTGTTTTGGTTTTGGTTTTGGATCTGGATTAACTTTGTGTTTTGGTTTGGTTTGGATGCCTATTTTTTTCTAAAATCCCTATTTTTTTTTTCTAAAATCACATATTCTGGCTCTTTTTTTGTTCCTATATTATTATTAGCCTCAATAACATTAATTTCCAGTCACTTCCAGTCAATTTTTGTGAAGTGACAAGAACACTGCTACCCCTCCTGTTTCTGTGTGAGCAATGTCACTGGAGACTGGAGAGTGACAAGAACACTGCTACCCCTCCTGTTTCTGTGTGAGCAATGTCACTGGAGACTGGAGAGTGACAAGAGCACTGCTACCCCTGTTTCTGTGTGAGCAATGACCTGGATCTCCTGGGGAGGGAGGTACTTATGGAATCCAAAACCCGCGAGATCCTACAACGCAACAATAATGTTTTGCCTCGATTCAGATCCAAGGACACACGAAAGTACCGAGACGGCTTGCAAGCCTACTCAGATCCCCTAAGTTCGGGTGGGCTCGGTTTTCAGAAAACCTAGTCCGAGCATCTCTAATAGCAACCAATCAGATTAAACTATCATTTTCTACAATGTACTAGATAAATGATAACTAGAATCTGATTGGCTGCTGTGGGAATACACCACCAGTTTTCCTTTTCAGAAAGTTTGAGAACGCTACCCTTGGGTCTCCTAATATTTTAGAACAGTTCCAACTTTTTTGTGCTAAATAGTAAAAATCTATGTTGGTTTTAAGGTGAGTTTCACTAAGGTCTAAGCACTTGTCATGCATTATTCTGCTTGCAGGGTACCATGAAGCAATATACTGTCCTGTGATGTCCTTCAAATATATCTAAGAGTTGACAATGACTTCTTCTTTTTCTTGTGGACAAATTATATGACTAACCATTGCTATAAACTGCAATAGGAACAGGACTATCAATCAGAGAAGTATTGGCAGTATGATGTAGTTTTGGTGCTATTCTGTTCTAGGCAGTGAACTAATTTAAATTGAAGTCATGTATTGTGATTACACCACAATACAGTAACATGTATGAAAAGTAAAACAAAGTTGAAAATTCCCTTTCAGTTATGGCTTTATTATCTATCCATCCAAATTAATCCTGCCTGAACATCACGTTCATACTAGACATGTTGAACCTTTACCAATGGCCTCTGAACACTTTGTATGGTATATAAGCCACACGTCAGCGTATCTGGGACAAGATGACCTGCACCCAGAATTAATGGTCAAGACCGATGTGTAATACAATTATGCTTTCACTTTAAAAGATGAATATTGTAACAAAGGTTGATTTATTTTCATGTCGCTTAATGTTCCGCCGTGCTCTTTACCTAATGTACCTTTGTACTCGCTACCTTCAGCATATTGTATAAATCAAACACCCACATAGAATGCTGAAAACTCACATTTTTATACAACCATATGGGATCTTTACAATCTCAAATAATCTGTGGCCAATGTGGCATTAGTCATTGGGTTGATACAATCATACAATGCATTCGTAATAAACTAGAAATTAAAACTGTCAGCGCAGTCCAGCCTCTTATTTATAAGTCGCCCGACAATCTCACACAATGAGGATCATCCTGATTTTCAATACTTTAAAATCCAACCAAATTCAATCCAATCAGATTTTGGTTGTTGGGATGAGATTGTACACGGTTAAACGTTTGGTCAATTCAGTGGAATTCAATCTTATCATAAATCGTTAATTAATAACAGAGATCTATGGAGGGATTTCATTCTGTGAGTTTTCTTCGGCTGCATAGAGTTTGATAAAAGGTTCAAAGGCCAAACCTTTTCTAATTTAGAAAGGAGAAACAAAGTTTATTTCCTAAGCAATTTAACACAGTAAAGGTATTAATACATTTGTGTTAAATTGTTTCCTGTGTTTAAATACACTATGGATGAAACCCTAGACCTCTGGTTAATTGCTGTGAGAAAATAGCCTGATTTCTCCGAGATTAGGCACACACTTATGTACACTTTGACCAGCGAGTACCTCCTTCAGAATTAATCTCCTATGGTACTGGGATTTGCTTTGCACATTCAGTAAAGTCACTTATGAGGAGAGGTGCCTAATAAAATAAAATGACTTACCAGGCTCTTTCCTGCCTTCTTTGAAACGTGCTCTCCTTCCTCTACTTCACACACCTTTTAACAAGTCGTTTTAATCTTTCACTACTATGAGAGCCAGTTCTGCTTGGGTTCTTTGCCTTGGCCGCTGCAAACTGGTCAATTAACAAGCCAGCAATTCATGGTAGGTATTTTTCAACCGGTTTATTACAAGAAAGATGATTTAGAAAATTGTAAAAAAAAAAAAAAAAAACTGAACATATAATAAACTCTTTTTATGGTTTTCAACAAAAAATCAAAATGTGCATAGCAGACATTGGGGTGTCGGTTGCAATTGTCTTGTCTTAAAGTTTTACATTAGGAACTGAAAAAAAAAAGGAAAGAAAAACTGATGGGCATTTGCCCCGGAAGTCATTTTCAGAAGGGCCGAAGAGACCAGGATTTCCTTCCTAATTTCCATATTTTCAAGTAACAACGAGATATTATTTTAAAAACGGACCTATCTAAAACAGGCCAAACCACTGTCAATTCCGCCGGCTAAATAAATCATTTTAGCCTAAATTGACCCAAAACTCAATGCATGCGTAGGCACAAAGCGGGCTAGATACTAAACCTTGTCCTCCAGTCTGGGCTGCCATCAGAAGCCCAGTACTAATTAATCTAGTAGCCCCCCACCACCACTGCCCTCTTTGTCGTACATGCCCCCCCTCATTACAGTAGTCTTAAAAAATCAAATATTAAGAAAAATAAATATTTTTATGGTAAATCTATTTTTATTTATGTGTTTTTTTTAAATAAAAATAAATAAAATTGATAATAAAAGTAAAATAGAAATTAAAATCAATAAACATGTAAAATTAAATCTAATAAACTAAATATGGGATATATTCCAGATGTAAAAAATAAAGAAAGTCAATATATAAATATGTATAATAATATAAAATGTACAAATAAATATAGAATTCATTTCAATTATGATGAGAATTAAAATAAATAAAAGGTAGAGAAGCTGATTAAGTATGGCACCAAGGGGTATATTTACTAAAAGGCGGGTTTGAAAAAGTGGAGATGTTGCCTATAGCAACCAATCAGATTCTAGCTGTCATTTATATAGTGCATTCTACAGAATGACAGCTAGAATCTGATTGGTTGCTATAGGCAACATCTCCACTTTTTCAAACCCGCAGTTTAGTAAATCTAGCCCCAAGTGTCTTCCAGCTCTGGTGCTTGGAACGCAAATGCGTTCCAAAAGCCAAACTTCCTGTTTTCTGTGGACCGCACAGGCGCCAGTGCGCTCCACTGTCTGCTCCCGCGTGTTTCATACTACCAAAGAGGACTCATCAGGGAGGAGGGCTAGGTCACCCGGACAGTCCATGGGGCGTCTGTCCGGGCCCCTCACAGACATAATGGCCGTACGCCCCCTGATGGCGGCCCTGCCTCCAGTGACCGTATCTGCCTGTGTGTGTGTAGCCTTTAGGTGACTGTAAACATTGTGCTATTGAGATCTGCTATATGTGAAATGATCATAGAGACACAGGTTTGGGAGTCGTGTCAATCATCTAGACACATGCAATAGATGTGCAGACTGGCTGCATTTCCTGACTTTACAAATGTACTAGATGTATATCCTAGGGGTCATTCTCTCACTCCAGGGAGAATCTTCATGAATACAGATAATGATCTACACTCCTGTATCTGGAACTACAGTAACTGAAATACATAAAATCTGAAGGTTTGAATGTTGATTTTAACCTTCTTTTTTAAACATTAAAGAACACAGGCATGTGGTTTTCTGTACAAAGAATCTTATTTTTTTTATAGTTGCATTGGAAATATTAGCTGCCAAAGTATAATGAAATATCATTAGCGGCACTATAATTGGAACTACTGAGGAGGAAAGAGATCTAGCAGTTGCTATCTCAGGTGACATAAAGGCAGGTAAGCAATGTAACAAAGCAATGAGGAAGGCAAGTCAGATGCTTGGTTGCATAGGGAGAGGAATCAGTAGCAGAAAGAAGTAATAATGCTACTGTATAGGTCATTGGTACGGCCTCATCTAGAATACTGTGTTCAGTTCTGGAGGCCATATCTCCAGAAGGATATAAATACATTACAGTCTTACAAAGATGGGCAACTAAAATGGTGCATGGCCTACAGCACATAACTTACCCGGAAAGACTAAAAGATCTTATTATGTATAGTTTGGAGCAAAGAAGGGAACGGGGGACATGATAGAAACTTTCATATATATCAAGGGATCTAACAAGGTGCAGGAGGGAAACATTCTACAAAGGAAGAGAAGTATTAGAACACGAGGACATACACTGACACTGGAGGGAAGGAGGCGCAGAGGAAAAACTACTTCACAGAAAGGGTAGTGGATGAGTGGAATATCCTCCCATCAGAGGTGGTAGAGGCTAATACAGTAGAGCAATTTAAACATGCTTGGGATAGACATAAGGATATCCTTACAAAGAACTAAATATGCTTTATGTCTAGCATAGGTTTAACTAAATATGCTTTATGGCCAGCATAGATTTAAAAAAGGGCAGACTAGATTGGCCAAGTGGTTCTTATCTGCATTCAAATGTTTCTATATTAACAAGTTGAAAATGATCAACTAGTGCTGGAATTCCTACTACCAGAATTAGCACTAGGCAATATAGGCTTGGGGCTACGGGCAGCACAGTCTGAGAGGCAACGCTTTCTTTTTACAGTATAAGTGTCAAAATTGCTCTTTGTTATCATCAAAGAAAGGGGAACTGGCAGAATGCGAACAGTCAACTGATATTAATTTAGCTGAGAGAGTGAAATGAATTATATTAGTGTGGGGAGGTTTACCTGAGGAATATGACTTATGTAAAGTCGGAGTATATTGCACAAGTAGTGCCACTAAATTATGTTTTGTGACAGGACAGCACGGTGACTCAGTGGTTAGCACTTCTGCCTCACAGCACTGGGGTCCTGAGTACGATTCCTGACCATGGCCTTATCTGTGAGGAGTTTGTATGTTCTCCCCGCATTTGCGTGGGTTTCCTCCGGGTGCTCGGGTTTCCTTCCACACTCCAAAAACATACTGGTAGGTTAATTGGCTGCGATTAAATTGACCTTAGTCTTCTTTCTCGGTCTGTATGGGTATTTTAGGGAGTTTAGACTGTAAGCTCCAATGGGACATGGACTGATGTGAATACAACGCTGCGGAAGTACAATGTGAGTACAATGCTGCGAAATTGGTGGAACTATATAAATAAATAGCGATGTTGATAGAACTCTTGACACTATAGTTTATTGCATGGAAAAGATGGGACTAGTGGTTGAGTCCTAGGTCATATGGGAGTTCAACATAAAAAATGTTCTTTTGCGGATACACAAATGTACTTCTGAATATTTGCCCTTTTGCTTCTTTATTGTGAATAAGACACTTCTTATGATGTTTGCAATGTTAAATAAAGCACATAGATGCTGTTTGTACAAGTATCTGGTGGAAAAGCGCATACTTTGCACCTGCCTTGTGTAGATGCAGATTTTACACTATGTTAGTAACATATTAAAAAATACGTATAACTGAAAATACCAACACATCATTAAGGGAGAAACTAAAGTGCCTCTGGATTGATAGAAAAGATTCTTCATGGTCATGGACTGTGTTAAAAGCGGCTCCGATGTAAATTTGGCATAGTTGGTGACCCTAATTAAGAACGTCAGTGAGCCATAGGGAACCCGGTCTCAGATTCAGAGTCAGATCAGATGTCGTTTTGGGCACCAGATTCCTTCCTGGATACACAGATACACAGACAGAGTAATGTCCATTGTATGCTGCTCCTCAGGAGCCACATTCACGTGGCTGGAAAAGCTGGCAATGTCAACACTTGAGTTTCCCTATTAGAAAAAGGTATTATGGATGATAAAAGATCCAGAGTAAGTCTTCTATATCGTCCATAGTATGAAGCACTGAGTTAACATAGTCTAACATAGTACTAAACATAATAAACACTCAACATAATATGTCCACCGAAATCTGCAGCTGCTGTAAGATGTTCCAAATCTGTAATGGAGCACATGCCTGTAGTTATTAGTATTACACCCTTCTATAATAACATATTTGCAGAGAATCAGATATATACATAGGGGCTTATCCTGTTGGTTGCAAAATGGGAAAAAATGACTCTTAAAAAAAAGAGCAAAGAAAAATTGTGCATTGTTGCCAACAGGCAAAGCCGCACACAACTCGAGATACGGCCGCCTCCGCATCAGCAGCTCATGAGATAGTCAGCCAGTATTTGGACTTACCCAAAAGCAGGTCCAGAAGAAACACCTCCTAACAGAGGTATACGCATGTGTCTGCAGGTCTGCATGGCCCGCATTTGTGTGAACTAAAATAAACTAATTTGCACCCCTTGCATTGTAACATGGTTTGTCCCAGAGAACATTTACTCCTTTTTTTGCCTTACTTTCCTTAATGAATCAGGTCCAATGATACCGAGTATAAATAATTTTCTTTATTACCCACCAAATATTAAAATGTATTTTACTATAATACACATTCAGGCCAAGTCTCTTTTAAACTATACACATTTATTATCCATATACATATTAGAATTCACAGAACAAATTTAGGGGAAAATTTGTGGAGTTCTATAATCTGCATTGATGGTTAAGTGCATTGTGTAAACTTAGATTTCCCCGATACAAGCCAAATAAAGCAATAATCCAAATAAAAACAAACTCTAAAATTCACTATACTATAGACAATAAAGGCCGTTATCTGGTCACCGAAAGTGAAAAATCAACATAGATTCCTGGCAGCGAAAGGATTAATATAATTTAAATAATGATCCTCGCTCATGTAGGGCTCAAACAGGTCTTTACTGGCATGTTCTGTCACAATACTTTTTTAAAACTTGGAACCTTCCTAAAACAATCTTCTGATTTTGATCAACAACATACAGTGGACCTGAGTCATTAAGGAGAGCAAAGCATAAATAAGGAGTAACTTTGCACCTGGACAAAACCATGTTGCATTTGAGGTGGGGGGGAGGAGGTAAATTTGAAATGTAAGGACATATTTATAGTTGGGGTAGGACATGTCCTAGATCACTTTAAATGTCAGTGTAAAAATTAAGCTATCAAGTATTTGTGTGCTAGGTGAAAAAAACAGCCAGTATTTAACTTATGTGCAAAATAATAAGCTCATTTGCACCCCTTGCATTGTAACATGGTTTGTCCCGGAGAACATTTACTCCTTTTTTTTGCCTTACTCTCCTTAATGACTCAGGCCCACAGAGTGTGCTACTGTATATATGTTAAACATTAAGAGCAAAGTCGAACTATTATTTGGTGAAATTGCATCTATTTAGAGGGTATCGTGTTTGAGGCGGAACAAGAGCAAAATGTTTTACTTTTGACAAATGGCTTTTTGTTGAAACAACTTTCTTTATACTTTGATCTTTCTTTAAAGCAGTTTAATGAGCGGTTGAGCCCTGTTCACAAGGAGACTCACATTTATCTATGCCCTTACCCACAGTTATTTCCAATCAGACCTCCAGCGTTCACCAACACGCTAGACGCTGCCTGCCCAGTTCCTTCCAGATGCCTTCTCTGGTAGAAACAGACACACAGGAACATGGAGAGAGAATATCTACATCGTCCCAGCTTCAAAGAAACAAATATCAAGTTCCATTTAAGAAACACTGGCGTTTAGTTTAGAAAATTGCCCAGCAAAATGCATTACTTAGCAGATGTATCCAGCCTTAAAGCGACATTACCACAATTTTACCTATTTCAGCAGAACGCCCTTTAAGAAGATTACTTTCCTCCATCTGGATTTAGTTTTTATTCCAGTCTATGTGATATTATAACTATGAAGGAATTTGACTCCAATTCAATTACCAGTTCACGTACCGTTCAGGCAAGATCTCGGTGCCCTCCTTGTTAATGTAGAACATTTTATGTGGGCGGATGGTAGTTATTTTGTGTTAAATGCTCTTTATTTTGTAAAGCCGAAAGTTCTGCCCTTGAGGAAATAACTGTAATATCCCTTAAGCAATGTAAAAAGAGTTTGCGGTTCTCCAAAGAATTGAGAAGAAAAAAGAAAATTAAATCTCAAAATGAAACGTCTTATTAAGTAGCCATTAATCAAAATTATACCAAATAAGCACTCAGAATAAGTAATGATAATTTCAGGTTGCCTGGTACAATGGAGGTCTGAACCTGGCTGAAGTGCTTATTACCGTTTAATAATACAGTATGTACATTTAGCTGCTGCAGTCACCAAGGCGATTGTGCAACCAAAATAGCTTTTCTCCTTATGTCATATTCCTAATTCCAGGATTAATGGATGATGATGCTTTGTGCTACGTTAAGGGTCATGTATGAACTACAAGAAGTGCAGACCCACAATTCATCTGCATTTGCGCTAGTTGTCCGCATACTCAAAGTCTTCACTATCCTTAAACTGTCATTGAAAAAGTTATCTACTCCTTGTTTTGGGGATTTATCATCATCATCACCATTTATTTATATAGCGCCACTGATTCCGCAGCGCTGTACAGAAAACTCACTCACATTAGTCCCTGCCACTTTGGAGCTTACAGTCTAAATCCCCTAATACACACAGACTGACAGAGAGAGAGACTAGGGTCAATTTTTGATAGCAGCCAATTAACCTACTAGTATGTTTTTGGAGTGTGGGAGGAAACCGGAGCACCCAGAGGAAACCCACGCAAACACGGGGGGAGAACATACAAACTCCACACAGATAAGGCCATGGTCGGGAATTGAACTCATGACCCCAGCGCAATAAGGCAGAAGTGCTAACCACTTAGCCACCGTGCTGACCATCAAAAACCTGAACATGCTCATTAACACTTTAATAGCTCTCTTTATTTATTTAAACTTTTCTGTTTGGCCTCACACATGACTTAAATTAACCATAACAGGGGCAAACGCAGGATTTCTAGAAAGGCGTAACCATGCCATGCTGCCAATGGGCATGACCACCATGCATGGGGGCGTGTCTATAATATTAGACAGTGCTGGGCTGCTCTCCCACTCTTCCTATAACCATCATCTACACAAGCAATTCTTATCCCCATCAAATACACAGAGCAAGCCACCTCAAAAATACAGTGCCCCAGGCAAGGAGGGGGGTTTCCAGGCACCAGGAACCCCCCCCCCCCCCCTCCTGGGTGTGCCCCTGTATAATAATCAGGGGAAGAATCATGTCTCTTTTGTGTGTTTGAAGATTTCTATTACATTGGTCAAAACGCGCCAAGAGACGCGTCCCATTAAAAATATACGATGAAACAAGATCTCCGGCATCTCGGTGGAAAAACTAAATAGTTTTTTATGTTATGCAGGGAATGCTCCTGGTAGATGTGTGCTCTATCTCCTTTAAATTATTTAAATAATCTCATCCTGCAAAATGAAATCTCATTTTTGCACGTTAGAGATCCAGATGACTTCATGTGACGACCTGATCTCTTCTCAACTGTGTAAAATGGCATCATGGGAAACCGCTACTCCTCTTTAAGCTGCGATGGACAGACCCGGGTGTCATTCATGTACTGTGAGTATTATTTTAGGGGTTAGGGTTAGGGGTATTAGGGTTAGGAGTTAGGGTTAGGGTTAACCTTCCCTTTACAAGCCGGGTCCGTCCATCGCCGCTTTAAGAGGAGTCGCGGTTTCACATGATGTCATTTTCCACAGTCGGCAAGAGATCGGGCCGTCACATGAAGTCTTCTGCATCTTGGTAAGTAGTCTTCTTTTCAGGTCAGGGTAGTCCTTCTTCGGAATCCTCGTGTCGTCTTAGTCTGTGTCGGGGTAGTCAGTATCATTAATAGCTACTACACCCAGACAGAGCTGGAACAATGTTTAACATAAAAAGCAAATATTAATATTAAAGAGAAACAAAGAGTTTTAATAATTGTATTGTGCATGTATTTCATGTGAAATAAAACAGAAAAATAAACCAATTCCCACTATTGATCCTAATATATCAAGAATCGGAACTCAATGGTTTTGATTCTTGAGAGATCTGGATCAACAATAGGAATTGGTTTATTACGCTCTTTATTTCATGTACGGTCAAAAAAATCTACGGGCCTGAGTCATTAAGGAGAGTAAGGCAAAAAAAGGAGTACATTTTCTCCTGGACAAACTATATTACAATTCAAGGGATGTAAATTAATTTATTATTTTGCACATAAGTTAAATGCTGGCTGCTTTTTCATGCAGAACACAAATACTTGATATCTTTATTTTATACTGAAATTTAAAGTTGATCTAGGACATTCCCTACCCCAACTATAAATCTGTCCCCACATTTTAAATTTACCTCCCCCTCCAAAGCAACATGGTTTTGCCCAGGTGCAAAGTTACTGCTTTTTTTGCTTTGTTCTCCTTAATGACTCATCATTATCATTATTTATTTATATAGCGCCACTAATTCAGCAGCGCTGTACAGAGAACTCATTCACATCAGTCCCTGCCCCATTGGAGCTTACAGTCTAAATTTCCTAACACACACACAAACACAGACATAGAGAGAGAGAGAGACTATGGTCAATTTTGATAGCAGTCAATTAACCAACTAGTATGTTTTTGGAGTGTGGGAGGAAACCGGAGCACCTGGAGGAAACCCACGCAAACACGGGGAGAACATACAAACCCCACACAGATATGGCCATGGTAGGAAATTGAACTCATGACCCCAGTGCTGTAAGGCAGAAGTGCTAACCACTAAGCCACTGTGCTGCCGTGACCTAGGTCCTACAAGTCTGAGTTACAGGTGTGCGGAGGTAAAAACGGAATCTGCTCTGGGAAAATTGTCACATGTAAGATCCCTGGTTACATACACTGCAGATTGATGAATGAGATTGTGATACTAGTGACTGCAAATTCTTTAGTTTGGACACATCCTGCAAATTCCCACAGATGACAAAATGCCAGACAGAGCCGAAATTCTCTCTCAAATTACCCATTCCTCTTTTTACATTTCGATTAGAGGACAGGATGGCATTATCACATGAATCACTGGGCTACCTGCTCTGAATACTGATCTACCCATTGTCTACAATTAAGTTTACTAGGTAAAAACAGAGTGAACAATAGTGATTTTTCTCTTTTATGTTTTCACTCTGCTGCTTTCTTTTGCATGGCGCAGTCTGTGATAATGTCCTTAGCTGACCATTGCATTTATTAGTTTTATTTCTCCTGTGCTACTACTGAAAGGCGATTTCTTGTATATCTTGTACCATGACTGGCATTTATGGGAATGAGGTAGAATTACACTGCCCACAAGTCTTCCAAAGTCCATAGTTAATCTTTTTTTTAAAAAAACATCACAAAAGGCCCTTCCTTTGTTTGCTTTCTCGTGTGTATGTGTAATTTCTTTCTTTTCTTTCTTAATTGCAAAAATAGAAAGCAAATGGTCACGCCTCACTTCTAGTGACCAATTAAATGGCTTTAGCACGTGCTCAGCCATTTGTCACATTGTCAACAAGTAGTTTCCTGAAGATTTGATCCCTGTTTTCCGCCCATTATTGAACGGTGATTTATTGCCCTCTTCTTCTGCATACATTGTTTTGTTCTCTGCAAGAATGTTTTCAGCGAGACGCAGGTCTGTTCTGAGAGTCCTCAGCCGGCACAGGAGAGAATGGACAAACTCCGTTGTACAGTTGTTCTGTATTTGTTCTCTGCATGTTCTAATCTCAACTTGTATGTGTAGCAGAGGCCCTGAAGGTGAGAGCAGCTTTGTTCTGGGCCCCCAAAAGTAGAATTTATGGAATAAAAAATAACCTGGGAACCCCAAAAACAGATTTGTGGGGTCCCGATCAACAGGTTGCACATCTCTTCCTCTATGGCACATTCCACACTACACATGTTACCTATTAAAACAGGGTTCATCCGCCCCTTTAATTTCATGTCTGCATTTATTTTGTCTACCTTGTATGTCCCTGTTTTACGTGTGTCCTGTTTCCCTAATTTATGGCACTGCGCAGCACTGTGGTACATCACAAGACTATGATGATAATAATTATAATAATAATAATAATAATCTAATATGAAGAAGAATTGCAGAAAGGGGTATATTTACAAAACTGAAGGTTTGCAAGAGTGGAGATGTTGCCTATAGCAACCAATCAGATTCTAGTCATCATTTAGTAGAATGTACTAAATAAATGATAACTAGAATATGATTGGTTGCCATAGGTAACATCTCCACTTTCTCAAACCTACAGCTTATTAAATCTAACCCTAAAAGTTTACAAAAAAGTGCATAGTTGCATAGTTACCTAAGTACTTATTTAGATACCGCAGTAACAGGGTTAGGTTGGAAAAAAACAGATCCATCGAGTTCAACTTTTCTCAAATTCTAATTGTGTTGATCTAGAGGGTGACAGTTTAGCCTCACGGGGAAGAAAAAGATTCTTCCTGACCCCAACAATGGCAATCTTATAAAATACCTGTATCTATTACCCCCATAATATACTCTGCCAATTATAGCTACAAATACCATTTCTTGTAAGAAAGTTATCCAACCCATTTTTAAATTGAGCTTGTGAATGTTTTCATCACCACATTACGTGGTAAGAACAGCTTAACCGCCTTTACAGTAAAGAACCCTTCCCTGCTGATGTTGGAAGCACCTGTCTTCCTCTTGTAACTGATGCTCTCTGTTTGCTCCTTGATTTGAAAAGTTCAGTAGACAAATCTTTCTATAAGCATATTCAAAGTGATATCATCAGTGGGAGGAGACTGTATATTGTATGAGTATGGACAGACCAGTGGTTTTGATATGTCCAATGAGTGTCTCTTACCTTGGGTAAATCCTACCTTGAAGTGGACAAATTCTAATGCGTGATATAATAACTAGGACAAGGAGGGCTTGCTCTTGAAGAGAGGTCATAGGCAAACCGAAGGGGGATTTTCCTAGTGCCTGGAAACCCTCCTTCAAGCCTGGGGCACTGTATAATTAAGGTGGCTCTGCCTGAAAAGAGAGAGATGCGTGCACCTAACAGTAGTGCACGCAGCATTGCCCATGTATATTATGGCGATAGGAAGAGTTGGAGAGCAGCCAAGCACTGTCTAAAATTATAGCTACGCCCCCATGCATGCTGGTCACGCCCACTGGCAGCGTGGTGTGGAAACCCCCCTCTGCAAATCCTGCGTTTGCCCCTGGAGATGATGTATGCAGATGCAGATGGAGCCTTAAGAACTGGACACTTTTTGATGATTAGGGCAATTAAAAAGGTTAGAGAAACAGAGAGTGAGATGAAAGAGTGGGCTGTAAAGTTAATAGTAAACTACAGTGATTAGTTACTGACGTGTCAGGGAGCAATGATGTAGTCAGTATCAACCAATCAGCTTTACAGCACGCTTTTCCAAAGTGCCTGTGAACTACGTACCTTCCACACAAACAATACCAGTTACCACACCTATACAAATGACATTATAAAACACTTCACAGCAATACATAGCAGCTGAGACTACGCTTTTCTAAAATTAAGTATTAAATGCTTAAATATTTAAAAATACATGTTTTTAGATAAGATTTTGTATGAGCAAATGACGTACTCTACGTCTACCCTCATAACCGAGACGATAATAATAAACTCAAACGAGAGTATAAAAGAATCATCCTCATAACTCATCTTGCCCAGTAAATGGGAAATAAATAGAATTAAGTTAAAAGGATGTTAAAAAAAAATGTCCTCCATTCACATGAGCCACTTGGCAGTAATTGTATAAAAGTGTGAATTAAATAATCGCCCTTTGTGATTCCACTCTGATTGGTTTGAGCTATTGACCAATCAGGAGCGTGGGGATAGGTTGTAAACTGTCCCAATCCTTTACCACATTCAACAAAGAAAATCATTATAACTAAGGGCAAATTTACAAACTTTAACAAATAAAACACTGACATTAGGTGATCTCTACTGATAGGAGGACCTTAAGAGGAACATTAGAAAAAAATGACTATGTATATTCAAATGTATCTTTTTTAAATATGATTAGTTCATTGATTGAAATGCACAGTTCATATTTATTTTTTTGTACTGTATACGCTAATATGACATCTATATTATATTTACATAATTAATTATCCTGCCATTTTCATTCTTATTTTCCAACTGTAGTAATCTCTATAAATAAATGTAAATAAATGATATGAAAGGTTAAAGTATCAGGAACGAGGGGAGCAGAACAATGTTTATCTGGTGTACTGGATCACTTTAGAGGACATATTCTAATGCTCCAATACATGGTTTAACCACCGAGATTTTATCCTCATTCCCACAGCAAAGGGAGCATTACAAAGAGTGGAATAAGTTGGCATATAGCTTTAAGAAAGAGAGAACGAATAATCATTAAATCTGTTGTAGCAGTTGGGTTCGTATTTGTCATATTCAGAAAATTTGAGAAGCCTCAGAAAGTTGAGAGCCCTCCAGCTGTTAAAATTAACCACGCTCCCTGATATCAACACATGCACTTCAGCGAAAATGGCTCCGGCTGTGTTGCCCAAGAATCTATTTTTATTTTTCATCCCTTCCCCTCTGATCTATAAACTTATCATAACCCAGGATCCGTCTAATGCCGCAGTTGCAGAAAAAACTGTTATTAAAATATATATTTTTAATAGTATAAAGATAAATATAATTAAACATGGATTCCAGGACAAAGAAAATGACAGTGGTACAATTATGCAGTGTTTTGTTGTAATTCTCTTTGGCTGTCTGTAAGGAGTTTTTAATCACAGGCTATACATCTTATTAAAAAGAAGCCTTACGCTATTCTAAGGAACAAGAGCAATACAATAATGCCCACACGATGGAAGATTGTATTTTGTTTAATTGGATACATATTATATAGCAACATTAAGTTACATTTACTTTTGTATAACTCTTATTTCTGTATGTTCTGTTTTTTTAGCTTGAAAACAGATTAGAAATGATTTTCTGAAAATATTTTCAATATGCTGGGAAAATATGGAGCCAGATTTAAAAAAAAAGGAGGAGGTGGGGTACAGCCATTCCAAAATTCAGTTTGAGATTTAGATGTAAATTGTGTTTTACGTCGAAGGGTCTAGGATGATTGACAGGGCGGCACATTGGTTAGCATCGCTGCCTTGCAGCGTTGGTGTCATGGGCTTGGTGCTTGCTGATGGAGGTATCTGGAAGAAATGTTTATGATCTACCTATGTTCGTGTTGGATTTCCTTCCGTGAACAAAACACACATGTGCACCGGGAGGGGGTGGGGCCCGGCTGTTGTATCTTGAGGGGGGGGGGTGTGGCTCCAGGCCCCAGACTTGCTGTATTATAGGCTGAAGAAAGTGATTGCATGGACCTAGAGCTTCCTAATGGACTGCAAGGTCACACACCTCCTAGTCTGCTCATGCAGCACAGCTGGGGGGTATGATCCCGCCCTATAGGCTGTGAGTGCAGCCTAGGCAGGGGCCCCGTGAAGCTTCCCCTCCAGGGCCCGAATGTACTCTCCACTGCAATGAAAACACATAAAGGTAGGTTAATTGCCCCCGATGTGTGATGTTGGGGAATGGTATGTTAAGCTCCATTAGGACAGTATCTAAGTGCCTGAATAAAATTCTCTGTTGTACAGTTCTGCAGGAAACGTTGACACTAGATGAATAAAAGACATTAATCCAGGTTTTCCCAACATGAGAACCGCACTCATCTCAAAATGCGTCCAATTCAAAAACTTTAGTTTTGGCAGCAGATGTACGTTCTACGCACTAGCGTATATACTTACTCCCCAAGGTGGTGTAGAGATGCGGTTTGACCGTGTTAGTGGGCAAATGTGAAAGTTGTACTACCCTATTTGTACACAATATAATAATATATTAATATTGTAAAGCGCTACGGAATTTGTTGGCTCTATATAAATAAATGTTGATGGTGATGATGATGAGTATCATATACATAAAATAGAATATTCTCTTTCGATTCTTCTTGCTTGGTAAAACCTGTGAACCCTCATATCTGAATTATGTTCTATTAAATAAAATGATGCTTTCTACGGAAGATGAAGTACAGCATTCAGCATTCTATAGTCAGTACAAAGCTGTTTCCATGACAACAGAATGTTGGTGACTTTAAACAATGCAGAGCTGTTGTACTGGTGTCGAGGGTTATTGCCCAGATAAAAAGTGGACACAGGCTATGAGATAACTTTCTGAGTGACTAGACCTATTTTGACAATGAGAAATGAAGAGGGGGGGGGGTGCATTTCACCACGTTCTATAACATATTAAATCACAGTTTTCCCCAATTACAAGCTAGCTACAAGCGTCTTCTTTAATGCACATTCATACACCTGCTTCATGTTAATACTTGGTGTTAAATCCTTCTTCTATAATCCCATCTCAGATCACTTTTTATTCAGTTTATTGTCCCTAGATTTCGTTTTTAGTATCCGCCCTCTCAGTTTATACCAGTAAATGTAAGGTTAATCACTAAGCATATGAGCTAATCTTCTCAGCACGTTTAACTCTTGCGTACAACTCCTCCCTTGGATCTAGCAGTTAATCCTTTCTAATTTGACTGTATCCTAACAAATTGGTCCTATTCAGTCCTACATGACATTTAATTGGCAGCTGCTATGAGTCTCTATGCTGATTGCTGCACAGTAACCTGTATTCTTGGCCACATCATAGTTTCACTCACTTTGCTAATATCGGGGCTTTTCTACAAGTAGTGCAGGGTTTCCCAAACTCAGTCCTCAGGGACCCCTAACAGTGCATGTTTTCCACATCTCCTTGCTGGAGCACAGGTGTCATCATTACTGACTGACACATTGTAACAGGTCCACAGGTGTTATAATTACAATGTGTCAGTCAGTAATGAGTACACCTGTGCTCCAACAAGTAGATATGGAAAACATGCACTGTTAGGGGTACTGAGGACTGAGTTTGGGAAACACTGAAGTAGTGGCTTGGCTAAGGGATGGTCAAGCCCCCAATAAGTGAGGCCAAAGCTCCCTTCTAGGGGTCAGGAACTTGCTGAAGCTCTTTAATACAATGCTGTGACCCATCTTAAGTTGGGATGAGCTATTTAGACTTATGTTGGGAATTTACACTATAATATATTAAGTTATAAATGTTAAAAAAACATATAGACTAATATTATTTCACACAAAATGTCATTTTGCAATTGTATTTAATAGCTTGAGCAGTAAGTATTCTATTGATTGATGGTCTTCTGGCTATAATGAAATATTCCTTATAGACGATGACAGGGACTGCAATGTCACCAAATGGCTCAAATGGATTTATTGAGCATTATGGGCGAATAGAGTGTGGACTTTAGTAATAGATGGAAATAGGCAATGTCTGCACAAATTGCTCTGTTTAGGAAGCGTCTTACTCATGAGCCAAGTTATCCAATGACCGGTAAGCTCCAGCCCCATTATTTATAGGGCTCTCTCCTTCTCTCTGCCAAAGTCCATTCATTCATCTCTCCAGTGATCAGCGGAAGGGGTTGAATTTCGACCACTGTTGGTGTTTTGTGATCGAGTTAAAAGAAAAATCAAAATGTTCTTTAAAAATGTTTTTGATCATGAAAGTCTATTATACATCTTTTTTTTATGAACATGTTGATATGAACAATTTATTATACCCTTAAAATAGCTTTTTAGACAAAGTCTGTGATTGGACCAGCAGTAAAAGAATCAAAAATTGAATTTGGAACCACTAGTTTAATATTGAGAACCATGAAAATTCACGGGAGAGTTGTTAATTTCTTCCCTTTTCTAACCTCCAATGAGATGACAAAAATTACTTTACCTCTTCTTATGAACCAGTATGGAAACTAGAGATACTCAGGCTCAGCTGCTTGAGAACAGAACACACCCGGACTTAGGGGATCCAATTACCGAGCCGAGAGGCGCTCTGTACTTTCGCACGCCCTCGGAATCGAAAACGAGGCAAGACGTCATTGTTACAATGTCGGATCTCAGATCTCGTGATTTTTGGATTCCTTTTTAAGATCCAAAATGACGGTTGGAGGGAGGGGAGGGCGGTCCCAAGGACAATCCCATCTTGCACCATTTTCTTTCTGCCACTGCTGTGTGGCAATGTGTCCTAGATGTGGTAGGAACTGCTGTGTGTTTGTGTCATTGCTCTGTGGCTTACCATCCAGCCAGCTCGCTGCAGTATTTGTCCGAAAGTGTATGAAAATTAATATTGTGACCTGTGAGGTGGTCAAAATTGACTGCAAATGACTTGAAATTAGTGTTATTGGGGTTAATAATAATGTAGGAACAAAAAAAAGTGCAAAAATATGTGATTTTAGCATATTTTAGGTTTTCCCTAAAAAAATCGAAAACCAAAACCAAAACACACGAGGGCGGTTTAGCCAAAAACAAAACCAAAACACGAAGCTAATCAGATCAAAACCAAAACCAAAACAAGATCACGGGGGTCAGTGAGCATCTCTAACGGAAACAGGTAACCTTGACTTGGGTCCAAGAGGCCAGAAAAGCTTCATTCAAACTCCTTACTCCTTATAGACTAATTCCACTTTTCATAAATACTATTTCATTCACAATAAACAAAAATGGATTAAATTATATAACACCCCTCTTTATGCATAGAACGTCTTCCTGCATGCCCATGATAACCTTTCAACCTCCCCCTCTTCTAAATTTTAAATTAAAAACTGTATAACTGGTATTCAATCAATTCATCCAGGTTTAAGGATCCTGCTTGAAACTAACCACTACCTGGGGGTCGTAACCTAGGTTTTGGGACTAGCCCCCCTCTCCCCAAGTTTTTATTTAGTTTCCTACACAAGCAATGTTCAGCATAATGTTCCTTTAACCAAGAGCACTGGACACAACTGGTATAAAATTTACTAATAAATATTTTCTTTCATAGCCCAGCCAGGAATAAAATAAATTCACATTGCACTGAGGGGAAGAAAAAGCAGACTCAGAAACCTTCTTTACATGTGGTTAGGACTATTCTTGTCCTTTCATGATTCAGGAACACAGCTTTTATGGCGTTGACTTGGAAAAGAGTCAAATGAGCGATTTCTGTTTAATCTACTACTTGAGAAACTGGTCGTACTGTGAGAATTGTAAAATTTCATTGTCTTCCAGTCTCTTCTTGTTTCCAATTTCTAGTGTTGCCATGGAAATGCCATTTGTGTACAGGAAATGTATATAGCAAATTCACACAGGTGCACGGAGCACAGCTCAGAGATGGCTTCTTTCAGAGCTAGAAAACAAATTTTACATATTTGTGGCTGTAAAACTATGTAAGGACAAGATTGATTTTGATTTTGCAACTGACTGGTATGCTGAAAGCATTAATTCAAGTCAACAAGTCAACACATCTAACAGCACATGTATTTTATAAAAGGTATTGGTTGACACTCTCTGAAATTCTGCTAGTTATCTGCAAACTCCAACATGTATGGGGCAAAAACAAAGACAGATAATCGTCATCAATATCCGAATGGGAACTTTCAAATGTGGTTCAGGACAGCTATGAAATCACACACACATTGTATTAATTAGACACAAAATGTGTCCAATGGGTTGTCCACCAGTGAGGGAACTAAGTAGCGTTAGAAGTAAGTTAATTGTACCGGGGTCTATAGGAATTGATATGCACTGCATGAGGAGTGGGATAGGTCTCCCAAAATGGCCAATACCAATATCTCCTAATAATAACTATATCAAATCTTGCCACACAAATACCTTTAAACTCTATCAATAGCACAAGATCATCCAGGTGCCTTTGAGAAACTTTAGATAAATTCATCATATTCAGCCCTGGTGTCTTGGTATTAATACCATAGTTGTTCAGTGCTTCCTATATTGTGATCCATGAACATGGATATTAAACAATACAAGAGATTACTATAGATCATTAGTAGGTACCCAGTTACACTTGTGATCGTCTGGAATATTGCATACCATTATATTATTATTATTATTATTATTATCTTTAATTTATAAGGTGCCACAAAGGGTCCGTAAAGCCATACATGACCATACCAAAAACATTGAGCCATGACACAACATGATATAGAAAGAACAAAAATGAACAAAATAGATACACAGACACAGGTAACATGGTACTGCAAATCAAATTATTTCTGGGACAATGTGTGAAAGTGATGGTAGAAATCAGCGAGACGTAGGCCGAAGCTTAAGAAAACAGGGCTAGGGAAGCAGGCCAAGAGGTACAGGGGGTGATGGAATAGTAGAAGGAGCACACAGGAAAGAGGGCCCTGCTCCTGAGAGCTAACATCCTAAAGGAAAGGGGGGAGACACAAATAGGGTGGTACTAACTGGGGGAGAGAGCCAGGACAAGGGAGTTAGGAGGAGGGCTGTTAGACTTGAATAAAGAAATGAGTCTTAAGGGCACGCAGCGAAGGGACAAGAGGGAAAGGGTGTGAGTGGAGAAAAGAAGGAGAGAGGGAAAGATGGTGGAGGGGGCAGCGAGTCAGATCAGGGGCACATAGGCACAGAAGAAAAGAGAGGAGGGAAATAGGGAGGGGGGTGGAAGGGAGAGGGGGGAGTGAGGAGGAGGAAGAATATGAAAGGTTGGGCAGGGAAGGAGGAGGAAAGAGGGAGAGCAAACCATGATAAAGCTAGAGAAGGTGTGGAATATACAGTTGAAAGTAATCTAGAAATCAATGTTGGTAAGGGCTAGCAAGTGAGGGGAGGAAATGGTGAGAGAAGGAAAGGTGAGTGAAGTGAGAGAGTGCAGCGGTAGAAGGAGAGAAAAGAGGAGGAAAAGATGTAAAGCATAAGTCAGGGAATAGGAAGACAGCAGAGAAACCAGATGGGTGTACATACAATGCTTCCATACAGACCTCCTGGGTAACAATGGCCAAACAGAGTTTTGAGTTCTCACCATTATCTGCCATTCATGGGTTGACGGAGGCCAAACATTTTAACAATAGTATTATGATGCTCTTGCATCCTTATGAACGTCAACAAGTCTTTTCCTGGGGGTCATCCAAAACCTTTTTTGACCAAGGCATGATTTTTTATTTTCTACAAACTTTCATTAGGCAAAACTTCCTGAAATTCTCCCCGACTTGTCACTTCATTGGTAGGAAAATCTTATCTAAATAAGGCTGATTACGCTAAAGAGTCATATGTGTGTGCTAACAAAGGTTGGGATTAAAAATATCTGTAGCATGCTGATTTTGGTGGGTGATTTTGGTGGTGTTACCGGTGCGGAGCCAACCTATCAATGACTGTACATCATTTAGGCCCCACCCCCCAGGTGTACAGCTGCTGGTATCTAAGAATGCCCACTTTTTGATAAAGACCAGGCGGCCTTTTGAGAAGAAATAATTCAAAATGGTTTGCATCTTTTCTCCCACTCTGCATTTTTTTACCTTACACTTTATATTTATAATTAATTATGTATACCAGTGAGGGGCAGCATGAAAGAGGGGGAGGGCGGATATGCAGTCCTCCAGGATTTAAAGGGGTTGAACAGAGGGAGGAGGGAGAGCACTCCTCCTCGTATGCTGCGTGATCTCCCTGCACTGTGCAGAGGAAGTCAGGTGATGCGGAAGTCTGATAAGTTCAGATAAGATTGAGAGCAGCTGGTTGGGGAGGGTGCAGATGAAGGCACGGCGCTCCGCGGACCGCCTGTTACCACTAATACTATATACTTGCCAATTTTTCCTCGTTGGCTGCAGGGAGGGCGTGCGGGGGCGGGTCTTGATGAATCATATCATTTTGGACCCGCCCCTAAACAATTGACACAATTTGGCCAATTACAGCAGGGAGCGGGGCTAAGATGACATTATATTTGCATCATTAAGCCCTGCCACTTATCTATTGCTGTGGCGTGAACCGGGAGGTTGCCCTGCTCTCTCGGGAGCCTGGGAGGTCTCCCAGAAATGCGGAAGTCTCCCGGACATTCCGGGAGAGTAGGCAACTATGCGTTAAAGAAAAGCAGCTAATGAATCTCTAGAGACAAAAGTGTCTTTTACATTTCTGTCTCCATTACTGAAGCCGTGTTGTCTTACCTGTTAGTAAATCTTGGTCTCCATGAAAATGGCCACTTCCATAGGCATCAATACATAGACATAGGACACAATTTCTGCACTGTGTCATCATGCCACAGATGGTGAAGCCAACCACGTCTTGTACTGGCTCAGCATCAGGGAGAATGCCAGACTCTTCAGGGAGTGAGAGAGATCACCCCTATTTCAGGGAGTCTCCCTGACATTCAGGGAAAGTTGGCAAGTATGCTGTAGGCTTAGGGAGGCAGATACCATGGGCAACTCACAAAATAGTCCCCCTTTTTATTTTTTTTCCTCTCATCCTTTTATGCTACTTGTCTCTGCCAAGCAAGTATTTTTCCAGTCCAAGTGAAACACGGTGTAGTTCTGCTAATCTAGATCGTTATTCATTAACTAGGAATAGAGCAGCACAATGTACTGTAAATACAGCCGTTGCCACACAAGAGTTCGGTGCCCACATTTTCCTCTAGGACACACAGATTCCTGACCGCCAAAAAATCATCCCTAAAAACAAATTGTACATGAACACAAATCAGAAAGAATACACGTAGATAACAAAACGCACAAGAACACAAGTGCATTTGAGGTTGTTGAAGAACGTACAGACCAGACACCGATGATAGAGAGGGCCCTGCTCGTGAGAGCTTACAATCTATAGGGTTAATCTTTGTCGGGTTGCCATGGGTTACATCACATCTGATCTGTTTGCAACATGTTGTTAAATAAGACTTTTAGTTCCACCATATTTCCCATTCACCATGTCAGGTTAAAACATATCTGACAAAACAGAAGGCCCACTGAAATAAATGAGTAAGTATCAGCCTCAAATCCTGTTTCAATCATTATACAGCGTTGCCAGCATGTTGTACACATAGTGGGCAATAATATAGCTACAATGTTTCCTTTAACAAAGGTTTTTTTTTTTTTTCCAATTACTGTTACATTTTCAGGAGCATAAACTGAAATATTCCCCCTGGACCTGCTTCATACTGGAAAACACTTCAATAAGTGAGACCTCTGCAAGGGTCATTCAGACGGAGAGACGGAAAGCATCGCTTCTCTTCTCCTCAAGGTCTCTGTCCTCGTCAAAAACATTTAAAAGGTCATTTATATCATGAAGGAATCTGTGGGTTGCTCTTATCAGACTTTTAGGTTTTGCTGGAAGCGAACACCAGTGTTTATAAAACCACATGTACAGAATCCCTGGGAATGAATGGCAAAGGGCATGACTTTGGGAATGGGGATAATTAAAGGATAATCCTATCTTTATATAATATCAGTAACAAAGCTATTATTTGCTGAATATGGTGCCTGTGACTTATACATTGTGTTTCTGGCTTTGTATCTTTCCAAAATACAGTTTTAATGGGGAAAGGGCAGCTTGCTGTTGTAGGTGCATAGAATATCATCATCATCATCATTTATTTATATAGCGCCACTGATTCCTCAGCGCTGTACAGAGAACTCATTCACATCAGTCCCTGCCCCATTGGAGCTTACAGTATAAATTCCCTAACACACACACACACAGAGACTAGGGTCAAAATTTTTTTATAGCAGCCAATTAACCTACTAGTATGTTTTAGGAGTGTGGGAGGAAACCGGAGCACCTGGAGGAAACCCACGCAAACACGGGGAGAACATACAACAAACTCCTCACAGATAAGGCCATGGTCGGGAATTGAACTCATGAGCAACAAAAAATACATCATAGGTCCATATCCAGATTTTAGTCAGATCTTACACTTTCATCTCCTTATCACTGGAGAGGCGCTATGGAATCTGCTGGCGCTATATAAATAAATGATGATGATGATGAGGCGAAACAGAGACGGGGAAGGGTTGGCCGAACGTAAGGGTGTGTTCGCCTAATTAGGAATGAGGTAGACCTGACTGACGTGTATGCTTGCACATACACAACTGCCAGGAATCATGTTTTTCTGGAGGGCTGGTACAATGATTAATTAGCTACTTCTGATGTCCGTGGTTCACTTCTCCAGTCTACAGTACTTAAATCACTTGTTGCTATATTATCGATAGATACGGTGCAGTCTTTTTCTTGTCATTCTTTATGACCTTCATGGCCTGTCACACTGTTATCACTGGTTAAGGGAAAGGTTTATCGAAATAAATATACACGAAAGAGGCAGATATAAACATGAAAGTGTTTTTCAGAGTTGTAAACTGTTTTTATTCATGTTTTTATTCTACATATCCGTTAGTCATAGCTAGTTTGTTCAATAAGAATTGTGACTTTTTATCATATTAAATCGCATTTAATAACGTTCTGTTTTTGTGTTCTTAAAAAGTTCCAAGTCAGATATGCTTGGTTTTTACAATGCTACATATATGCAGGGAACTGTTTGGTATACAGTAACTCTGGTTAAATTAGGTTGTAATTGCATTTAGGATAACTTAGGGAGTAACGGAAGTCTTACTAAGAGTGTTAACTTGAACTAAATCTTAGTGGCAGCAGTATTTTGTGTTTGATAGTGAGTGTGAAATAAAATAATAAAAAAACAAAATGGGGGGGGGTGGATTAAGTAATTTTTAGACAGACCTGGTGGTTCTGTGCTGAATACTGAATATCCCTTTCACCTCCACATATAACAGAGGTGGGTCTTATTATTACAAAATTGGAAACTCTTGTGGTTCTACAATCTGTCTCCTATCACACCTTCTTCATCACCCTCATGTCCTTGTTCGGTTTCTATGTATATACTGAACGCCTGACTGAGCTTTGTGGTGTCTTATAAAAGAACAATAATGAAGGTATATAAAGCTTTGCTAACGCCTAATATATACATTTTTACTAATTTCTGGAGTCCCGCGGGCTGCGCTGTCCTGGAGCTCCTTTGGTTCTGTAACACAGAACCAGGTAATCTATTTCAATCACCAGTTCATAAAGGCAACAGAGGAAAGGTGTAGGCAAGAGACCCAATCAGAAGCTGCCATCTTTTGATCGCAGCTTCTCATTGGTCTTTCTGCTCACACCCACAATCCGCCGGGTCACACAGTCTGGTTTTCAGTCGTGGCTGTGAGCAGATTCCTGCTACAGGGATGGGGATCTTGATGATGATGATCAGTGATATCTGGCTCATAAAATAACTACAATGGCTACATAATATTTTATGATAATATTTAAAGCGTGTATGGTGGTATTTGTACTTGTGGGGAGGTGTCTGAGCTTTTTAGAATAGTCTGTGCTTTATCAAGGTACTTGGGGATTGACACACAACAATTCCAATTAAGAGCAGCAATCACCTTCTCCAAGGTTGATAAATATGTGGTTATATTTATTAGAGATGCTCACTGACCACCGTGAACTGGTTTTGGTTTTGGTTTTGGATCTGGATTAGCTTCGTGTTTTGGTTTTGGTTTTGGATTTTATAGGAAAAAACTAAAATATGTTAAAATCACATAATTTTTCTCTTTTTGCCCCCCCCCCCTACATTATTATTAACCTTAACAACACTAATTTCAAGTCATTTGCAGTCAATTTTGACCACCTCACAGATCACAATATTATTTTCATACACTTTCGGACAAATACTGCAGTGACCTGGCTGGATGGTAAGCGACAGAGCAATGACACAAACACACGGCGGTTCCTAGCACATCTAGGACACATTGGCACACAGCAGTGGCAGAAAAGAAAAAGGGGGGTCCGCCCTCCCTCCCACCCTCTGTTATGCTGGATCTTAAAAAGGGATCCAAAACTCCAGAGATCCGACGACGTAACAATGATGTTTTGCCTCGTTTTCAATTCCGAGGGCGCGCGACAGGGCTCGGTACTCGGATCTGCTAAGTTCGGGTATGTTCAGTTTTCGGGGATCCGAGCCTGAGCATCTCTAATATTTATGATATGTGTTTTATTTAATTTATTTTCTATGGCTGATATATTGCAAATAGGAATGTTGAGTCAGCGCCCAATATTGCCCTTTGTTGGGCATAAACGTTTCCTACTCTAAATACCTGGTAAGGTTTGTGCCCTTACTGCACTCCTTCCCTCCCCCATCCCGCTTCTCTATGGCAAACTCAGACATATTGCGCTTTTCTGTGCACGCACGTTGCTGAAAGCACATATTTCGCATCCGTCTCAGACTTTCATCCGCCCATAGAGTTTCGTTTTATGCCACGATGCATGGATCTGAGAAAGAAGACGACTTCTTTTTCTCTCCGGATGATGGAAGGATCAGGGCTCGTCTTATGGAGAGCAAAATAGTATATTTATGCATCAGAGTAAGTGCTCAATCTACTAGATCAATATATTGTCCTGGATGATATATTAGAATGAGCAGCGGCAGATGGACACAGAACAATCTTGAAGATGTTTTTCTATTAGTGGAGAATCACAAAGGTTTTTTCATAGCACAAAATGCATTGATTTTAACACCACCCCAGAGGTGACATTATTAGACAGCTTCAGTGTAGTCTCATTTGTTCAGTAGAGATATGCTAACCCACAGTGAGCTATTAACATTTCAAAATACAGAATTATTACTCTTTATATAAAGACAGCCCTTTCTATCCCCTTTCTATCATGAGCTGTTTAATTCATTAACGAGCTGTACGTTTAGGGCTCCCATATATCTCGGTTTTCCTAGTACCGGCTCTTTTCCCCAAATCTTTAACTTACAATATTTATTTCCCTATATTGTAAACTCCTTGTAAACCCAAAGGACCAGTTGGAATCTGTTCCTGTAACTGTTTTACCTTATTTGAGACCTGAGCAAACGTCATTTAACACGTTTGTTCTGTTTCTTCATTTCGATATCAATAGACGCCTAGCGACATTAGAAGAGAGTGTGACAAGTTTGAATGTAAAAATAAACAGTGATTTATATAAAAGTCACAAAGCATTTGGCTCAATGATTACAACCAAGTAGACAAACTGACTCATAAAAGGCAACATGAGGAGCACTAATTAGCGTTGTGCCATGTTGTTATTATCCACCTCTATTGTAGGCTGCATGGCCTTTATAATTATAGAATAAAGCATGTTACACCTGGGTTTTTGATAAATTATTGAAAGGTCCATTCTATTCAAACATTACATTGATTTTACCATTGCTGCTGCCACCATTTTTCATCCTGGTTTGCCCACAGTGGGCGGTGTTCTGTATGTGTCTAAGTACCGGTCACTTTGGGGGAGCGGGTCGTTGAAGTGCAAATATCATCTACATACATCTTGTTAGCTGCGCCAATATAGAAATATAGAATTTGATGGCAGATAAGAACTACTTGGCCCAGCAAGTCTGCCCATTTTTTAACCTATGGTAACCTCAAACCCTGTTTGATCCTTATCTCTTTGTAAGGATATCTTTATGTCTATCCCAAGCATGTTTAAATTGCTCTACTGTATTATCCTCTACCACCTCTGATGGGAGGCTATTCCACTTATCCACTACCCTTTCTGTGAAGTAATTCTTCCTCAAATTCCAGACAATTTGAAATTAAGAAATGTGAAGCCGCAAACGCGTTGGCAGGATGGAATTGGAAGAGATATTTTCAGTATTTCCACCATATGTATTTTCATTCGATTCCACAATCCAAAAGTAGAGGCAGATTGATTATCCAAGGACACTTTCTAAAACCCGAAAAGTGAATGTGTTAGGCCAGGCCTGGACAACCTGTGGCTCTCCAAGTGTTGTGGAACTACAAGAACCAGCATGCTTTGCCAGTGCCGATAGCTGACAGAGTATGCTGGGACTAGTAGTCCAGCTTGGTGGACAATTAGGCTATAGTGTTTTCTTGGCAGCTGAAAGTATTCCCTGGAACCAGAATGGGCTGCAGGTAGAGTACAAAGCCCACAACTAGAGGAACAAAACTGAGGGCCTGATTCATTAAGGATCTTAACTTAAGAAACGTCTTATTTCAGTCTCCTGGACAAAATCATGTTACAATGCAAATTAGTTTTCTGTTTTGCACATAAGTTAAATACTGACTGTTTTTTCATGTAGCACACAGATATCAACTTTAAATTTCAGTGTACAAATAAGCTATCAAGTATTTGTGTGCTACATGAAAAAACAGTCAGTATTTAACTTATGTACAAAACAGAAAACTAATTTGCACCCCTTGTATTGTAACATGGTTTTGTCTAGGAGACTGAAATAAGAAGCTTCTTAAGTTAAGATCCTTAATGAATCAGGCCCTGAGTTCTTAAGTTCTGTACAAATGGGAAAATAACTTTCCTGCTGGAGTAATGTATATACAATAGAGATGCTCACTGACCCCCGTGAACTGGTTTTGGTTTTGGTTTTGGATCTGGATTAGCTTTGTGTTTTGGCTTTGGTTTTGGCAAAACCGCCCTCGTGTGTTTTGGTTTTGGTTTTGTATTTTTTATAAAAATTCCTAAAATATGTTACAAATACTGCAGCGACCTGGCTGGATGATAAGCGACAGAGCAATGACACAGCAGTTCCTAGCACATCTAGGACACATTGGCACACAGCAGTGGCAGAAAAGAAAAATGGGGGAACCCCGCTATGTTGGATCTTAAAAAGGAATTCAAAACTCGCGAGATCTGAGATCCGATGGCGTAGAGATGACGTTTTGCCTCGTTTTCGATTCCGAAGGCGTGCAAGAGTACCAAGCCGGCTCGCGACTCAGTACTCGGATCCCCTAAGTTTGGGTGTGTTCGGTTCTCGAAGAACCGAGCCTAAGCATCTCTAGTAAACAAGTAGTTTATACCGATCCACTATGTTTTAATGTCTCATGTAAGATGGCAAATAAGGGCCTCACTCCATTGTCTTGAATTTTATCTCTGGATACAATCTTCTGAAAAAAAAGACTTTGAACAAAGAGATATATATATATATATTTTGTACCACGGTGATAATCCATCCCTCGGGGAGCCAAGGGAAGTTGTAAATGTGTCAACACTTTTATGACAGTGTTGCGAGTTTTAAATTGAGGAACACGAAAAAATGGCTGTTTGTTTATTAGACCATCGCATTCCGTCCCGTTCTCCTGAGTGCGGCTGTTAGAGGATGTGAAAGAAAAAGATCTCATAAAAGAGGATACCGCTGCTCATCCTGTCATAACAGGTACAAAGCAAAGGGAACATTTAATATCTTTTGTACTTCTTTGCATTTATTCTTATTATTTTTTTGAAGCGTCTTGCCAAGGACACAACGGGCCTGAGTCATTAAGGAGAGCAAAGCATAAAAAAAGGAGTAACTTTGCACCTGGGCTATACCATGTTGCATTGGAGGGGGAGGTTATTTCAAAATGTGATGGCAGATTAATAGTTGGGGTAAGGCATGTCCTAGATCAACATTCAATTTCAGTGTAAAAATAAAGCTATCAAGTATTTGTGTGTTACATGAAAAAGCAGCCAGTATTTAACTTATGTGCAAAATAATAAACTAATTTGCACCCTTTGCATTGTAACATGGTTTGTCCAGGAGCAAACTTACTCCTTTGTTTTTTTGCTTTGCTCTCCTTAATGACTCAGACCCAATGAGTGCGTTCTATTAAAATGTAGCAATGTATTCTCCCAAGTTGAAGCGCGGTGCATTGATTTTAAAGACTGTTCAGGATTTCCAAGATAGCTGTAGATTGCAACGATACGGCATCAGTTCCCTGTGCCCTCCAAGTAACACCAACAAACAATCAGAGGAACACATTGGAAATAAACCATCAGAAATCGTTCCGTCCGCACCAGATACGTAGATTGTTGTTAATCACAAAAAAAAAACACTTTCGCATCAATACCAAATGCTAAACAGAAGCCGGGTAACCGGCATCTCTAGATTGAACCGAGGAGCAAATTTCACGGTCTGATAACTCTTTGGATAATATAGAAAGTCTCGTTACATGGAAAAATATACCTCTTACAGGTGTAATATTAATTCTCTCTCCACAAAACAGCAGAACGTGGGATTGTGTTTCCAGCTAATCATTTTTCTTAACACATCAACCTCAGACGTAAGATTCTTCTGCATGATAGGAATGGTAAAAAGGATTCAGATTATTTGGCACAGGTTTGTTCTACTACCATGTTTTAGAATAAAATTAAAAATCAAAAACGTGTGTAGACAATGTTATTTCCAGAACAAATATTTTCAGAGTGCATTCATTTTTTTGATTCTACATAAAACATCAAAACTGCTAATAGCAAATTAAAGTAAAGATGAGCAAAGTTACTGTATTTAAATCTGTAGGTCACAGCAAAGAACTGTGTTACATAAAAAAAAAAACACTTTTCTATATGATATCATGAGTTGCTTATCTGTAAACTGGTAAAACGAGTCAGGTGATATAGATTGATATAGAGGACAGATTATTCATTGATCTCCATGACTTAGCATGTGAGCTAAACTTCCTAGACATATGGCAGAATGTAGTGATCAACCATTTACCTTCCTAGAAAACATTTCAAAATACTCTATCAAGTTTAGTTGCACTTTAAATCTCTAGCAGCTTTACAGTATTTATTTGGATGGACCAGGTGAGTCTGTAGGGATGCGTACCTGGCCGAAGAGCTCATTCCAGGGTCACGTGACGCTCACCTCTTACACTGGGATGTCACTTGGCTACTGCACTAAATATTGCAATGCAGCCAGGGGGATTCATCCCCTTTAAAGGCGTTGCTAGCTTCTGTCACTCTTCGTCCTGAACAGGCTGGGCATTAAAAAGCGATTATAGACACAAAATCTGAATGGCCCATAGATCATGAATGGCCCTTTTTTGAAGACTTATCTGAGTTATATTCTGCTCTGTTTAGTAGTAGCTGAACATAACACAGATGAGGTAAATTTGGCTGCCCATACTTAGTGTACTGTCCCATTTCCCTATTTGTGGCATCTGCTTTAGAAGCTTCTGGGAAAATCAGCCACAAGTATAAAGGTTGTAAGTCCGTATCATGCATATTGCATAAGGGTGTTTCTGCCAAATGCGCAACATCATTTGCATAACAATTACATGAGCTGAATGTCATATAGCACAATTTCAATAAACCCTTACACAATTTATTCCTCCTACACAATAAACCCACAAACAAATATAATATTATTCAATTTCTATATTATACAAGCACGCTATTTATTTTTTTACCTAAGCTTTCTTTCAAAAGATAAATATGTGGCTCTTTATTATATAAGCTATTGTCTAGCTATATAGCATAACATATATGTTGCTTCAAAGATACATTCAATGGTAAGCACCGCAGGATGGAACAGAGCATTAAAATGTGATTAAAGGAGACCTAATGAACATTTAGTGGTAGATTTGCGAAACCTTCCTAAAAGGAAGGAGGTGTGCCAATAACAACCAATCAGGTTCTAGCTATTATTTGATGAGTACATTCTAGAAAATGATAGCTAGGGTCTGATAGGTTGCTATGGGAAACACCTCCACTGATTCACAATTTCCATTGATGGCCAAGCTAGCGTTATAGTGAAGATAGGCTTATAAAAAGAGTAATGATTTTTTTTATTTATTTCGAGGACAAAAAGGTTGAATGTATGCGCATTGTTGTTCTTAGCGAATCTTTGTGTTCAAAAACACCAATTTCTTCCAATTCCATTTATGAAATATTCCCATATGAGAACATTTCCTGAAGTTTGGTTCATAAACTGATTTGGGAGCAGTGACAGATTAAAACTAAGATGGGCTCTAGGAATTTGTTTAAGCCCGAAGCCCCCATTCTGCATTCTTTTTTGTTGTTGCTGATTACCCACTGAAATACTTATAATTCATTAATACCCACGCTGGATCTCTTACTAAAATGCACAGCCAGCCTCCTAGTCGAAGTAGTTGTAATTGCTTCAAAAGGACCTCAAGGGGTCATTGAAATACACTCCGAGCCCCTCACCAGAAGAATACTTTGGGCTAGATTTACTAAGCTGCGGGTTTGGAAAAGTGGAGATGTTGCCTATAGCAATCAATCAGATTCTAGCTATCATTTATTTAGTGCATTCTACAAAATGACAGCTAGAATCTGATTGGTTGCTATAGGCAACATCTCCACATTTACAAACCCGTAGTTTAGTAAATATACCCCCTTATCTCTTGTGTCGGTCATGTTTGCCTCAATGAGCTCGAATAGGAAAAGTTTAGGCCCCCAAACAGCACTGGAGCCTGCCATAAAACCCCTCTTTTATAACCCACCACTGTTTAGGACCACTGCACTGATGAATTTGAAACCACGTTGACTTGTGTTGATCACTTCTGTGTAAGGTAGACATCATAATGTTGAATTTAGAAGCCATAAGGTAATTTTGAAGCCAGACTCCTAAAAGAGGGACAAAAGAGATAAAAATTGGGTTATTAGGGTCAGACACAGAAACTATAATGTATCGCTTTGGGGTCATTTAATGAAACGAAGCACACACCTGCTGTAAACCATAGCAACCAATCAGATGTCAGCTTTCATTTCTTACTTGCACTATAAAAATGACAGCTAACACCTGGTTGATTTCTGTGGGATACACCACATTTGTGCGCGGTGTTCCGTGCTATTATATATACTATCTATTCTCTATTCCATGCTCTGTTTTTTAAGTACTATTGTATGATCGTTTTTAATCTTTCACCCGCTTTTGTGACATTTGATCACTTATTCTTCTTTTTTTTTTGTTACGAAGAAATACACAGTGAACATGATATAAACCATACAACACTACACCGAGAAGTTTCATTAAAGCACTGCTTAGCAGACACGGCCCTAGCACTGATCACACGTGTGTACACACTAACCATTTTATTGGGAATGTCTCTGTGAGTCCTCTATTCACAGCTGCCTTTGTGACAGCTGTTCCAGTGCACGGGTTAAACAAAGACCATTGATTATTATGCTGACAAAAAGAAAAAAAAAATCGCTGCTTGACCCACAGGCCTGAGGTTTTTATGAAACATTTAAATTGATTTTTTTCTTTTTAATTATTCACCGTTTGGCCAAAGATAGAAACTGAATTATTTTATTGAATGGCCACGTTGTATCTGTCTGATTGAGTTCTGCTTCTAAACATGTTCTATTCTTAATAGCATATGCATTACAGAGAGATACAAAAATATAAGTGAATTCCCCTCTCCTCTAATAATTTTACTGTTAAATGAATAATGACCGGTTAATGAAATTGCTTTTTTTTATCCCCTTGTCAAGGACCGTCTAATGAGTCATTTTACGGAGTCTCCTGCTTTGTTCACAGAGAACTCTGGTTCATATTTACTAAACTCTCCTCTGACACATCACAGTGTCTGGAGCCAAAAGACTCACTATCCATTAACTCCTGTGCCCGTTCCGTTGCCCTTCAGGACTTGAACTGACTGTACAGCCAGTACACTTCTTGGCAACTGTTGCCCTATCGCCACTGGTGTCATCTTTGTAAAATGTTTGCTTATGTCTAACCTGTTTCTTTCCTGGAAATAAAATGGCCATTAAATCCTCAGTAAGAGTTTATTCTTAGATTTCAGTGTAATTAAGCACAAAAACACCTACAGTACAACTTCAGGGACGAAGCGAACTCTATCCACGCCTTTGAAGCTGATCAATGGCTAATATACAATATGCCAACTTACCTCGGGTCTACAATCTCAGCTTTTACTGAGAGCTGCCATAGTAACGTCTGTCAAAGTGATTGATACTGTGACCGAACATTCTGAGAGCAATAAAATGTGCAATAATTCCTGATAATGGTAAAACTATAGTCTTTTGTTTTTAATTATATGAAGTTCAAACAATTAATAGAGTTTATAAAGGACTGCTGTTATAAGATATTGTAATGCTAACAGAGTTACCTACTTATTGATCCAAGTCCTTGATTTGTCATGTTTTTTATAAAAATCTGACAGTAGGTAGTGAGCAACTCTTTTATGTAAACAGAAAGCACCCATGCTTCCAAGTATTCTCTTTTTGAACACCTCCAAACCACCTATGCCACGTGCCTGATATATAGGGGTAAGCTGCTCCCAAAACTGTTAAATTGTGCCCCTTTTGCTGTAGTGAACCAAGATTGTCTTTTCAAACACAAGATTATACTGATTGGCTAACTGTCAGGAAATGTACTAATAGTTTTTAGAGACATGGTCAAATTTCAAGATGCCACCCCTGACGTTATTCTTGATAAAGATGATAAATAAACTAAATTATTAAATATCCCTTGCTATGAAAAGGAGACCTCACAAACATTTGTAGTCCATTGCAAATGCTTTATCTCTTGTCCTGTATTCAACCCTGTTCCAAGAGCTTTCATATGCTAAAACACCAGCTTGAATCCTGCTAGAAGCAGTTTGCTATTATACATTTGTGTCAAAAATTCAACATAAGATTGAACTACAATGTTACCTGGTGTTGTAGAAGTAGTGGTCACCTTATCTCAGCCAGAACATAAGCGTGCACAGTACCTTTGCTTACATATAAAAACTACATTATTTTAATCTGACTTCTGAACCAGGTTGTATTGGACAATTAATATCAGTCACTCCGCTGAAATTGAAAAGAATTTTCTATTAAACTCAGGGTATAGGATATATAACACAGTGAAATCTATTCCACTTCTGTTCATGTCATTACGTTTAAAAAAAAAAAAATCAATTTACATGCAAATAGCATAGATGTGTTTTCTTTCATATAGAAAACAATGGCAATAATGGAAATAGAGAAAATGTATGTATCTTTATGTTGGAAACAGTTGAATGAGCAGAGTTATAGACATGTGCAACGCAGAAGGACGAGATTATACACAGTGCATTATACATTTAGATAAAACAGTGCTCAATTTGTTACTGCATTATACTCAATTTGTTACTACATTGTGCTCACATTGTTACTACATTGTACTCACATTGTTATTACATTGTACTCACATTGTTACTGCATTATACTCACATTGTTACTACATTGTACTCACATTGTTACTACATTATACTCACATTGTTACTACATTATACTCACCTTGTTACTACATTGTACTCACATTGTTATTACATTGTACTCACATTGTTACTGCATTATACTCACATTGTTACAACATTATACTCACATTGTTACTACATTGTACTCACATTGTTACTGCATTATACTCACATTGTTACTACATTATACTCACATTGTTACTACATTGTACTCACATTGTTACTGCATTATACTCACATTGTTACTACATTGTACTCACATTGTTACTGCATTATACTCACATTGTTACTACATTATACTCACATTGTTACTACATTGTACTCACATTGTTACTGCATTGTACTCACATTGTTACTGCATTGTACTCACATTGTTACTGCATTATACTCACATTGTTACTGCATTATACTCACATTGTTACTACATTGTACTCACATTGTTACTGCATTATACTCACATTGTTACTACATTGTACTCACATTGTTACTACATTGTGCTCACATTGTTACTACATTGTACTCACATTGTTATTACATTGTACTCACATTGTTACTGCATTATACTCACATTGTTACTACATTGTACTCACATTGTTACTACATTATACTCACATTGTTACTACATTATACTCACCTTGTTACTACATTGTACTCACATTGTTATTACATTGTACTCACATTGTTACTGCATTATACTCACATTGTTACAACATTATACTCACATTGTTACTACATTGTACTCACATTGTTACTGCATTATACTCACATTGTTACTACATTATACTCACATTGTTACTACATTGTACTCACATTGTTACTGCATTATACTCACATTGTTACTACATTGTACTCACATTGTTACTACATTATACTCACATTATTGTTACATTGTACTCACATTGTTACTGCATTGTACTCACATTGTTACTGCATTGTACTCACATTGTTACTGCATTATACTCACATTGTTACTACATTATACTCACATTGTTACTACATTGTACTCACATTGTTACTGCATTATACTCACATTGTTACTACATTGTACTCACATTGTTACTACATTGTACTCACATTGTTACTGCATTGTACTCACATTGTTACTGCATTGTACTCACATTGTTACTGCATTGTACTCACATTGTTACTGCATTGTACTCACATTGTTACTGCATAGTCTCATTGTCAGCTGCCCATGACAGTCCCAGTTTATAAAGATTTCCCTATTAGACAACCTAACCAATTTCTGGTATTATGGATAACTACACAGTACCACTGCTCTTTGCCTGTCTGCTGGCTGCAATTCTCAGTACATATTCTTAAAAATATATAAAGATTTGGCAGAACACCAACTAAGCACTTTTTCCTGCTGCTATCTGTTACTGCACCAATGTGCAATTAAAGACGCGTTTCCTCATGTATCAAACTCCAAATTCCCTATAGATTATAAACTTGCGAGCAGGACCCTCTTACTGCTTTGTCTACCTGTTAATACACAGCGGTCTATTTATTATGTCGGGAAAAGCCCTATATCTGATGAAAACATCAGAGTTAGCTGGAGTTAGGTCTTCTACCTATCTATAAATGGTATGACTAGTGGTAACCTGCACCTGCGAATTGATTTGCTATGCTTTTCCGATGAAGGCACGGGGGTGCCTACTTAACAAGGATGACATCAGTACAAGTACCACCGCAATATTCCTATCACTAATATTCCTATTTACTATCGCCATCCTGATATGGATGGCGATAGTAAAACATATTTGCAGAAAAAAAAGCCTTATTTATTTAAATAAAGCTTTTATTTTTAATAGCGGAATAAGGGGAAATATTTATATATTTATATATTGTGATATTGACACCCGGGAGATGACAAACAACTTCTTGCTTGGAAAAATTGTGCTTTTTATTGCTCA